>NC_133453.1:114176241-114812313 GCF_048565385.1 Saimiri boliviensis
TCTTTCTTTCCTTTTTACCCTGACAACATTGTGACTAATGGCTTTACTTTTAGGGTTTCTGGATCATTGAATAAATTTTAGGGTCATTAGTAAGGGCAAAAGCAGCTTTCTCATTCTTGATCTGTTTGTCCTCAAAATATTTTACTCTCTAGTTCTTTGCATGGCTGTGGTGATCAGCATGAGTGCCCTTGACATGGGGTTTAAAGCCATGTGGTCCGCACAGTCTCTACAGACCAAACAAATAAACAGTGACAACAGCAAGGCACAGATCACTGAGCATAAAGGAACTATATAATAGACATGTCAGTCAATTTGAACTGCCCAGGCAGCCCCTACCTCCTGGCCTCCTTCCTCCCCACAGGGCTTTTCTCCAGGAACCTGTTCCCATAGCACCTGCTGAGCTGGCAGCTGGCCAAAGGATTCTGCTGCCAGCCAGAGTGGGTTAAACCTGTAGTTGGTACCTGACACAGCTCCAGCCATCCAGCTGGCAGGACAGCAACCAAGCACTGTCTCTCCCTGGAATCTGAATTAAGGGACACAGCTACAATAATCCATAATGGGCGATGGAATTATCCTAACATGCCAAGTTGGAGCTGGGCCAGTGGCCCCTTGGACTATGTGCATGGCATAATGCAAAGAGGAGCAAAAGAATCAGGGAGACATTGACAGAAGCAGAGATGGGGTGCTCAACCTCTGGAGGAGAGTTCTGTAGAGGAGCCCACAAAGTACTTTCTACTGCCTGTACCTGGGATCATCAGGTCTCCTCTATGAGGTGGGAATGTTTTACCTGGAAGGCCCTGAAAACCTTCCTAGCATAGCTGCCTGTCTTACACATGGGCAGACTGAGACCAAAGAGGGAAATGCTTGACCAGGGCCACCAGAGGTATCAAGGATGGGCTTTACATTGGACAGTCAACTTGACTAGGCTATGGTGCCCTGTTGTTTGGTCAAGCATGAGCCTGAATGTTGCTGTGGAGGTATTGTGTAAATATAATTAACATTTAAATCAGAATACTAAGTAAAACAAATGGGCCTCCTTCATGTGGGTGAGCCTCATCCAATCAGTTGAAGGCTTGAAGAGCAAAAACTAATACAGGAACAGAAAACCAAATGAAGCTTCCCAAAGAAGGAATTCAACCTCACAACCGCAGCATATGATAAGAAACCTCAGCAGAGTCTGAAGATACAAAATCAATGTGCGAAAACTGCTAGCATTCATATATATCAACAACAGTCAAGCTGAGAGCCAAATCACAAACAAACTCACATTCACAATTGCCACAAAAAAAAAAAAAATACCTAGGAATACAGTTAACTAGGGAGGTAAAAGGTCTCTACAAGGAAAACTACAAACCATTGCTCAAAGAAATCAAAGATGACACAAACAAATGAAAAAGCATTCCATGTTCATGGATAGGAAGAATCAATATTGTGAAAATGGCCATACTGCCCAAAACAATTTATAAATTCAGTGCTATTCCCATTAAACTACCATGGACATTCTTCACAGAACTAGAGAAAACTATTTTAAAATTCATATGGATAACTAAAAAAGAGACTGAATAGCCAAGGTAATCCTCAGCAAAAAGTACAAAGCTGAAGGCATCATGCTATCCAACTTCAAACTATACTACAAAGCTAAAGTAACCAAAACAGCATGGTACTGGTACAAAAAGAGACAGACAATGGAAATGGAACAGAGAACCCAAAAGTAAGGTCACATACCTACGACTCTCTGATTGTCAACAAAGCTGATGGAAACAAGCAATGTGGAAATTATTCCCTATTCAATAAATGGTGCTGGGATAACTAGCCACATAGCATACAGCATGGGACGGTGGTACGCACCACAAGCACATGATGAACCAGCTGTGAAGCATCACCATGCACAGGAGCAGGAGCAGAAGGTGGCCAGGGAATTTGGATCCTGGTTCTTGGCCTTAGTGTCCCACCTCCGTGTCTGGCTCTGATCTCTTCTTTCCCGTTGGGCCTTGGCTCCCCAGCCCTGCTGCCCATATCATCTGCCCAGCCACCCAGTTACCTGTGGTCTCCCTGTGGTGACTATCTGGTGGCCCTTCCCATCGTGTCCCCAATGTAGCCGCCACTCCCTCACCCTGCCATACATGGGCCACAGGTATCCTTGTGGAATGGTGGCTACACAGCCTCTCCAAGAGGCTGGAGACCAGGCTGGTTCCCAGGATGGAGGTGGGTGGTGAGCTCTGCACCAAATGTGTAAATAGAGCAACCCAGACATTAATTATCTTACTCGAGTGCAGTATCAGAGACCATTTTTGGAAAACCCACAATGAGCCGAGGGCAATGATTGGAGGTTCCCAGCTCCCGCCTCAGGATTACTACACAGCCGTCATCCACAAGAAAGGAAACAGGTGTGCCGAGGAAGCTGCTTAAGAGAGCTGCTTCTCAGACCTTGCCTGAGACAAGTCACACATACACAGGGCACCAGCATCCCCAGGTCACAAGCTAGAAAGTACCCAGAAAGAAAAAGTGAAGGGAAAGTAATGAAGAGAAGAGAAGTAAAAGAAGAAAGAGAATCGAGAGTGAAAAACTAAATACTCAGCAAGGGCTGGGTGGGCATGGTGGCTCACATTTGTAATCCCAGCACTTTAGGAGGCCAAGGTAGGTAGATCACCTAAGTCAGGGATTCCAGACCATTCTGACCAACATGTCAAAACCCTATCTCTACTAAAAACACAAAAGTCAGCTGGGCATGGTAGCACATACCTGTAATCCCAGTTACTCGGAGGCTGAGGCAGGAGAATCTTTTGAACCAGGGAGGCAGAGGTTGCAGTGAGCCAAGATCACACCACTGCACCCCAGCCTGGGCAACAGAGTGAGACTCCATCCAAAAAAAAAAAAAAAGAAAGAAAGAAAGAAACTCAGCAAGGAGTGGTGAGGGCAGCACCAGCTCATTGTGTGAGAAAATCTAGTCTCCACAGAGAAGAAAATCAAACGTCTGCATGGCAAGGCCTTTACTTAAGAATCAACCCATTCCCTATACAAAGCATCAGATGTAGGCAGTAGCCTACAGTTGGTCAAGCAGGCAGATACCAGGGCTCAAGAGACTTCAGTTAGCAGTGGACATTTGCTTACCTATATTCAAGCAATCGCTGCACCAAGTGCATTATGGGCACTATTTTTTTTTTGATCCTCACAAAAACCTAGGATACAGGAATTATCCTTATTTTGCATGTGGGAAACATCTTTTCACCTATTCTTTGCCATGAGGAAATGTCTTACCATGATCACCCAGGCACTAAGTGACAGTCAGAACAAAACCTCCATTCTGCCTGACTGCAAAGGCCAGCTGTTGACCATTATATTTATTTTTAAGCTAGGATTCAGGGAATGTTATTACACAGGAAATGCTTAAGGGTGGGGAGAGAGGATTTAAATGCATAAAAGAAAGTGGCTGTAAGCAACCCTGAAAGACACAGATGGATTTGGTGTGTTGCTAATTGAAAAACTGAACCCTTCTCCCAAGCAGCCAAGTGCAAAATCCAAATTGCTGGGACTTTCTTTGACTTGAAAATGTTCACTCTCTCTAGAAACAGAAAGAATTCATCCTGGAATGTCACTTCAAAAGCGTTGTTTCCTTCCCCTCAAGAAGGTGTTAAGAACACTCACTAGGGAGAGTATCTCTCTGAGATAACCCAGCTAACTGTGAAAATTTAGGTATTTTTCAAACTTTTACCATTTCATAACCATCATTGAGAAATAGAGAAAGATTTGTTGGTAAAAATCTGTGGGCCAAGGATTTCTTGATTCACTTTCACCGCCTTCTTGGCTGGGGCTGGAGCACTGCACTCCAGATGTGTCACCTCATAGGACCTACAAATCCTCTGAGAAATGAACAAGGGTGGCCACACACATCTTGTGAGCTTGACGTCATACCAGCAGAAAAATAGAACTAACAGACCATGCAGTTATGTGTGGAGCCAGCAAGAACTAGTGACAGAATCCTGGTCCCCAGATAGTCATCAATCCTCAAGGCTGGTCAGACACGGATGTCCAAACACGCACCTAGACTGGAGCTGTCTGACGTGATAACTGTGCACCACATGTGTCCATTTCGTGCTCACAGGTAGCTGGTTGGCATCAAGGTGTACTCTAAGTGGAAAATACACCTCAGATTTCTAAGGCTAAATATGAAACATGAAATACCTCATTAATAATCTTCTAATCAATATTGATGGGTTAAATATATTATTAGCATTAACTTTATCTGTTTCTTTTTACTTTCTTAATGTAGCTACTAAAGAAAAAAAAAATTGAAATAGAATGTCACCCAGGCTAGAGTACAGGAGAGCAATCTCAGTCCACTGCAACCTCCACCTTCCAGGCTCAAGGGATCCTCCCACCTCAGCCTCCTGAGTAGCTGTTACTACAAGCATGTGCCACCATGCCCAGCTGATTTTTGTATTTTCTGTAGAGACAGGGTCTCACCATCTTGCCCAGGCTGGTCACAACCTCCTGGGCTCAAACAATCAGCCTGCCTCGGCCTACCAAAGTGCTAGGACTACAGGCATGACCACTATGCCCAGCCAGAAAATTTAAAATTATATAGGCAGCTTACATTTTATCTCTACTGGACATCTCTGCTGTAAACAGGCCACTGAAGGGATCCTGGGTCTTAGTAGGATCTTAGCAAATCCGTTTGTGCTTCCCATCTCTTTTCCAAATAGCCCTGACTGGTAGAGCAGGCAAAGCCCCCAATCCTGCCCCATGCCTCTTTCTAACCCTCATCTTTCCTAACACAGAGGTTGGGGACCTCCCGGACAGGCACTTTAACCAGGCTGACAGCCTAGCAAAGAGATGGCCACATTTGAGGCAGAAGCTCAGGAGTCAGACTCCTGTTCAAAACCTGGATTTCTAACTAGTAACATGTGAATTTGGAAGTTATCTCTGTGTTTCCAAAATTCTTCTATGGTAGGGAAGTAAAAATTAAAGCCACAATGAGATATCGCCTCACCCCTGTTAGAAGAGAAAAGGGAACTCTTATACACTGTTGGTGGGGATGTAAATTAGTTCAGCCACTTTGGAGAACACTATGGAGGTGCCTCAAATATTGAAAATAGAACTGGGCACCATGGCTTACACCTGTAATCCCAGCTTTTTGGGGGGTCGAGCCAGGCAGATCACCTGAGGTCAGGAGTGCAAGACCAGCTTGGCCAACATGGTGAAACTCCATCTCTACTAAAAATACAAAAATTAGCTGGGCATGGTGGTGGATGCCTGTAATCCCAGCTACTTGGGAGGCTGAGGCAAGAGATTCGCTCAAACCCAGGAGGTAGAGGCTACAGTAAGCCAAGATCCCACCATTGCACTCCAGCCTCGGAGACAAGAGTGAGACTTCATCTCAAAAAAAAAAGAAAAAAATGAAAATAGAACTACCATATGATAGAGACATCAGCACTCCCATGTTTATTGTAGCACTATTCACGGTAGCCAAGTTTTAGAAATGACCTGAGTGCCTATGTATGGAAGAATGTGATACATATATACAATGGAATACTATTCAGCCACAAAAAAGAATGAAATCTTGTCATTTGAGACAACATGGATGAATCTAGAGGACATGATGTTAAATGAAATAATCCAGGCACAGAAGGACAATTACACCGTGATCTCACTCATATATGGAATCTCGTAGAAATAGAGAGTAGAATAGTGGTTACAAGAGGCTAGGGAGGGGAGGATGGAGGGAAGGGAGAGGTTGGTCAACCAGTACAAAGTTAAATAGGAGAAAGGAGTTCTGGTGTTCTACCACACAGTAAGGTGACTGTAGTTAACAATAATGTATTGTGCATATCCATATAGCCAGAGAGCGTTTCTAATGATCTCACCATAAAGAAATGACAAGTCTTTTGAGGTGATGGATATACTAAATACCCTGGTTCTATCCTTACACGACATATACATGCATCAGAACATTACACTGTACCCTATAAATATGTACAAATTATTATGTGTTGATTTAAAACAAAGTAAAAATTTTTCTTTTAAATAAATAAGTAAAATTATTCCATGGCAAAGGTAAAGAAAAACTATTCATTTATTGTAGTAGACAAGAGCTTGGCTTTTAGCAAGACTAACCTTAACAGGTTCATTTGCTGGGCTCAGGGCAAGAGTACCAATGGGAGCCCTCCTGCCATATTTGGGATTCAACATATGAATCGGGGACACACAATTTGGTCCATAATGCCATGTCTCCAAATATCTAAAAGATGTAAATCAAGCTCACAAACTGCTTGATCAAATACATTCTATCCTCCTGTCTTGACAAATACACCTTTCTCTGCAACGAGCTTTTCAAAATGTGTAACCTTGCAGCTTTTATGTTACTAAAACTAGCAAGATGCCAAAGATGACTGGGTACAGTGATGGTGCCTTCCTGGGTATTGTACTGATGAGCAGGTCATGTTTGGGTAAGTGGAAATAAAAAATAAGTAATTAATGTATTATTGTATGTTTATTTCTTGAAAGTTTTTACCCTTTTATTTTATTAAAATCATAAATTCTGTTAAAAGTTTAACCATAATTTGTGTTCTATTGTCAGTAATGATATTAGAGATTAAAAAAAAAAATGGAATTGCACTCATTGTATACAAAATGTAAACGTTCCTTCAAAGATGTCAATGAAAAATTAAAATTATTTTTCTTAAATTTTACAAAATCTTATTTTTTTCAAAAATAGTCTAAATTATCTATCAAAGTTAAAGGCAATATAAAGTTATAATTACTATCAACTTTTAAAATAAAATGTATTTTGTAAAAGCTCCTTTCTGAGTTTTTGAAAATTTAAATCTTTTAAATTGGTTATCTAAAAATACAACTATTCATGATTCTGGCACTCACTGTCCATCTAAATGTCAACGTGATGAGTAGGTACCATGCTTTATGGTGTTGTATCTAGACTTATAGACATACAATTTTGCAAAATGTTCCCCAGCCATCAGTGCAATGTTTGTAATATGGACATAACTGGTGAGTACTTCCAACTGGAACATGAAATGAAGTAGGAAAATGAATGTTAGCACTAGTGGATAATAATACTTTGTTTTGCAAGACTCTACAGCCTTCACACGTTCTGAGAGAGAGAATCTGGCAATTTAATTAGTCTTTCTTCAAGGAAAATTTTGACAACTTAATTAGCTTATCTTTTCCTTTACCTAAGTGCTTCTGCAACTTGAATCCTCCCTGTCTCCGAGGCAGCGTTCATCTCTGAAGCCTGCAGTGGCACAGCTACAAACCTTGGCAACCTTCCAACACGGTTGTCTTTTATTCTGCGGAAATAGGAAGAGATGTGAAGACATGGCTCCCTGGAGCTCGAACAATATTAGCCACACAGTGGATGTTTAAGGATACAAGTCCCTCTGTGCCCCTGCTAAGTTCCAAGAAGCAGACGTGTCCAAGTGTTCCCAAATCTGTGTTGTGTGTTTCTGGTTTGCAAGGCCCTCTTGTATGTGTTAAGCATGGAGCAAGGGGTAGGTAGGGTTACTCTTGCCAGCATCTCAGGGCAGCATCAAGATACAAAGTCAATCAGAACTGAGTTCACTCACTGAATTCCACCATTCTTTCAGTGTGTAGACTTGCATGAAACAGTAGTTAAGTTAGTAAGTTCTCCAGAATTCTTGGTTTTCTAATCTGTGCAATGAGGACAATAAAACCTTACCTAATTTAAGATTGTCTTGAGAATGAAATAATATCTGTAGAACTTAAAAATATTTTTGAGACATAATTGGTGCTCTATTATGGATAAGTCAATTACAAAAAAATGAAGTTAGTGAGCTCTCTAGACACGTTTTCTCATTTACAAAATGGGAGAAGTGATATCTATATGTGATATTGTAATATAATAATAAAAAAATTTGATCTCTGCTCCTTGATCCTGGCACACAGTCCCTAAAACTCCTGAAATTTCCATAGTAATAAGAATGTCTTTTGTATGCTAATAAGATGAAAGACATCTGGGGGCCCCTAGAAAACTTCAGGATGGGGACTGATCACCAAAAAGACCGAAGCATGAGTGGAGGGCTGGGGCATTCACCCCACTCTCCAACCTCTTGGGAGGAGACAGGGTCTAGAGATTGATCACCAACGGCCAATGATGTCATCAATCATGCCTGCATAATGAAGCCTCCATAAAACCTGGGAAGGACAGGGTCAGAGAGCTTTCTGGTTGCTGACCTCACAGAGGTTCCTGGAGGGTGGCACACCTGGAGAGGGAATGGAAGCTCTGTGCTCCTTCCCTCTTCTTACCTTGACCTACACATCTCTTCCATCCAGCTGTTCATCTGTATCCTTTGTAGTAGTATACTTTATGATAAATGGGAAATGTAAGTAAGTGTTTCCCTGAGTTCTGTGAGCCACTCTAACAATCAAACCCAAGAAGGGGGTGTTGGGAACCCTCCATTTACAGTCAGTGAGTCAGAAGCACAGGTTACAACTTGAGGCTTGTGATTGGCATGTGAAGTGGGGTCAGTCTTGTGGGAATGAGCCTGTAACCTGTGGGGTATGATGTTGTCTCCAGGTGAATGGTGTCAGAATTAAATTAGAGAATTGGTTATTGGTAGGGGGAAATTCCCACACACATTTTGGTGACCACAGCCGAGTGCTGTTGTGTGAGGGTAGGAAAAAACACAGCTTGGTTTTACCTTCGAACTATGTCATTAAGACTATTTTGAGAATTAAATAACATAATTGGCACATAATAAGGGGTCAAAATTAACTGGAAGCAGTGTTGATTGTGATGTGGTGATAATGATGAGGATGAAGATGATGGGAATGAGGATGACAACTCTAAGCAGAATTCCAAGCACATCCCATTCATCATGAAGCTCTTCAAATGGGCATTATACAAAACCAAAAGCAAACCTCTACACTCGACTATTCAGACCACAATTCTGATAAATTAACTATTACTGTTTTTCTCATAATTATTAGTCCATCATATCGCTAACATTCACTAATGAAGGAGAGCAAGTACAGAGCAGCAAAAGTCTAGATTCTCTTCCATGGGAGCATATATAATCCTATTGAGAAGGGGGATCTAACACACAAGAAATAATTTTGTTAATTACATAAGATAGACTATAGCACTATTAAGTCAAATGCTAACTTGTATTCTCCTGGCTACCTGGAATAAGAATTCCAAAAGAAAAGTGATTGGTGGGGCTGGAGCAGTCCGTGGGTTTGTAACTGAATGACAAAAGAAGACAGAAGAGAAAGAGGAAGAAGGAAGAAGGAGGAGGAGGTGGGAGGAGGAGGAGGGAGGAGGGAGGAGGAGGGAGGAGGGAGGAGGAGGGAGGAGGGAGGAGAAGGAGGGAGGAGGAGGGAGGAGGAGGAGAAGGGAGGAGGAGGGAGGAGGAGGAGAAGGGAGGAGGAGGGAGGAGGAGGAGGGAGGAGGAGGAGGGAGGAGGAGGAGGAGGCACATGAAAGGTCAGAGTGGCTCACACCTGTAATCCCAGAACTTTGGGAGGCTGAGGTGGGCAGATCACCTGAGATCAGGAGTTCGAAACCAGCCTGGCCCACATGGCAAAACTTTATCTCTACTAAAAATACAAAAATTAGCTGGGCATGATGGCACGCCTGTAGTCTCAGCTACTCAGGAGGCTGAAGCATGAGAATCACTTGAACCCAGGAGGCAAAGGTTGCAGTGAGCCAAGATCACACCACTGCACTCCAACCTGGGCCACAGAGCAAGACTCCTTCTCAAAAAAAAAAAAAAAAAAAAAAGGAAGAAAAAGAAGAAGGGGAAGAGGGAGAAAGGGGAAAAAGGAGGAAGGAAAAGAAACAAAGAGGGAGGGAAAGGAAAAAGGGAAGAAGGTACCAGAGTCGTATGAGCAAAGACAGCAGAGAAGTTGGAGTTCATGAGCCTATCAGAATAACAGAGAGAAAAGAAACTAATATATTAAGATCAACATTTCCCTTCTCGTTAGTTCTAGCTACTCATTTTCCCAGAATTTAAGACTGAGGCCCTGTCCTTTCACCATTAATTGTTGCCGCTATGAGGAAACAGATGGTCCTCGTGTCGCAGAAATAACCACCGCAGCAATCTTGGATCCATATGGGAACTTCAGTTAACACAGACTGTGACACACCCTCTTGTTGTTCTTTCTTCTCTGATTATTACCGAGTTTGTTCACTGTCGATCCTGGTGTTAGAAATACCATCGGTTAGCATTCTAGTCATTATTCACCATTAATTCCTCCAGCACTCCATCACCATATCCATTATTAACCATCTGGTCCCTCCTTCCACTTCTGCATGTTATTTACATACGGCAGTTACCCAAGTTAATGTGGCCATTTAGTCGGCCAGGTTTGCACTCACTTACAAAACATAGTTACAGGGATAATATTTTGCCACTATTAAATCAAGGCATTTTAACCTCACCTCCTCTTTTATCTGGAATGTGGCATATTGCACCAGGGCAGAAGACAGCTAGATCATGATCTCTTTAAGAAGACAGTAGGCTAGAAAGTCAGACATTGAAAAAATTAGAAAGGATTTGCTAAGTGTCTTAGAATCTATGTGAAACATCAAGGACCAGGGCTAGGAAACTGGAGTCTAAGTTCTTTCTACAAGGGAGAGAGATGCACCTGGAAAACGAAGGGCAAGCCCACTTCTCCCAGCCAGGGAATTATGGAAAGAGGAAGCAGAGAGGTGCTGATGAGGATGGCGATGTGGAGGGATTATGTCAGATGAAGGATAGAGACCCCCAGGGACAGACGGCCACTCCTGCACACCACAAAGGACTCTTGGTAGGTGCCACCTCGAATGCCCATCCAAGAGTCCCTCTCCTTCCTTCACCCCAGATACAGACACCACCTTGGAGAACAGAGAGAAGGGGAAGAGAGTGGAGATAAAAAGACTGCTCTTGGGCCGGGCACAGTGGCTCTCACCTGTAATCCCAGCACTTTGGGAGGCCAAGGCAGGTGGATGACCTGTCAGGAGCTCAAGACCAGCCTGACCAATATGATGAAACCCCCATCTCTAATAAAAAAAAAAAAACACAACTTAGCCAGGCATGGTGGCATGCACCTGTAGTCCCAGCTACTCAGGAGGCTGAGACAGGAGAACTGCTTGAACCTGGGAGACAGAAGTTGCAGTAAGCCAAGATCGCGCCCTTGCACTCCAGCCTGGGCGACAGAGCAAGACTCCATCTCAAAAAAAAAAAAAAAAAAAAAAAAAAACGACTATGCTTTTTTGCTAAAAGATTTTAACGTATTACCTAGCAATTTAATCAAGTCAAACTTTTTTAAACTTTGAAGGACTTATAAGTTAGAGAAAAACTAGATTATTTATTGACAACATAAAAAAAACTCTACATCTCTGGATGAGTAAATTTGCAATCTGCAACATATAGTAGTTTTTTGTCAATTCAGATTTTCTTCAATAATTTTGAGTCCACATGAACTCAGACATGCAAAATCAATGCCTCTATCTAGGGACAAAACAACTTACTGGCTCATCTTACAGAGTAAATGAAATTATAGAAAGAATATTTACCTACTTAAGAGAATAAAACTATTAAACATCCTAGAAGCACAATTTGCCTACAAAGAATGTAATTTCAGCTAAAGAAGCAGGGTACAATGTTCAGGATCGTGTTTGATATGCTAATTATGTAGTCATCTAATATGAATTTATTATTAATGTCAGCTAACATTTACTGAGCCTTTATTATGGGCTAGTCAATGTGCTAAGCAGTGACAATAGCTCCAACCCTATGAGGGTTGCTATTATTATCCCTCTTCATAATGAAAAATCAAGGCCAGAGGAAGTGTCTGTTATATTTATTGAGTTCGCTGTACAAAACGTTTATACTCTATGGAGATGCTACTGGCTGACAAAACAGTCAAGTTCATGTAATAACAAAGGACATATAACGGAATTCAAGTGTACAAGGGTCCTTTATTTGGGGAATAAAATGACCACCGGAGCAATTTGTGGATAAATGATCAGGATGAGTTTCAGACGACTTCTCCCATCACTGGACTGTAACTACCTCTGCTACAGAGATAAATGGGCTCTGACCCGCCCGCAGGAACACGAGAGTCTGGTTTTGCCAAAACCCTATCATAGGCCACGGTTATAGCTGTTATTGCTTAGATTTCTTGACTAGTTTTTAAGCTCAGAATGTAGGAAAAGCTCCTCTTTCAATAAGAAAACCCAGCTTTGTTAATTTGGAAGTCTTGGTGGAAACCTTCCATAGGGCCCTGCCCTGCACTGCCTTGCTCCCTGCCTTAGACAGCGATCTGCAGGGCCTGGAGCCGGAGGGAGCTTTTGCCTGATATCACACATTCCTGAGAGTTAGACGGGACTTGAGTTTTGATCAGACAAACCTGGCTGCAGTCCATGATTTGCCACACACTACTCGTGTGATCTCTGAGCTTTAGCTGCCTTACCTATTAAAATGCAAGTAATAGGCTAGGCATGGTGGCTCACAGGTGTAATCCCATCACTTTGGGAGGCCGAGGCAGGTGGATCACCAGAGGTCAGGAGTTTGAGACCAGGCTGACTAACATAGAGAAACTTCACCTCTACTAAAAATACAAAAAAAAAATAGCTGGGCGTGGTGGCACACACCTATAATCCCAGCTACTCAGGAGGCTGAGGCAGGAGAATTGCTTAAACCAGAGAGGCGGAAGTTGCAGTGAGCCAAGATCACGCCACTGCACTGCAGCCTGGGCAACAAAGCAAGACTCCATCTCAAAAAAAAACAAAATGCTAGTAATAATATCTAACCCATAGGGTTGTTGTGCTGATTCTATAAACAAAGGTATGTAAAGCCTTTTGTATGGAATCTGGCACCTGGAGAACATTTCAGTGAATAATCACTTACCACTATTTTGCTGTTAATAATAATGACTCCTCAAGTAAAAACACTTGCTGCACCAAATGCTTTCCTAAATACAAGTCATGTGGAAATAATCCTGATATTGTCAACTTCTTGACTTTCAATCTAAAAGACTTAAGAGTAAGAAGATCCTTTTAAAAGCCCTTCATCGACAGGTGGTGGATCAATTTGATCAGGTCTATTCTAGAGACAGGCCAGTAGAAGATGGATCCTAGTAACTTAAGGAGAAATAAATATTGCATCTCATCTTAGGTAAAGAGACATGGCCACCCATTTTAAGGAAAATTTGAAAGCATCCCTGAGGAGCCTTCCAACTCAGCTTATACTCTGTTCAAGAGCTAAGCTAGTTGGAGGGTTTGGCTTTCAAGAAGTTGTACTAACGCCACTGCTGACTTTATAACTTTTTGTTTAAATTGTGTTCAAACTCGTTCTTTGAAATATTATAGTGATTTTAAAACATTATAACAAAATGCATCAATTTTTTTCAAAAAATAACATTTATAATCCCAGGGGTACAATTGCTGATGTTTTGTTTTGTTTTGTTTTGTTTTGTTTTGTTTTGTTTTGTTTTGTTTTGTTTTGAGATAGAGTCTCACTTTGTCGCTCAGGCTGGAGTGCAGTGGTGCAATCTCAGCTTGTTGCAACCTCCACCTACCGGGTTCAAGTGATTCCCTGCCTCAGCCTCCTGAGTAGCTGGGATTACGGGCGCCCGCCACCATGCCTGTCTAATTTTTGTATGTTTAGTAGAGACAGGGTTTCGCCATGTAGGCCAGGCGGGTCTGAAACTCCTGACCTCAGGTGATCCACCAGGTTCAGCCTCCCAAAGCACTGGGATTACAGGCATGAGCCACCATGCCTGGTTAATTGCTAAGGTTTTGGTGTATGACCTAATTCTAATTCTATCTTGACATTCCTAACTGCTTCCCATTATACTCACACTCCTTGGGAAAAATGCAGTACTCACTGTCTCAGATTTCTCAGAGGCTGTTCTTTCTCAAGCCACTCCTCCAGGCAGGCTTTTATCACTACCTTCCTCCAAAAAGCTCTTGTCAAGATCACCCGCGGCCTCCATGTTGCTCAGTCTGAGGACCGAATCTTAGCCTTCCTAACTACCCTCTTGATGCCATTTGCCTCAGTTTCCCTCTCCTGCCTCCTGGAAGCACTTTCTTCAACCCACTTCCAGGATATCAGCCGCTCCGTATCCTCCTACCTCACGGGTCCTCTCTCCATTTCCTCTGTGGTTTCTGCTCTTCTCCCAGCCTCCCAAAATGGGAGGGACAAACCCGGGTCTCAGGCCTCGGTCCACTTCTCTTCTCTCAGGCTCCTCATCCCTGGCTTGAAATATGTCTCTGTGTTCTCTCCCCAAGTAATGTCTCCAGCCCTGACCTCTCCCCTGAACTCCAGACTCTCTATAAAACACTTCTGCTTGGCTTAGTGGTGCACTTTTCAAATGTAACATCTCGATCTTTCCCAACTCAATCCTTCCAGGTTCTCGGTCCGAAACCTTGGAATCATACTTGCTTCATCTTTATCTTTCACACTCCCATTCAAAAAAAAAATCATTTCTTGATTCGAAATATATCCAAATATAAGTAACTATGTCATTCCTCTACTGAAAACCCTGCAGTGGCTCCCCATGTTCCGCAGAGTAAAAGCTGAATCCCCTGCAATAGCCAAGCTGCACACCCCTTACCTCTTTGACCTCACTCCTCCCTTCACCCCACTGCAGCCCTGCCAGGGCTCCTTGCTAGCCTTTGTCTGTGCCAGGGACTCTGCACTTCAGCGCTGCCTCTGCACTGCTGTTCCCTCTGCCTGCAATACTGCCGACAGCCCATGGCTCACTCCACCACTCCTTGATTCACACACGACCTTCTCAGTGAGGCCCATCCAAATCTCCCTTTCTGATACTGAAAATCCCCCATCCATCCATACACACATCCTTAATATGTCCTCTCTTCCTTAGGCTTATCTAATTTTTTTCCATTATATTGTTAACCTTCGAACACACTGTAAGGGCAGCTCTGTCGCCGCACAGGAATGTAAGCTCCGCAGTGCATCAAGGCTTTTGTCTTCTGCGTTCACTGATGTGTTCCCAGGGCCTAGAACAGAACCTGGGTTACATATAAGAAGTACTAAATAAATATTTGGTGAATTACTTATATTTTTATTCACTTACTACAGCTTGAAGGGCCAGGCACCGTGGCTCATGCCCATAATCCCAGCACTTTGGGAGGCCGAAGCAGGCAGATCACCTGAGGTCAGGAGTTCAAGACCAGCCTGGCCAACATGGTGAAAACCCATCTCTACTGAAAATACAACAATTAGCCGAACGGGTGCCTATAATCCCAGCTACTCAGGAGACTGAGGCAGGAGAATCATTTGAACCTGGGAGGTGGAGGTTGCAGTGAGCTGAGATCACGTCAATGCACTCCAGCCTGGATGACAGAATGAGACTCTGTCTCAAAAAAAAAAAAGAAAAAAATATATAGCATGAATATTGTTCCCTCTCCGTTAAATATTCATCTCTATCATCATTCAGACGATAGTGTGGTGTCTCATTCATGGAGGCAGTGCCTTCCTGCTGAACCAACCTAACTGTGAACACTGAAGGGTTTCCAGTTGTTGTCAGCTAACCGTCATTGGGATAGACGTACATGTTTGCTGGTAAATCAGATTCAATCAAAAAAAAATGTAAATGCATAGGTCTCTGATACATATCAATGCATTGTTTTTCAGTCTTAGATTTCCCTTTATAAGCAAAAGTTAATGAACACTCTAGTTGAATAGAATTTCATGTACCTGTGGGATTTTTCTCCTTTGAATAAATTCCTAGAAATGAACTAACTGAATCAAGGACTGTGTATTTTTATGATGGCTCTGGACCACATGGGCTGTACTTGTCTTTGCTGTTGGTTACCTGTAGGCAGGTTAGTCAGTTGCACAGCTGCATCACCTACATAGCTATATATACATATACACACACACACACACACACACACACACACACACATACACACACACACATAATCATTCTCCATCCCACCCGAGTCCACCAAACTAGAATCTCTGTAAGTCAGTCCCAGGCATCTGTATTTTTGGAGTTGCCTGGTTAATTTTAATGTGTATCTGGTATTTCAAACCACTAACTGAGAAACTGAGTGGCTATGTCTTTGGGAGGGAGCACCGCCACCAAATAATATTTTTATTTTCAGTAAAAATATAATGGGTGGCCAGGCATGGTGGCTCACACCTATAATTCCAGCACTCTGGGAGGTCAGGAGTTCAAGACCACCCTGGGCATAAAGTGAAACAAAAATACAAAAATTAACCAGGCAAGGTGGCAGGTACCTGTAATCCCAGCTACTTGGGAGGCTGTGAGGTGGGAGAATCATTTGAACCCAGGAGGCAGAAGTTGCAGTGAGCCTAGATTGTGCCATTGCATTCCAGCCTAGGTAACAAAGGAGATTCCATCTCAAAAGAAATATAAATATATTTCTTTTGTGTTTAGAAATACAAATATATGTGTGTGTGTGTATACACATATATATATGCCTGGGAGCAGTGGCTCATGCCTGTAATCCCAGCACTTTGGGAGGCCTCAGACAGAAGACTACTTAAGCCCAGGAGCTGGAACCAACCTGAGCAAGATGGTGAAACAACATCTCTACTAACAATTTTTTTTAAATCAGCCCAGCATGATAGCACATGTCTATGGTCCCAGCTACTTGGGAAGCTGAGGCGGGAGGATTCCTTGAGCCCAGGAGTTCAAGACTGCTATGACATGATCACACCTCTGCACTGCAACCTAGGAGACAAATTGAGATCCTGTCTCTGAACCATAAATAAATATAAATAAAAAATTAAAATATAATGGAAAGAAAGAAGATCAACTTAAGGAAGACCGGGCATACTAAAGATATCTGAGTGGGTGGGGATTTTAACTTTTTTGTTTTCGTGGTTTTTGTGTCGTTTTGTTTTTGTTTTCGTTTTTTGTTTTTTTGTTTGTTTTTTGAGGCAGGGTCTTATTCTTTCACCCATGCTAGAGTGTACAGCCTCAACTTCCTGGCCTCAAGCAATCCTCCCACCTTAGTCTCCCCAAATAGCTGGGACCACAGGCACATGCCACCATGCCTGGCTAATTTTTTTTTTTTTAAGACGGGGTTTCACCATGTTGGTCAGGCTGGTCTTGAACTCCTGACCTTAGGTGATCCATCTGCCTTGGCCTCCAGAGTGCTTGGATTACAGACGTGAGCCACCATGCCAGGGCCTAATTTTTTTTTTTTTTTTACAGTTTGGACCTCAGCATATTGTCTAGCATGAACTCCCAGGCTCAAGTGATTCCCCCCACCTCAGCCTCCCAAAGTACTGGGATTATAGGCATGAGCCACCATGCTCAGCCTGGATTTTCAGTCTTTAAAAGGGAGGGCTGCATAGGCCTCCTTAAGAAGGTCACATCTGAGCCCAGAGGAAGGGATGAAGGAGTGAGCCACGGGCTGTCTGGCAGAGTGTTCCAAGATCAGGTGGTCTCCTTTGCTCTGATGGGGATTTTCCCAACCCTTAATTGCATTCCCATGCACATGTGCATGGGAAGCTGTTCACACTGTGCAGAAAACAGCCATTGGGTCAGAGAGGTCAAGAGGGACCCCCTAACAGAGTCAGATACAGCAGAGATGTCAACTGGCAATCCCTAATGCCCACCAGGAAAACCCATCAGTCAGAACTGCATGGATACAACTTAACAAAGCAAGGAGACACCACCTTGATGTTCTCAGTGGTGTCTCAGAGGGGAAATCAGGGAAGAGCATTTACAAGGTTTCAAGCCCAAGGCTGTTTGATTTTATGGCAAGAATTACAAGGTGGAGAACCGACTGGGATTGAGCATAGTTTTGACACAGCAGCTGGAGATTGATAGGCATGGTGAGGTGAGGGTCTCAAAGCCGCATTGATGAGAAAGCTGTTAATCTTGGTTCACAGTCTTATCTTCCAGGAACAGGTATTTCCTCAAGGAAGCAGCTAAGTTATTTCTGTCCGGTCCCAGGATTGTTTGGTATAAAATCAGGCATAAAAACATAAACAATTCTTCCCAGAATTGTTTAGCACAAGGATAGGAAAGTGTGTTTGTTCCCTGCATTATTTAACATAGGGAGACGGATTCCGTTCTTAGGGAGAATGCACCCACCCAGACTTCTTGATTGGAGCTTATAAGTACAAATTATTAAGTCTTTGTAAACAAAATAGATTTCCTTATCTCTAAGTAGAGTCTATTTTAAAGCTCACAATTACAAGAGTTAGATCTGCTGGTTAAAACTCCACACAGGCCTTTTCCTGTGGCCCACGGGGCCCTTGGGGATGCTGTGCACAGGGCCTGGCACTTGAGAGGACTTCAATATATGTCTTTTAAAATTGAACCTCTTAAACCTTAGCAAGCAGTTCTCCAATGCCAAGGAAGAGAATGCTGGAAGGTGCCCTTCAGGAGGAGCGAGGTTTCAAGCTGTCTCAGGGACCGTGGTCCGTGCAGGGAACCCACTTGGAGCCAGGTCATTCTTTACACCTAGGGGATGAAGTGTTGCTGCCGAGGCAGCTTCAGCTACCAGCGCAGACTCTGTAGCTTGTGGCAAAACCTATGGCCCCGGAGATTTGACCAGAAGGTACTGAGGGGGCCTGAGAGACTCCATGCTACACCATATAGGGCTCTTGCTCGTTCTACTTACAGAAGACGTGTTTAATCAGACCTCTGCTAACTCCACTTTTTAGGTGCTTCTTCTAGAATGCATAACAGAAGACAGTCATATAGAGGCTGGAATTTAACTCCACTGACTGCACAGAGCCCCCACTCTGTCCTCAGCGCTAGGGTAGAGGAGCAGCTGCCACCCCTCCATGGCAGGCACAAGACACTGGTTCCCATCACATGCGGTCAGTGTGGTCCTCCCTGAGGAGGCAGGGAGGTGGGCTCTGAAGAATCTGATTCTCTGAAAGTTAAAGAAAAGAGACATACCTTGGCCTGAAGTGCTGGGGCGAGGTCACCAGACACAGGAGGGTTAACCAAAGTCCTGGACTTCTGTGATTAAAACACCAACTGCAGGCGCCTCCGTGGACATCACTTAACTCCTCCTTGTGCCAGTTTCTCCATCTACTGAGTAGATCACAAGCAGGACTGCAGTGAGGATTCGTTAATACTTGTAAAATACTGGGAAGGGCACCCACCACAGAGTGAGCGCTACATAGGGAGAGCTGCTATTACTTTTTCACTCTCTGTGAATCTCTGTCTACACGTCTGTCTCTTTATCCAGACCATCCATGCATTTCAACAGGGATGATTGGAAGAGGGGGTAAAAAATGTATTCATTTTATGTATAAAACATAGATATAAATAGATTAATATATAAATAAATAAATGGGTGGAAGAGAGATAGATGGGTGGATAGGTAGTTGGTTAAATAGATAGATAGATACCAACCACACAGTACTAAAACAGATATCTAGTAAACCAATGATATTAAAATTTCATGACTGGGCAAGGAGATTAGAAAAGGAAGTCTAAGTTTCTGTAGGAAGCAACAGTGAAAAAAGTCTGGGCAGCACCATCCTGGGCTATGACACCTGAGAGCCGACTTGCTTAGCCTTGGCATGCCCAGCCCCTAGCAATGTGCCTGCACAAAGTACCGACTTTACAAAAAAACTCATGTCCATCTCAGGTAATTCTTTGCTAATCCCCATTTTCCCCTCAGTTTGCATTGAGATATCTCTGTCTTTGTATATCAGGAAAGAAGAAATGCAGGCTGACTCCTCAAGAAGCAATTTATCAGCAACTGGCATCTGGGAGCAGCAGGGAATGGAAGCCCATATCACCTGCCTGGCCTCCACCCATCTGATCCACAGCACGGGGAGGCCCATTTGTGCCAGTTCCTAGAAAAATACCTGCCTAGTAAAGGTGGTCTGCAGGGCCAGCACCTCCCTTTCAGTCCTCAGCAGCTCCCCAGGAATTTGGGCCCAGGCCTACTTCAGCAATCCCCAAGTCAAACTACCCAGGATCCACCACTCTGGGAGTTACTAAGCAGATTTTTTTTTTTTTTGATTGAAACACACATGCAGAAGACTGATACTGGTTTAATAATTCTGCATCTCAAATGTGGATAGACAACAATACCTGCATCCTTAGGTAGAATGCAAAAATGGTGAGATTTAAGCGTCTACTACCCTACTTAATAGGGTTTTGTTGAGGCTTTTGGCTCTTATTTCTATACTGTGTTCTCTTGTCGGGGCGCTTGTTAAATATGAGAGATGTCTTTCTTAGTGCCTCAAATCACTCATGCTGTTAAGTAACTTGACTTGCCTATGTATAGGACTGGCCTCAGTAATACTGCTTGGTCAGAAAACTGCTAAAATCAAAGAATGGCCCAAAATAGAGCCTGACATGGAGTCTGTTGATTATGTATTAAGCACATAATTTAAATGTAACTTTGGCTACCAGATACACTTACCTTTAATTTTGCAACAGGGGGGAAAACCTGCAAGAAATCCATGTCACAGAACCTAAGTCCCTCAGTGGGCACACTCAGGTTCCCACTGTGCTTTCAAGAGGCATCAAGAACAAGGGTTCGCTGCCATGCCCCTCCTGGCCTGTGCTGAGTGCGGAGGAGGGGTCCTGCCTGCAGTCCATGGCCATCGAGGCAGTGCCATCCACCGCAGACTGTCTGTAAGCCACATCCCCAATCCAGCTGCAGCTCAATGGAGACAGGACACTCAGAGACCCGCGAAAATGAGGCTGCAGAGAGAGGGCAGGCCAGCAGGCTGTGAGCACAAGGAGATTCTCTTGAGCCGAACCCTGCAGGAGGGAGTTAGATGTACAGATGTGATCACAGAAAGCAAGATTCTTTATTTACACCTTCTTTTTGTTCATATCTTTAATGAGCCCTTTCTAATGGCACCCATGAACTGAAAAGGCTTTAACTATGGTTGTCAACATCTTATGGTTCTTATAAGCCAATTACAAGGAAATGTTCATTGCCGATTGCAATGAACTCCAGGTTCATTATGCTGAACAGGTTTCTCACCAATAGTAATGATTGTTATAATCTCCAACAAAGAAGGAAGAAATTTGAAGTGATAAAAGGACAACTCTGTGTCTTGCTAGTAACAGCTGCTGGCTGTGTGACTCCTGTCATCTGAAATGCTCCACCCCTTCCCTGAAAATGTCTCTTCTCACCTACTCCACCTTCCACCCACTATCCTCTAGGTACAAGGTTAGCTAAAAAAGATGGCAATTCATATTCTCATGGTAGGAAGGGAACAGCCACCATCCGTCCTTCCTCCTATGAGCCAGGCACCAAGCCAGTGCTCCCCACACATCGTCTCACATAATCCTTACCACCGCACCGTGAGGGGGGATAACTGCCCCCACTTGCTATGAGAAACAGAGGCTGATGGTCCAGGGCAGTGATTCTCAAACTTTAGGGCACATCAGAATCACCTGAAGGGCTTACTGAAAAGTGAATTTCTGACCCAACCCCAGAGTTTCTGAGTCAACAGGTCTGGGGTCTGAATTGGGACTGGGAATTTGCATTTCCAATTTGTTCCTGGATGAGGCTGATGTTGCTGGTCCCGGTTCACCTTCTGAGAACCACTGGAATCGTGGAATAGGTATGAGCTGAGGTTTCACACAGACTCAGGTTCAAGTATAAACCCTACTTATGACTTCCCATATGTTAATTGGCAGATCACTAAGTCTGGCTGAGCCTGGACTATAAAATAGAGATAATGGTATCTACTTTGCAGTGTGGCTCAGAGGATTTGCAATAAAACGTGTGTGAAGGGCCTAACTGGAGCCCAGGTAGCAAACCCTCATGGGGGCATCACGGCTGTTAGGGAAGCCAAGCATCTAACCTCTGTTGCACTGTGAATCCAGCATCACAGCTAGATTGGGACCCAACACTTTCTACAAAGCTTGGCTCTTTTCCTCCCGAAACCTTCGTGAACTTTCTTACTCCCACATCCCCATTGCCAAAGTCCTGATGCACTTTCAAGATGTGTACACAATGGCACCCATCATTCTCAACCGTCTGAATCAGCCAGTATTGCTTTCTGCATGCATCTTACTCCCCCGCCGAGTGTAAGTTCCTTGAGAAAGGAACTGTGTTTTATGCTGCTTCTACGTTTCCCCTACGTGAAGGCAAATGTAGAAGCCGCTGAATCACCCTGGAGCAGGGAGCCCTGCCCTCCGCATCCCACCCCCCAGTCCCCAGGGAGCCGACTCACCTTTATCTCCAGTTGTCTCTGAGTTTGTGAAAGCAGTTCCATAAACTTTTTGGAAACTTTTTCGCAAAGCCACCGTAGTATTAAAACTACAGAGAGCCTAAGTTCCCATCCACTTTAATTCTTTGTGTCACAATTGAGAACAGTTGAGTTTGTGGGAGATCCAAAGGCTTTAGATATATCAGGCTTGAGGTCACACAGTGATGTGAAATTGGGTCAGCTACTTCCCCTCTGATACTTAATTTTCTTATCTGTAAAATGAGAATAGAGACCTTACAAGTTTACTTAGCTACAGCTAACATATACAAAGTGATCAGCTCATACCATCACAAAACAATTGGTAGTTATAGTTAGTGCTATTGTTGCATAGGAGGCCTAATCCTGTTTTGGTCATGTTATATTGTCTGTAACATGCATTAAAATACTTCAGTATGAACAGCGTGGTGTACACATGTATACAAATTAACTTTATACCCAAGAGTTATTGAATAACATATGAATCCTCTAATCATAAATTCATACTCCAAAAGAAAGTAAGGCCTTGCTTCAGGTGTTTCCATCTGTATTTATACCAGGAGTACATTAGTTAACATAAAGGATGAGACATGCACAAAGTGTTATACTGCCAAGTAAGACCTCACAGGATCAGAGGTCTTATCCAGTATCAAGATTTACTAATAAGTCCAAGGATGCAAGTAACTGTGGCCACAGGTAAAGCAAAGAGAAGTCTGGGACACCTGGCATGGCTCCCCAGATCCGTTCTTGCTACATTAGCATGCACTTTGAGGTCTCTAAGAATTGCCTGCAGCTGCATCGCTCACATAAAAGGGACCTACTCTGGTCATAAAGCATCTCCATTTTTATAGCCAAATATTTACATAGCCTACATGATATTCTCCAGGTAGTCCTGTGCCATAAATCCATAGATCCGAAGTTTTTTGTTTGTTTATCTTTTGTTTTTGTTTCTGAGACGGCCTCTCACTCCGTCGCCCAGGCTGAAGTGCAGTGGTGCGACCTTGGCTCACTGAAACCTCTGCCTCCCCGGTTCAAGTGATTCTTCTGCCTCAGCCTCCCACCAAGTTTTTTTTTTAACTGCTATGGACCAAATGTTCGTGTCACCCACCAAATTCATATGAAATGCTGGATATAGTGTGCACCTTGCAACAACCCTGCATGACCTGCACATGTACCCCAGAACCTAAAGTAAAAAAAAAAAAAAAAAAAAAAAAAAAAAAAAAAAAAAAAAGAAAGAAAGAAAGAAATCCTAACCCTGAATGTGGTAATATTAGGAGATAGAGCTTTGGGGAGGTAATTAGGTCATGAAGGTGGAGCCTTGATGAATGTAATTAGTGCCCTTATAAGAGAAAATATGAGAACTTGCTTCCTCTCTCTGCTCTATACAGGTAAGGATACAAGAAGACGACCTTCTGCAAACCAGAAGGCAGGTCCTCGCCAGACCAGAAGGCAGGTCCTCACCAGACACAGGACCTTATGGTACCTTGATCTTGAACTTCCCAGCCTCCAGAACTGTGAGGGAAAATGTTGTTTAATCCACCCAGTCTATGGAAATTTGTTATAGCAGCCTGAAAGAACTGAGATACTTACCATAAGCAATCCTGTAAAGACCAAGCACATCCTGCTATAAAGCATTCCATAGGTAAGGACTCTCCTGTTACTACTGTTGGTTAGCATTAGAGTTACCAGCAGTGGCTTTCCAGGAGGACTGTTATTCACATGTTTACAAGAGACTTAATCAGATTGCCTTCCTTCTTCCTTCCCCAGAGGCATCCCAGCACCTTGTCCAATGGAAAGGAATCAATTGCAGGACTGCTGCTAACCATTCCTTTCACAATATTAGAAATCCTCTCATTGGTTAAATGAGTGGAACTCAAAAAATGTGATTGACTAAAAAGACTTACAGGTGTCACTGCCTTTACAAAAATAAAATATAAGAAACACTCAGCCAGGCACGGTGGCTCACACCTGTAATCCTAGCACTTTAGAAGGCCGAGGCAGGTGGATCACTTGAGGTCGGGAGTTCAAGGCCAGCCTGGCCAACATGGTGAAACCCTGTCTCTACTAAAAATACAAAAATTAGCTGGGCATGTTTGCACGCATATGTAATCCCAGCTACTCAGGAGGCTAAAGCAAAAGAATCGCTTAAACCCAAGAGGCAGAGGTTGCAGTGAGCCGAGATCATGCCACTGCACTCCAGTCTGGGTGAGCAAGAGTCCATCTCAAAAAAGAAAGAAAGAAAGAAAGAATCTGTCAAACCCAACAGGTTTCACTGATAGAGGAGTGTTCCAGGTCTAGAGTGTATTCTCCCACCTTCCTCAACTTAACATAGAGTTTTGTCAGCTGACTTGACTAGTTAGCTGTCTGGCTCTACCATTAGACCAGCATTACCTCCATCATGGCACCACGGGACCTTTCATACAAGGCGCTTGTCAAAGCATATAATTGTGTGTGGACTTGACCTAAGTTTGGAGAAAGAGATTGTAGAACTCTTTGTTGCCTGCTTCCAATAAATATGGCTTGGTAATAAATGTAGTGTGGCAGAACTGAATCTGAGACTTGTTTTCATTATAATTTAGCCCTGAGAGCAAAGTGATGGGAAGGGAGCTAGTGTCCTACCTTCCTCAAAACATCAATCTCATCCAAAGTTTGATGTTTTGAGGAAGGTAGGACACTAGCAGAGAATTTACAGACCCTGCTCCTTGTCCTGCTCTGCCACTAACTAGCTGTGTTGCCGTGGCTTGAGCCTTCTCGTCTGGATTGAATCCTGTTCATCTGGACTGAACTGCTATTGTTACACACTCTCTCCCTGCTCCGACAGCTTCATGTCCTACTGAAGGGCATTTTAGTAAAAATGGAGGTTGCAGAGGAAGAGACACAGTAGCAACTTGCTTACATAAAAAATGAGCAAGACAGGGGGAAAGATAAATGTGGCCATGAATTTGTGGGAAGGGAGGAGATCCGGATGGATTGGGAAGAAGAAGGTGGTCCTTTGACACTCCTCTCTTATCTTTGAGGCAGTTGAAATAAGGGGCATAAGGGAACTTTAGTAAGTAGAAATAAAACAGAAATGTTAATATCTAGGGTGATAATATAATTTATTGTCTAAACCAGGATTCTTTTGAGAGCACTAGGGAACTTTTTTTTTTTTTTTTTTTTTTTTTTTTTAGGGCAGTGGTGCAATCTCAGTTCACTGCAACTTCCACCTGCTGGGTTCAAGTGAGTCTCCTGCCTCAGCCTCCCAAGTAGCTGGGATTACTGGCATATGCCACCACACTGGTTATTTTTTTGTATTTTTAGTAGAGATGGGATTTTACCATATTGGTCAGGCTGGTCTTGAACTCCTGACCTCAAATGAGCACCCGCCTCAGCCTCCCACAGTGCTAGGATTACAGGTGTGAGCTCCCATGCCCGGCTGGGAACATTATTAATAATGCTTTCACCATTATTTATATCAGAATAGATATTAGCAGGCACTGTCACAGGCACATCAGGCTGAATGTCATCTAACTCATGGCCAGCACTAGTCTGTGCATTAATACACAAAATTTAGTCATGCATCTGATGGTTCCTGCCATTAGGGTGAATTAATAAAGGCAATATGATTTCTTTCAAAGCCAGACAATTTATTTTTTATGAAAACCTTCAATCAAATATGGAAATAGCAAAAGGTACCTTGCTACTATCATTCTTATACTTTTAATTACTGGCTTAGCTTAATTGACAGTCTTATCTTTTGTCCTTGAGGAAGAACTTTTTCAACGCTTGAGGAAAAAAAAAGGAATATTTTCCCTCCCTAATGGTATGAATATTTTAAATAGGTAAAGTAGAAAATATCTTTCAAGCTTCAGTAAAAAGGCTATTCAACTAATCAGACTCCCTTTCATATCATGATCATCATTAAAAATTAAACTACTAATTTCATCTTTTCAAATAATATTAGAGAAAGCACTACCTTACTTCAGGAAAAAATACATATACTGACAAAAGTGAGACTGAACTAGAGTAGAAATGCTAAATCAAAAGAGATAGAACATAAACGTCCAACAAAAATAAATGGTTAAGTAAATTCTAATACATTCATGTAAGGGGAAATTGTGCACTCATTAAAACTGATCATTTAGAATTATGTTGACAAACAAAAATGCCTATGATACACTTAAGAAATAAGGTATGTTAAATCATATCAAATATGTATAAATCTGTAAGTTTGTAATAATACTAAAAACAAAAGAGAAAAATTTTATTGTTCACTCAGGGGATGATGAGAAACCTACCCATTATTTCGAAAACTGGTACAGAAAAGAAAAGAATCAAGCATTTATCCTGTCTTTGCTGTGTAAATTATGCCTCTTGGTAACTAAACAGTTGTGGAAGGGAAATTTATGTTTATAGAAGTATTCCAACTGATAAACAAAAATGATATGATGGGTTTACAGTATCACCATTTTACACCTTGTAATGAATTAGTAGATCTAGATAACAGATCTAAGTAACATAAAGAGATCAGACATGATGCCTCCTGGAGCATGTACATGACACCATGTGATATAGATGTGACGAGCCAAAATAGAGCCTGAAACTCATCAAGCCTTCAGGTCTAACTAGCAATGCACAGGAACTACACAGGACAGACACCAAAGAAAAGCAATCAGCAAGATCCACACAGAAACTTCATAGAATAGATGACTGCATTTCTTCAACAAATAAACTATAAGGGGAAAAGATAGAAGAGGAGCCTATAGATTTAAAAGATTGCTAAAGACATGCCTGCAGCCAAAAAGCATATGGAAAAAAAAAGCTCAGTAACACTGATCATTGGAGAAATGCAAATCAAAACCACAATGAGATAACATCTTACACCAGTCAAATGGCTACGATTAGAAAGCCAAAAAATAACACATGCTGGCTAGGTTGTGGAGAAACAGGAAGACTTATACACTGTTGGCGGGAGAGTAAATTAGTTCAACCATTGTGGAAGGCAGTGTGACGATTCCTCAAAGACTTAGAGACAGAAATACCATTTGGCCCAGCAATCCCATTACCAGGTATATACCCAAATGAATATAAATTATTCTATGATAAAGATACATGCACGTCAATGTTCATTGCAGCAGTATTCACAATGGCAAAGACATGGAATCAACCCAAATGCCCGTCAATGATAGGATAAAGAAAATGTGGTACATTTACACTACAGAATGCTATAAAAAGGATCAAGACCATGTCCTTTGCAGGGACATGGATGGAGTTGGAGGTCATTATCCTTAGCAAACTAACACAGGAAGAGGAAACCAAATGCCACATGTTCTTTCTTATAAGCAGAAGCTCAATGATGAGAATACTTGCACTCATAGAAGGGAACAGCACACACTGGGGTCTACTAGAGGGCAGAGGATGAGAGGAGGGAGAGGGTCAGGAAAAAGAAGTAATGAATACTATATATCTGGATGATGAAATAATCTGTACCACAAACCCCATGACACTTGTTTACCCATGTAACAAACCGGCACATCTATCCCTGAACTTAAAATACAAGTTAAAAAAAATAAAAATAAAAACCTCCAGTTAACTTTTAAAACAATGTAGTACATATACACCTTGGAATATTATGGAGCCATAAAAAAAGAATGAGATCATGTCTTATATATATATATATATATATATATATATATATATATATATATATATATACATACATATATTTTTTTATTGCACTTTAGGTTCTGAGGTACATGTGCAGAACATGCAGGATTGTTGCATAGGTACAGACAAGGCAATGTGGTTTGCTGCCTCCATCCCCATCACCTATATCTGGCATTTCTCCTCATGTTATCCCTCCCCAACTCCCCACTCCCTGCTGTCCCTCCCTTAGTCCCCCGCAACAGACTCCAGTGTGTGATGCTCCCCTCCCTGTGTCCATATGTTCTCATTGTTCAACACCCACCTATGAGTGAGAACATGTGGTGATTGATTTTCTGTTCTTGTGTCAATTTGCTGAGAATGATGGTTTCCAGATTCATCCATGTCCCTACAAAGAACATGAACTCATTATTTTTTATGGCTGCCTAGTATCCATGGTGTATATGTGCCACATTTTCCTTGTCCAGTCTATCATCAATGGGCATTCTGGTTGGTTCCAGGTCTTTGCTACTATAAACAGTGCCTCAATGAACATACATGTGCATGTGTCTTTATAATAGAAAGATTCATAATTCTTTGGATATATACCCAAGAATGGGATTGCTGGGTCAAATGGAATTTCTATTTCTAGGTCCTTGAGGAATCGACACACTGTCTTCCACAATGATTGAACTAATTTACACTCCCCAATGGTGTAAAAGTGTTCCTGTTTCTCCTCTCCAGTATCTGTTGTCTCCAGATTTTTTAATGATTGCCATTCTAATTGGCATGAGATGGTATCCCAGTGCAGTTTTGATTTTCATTTCTCTAATGACCGGTGATGATGAGCATATTTATATGTTTGCTGGTCTCATATATGTCTTCTTTTGAAAAATGTCTGTTCATAGTCTTCATCCACTTTTGAATGGGTTTGTTTTTTTCCTGTAAATCTGTTTTAGTTCTTTGTAGATTCTGGATATTAGCCCTTTGTCAGATGGGTAGATCGCAAAAATTTTTTCCCATTCTGTTGGCTGCCAGTTCACTCTAATGATTGTTTCTTTTGCTGTTCAGAAGATCTGGCGTTTATTAAATCCCATTTGTCTATTTTGGCTTTTGTTGCCAATGCTTTTGGTGTTTTAGTCACGAAGTCCTTGCCTATGCCTATGTCCTGAATGGTTTTGCCTAGGTTTTCTTATAGGGTTTTTATGGTGTTAGGTCTTATGTTTAAGTCTTTAATCCATCTATAGTTAATTTTAGTATAAGGTGTCAGGAAGGGGTCCAGTTTCTGCTTTCTGCACATGGCTAGCCAGTTTTCCCAACACCATTTATTAAACAGGGAATCCTTTCCCCATTGTTTGTTTTTGTCAGGTTGATCAAATATCAGATGATTGTAGATGTGTGGCATTGCCTCCAGGGCCTCCATTTTGTTCCATTGGTCTATATCTCTGTTTTGGTATGAGTACCATGCTGTTTTGATGACTGTAGCCTTGTAATATAGTTTGAAGTCCAGTAGCGTGATGCCTCCAGCTTTATTCTTTTTGCTTAGAATTGACTTGGCTATGTGGGCTCTCTTTTGGTTCCATATGAAATTTAAGGTGGTTTTTTTCCAGTTCTGTGAAGACAGCCATATGTAGCTTGATGAGGACAGCATTGAATCTAGAAATTTGGGCAGTTTGGCCATTTTCACAATATTGATTCTTCCTAACCATGAGCAGGGAATGTTTCTCCAACTGTTTGTGTCCTCTCTTACTTCATTGAACAGTGGTTTGTAGTTCTTCTTGAAGAGTCCTTTACATCCTTTGTTAGTGGTATTCCTAAGTATTTTATTCTCTTTGTAACAGTTGTGAATGGCAGTTCATTCTTGATTTGGCTCTCTTTAAGTCTGCTATTGGTGTATAGGAATGCTTGTGATTTCTGCACATTGATTTTGTATCCTGAGACTTTGCTGAAGTTGCTTATCAGTTTCAGGAGATTTGGGACTGACATTATGGGGTCTTAATGTACAATCATGTCATCTGCGAATAGAGATGATTTGACTTCCTCCTTTCCTAATTGAATACTATTTCTTTTTCTTGCCTGATTGCTCTGGCTAGAACTTCCAATACTATATTGAATAGGAGTGGTGAGAGAGGGCATCCTTGTCTAGTGCCAGATTGCAAAGGGAATGCTTTCAGTTTTTGCCCATTCAGTGTGATATTGGCTATGGGTTTGTCATAAATAGCTTTTATTATTTTGAGATACATTCTGTCGATACCTAGTTTAGTGAGAGTTTTTAGCATAAAGGGCTGTTGAATTTTGTCAAAGGCCTTCTCCGCATCTATTGAGATAATCAGGTGGCTTTTGTCTTTGGTTCTGTTTATGTGGTGAATTACATTTATAGACTTGCATATGTTGAGCCAGCCTTGCATCCCTGGGATGAAGCCTACTTGATCATGATGGATAAGCTTTTTGATGTGCTGTTGCAATCGGTTTGCCAGTATTTTATTGAAGATTTTTGCATCTATGTTCCTCACAGATATTGGCCTGAAGTTTTCTTTTCTTGCAGAGTCTCTGCCAGGTTTTGGTATCAGGATGATGTTAGCCTCATAAAATGATTTGGGAAGGATTCCCTCTTTTTGGATTGTTTGGAATAGTTTCAGAAGGAATGGTAACAGCTCCTCTTTGTACGTCTGGTAGAATTCAGCTGTGAACCTGTCTGGACCTGGGCTCTTTTTGTTGGTAGGCTCTTAATTGCTACCTCAACTCCAGTCCTTGTTATTGGTCTATTCAGGGTTCTGAATTCTTCCTGGTTTAAGCTTGGGAGGGTGCAAGTGTCCAGGAATTTATCCATTTCTTCCAGGTTTACTGGTTTATGTGAGTAGAGTTGTTTGTAGTAATCTCTGATGGTAGTTTTTATTTCTGTGGAATCAGTGGTGATATCCCCTTTATCTTTTTTATTGCATCTGTTTGATTCTTCTTTTTTCTCTTTTATTAATCTGGCTAGTGTTCTGTCTATTTTGTTGATATTTTCAAAAAGCCAGCTCCTGGATTTATTAATTTTTTGAATAGTTTTTTTTTTGTCTCTCTCTCCTTCAGTTCTGCTCTGATCTTAGTTATTTCTTGTCTTCTGCTAGCTTTTGAGGTTTTTTTTTTAATATTGCTCCTCCAACTCTTTCAATTTTGATAATAGGCTGTCAATTTTAGGTCTTTCCTTGCTTCTCATGTGGGCATTTATTACTGTAAATTTTCCTTTAGACACTGCTTTAAATGTGTCCCAGAGATTCTGGTACGTTGTATCTTCATTCTCATTGGTGTCAAAGAACACCTTCATTTCTGCCTTCATTTCATTGTTTATTCAGTTAACATTCAAGAGCCAGTTGTTCAGTTTCCATGAAGTTGTGCAGTTTGGAGTTAGTTTCTTAATCCTGAGTTCTAGTTTGATTGCACTGTGATCTGAGAGACTGTTATGATTTCCATTCTTTTGCATTTGCTGAGGAATGATTTACTTCCAATTATGTGATCAGTTTTAGGGTAGGTGTGTTGTAGTGCTGAGAAGAATGTATATTCTGTGGATTTGGTGTGAAGAGTTCTGTAAATGTCTATTAGGTTTGCTTGATCCAGGTCTGAGTTCAAGTCCTGGATATTCTTGTCAATTTTCTGTCTCATCGATCTGTCTAATATTGACAGTGAAGTGTTGAAATCTCCCACTATTATTGTATGAGAGTCTAAGTCTCTTGGTAGGTCATTAAGAACTTGCTTTATGTATCTGGGTACTCCTGTATTGGATGCATATATATTTAGGATCATTAGCTCTTCTCATTGCATTGATCCTTTTACCATTATGTAATGACCTTCTTTGTCTCTTTTGATCTTTGTTGGTTTAAAGTCTGTTTTATCAGAAACCAGGATTGCAACTCCTGCTTTTTTTGCTCTCCATTTGCTTGCAGAGCAAAAAAAATTTTACTCCATCCTTTTATTTTGAGCCTATGTGTATCCTTGCACATGAGATGGGTTTCCTGGATACTGCACACCAATGGATTTTGACTTTTTATCCAATTTGCCAGTCTGTGTCTTTTGTTTGGGGCATTTAACCCATTTACATTTAGGGTGAATATTGTTATATGTGAATTTGATCCTGCCATTTTTTATGCTAGCTGGTTAGTTGACACAGTTTCTTCACTATATCAATGGTCTTTACCATTTGGTATGTTTTTGGAGTGGCTGATGCTAGTTGTTCCTTTCTATGTTTAGTGCTTCTTTCAGGAGCTCTTGTAAGGCAGGCCTGATGGTGATTAAATCTCTCCGCAATTGCTTGTTCGTAAAGGATTTTATTTCTTCTTCACTTATGAAGCTTAGTTTGGCTGGATATGAAAGTCTAGGTTGAAAGTTCTTTTCTTTAAGGATGTTGCATATTGGCCCCAACTCTCTTTGGGCTTGTAGGGTTTCTGCTGAGAGATCTGCTGTGTGTCTGATGGGCTTCCCTTTGTGGGTATCCCAACCTTTCTCTCTGGCTTACTCTTTTTTCTCTGATCTTGCCTTCTCATTTTATTTTATTGAGTTGATCTTCAATCTCTGATATCCTTTCTTCTGCTTGGTCAATTCAGCTATTGAAACTTGTGTATGCTTCATGAAGTTCTCATGTTGTGTTTTTCTGCTCCAACAGTTCACTTATATTCTTCTCTAAGCTTTTTATTCTTGGTTAGTATTTCATCAAACCTTTTTTCAAAGTCCTTAGTTTATTTGCATTGGGTTAGAACATTCTTTTAGCTCAGAGAAGTTTGTTATTACCCACTTTCTGAAGCCTGTTTCTGTCAATTCATCAGATTCATTCTCCATCCAGCTTTGTTCCCTTGCTGGTGAGGAGTTGTGATCCCTTGGAGGAGGAGAGACTTGCTGGTTTTGGGTGTTTTTATCTTTTTGCACTGGTTTCTTCCCATCTTTGTGGATTTATCTACCTGTGGTCTTTGTAGTTGGTGACTTTTGGATGCAGTCTCTAAGTGGACCTCCTCTTTGCTGATGATGAAGTTTTGTCTGTTTTTTAGTTTTCCTTCTAAGAGTCAGGCCTCTCTGCTGTAGAACTACTGGAGGTCCACTCCAGACCCTGCTTGCCTGGGAATCACCTGCGGTGGCTGCAAAACAGTAAGGATTGCTGCCAATTTCTTCTTCTGTTATCTTCATCCCAGAAGGACACACATCAGGTGTCAGCCTGAGGTCTCCTTTATGAGGTGTCTCTTTGGGTATACAGAGGTCGAGGAGCTGCTTAAGAAAACAGTTTGTCCCTTATAGGAGCTCAAGTGCTGAGCTGTAAGCTCTGTTGTTCCATTCAGAGCTGCTAGGCAGGTACATTTATGTCTGCTGCAGTGGAACTCATAAGCACCTTTTTTTCTCAGGTGCTCTGTCCTGGGAAGGTGGGGCTTTATTTATAAATTCCTGACGTGCTGCTGCCTTTTTTCAGAGATGCCCTGCCCAGCGAGGAGGTAGCCTAGTCACCATCTGCCAGCAGAGGCATTGCTGAGCTGCTGTGGACTCTGCCCAGCTGCTGTGTAAACTTCCTTGTGGTTTTGTTTATAGAGGTAAAGTTAGAACTGCCTAGGTAATGGTGGTTTGCCTCAGTAATGGCGGACTGCCTCTGTAATGGCAGACTGCCTCAGTAATGGCAGATTGCCTTGGTAGTGGCAGACTGCCTCGGTAATGGCAGACACCCTTCCCCCAACAGAACTGGACTGTCCCAGGTCCAGCTGTGCTTGCTAAGAAACTCTCAATCCAGAGCGTTTCAGATTTCTGGTCTTTCTGGGAGTGGGACTGGCTGAGCCAGATCACCTGGCTCCCTGTTTCAGCCCCCTTTTTTTCAGTTGAATGGGCAACTCTTGTCTCCCAGGTGTTCCAGGTGCCAGTTGAAATGGCTGCCCAGATTTGTGTGAGTTTTTGTCTGGAGACCCACTTTGCTGGCTGAAACAGCAGTGCTGGAGACTCATGGCACTTTTCTGCCTGGGAATCTCCTGGTCTGTGGGCAGTAAAAACTCATTTGGAAAGGCAGTGATCACTCACCCTCTGTGTTGTCACTGGAAACTACACTACAGAACAGTTTCTATTCACTCATCTTGGATCAAGTGGGATCATGTCTTTTGCAGGAACCTGGATAGAATTACAGGCTATTGTCATTAGCAAACTAACAAAGGAACAGAAAACCAAATACCACATGTTCTCACTTGTACATGGGAGCTAAATGATGAGAACTCATGAATACAAAAAAGAAAACAACAAACACTGGAGTGTCTGTTGGTGGAGGGTGGAGACTTGGAGGAGGAGGAAGAGCTGAAAAAAATAACTACTGAGTACTAGGTTTAGTACCTGGGTAACAAAATAATCTGTACAATGAATCCCCATGACACAAATTTAACTATATAATAAACCTTCATGGTACCTCTGAACCTAAAATAGGAGTTAAAAAAAAAAAAAGATTTAAAAGACATTTTAACCAAAGGAATCTATTGTAAGTATGCCTTGATCCAGATTTAAATAAAACAATCACAAGACAATTAGAGAACTGTAAACAGTGACTGAATATTTAAGGATATTAAGACTTTGCTGTTTATTGTTAAGCTGTGAAAAGGGTATTGTCATTTTTTAAGAGTTTTTGTCTTTTATAGAGACATGCTGAGATACTTACTGATAGAATGAGAGCATGGGGGCTAGAATTTACTTCAGAATAATCTAGGTTGGGGGTAAATTGCAGTTCAGATGAGAAAAGAGGCATCACAAATGGAGATTCATATGGATTTCAGTCCATTTTAGTATATGTTTGAAGTTTTTCATGACAAAAAAGATTTTTTAAAGTGACTGTAGGGAAACATGATATTTAGTATAATCCCATTATGGAGAAGTGTGGGACAGACACCCACAAACATAAGAGTGAGCTCAGGAAGAAAATCAGGCTAGGCTGGGTGGCTCATGCCTGTAATCCCAGCACTGTGGGAGGTCAAGGCGGGTGGAATCACTTGAGGTCAAGAGTTCAAGACCAACCTGGCCACTGGTGAAACCTCATCTCTATTAAAAACACAAAAATTAGCCAGGCATCATGGCGCATGCCTGTAATCCCAGCTATTTGGGAGCCTGAGCCAGGAGAATCGCTTGAAACCAGGAAGCAGAGGTTGCAATGAGCCAAGATTGTGCCACCACACTCCAGCCTGGGTGACAAAGGGAGATTCCATATAAAAAAAAAAAAGAAAGAAGAAAGAAAGAAAGAAAGAAAGAAAGAAAGAAAGAAAGAAAGAAAGAAAGAAAATCAAAGGGAACACATTAAAAGAGTCTAGGAGCCATCCCTGGATGGCAGGATCATGGGCAATTTCTCTACTTTTATATCTTTCTCATTGTTTACAGTTTTTTAATGAGCATATATTATTTTTATCATCCAAAACAAAAGCTATTTTCATTTTGTTCAAAATAGCCTTTGGATAAATAAGAGATCTGTTGCCTTCAGGGTCTCTTGTGTGCGGCAATTCTGGAGTTATGCTGACGGATAAAAGCTTATTGCTCTGCTAATCCTTCTTGTTATTGGAGTTTGGGGCTATTAAGGCACATTACCCTATGGAGTAATATAACATCTGAAATCATGTCATACAAGCAGTTCAAATGGCGAAACGGCATGTTTCACAGGCGTGCCAGAAAGAGTATAATTGGACCCATTAAACATGAAGCACGTTAATTCCAAAGGTTACTGAATAAATAATGTTATTTAACAAAGCGAAATTAGAGCATGAACGAGCTGAAATTACAGTTCATTTCCTTTCTGAAAATTCCATCTCATTCTTCAGAGAGTGAGCTGATGGGCCTTCCCTCCATCAGCTCCTACCTGGATTTGAGAGAATCTTCCAGAATCAAGTGCTGGCTTCACTCTTCTCTCCTGCACACGTGCACCAGGAAGCTCCTTCTGGGCTTGCATCACCTGCAGTTCTCTGGTGCCTAATGGGCAGAAGGCCTATGTGGGCAGGGGCAAAAAAAAAATGACTTTTTAAACAAAGGCCTTGCTTCCGAAGATTGTGATCCAGTTGGGATTTCTCTCTCTCTCTCTCTCTCTCTCTCTCTCTCTCTCTCTCTCTCACACACACACACACACACACACACACACACACACACTACTAAAACACCAATTGCAGAATTACAGAATCGTAGGCATTTTCTGCTCTTACTTACTAAACTGTGTCCCCACCCCCAATTGTGACTATATTTCAAGACACAGTCTTTAAGAAGATAATTAAGGTTAAATGAGGCTGTTAGGATGAGGCACTGATCCAATAGAATGTGTGTCTTCCTAAGAAAAGGAAGAGCTACTAGGAGTGCATGTGCACAGAGGAAAGGCCTTGTGAGAAGGCAGACTTCTGCAAGGCAGGATGGGAGGCCTCACCAGGAACTAACCCTGCGAGCACCTTGATCTTAGGCTTCCAGCCTCCAGAACCATGATAAAATAAGTGTCTGCTGTTTAAGCCCCCGAGTGTACTGTATTCTGTTATGCAGCCTGAGCAGGCTGATGCACCTGTAGTTCACACTTCTACACATTACAATAAGTACTTCCCATTCTTCACTGCCAAACACAGCTTCCTCACTCTTCAAGGATGGCCACTCCATCTAGGGGCCAACAGAAACTCTCTTTGCTTACCCTAAATCACTTCTTGGGATCCCCTTTCAAACATGCTGCAGTTGGGAATGCCCAAACCCAGGAACACAGCTAGCCCATGTAGAGCCTTTGTGTGAATTAGGGGAAAAAAAAAAAAAAGTCCCTCTGGTCAATATGGCCCTGGGAAAGCACAGTAGAATGAGCAGACAGTGTCTTTATGGTCATCAGACATGGCACCCCTTCCTCCACACAGACTCAGCCCAAAGCCAGAGTGCACAGGTGGGCGAGCACGGTCCTGCCCATGCCACTTGGCCTGATGTCCTTGTGCAGCAGTCTCCAAACTTTTTGGCACAACAGACTGACTCCACTAAAGACAACTTTTCCGTGTACTGCAGGATGGTGAGGGATAGTTTGGGGGTGATTCAAGCACATTACAGCCTTACGTTTATCATTCAACCTCTCATAAGGAGCGACCAACCTAGATCCCTCACATGCACAGTTCACAGTAGGGGTTGTGCTCCTATGAGAATCTAGTGTCACCACTGATCTGACAGGAGGCAGGGCTCAGGTGGTAACGCTTGCTTGCCCACCACTCACCTCCTGCTGTGTGGCCCGTGTCCTAACAGGCTACAGAATGATACTGGTCCATGGCCAGGGAGTTGGGGACCCCTGTCCCTGTGCACAACCACATGCCGAGCTCTGAACAAACCCCTGACCACCTGTCCCAAGGCTGGCTTCTCACCTCAGTCCAGGGCTGCATTGATGGTGGAGAATGGCAGTAGCGGCAGACAAGGATGGTTCCTTTTTTTCCAGGAACTTCCTCCTCATTCCCCCAACACCAGCTCCAACCCTGGTCCCACCAGCAGGTGCAAGCCATGTTCCACACTCCCCACTCCAGAACCTCAGCCTGGCCTATGCCTGGGGAGTCCTCTGACCCACATATGGTGCCCTTCTTTCCTGCCTTTGTCATCTCCTACCAGACTGAAGGGAATCCCCCAGGAGTCTACTGGGGTGGTTGGGAAGAACAGTGGGCCCACGCCTCAAGGCTCTCCAGTAGGACTTCAGTCCAAGACCTCTCTGCCCCTGCAGAGCTGTGAAAGCTCTTCCAGGAAGGGCCACCAGGTGGCAACTTCCATTTGAAAGGATGTCCCATGTAAGCCCAAATTGAAGAATCTAACCCAATACTAAATTTTTAAAAGAATGAAAATGTACCAACTCTGTCATGGGGAAAATGTGAATTCAGAGAATAAAGAGTAATGATTGTGTTCCTCTTAGTTTCTTCTAATTCTGCTCGTGAATAGCTCATAGCTTATCTCTCCTCCAACACCACAGCTGAAGATAAAACCTGAGGATGACATCTTCCCCTTGGATGTGGCCCTGGGCTGGGCTTCTCCATGGGCAGCATGTTCCACCGAAAGCATGGTGTGATTGGAAAGATGACTTTATAAAAACCTCCCGGCTAAAAACTTCTCCCTCGCCTCCCCATCACAGGGCTACCATTATGACTTTATTTATTTGGCCCAATTCTGGGCCCTTTTAGAATGTCATCATTTCAGGAGCAAGGACACTGGAAGCTCTTGCTACCACCAAGTGTAGGGCAGCAGGTATGAGGCCAGGCTCTCAAGCCAGGTTTGGGAATGGAAATCCTGACTCTGCCATGTCACTGGTTCTGTGACCTTGGGAGGGTCATTTATCTTCTTCTTGAGACCAACTCTTCAGCTGAGAAATGGGGACAATCATCACCTCTTTCTTCCCTGGCTTGTTGGAAGTATTAGATGGGGCGATATGGAAGCTGGTTTGCACAGTGACCAGTATGTAGTAAGCAATCAGTGAATGCTAGCTATCATTAATCTCTGATGCTCAAATGTAAATTAGCCTATTGGCTGTGTTCTTAGAGGGTGATAGACATTTAGACATGGTTGGCTTTAAATTAATTGACCAAAGAGTCAGCAATTCCAGCCTCTCCCAGATGTCACCCACCTTTTCACTAAGATCACCCACTCTCCCACTGATGTCACCCTCCCTCACCCCGAGCTCAGCCACCTCACCATGATGCTACCATTATTCTCCTGATCCTAAAGTGCCTGAGTCCCACACAGAAGGTGAAGCAGTTTTTCCTGGTCTCAAGCTTAGGGCCTGCCCTTGGCTTTAATTGGAAACCAATATGTAAGTGGCTGAAAAAACTAGCCCAGGATACTTGGCTGAGGGCAAGGTAGATATAGCTGAAATCCTATCCCTCCAGTGGCTATAAACTTGATTTAACCAAAAAAGCACTGGTTAAGGATTTAATGGAAGCCCATCTCCAGCCTGGGAAGAAGTAGAGTAAAAGGAGAGTAGTTGTGGACATTTTCACTGCTGGGTAGGAGATGCATGTCTGGCCCCAGTGAGTCAGGGAATCTATCAGCATTGGAAAATGAAGGAGATGTCCATCAGTCTCACTCCCAACTAAAACAGAGCTGGGCCAAATCACTCCTCAAGCTGTTTGCCAGCCGAACGCCACTGCTCTGCTCCTAGACTTACAGAGCCAGTAAGGGCACAGCAGGGCTAGAATTTGGTTGGAAATCTCCAAAAGGCATCTATTCTGTCCCCTTTGCTACGATCAGCCTTTGAGATTTAGGAAGCTGAATCTCCCTAACACGTAAGTGAATGGGTGTCCTCTGCAAATTATCTGAAGATAGCAGGAATTCCCTTCCCCAGCCAAACTATTCTCCCTACAATTTGAAAGCCATGGCCTTGAGTTATCTTCAGGCAGACTACCTGCTTTTTCCTTTTTTTAAAGATATAAATATTCTGAAAATGATCATGAAATTAAAACGTCATCAAATATTAGTGCCAGAGGATGAATTCGTTTTCTCCAGTTTCTTACTCTATGGGGATGAGTCAAAAGCTTGTTGAAGAGGTTGGTTATTACATGGTACAGTAGAGATGATCACAGCCTAGAAAGGCCCATGCTCCTACACCACAGTCAGGTTGCTGCTAGGGAGTCCCCCAGGGGCTGCACTTTCCAGCTTCCCCTGCATTTGGAATTAAACACTTTGCAATGGAATGTGGATGACATTGATAGGTGCTCCAGGCTGACCTGGTAACGCATTAGGTGCAGGATTCTTCACACCCTTTCCCTGGTCGAACTTGTGCAGCACAAGATGGCAACGCCATGAGATGGAGCTGATATGATCAGCCTTTGAGATTCAAAGCTGAATCTCCCTAACACACAGGTGAATGGGTGTCCTCTGCAAATTATCTGAAGATAACAGGAATAACTTCCAAGGAGTGACTCGGGGACCCAAGCTATCTGGGTCCCCGAGTCACCCCTTGGAAGTTAACTGCCTGTATGGGATGTAGGGGTGGTTTGTACCGCAGTTAGCACCACTCAGCTGAGAAAAGCAGCACGGCACGGGAAGAGCTCAGGCCTGTGGTGCTGTCACAGACATGGCTGTGGGGAGCAGGGTCATGAATGAGAGTGATGGGCACTTTATGTGGAAAGAGGGAAGGTAGAAATGCACACAAGTTACACCCGCTACAGCCAAGCATTCCCAGAGTGCAGCCACTCTGCTTAAGTCATATGAGGTTATTTGACAAGCAGAAGAAAAAAGAATCCATTACTTAAAATACAAGTTGTTTTGACAGAAGAAACTTTTTCTGTATTTGGTTGGGAGTAATGAGTATTTTAAATTTTTACTTTGGTTTCAATCCGGCTTTCACTAGGCCTGAAAAGCCATTCCAAATAAGGTATTGCTTATCCCTAAGCTTCCCCACACACGTGGACATATAAGTCCTTTAAAAAGCTATCCTAAATCCACGTGCATACTAATGCACTCATTTCTTTGATTTTTGAACCTCCAAACTTATATTTGGATGAGGTGGTAAAGTGAGGTCATTGATGATAAATCTCTTAGCTTGAGTCTCCTGCCCTAGATCACGCTAGGGGACAGTCACTGAGGGCCAGGATGGGGTCTAGGAGCTAAGTCAGTAAGTGTCTGTTGAATACATAATGAAATACTATTCAATATCTTTCCTCTTCTTAGTTAATCAGTCAATCTATTTTCTGAATAGCTTCTATGCCAGTACAATTCCCCCAGCCCCCCTTCTCTATAAATGTAGGGCGAGGGGATGGGGACAGGGCATAAAAATAGAAACAATTTTAAACAAAATTCTCCCACATTATAGTTTGGGTTAAGGATTAGCCCAGATCTGAGCCAGCCCATGCATTCCACCAAAAATTTCTGCCACAAGCTTTCTCAGGATAATGTCTACAGGTGAATGAACTTGTTTTTTTCTCCATTTAAGAAAGTCTCCATTGCTAATTCTCTAATACTCTGAGTGAAATACACACACACACACACACACACACACACACACACAGATTGAACATTATCGAATACTTTAACAATCAGTGTTCTGGGAGGCAAACAACTCCAGCTAACTTAAGCAGAAAAGGAATTTATTTGTAGTGCATTGGCTGGCTCATAGATTCCATTGAAATAGTCTGGGAATCAGGTTCAGAAAAGAGAAAAAAGCTAATAAGGTGTTGAGAAGGTCCCACTGTGAAAACAGTCTTCTTAGCACCACAGGCATGGTCTGAATGTCATGTCCTCCTAAATTTCATATGCTGAAACCTAATCCCCAATGTGAGGATATGAGGAGATGAGACCTTTGCAAGGTAATTACAAGCCCCCATAAATGGGATTAATGCCTTTATTAAAGAGCCCGGAAAGCTGCCTGTGTCTTCTGCCACGTGAGAACATGGTTAGAAAGCACCATCTAGGAACGAGGAAAAGAGCCCCCACCAAACACCAAATCCATTGGTGCCTTGATCTTGGACTTCCCAGCCTCCAGAACTGTGAGAAATAAATTTCTGTTGTTTATAAGCTACCTGGCCTCGGAGTTTGTTACAGCTGTCAGAGCAGACTAAAACACATAACATCACCGGCACCATTGTCACTGGACGGCTGTCTGTATCTCAGCCATAGAAAAAGTAATCTCTGCATGTCCTGTGCAATTCTGACACTCACATTTCAACGTCCTAGGCAGAAACATCCAGTTGACTTGGACTAGGTCACAAGCCTGTACCCTAGCTTCCAAGAAGCCAGGTTAGGTGATAGCCATCCCCCTTCCTTTTCTGAAGTGGGTTATTTGGAAGCTAGTCAGCTAAAAATAATGGCTGCCTGTTGCAGTCCATTTCATTGAATCCCCAACATTTTCTCACACTAGTCTTCTCATGTTGGGAGCTTTCTAAGTGTTCCTAACATAATACAACTATCCTTTAACATGCTCAAAGTGCTCTCAACTCTCCTCAAGGTGAGGCACCCATATTACATCAGCTGTCCCAGATTGCTAGACCATATCCATTCCACTTAATATATTTTAATGAATTTCTTTCATTGTTGCCACTCTATCTTGATATTCTGTATCCTAGGTAACAAATTATAAAACAACCATCACCAATACTATAGACAACAATGAAAGGAATTCATTAAAATACATTAATGTCTATATTAAAAGACATGAAACACTAGAGTAGCCATCCATGCTTTTGAAAAGTACGGTAGTTGTGTCTCCCAATCCTCACTGATCAATACATGTTCTCTTGCACAGTCCCTAGCACCTACTATGCAGCTATTGACCTGAAGAATGCCTTTTCCTCTGTTTCAATAAGCAGAAAAGCAGAACAAAACAAAACAAAATTTTTAAACTCAAAGCAGTTTGCTTCAACTGATAAGGACAGCAATACACTTTCACCGACTTTCTTTGGGAATAGTTTATAGCATCAGCTCTGTGCCATACTTACTCCACAGGACATTTCCTATGTGACCATCAAACAGGTTGTTATACTCACCCAAAATACTAATGACACCAGACTTATGGAATGTGGAAATCAGAAGGTTTGGGGCATGCTAGATGATTTTGTAACACACTAAGGGTCAGAGATAAACAGCATTGGTGTTTATCATTGGGTGTGTCATTCTCAGCGCAGTTTCCACAGCCCAGTGGTCCAGAACACCGATTCCCATCCCCATGAGTCTGGAATAGGCCGGTTTTGAAGTTTTAGTATTGAAGGGAGAAACGATTTACCGGAGGACACAACAATTGTTCCACTGAATTGTAGCAGAGGCGCTAGCTGAACATTTCTTGTTTCACATACCTGAAACAGGCAAAAATGGAAAATAGCATGTTAGCTGGTATGATTTATACTCTTAAGGGGAATTAATGCTGCTCTGCCCAATGAGGGCAAGAAGGTGTATGGGATAAACTACAGTGGCCATTAGAGGGCTTCTTGGTATTTCCACGTGCGTGAGGCAGGATAATAGAACCACGCATCCTAACTCCTACAACTTGTAAATAGGTTATGTGGCAAAGGAGAATTAAGGTTGCTAATTAGATGACCTTAAAACATGGAGATAATGCTAAATTATCTTGTGAGACCCAATTATAGTTACACTATTAAGTTTAAAATAATTCGGTCTTTAAGTCATATTTATGTTCTACACCAGTCAAACTTGATAGAAATCAAGATTTTTACAGTGGTGCTAATCTTTGTAATTCCTCTGAAATGTATTACTTTGGTTTACTATTTTAGTAGTGACTGATAGTTGCAAGGGACTTTATTTTTTTTAATTGTACTTTAGGTTCTGGGGTACATGTGCAGATCATGCAGGATTGTTGCATAGGTACACACATGGCAAGATGGTTTGCTGGCTCCATCCCCCCATCACCTACCAAAGGACTTTATTTTACCCTTTCTCCTATAATATCCTTGACTTCATTACATTTTCCTTCTTACATTTTCATGGATCAGAAAGACAACACGAGGACTTTAGCAACTGGTGTGTGTGTGTGTCTGTGTGTGTGTGTGTGTGTGTGTGTGTGTGTGTGTGTGTATTTTAACTTTAAACTCACAAAATGAAGAAATAATCTCAGGATGTGGTTTATTATAAAGCAGACTTAGGTTGAAATCCACAACCTGACTCCTGTAAGCTCTCAGTAAAACCACTAGACTATCAAGACATTCTGTCCCTAGAGAAATTAGACTCATCTCAGAACTAGTGTTCAGTAATTCCCAAAAGATTTGCTTTTTCCCTGCCCCTAGTACCTGCTTACTTTAGTAAATAGACACAGTCCTTTTGCAAAAGATTTGAAAAAGACTCACAGTATATATTTGTGATGATGCTGCAGGATCCTTCCTCAAAAAAACCTGTCTTTCTTTGATCCAAAGAGCTCTGGGTCTGGCAGCTGACAGGTTTAGTATTAGGGAAGGGCCATGACTTGATCACTAGATCTATAGAAGATATTTGTTTTGTTTATTTTATAAATCAAGTAGAATATTAGCGGGCTGCCTACCTGTTTCAATTCTGGAGTCTCTAAAATTAACCAGTCCCCAAAGATCCATGTGGGTCAGAACATTCTGATTACTGCTCTAACTACACGCTAGCTATAGTTTGGTAATCTTAATTCTCTTTAGTGTGGCTCTTCAGCCCCTATTGTTCCAGAATTCTCTCAACCTGATTGAAACCAGGGAGCCCATTCCAACTACAATGTTCTTTGCAGCATATAGAGCAATCCCAGTACCATACTTCTCAAAGACACTGATTCTTCCTCTCAGCACAGATGTCTATCTTAATGCCTTAAAGAAGAGTGAGGCGGGCAGATTATCTGAGGTCAGGAGTTCGAGACCAGCCTAGCCAACATAGTGAAACCCCGTCTCCACTAAAAATACAAAAATTAGCTGGGCATGGAGGCATATGCCCGTAATCCCAGCTACTCGGGAGGCTGAGGCAGGAGAATCACTTGAACCCAGGAGGCGGAGGTTGCAGTGAGCTGAGATCGCACCACTGCACTCCACCCTGGGTGACAGAGCAAGACTACGTCTCAAATAAAAAAGAAGAGCAATGTCTAGGCCTTCTTGAGGGGCACATTCAGAACCACTCTTAGACCTAGGCAACAGGTTTCTTGTGCTAGGCTCTATACCTTAGCGGGCCCTGCTATGATCCTCCTCTTATTCTGCCCCTTTCTCTCCTGAGGTTACGATCGTCAGCTGTCAGTCATGACTGCTATTTCATCTGAAAGGTCAGCTGGAGTGATGGATGGGGTGGGTCTGCTCCCAAGCTCACACACATGGTTGCTGGCAGGTCTTGATCCCTCACTACATGGACACAGAGGGTGACTCACAACATGCCGGCTTGAATCTCCCAGACCAAGTGTTCTCAGAGAGGGAGAAAGAGCCCCCAAGAGGGAAGTCACCGTGCTTCTATAGCCTAATCTCAGAGGTGACATTATGTCTGCTGCACTCTATTCATTAGAAGGACTTCACTAAATCCAGCCCACACCCAAGGAAGAGGGATTACACAAGAATGTGAATACCAGAAGGCTGGTATTGGTGCAGTCTTAGAGGTTACCTAACACAGCTTCCTTACTAGGGCTCAGAAACACTCCCAGGTAGGAAGGGCCTTGTGTAGGCAACAAAACAATGAATGTCCACTACGAGCACTTAGGTCAATCAAGTACCCAGAGATTAAAGGAACCAGGATAGACTCTGAGAAAAACAAGGTAATGAACGGGTCACAGGACAGTTTTAGAAGTTCTTCTCCCATTTTCGGTTTATTTTTGCCTAGTTCCTAAGTCATATGTGCAAGCCTGGCCATGCGTGTGTGCAGAATAGACAATGCCCACATGGTGTGATTCAATAGACCCAAAGAAAGTCTGTCTCCTGGGACCCAAGGAAGCCTCGCCCCCCAAATTCCATGCTGTCATTCTCTTCTTCTTACATTTTCTGCATTCCAAAATGAGATTTTCTTTTTCTTTTTAGCATAAAGCTTCTTGATGTAAGGCAAACATCTCTGAGGCTTTTAACATGGGAAAGTTTTCTCATTGATACGAATTTGGTGGCTCAGGTCAGGTCATTCCTAGAACATTCTTAGGTTGTGAAAAGAGAGTATAGGAAAGAAGAAATACCAGGAGGGTCCCTAGAGATGATCATGACATGGTGATTCCGTCCAAGAGAAGAGAAGGGGTATTGAGAGGAGATGGGTTTAAAGCCATCCTTCATTTTCTTCATCATTTCACCCACAGTTTTCAGTCAACAACAAACAATGACATTGCACTTAGGCACAGTCCCTGTTTAATCTGACATTTCATTCTACGACACCCAAGTGAGGGAGGCATCATGTCCGATATTTAATAGAGGAGGTTAAGTGACCTGTCCGATGTCACAGCTACTTTGCTATTCTGCAGCAAAGTCAGAATTACTACCAAAGGAAGTGGATTCCGACATCAGTGTTCTTTCTGCTACATCATCCAGCCCAAGGAGGCAGGATAATGATGAGGTGGGAGGAAGGAGGGTAAGGGCCGGTTTCCAGAGTGATCTTTAGAAAAATTGCACCCTTGACAAGGAGAGCTGTCACTCCTTGTGGCTCTGGCAACACAAGTAAAACACCCCTACTTGAAGGGATGGCAAACAGTTTTGCAGGCATTAGGGTTTTTAAATCCAATCTCGAGCACTCAGATTCTGATTAAACAGGACATTTGGGGAAAGGGTAGTTTATGTTGAATGGAAAGCTGTATTGTTCTGTGCTTAAAGCATGCACGCTCTGGGAGGGAGCTTTAGAATATTACGGCTCTGAAATAAACACTTTCATCCTGGCAGTGATATTTGCAAGCCTAAAACCACTTCATGATTTTCAATGGCCCATGCAGACACAGCCAAGGGCAGGGCTGATACCATGCTGTCTTGGATGGTCTTTTAAGTCCTTGTTTTTGTCTTCTATCTCAAACTTGAGAGTCAGGGACCTAAAATCTGTCGCTCAAGAACCAGAGTGAACAAATGTTTTCTGTGAAGGGCCAATTAGTAAATATTTTAGGCTTTGTGGGCCAGACATCTCTGTCACAACTATTCAGCTCTGCCATTCTAGGGCAAAAGCAGCGATGGGCCATAGGTAAACAAATAGGTACGACCAGGGCTGACTGTGAAACTTGCAGGACCCCAAGAGTTGAGTGCCTCCTTAATTGGTTAAACGCCGGGCACCTTGCTTATCTCTCCCTAATCCCAGACCAGAGCAGGACTATGTCATAATAAAATCTTATTTACTTACAAAAGCAGTAGGCATCCTAAGATCCAAAAAGTAGAAGCAATCCAAGTGTCCATCAACTGAGGAATGGCTGAACAAAATGTGGTCTAGCCATACAATGGAATATTGTTTCGTCATAAGAAGGAACGAGATACTGATACATGCTGTAGCATGGAAAACCCTAGAACATGTTATGCTAAGAACAAGAAGTCAGTTATAAAAAAAACCCTGTATTATATGATTCCACTCATCCACTTGGAATGTCCAGAACAGGGAAATCTACAAAGACAGACAGCACATCTGTAGGTCCTTGGTGAGGAGGGGCAGAATGAGGAGACATGAAGGGTAGGGATGGGAGCTAAAGGGCTTTTTATCGACGTGATGAAAATGTTCTAAAATTGACTGTGGTGATGATTGCACATCTCTGTGAATACACTAAAAATAACTGAATTGTTCCACTTTAGATGGGTAAATTTCATTGTGTGTGATTTCCATATAAATAAACTGTTTTCCTTTTTTTGAGATGGAATTTCGCTCTCTTGCCCAGGCTGGAGTAAAATGGCACTATCTCAGCTCACCACAACCTCTGCCTCCCGGTCCAGTGATTCTCCTGCCTCAGCCTCCCAAGTAGCTGGGATTACAGGCACATGTCACCATGTCTGGCTATATCAATAAACTATTTAGGCGAAAAAGAAAACAAGTAGTCCACAGGCCAGATTTGGCTCATTCTCCGGAGTTTGCTGATCCAGCTCTAGCGTAATTTTTTTCAATGCATCTTCTTTCATCTTCACGGTAAACCTGTGAGGCAGGTATTATTTTGACTCAGAATGATCGAATAACTTAACTTGCCTGGGGTCACTGAGCCAGCAAGGGGAGGACCGAGTGCCTTCTGACATCAGAGGGCGTGCCACTGAGCCCACCTCTCAGACGAGAAGTGTGTGATTTCTATCTCTTCGACAGTGTGTGGCCCAGAGCTCTGTGCCTGGAGAAGATACCATCAACTGCTGATTTGATTTGTACTTAGAGAAGAAAAACAGTGTAATGGTTAAGAGCACAGACTCTGGAGTGAGACTAGCTGGATTCAAATTCCAGCTCATTGCTGCTGCATGACCATAAGCAAATCACGTTTTCCTCTTGGTCTCAGTTTTCTCATCTGTAAAATGGGGATAACAAGAGATCCTACCTCATAGGATTCTTGTGAGAAGTTAATGAATTACGTATGAGAACAGTGACACAGATTTGCTATTATATTATTTATAAGCTACGATTCTCATGGGTATTGATGTACCTGAAAGTCTGTTCTAATGATGGACATTTCAGTCATCAACAACACCTCAGCAGGGAAAATTAGGGGAACAGGGGAGAGGTTTGGCCCTAATCAAATCACACCATAAGCAGGTCTTTCGGTTCAATCAAACTTCACATTCCCAGGCCTCTGGCTCTCGCAAGTGCACAGGACCTTTGAGATAACTAATGGATGGAGGAGTCTGACTTTGGTAGCCTGGACCTGCCGTGATGGGAGGGGCAGGGGGGCGTACCCCAGGCCTCAGCCACTCAGCACCATCCGGAAGCGCCTCGCATTCCATTTAGCTTATAATAGCAGATATGAAAATTTCATCAGGTTTTCTGCCTTACTCTTGTGAAATATTAAACATTAATAAATTATTAAGCCCAATGTAAAATACTACAAATGTTCCTCGATTTCAAAAAGCACTTCAGAAGCACGTTGGTTACAGGGCTATTTTGGGCAAAACAAACCTGCCCCGGTAAGGAGGCGTCTTTTTTCTTCTCCCATTATCTGTCTTCCTTCATAGGGAAATGTCTACTCTTGGATTCGCAGGCTACAAATAAGCCCCCAAGAAGCACGAGTTCTGCACAGGTAGCCACTTTACGTGTTCCGGGAGGAAAGCGGGCAGGATTCGGAACCTGCGTCCGGGAGGAGGGAACAGAGATGCAGGCGGGAGGCCCAAACTTTGAAAACAATGACACTGGATTAGGTGTGCCCACACTGACCCCTCTCCCGATCTTGGAAGCGGGAGTGCATCTGGGGCCTGGGTTGTGGCCTGAGAGATTTCTGATGGCCCAGGAATGTGTATCTAGTGAATGGACAAGGGGGTGCTGAATGGCGCCTGTTTCCTTAGGAGGCTAAGGAGGTTCCTGAAAAAGACCCAGCCAGACACGAACTAGCGAACCTGACGAGTCAGCAGGGTGCCCAAAGGACGATGCCTGTTGCCAAGGAGCTGAGGAGCCACCCTGAAAACAGCTCCGCAGTATTTAGGAAATCCTGGCTGCAGTGATGCAAGCCCAGTCTCATTAGACAGCACTTCTCAGTAGCAACCTGTTCTGGGCCTGAACACAGCATGCCATGTGCAGTGTCTCCACCTCACTCAACCTGAGTCTAGTTTGAGTGTTGGTTTAGTTTGAGTTCTCTGCCAAATATATCTCAGGATTGATATTCCACCAAAAGCCATTTGGAAATTGCGCACCCTTCAACGTGATTATGATTCATTCTCTCACCAGTCCCAGCTTTAAAAACCTGCGGGGTTCAACTAAGAGTCATGTGACTGGGCTCCTGCCACAGAGGAGTCCCCGGTCTTCCCGTATTCCCACCTTTGTTCAGACACTGCCATCCACACCATCTCTCGTCTCTTGCCTCAAGCCCTGAATTCACTTAACAAAAGCCCTACCTCATCCCCCCACCCTGCTGTTCCCTTGCCAACCTCTCACCAAAACAATTTTCACCACCTCTGACATGGCATGACCGCCACCACTCTCCCCTCTTGCTGTGCCCCAGCCACCTGCAGGTCCCCACAACGGAGGCACTCATGACCTGGTGAAAACTGTGGGAGCATCGTCTGAACGGAAGCAGGAGGTAGAGCCTTGTGTAGCTGGGCCACAGACCAAGGTATACCAGGGAGAAGCCCGGCGTGCCCCTGTTGACCCCAGGGCCCCCTCCTTTCCCTGTCCACCATGGACTGACCTAGCCCATATGCTCCTCCTCAGGGTTGCTAGGAGTCTATATGGCACCTCTGCACAAAATCAAAAGATTCCCCTTCATAGACACTTTATTTCTATTCGTTTTTAAACTCCTACCATTTTCCGATTTTTATTAAAATGAGACATTTCACTTCTATTTCCCAGAACTGTCATGCTAAACCTATAAATCTATGGTTTCTATGAGATACACAATGCTCTCTTAAATGTATCCTTGGACAGTGCGCAGGCTGTACAACTGTACACAGAGGCCCTGCCCAGCCTTCTTTTTACTGCTAGAGTCACCCAGAAACCTGTCCCCTTCCCTCTGATTCTGGTCATTGAAAGAGCAACCACACACATACACACACACACACACACACACACACACACGCAGAAACAGGAGCAGACTGCCTGCCTGAGTCCAGAACCACCGGCCACTTGGGTGTCGTCCTTGCCAAGCTGAACCAGCCTCAGAGGCATCCTGGCCTCTGCCTCGGGAAGGCATCCTTGCTTCCCCAGGGACTAGATGCTAATGGATGCCTAATTCAATAGCTCTCACATTATAAAGTGGTGGCTAATAAAAAGCATTTATAGAACATTCGGTGGAGAACTCTACATCCGCACTCCACCCATAAAATCTTGATTGTCTCCAAGCATTATACATTGATGTGAGTCGGAGAGGCTGGCCGGGGCCTGCTCCAAACTCGTACCCAGAGCATCCAACTGCAGTCAAATATTGGTCCACTCAAACCGGCCTCAGTAATGTCTCCCTCTCACTGCCCTCGGGCGTGTGCTGTGCCCTGGCTGCCCTCAAGGCCTCCTTCCTGCTTGCGGTCAGGGTTGGCCATGCTGCCTTTGCTCGGACCGGCCCTGTGGTAAGCATCCAGCATGCCTTAGCTCATGACCTTGATCAAGCTGATCACCGAACAGCTTGATCCTGTGCGGTGAGTCCTGTTAACATCCCCGTTTTCTGGAAGAGAGAACTGAGAATTAACAGAGGTGAAGCAACGTGCTCAAAGTCCCACAGAGTCTGGCCCCTGAGCCCTGGGATCAAAGGCAATCATGTAGTAAACTGGTGTGACTTGTATCTAATGTTTTAAGTGATTCGCCCCAGGCTCTAACTCCTCCAAGATGGTCCCAGCTCCGCCATCCTGCTGGGTCCCGCAAAGAGAAGTGAGGATCCCAGAGCCCATTTCACCATTTCTCTAAGAACCTAATTGAAGCATTCCAGCTGGAGAGCTGTGTTTATCCAGCCCGGGATCAGCTAGAGGCAGAGATGACCTTCAGCTGCGTGCCCTCTGGAGAGCCCTTGGGATGCAGGAGGAAGGAGCAGGGTGCCATACACCCACATGACAGGCTGCGGAACACCAGCAGTGAGGGGGGGCCCACTATCCACCTCCACCACCCAGTCTTCATTCCTGCCCTGGACAGTCAAGGTGAAAGCCAGTCATCTTGTCCAGCTCCCAGAACTGGGCCAGCATCAAGTGGGAGGGAGGGAGGAGACAGGGGAAAAGGGTGAAGATGAAATAAGGAAACCGAGGCTCAAAGGGTTGCATTTTATTTGCTCAAAGCCTCTGAGTTCCTTAGAAGCCTGGTTGGGACTAAAAGCCCTGCAGACAACTCCCCAGTCCACCCCTTCCTCAACACCTCCAACTCCTGTGGGAGCCCCAAGTCCCTTCAGAATAAAGCCTCATGCCCCATGCCCTTCTACGCACGGCAGCCTAGCACTAAAGCAAACCGCGTGGAGCCGCCACGCACCTGCTATGACTATCCCTCCTGTTCACCTCTACCAAGGACCCCTGCCTACTTTGCTTCAATGTTCTTACGTTTCTTCCTCCAGAAGGCCTTTCCCAAACCAAGGTCACACAAACTGCCCCCTCTTCTGTGCTCTTGGTGCCGAGTGCACACCCTGCCAAGTCCCGCACCACATTCCGCGACATCTGCTCGGCTCTGGCTCCCTCAGAGGGTCAGGCTCCAGGAGAGCAGAGGCTGGGGTGTTCAGCATCGTGGGTTTCTGGTGCCTGGCACAACAGAGCTGGCACCCAGACACCCTTTGGACTTGGGTGTGGGAAGCCTCAGTGCACCTGACCGGGAAGATGGCTGAAAGGGACAGAAGGAAGAGCGGAGGCTCCTGCAGCCTCCCTCCTTCCCAATGGTCTGTTTCTCCTAACCCCGTTCTCTGCCTTCTTTAGCCTTCCCTCACCCTACAGAGGTGTTTCTGAGTGACACCTTCTGGATGAGTTTCAGCTCGGTTCCCACGGCAGGGCTCCGTCCACAGGAGCTGAGCATCGGCAGTGGCTGCTTTTGCACAACAAGGCACCCATGGGGAGCCCTGCACACTGTCCCCGGGAGGGTCCCTGGGCCAAGAGGAAGGGTCTGGCTGGGGTTGTGATGGCTCAACAACATGGTTATGCCCTGGGCTCAGGATCAGGCTGGGTGCCTGGACAGGAGAAGCAGCGACCCTGTTCACCCACCAGAGGGAGAAGGAAGCTTTGGGCCACTTCACCAACCAAGCCAGGAGGACGGGGAAGCTCCAGTGAGGCTGTTCGCTCCTCAGGAGAGGCTCAAAGAAGGTTCTAGAAATCAGAGCATTCTCACTAGGGGGAAGACTCCTCTAGAGCATCAGTTCTGCGAGGGGAAGGACTGTCGTGTGGGTCGCTGCTCCACCCTCCGCGGTTAGCACAGGGAGCAGTGTGTGGTGAATACTCTGGGACATCTGCCAAATGAGTGTGTGGGTGGATGGTGGAACCCAGATGATGAGCTGGCCCTGGAAGGACGCCTGTGGGACCCATGTGGATGCTGAGGCCGGGGTGGTTGAAGCAGTGCCCTCTAAGCAGCATGTCCAGTTCAGGATGCCAGGACCCCTCATCGGCCCAGGGAGGCTGGAAAAACTCCCCAGGAGCTGCCCCTTCTCCTGTCCTTCACCAGGTCTGGCAGATCTAGCCCAGTGCCTGTCCCAGAAGCACCCTGTAGTGTCTGATGCCTCTTCATGGCAGATCACACCCGGCTGAGCTAATCAGGTCTCAGGGCAGGGCTTGCTTTTGAGATCATTCTGAGTCTTTTTTGCAGGCAGTGCAAGTTGTAGCTCCAACAGGTTGGCCAAGCCTGATGGCGCTGAAACAGTGTAAGAAGCAGGGGCTTGGTTTATTACAGTGTCTAATTATTGGAATCAAAACTTCTAAGCAATTCCCACCCTATAAACTTCATTTCCCAGACCTAGATCCTAATATTTTAACTGATTCTAAATGTTCAACCGGGAAGTCTCTGAGGCGGGATTGTAAAGTTGGCTGATGGTTGAACAATCATGGCACTCTTCCTGACACCTGGTGGCCCTCATTACTGGCTGCCTGATGACCAAGTCGTGGAGTAAAAACACACATTTCTGTCCACATGGTGTTGTCATGAGTGGTGGGGAGCCCAGAAGCCCCCAGACTCTATCGCTGTGGTCTGAATGTTTATAACCCCTGAAATTCACCTGTTGAGACCTAACTCCTACATGATGGTGTTTAGATGGTATCACCTTTGGGAGGTGATCAGGTCATGAAGGCAGAGCCCTTGTGAGTGGGATTAGTGCTCTTGTAGAATGATAGAGCTGCCTTCCCTCTTCAGCTATGTGAGAACACGGCAAGAAGGCACCCTCTGTGAACCATGAAGAGACCCCTCCCCAGGCACCAAACCTGCCAGTGCCTTGATCTTAGACCACTTAGCCTCCAGAACTGTAATAAATAACTTTCCGTTGTTTCACAATTACCCAGTCTGTGGTATTTTGTGATAGACACCCAAGCAGACTTAAGGCACCTGTGTGTTACATGAGGGGTAAAACCAAGGGTATTATGCAGACAGCCGATCTGCCAGGGGCCCTGGGACCCCATCCGGCTCAAACCACAAAAGGCAACGCAGAGCCTGGATTTGGGAAGACAGAGCCTCCCAGAGCACACGCTGGCCCCCACACGCTGGCTGTATAACCCTGGTCAGGTTTCATTGTGTTTCTCAAACCTCGAGTTACTCATCAGTTAATGTAGATAATCCCCTAACTACTGCATGGGATGGTGGTGAGAATGTAACAGGTTAAATGTCTCTCCTGGAGTGGATGCTCGGTAGTGGGAGTTATTATTCCAGATGAGGTGCTGGGCCTGTGTCAGAACCGTCAGAACCAGGTCAGAAGGCCGTCTCCTATTCAGGTGCAGGCCAGGTCTCAGCCTAGGGATCAAACTCAGGCTTGGTTCCCCACTTTTCCTTAGGAGTGACAGTTTGACAATTCCTCCAAAGTCAATATCGCCCCTACTCCTGCCCCTCCTCGCCCCTCTGCTTCTAGAAGTTCAGGGAGGTTTCCTGGACCCATGTTGCTCAGGGCATGCTGGGAGCCCCTCATCACAGCCTCTGGCACAGCAGGTAAAGGCCCTGGTGAGATTTGATTTCTTATTAGGCAAGCCCAATGGGGTGAAGAGAAATTCCAGGTCTTCCCACAGCCTCCTCAGAAGCATTTGCTTCATCAAGCCAACCAAGATTAAGTAATTTACATTTTTTTCAAATCCATGCAGGAGAGGCATTGTCTACACCAGTGCCTTGTCCAATTAAAAAAACACTTCACGACCGTCGTTTCTGGCAGGGCTCTTATGAGGCGTAGCCGAGCCTGGCTCTGTGTGAGAGCAGAGGTGATGGCGCTGACATTTCAATTAGCTGCATCTTACTTGGGGAATTTATACCTTTCTCTGGCATAATTACATCCTGAGCTTGTCCTCAAGTCCTCCTGCCCTTGAAAGTCACTCTCCAGCCTCACCTCCTCCTCCAGGAAGCCTTCCCTGGTCCCCCACCCCTGGGCCCCCTCTCTCTCTGACTTCCTATAGCATGCCCTGTTATACCACTTTTTCAGCCCCTGCTTGAAGTTTCTGCTGTGGCCTCCAGGACAAACCAGCTCTAAATCCACACATTCGTGGGAGGCCGTGCGTGTGAGCAGCCAGGGCTCCTGCCTTCACAGGGTCTGCAGAGAAAAGTGAACAGCAGCTGAGGCTGGCAAAGCCCCCAGTTCCCAATAGATCTCCTACATCATCCAAACCCCAGTTCAGAACACACAAACCTGGTGAGGCCACTGCAGAGAGGCGTGAGGAGGACGTGAGGCCACTGCAGAGAGGCAAGAGGCGTGAGGCCACTGCAGAGAGGATCGAGGAGGCAGAGGTGACTTTGCCCCCGAAAGTCACCCGGCAGGGACTCAGGTCCTAGAGTTGGAATGCCTGTGTCCAGACCGCCCTGCCTCTTGCTGTCTCTGAGACCTTGAACAAGTCACCTCCCCTCTCTAAGACCCAATTTCCCATCCTACATAATAAAGGATAAAATGGCTCCTGCCTCATGGGAAAGGTATGAGGGTCAGATAGGCTCAGCTATGGAGAGGGCAGAACAGTGCCAGGCAAAGCCTCGGCGCCATTCTACAGTGGCTTCCCTATTGGGTTCTGGGATTCTGACCACAGGCTTGTGTCTTTGGCCATGATCTCCCCACTAGGAATCCTCTGGGAGCCCCAGGTCTGGAGCCCCTCCCCCTCCCCTGGCAGACAGATCCATTCACAAAGTTGCTTCTGCCCACCCTCGCCACCTGCTGCCCTTGCCTGAGATGTTCACAGGCACTGGCCTACCAGGATGACCCCTGCTTCTGGAGTAACCCCTTGGTCTCTGGAAATAGTCTCAGTATTAACTACAATAAGTAGGATGAGAAAACCGAGGCTCCGAGAAGAAAAACCACGCTCCAGGTTCCTCGCAGCTGACAGAGGCAGAGGCAGGATTCAATACCAAGTCTCTTCAACCCCAGAGTCCAGGTTCTTCCTACTAAGTGGCCGCGTCCTAGACCCACAAGGAAAGAGTCAGTCGCACCGGTCAGGCTCACTCCAGCGGGACCTCCCGACAGCTTGAGTGGGACTGGTGGGGGTGCTATTGGCTGAAGTGGGACTAAGCTGTCTTCTTAGCTTCTTCTCACTCCTGTCAGCCCTATCTACTCCCTGGGCACTGAGAGAAATGCAGCTTTGTTTGTTTTCTCTGCCTTTCTTCATCACCGCTCTCCCCTGCCTGCGTCTTCCAGCAAACTCTTATTCGTCCTTCAAAACCCCAAATGAAATGTGACCTCCACTTAGAAAGTGTTACAGATGCTCCCACTCTTTAGGCCAGTTTACATACCCCTCCTCTATGTTCCTAATCCTTTTCTCTGTTTAAACTTTGTTTGTAATTGATGTTGGTTCCTGTTCTCAGCTCCTTCAGGGCTGTATCTCACACAAAATCACCACAACAGGGCTTCTCCGTGCCCCGCCCCCTCCTCATGTTTGAGGGGCCAATCATAAACAAATTGATCCCAAATACAAACTGGGGAAAAAAACAACACACAGACTGAAAGGCCTCTGTGATTTCAAGGTGTAAACAAACTCAGATTCTGAGAATGAACAATTTCTTGGATTCGCTAACATCATGGATCAGAAGTATGTGAAATCCTGAAAAATATTTTCAACTCTGGCTTCAAAGATTGTTTCCATCAGCCTCCCAGGTGTGTTGCCCAATTCATTCCCCCCCTCACTAGTGCCCAGGCTCTTCTCAGATAAAGGCCTTGGAGTCAAATCTGTTCCCCATCAGCACTCCCCTGTCTGAAGCCCCGCTTACGAGAATCTCAGGCACTTTTGACAACTCAAGTATTTTTGCTACATTTTTCCTTGAAATAAAAGGAAAGGTAATGATATTCACAGCAACAGTAATGCAACATTAAGATAAAAATAAATTATTCATAAGCATGAAAATAATGTTAAGGTGCTGCTAGTGTTTTAATCACTGGCAGTAATAGTCGGTTTTGCAACAATAGACTTTCTGTGCAGTCATTGAAAACGTCACATTAATCAGAAAGGAAATGATCTCAGCTACAGCTAATGCAGACTGCTCATTCACAGGTGAAAGGAAGTCCCCAGACTCTGGACCCAAAAGCCAGAGAGGCATTTCCCCCATCTGCAGCTGAAAGGGATGAGTCCAACATTAAGTGTCTTCTGCCTTGGTTGCATATCCTCATGTCCCGAGTTTTCTTTCAAATACCAATGCCCAAACCTCACTACCAGAGACTCTGTTGTCATTGGTGTCACTGCTAACCATTCCCCTCTGTCCACTGCCCGCCTCCCACCAGCCATCATCCCCTGCCCATTCCTCACCGCCCATCTCCCGGTCTTTCTCCCCTTCCCGCATCCCCACCATCCCCCCTGCTGCTGTTAGCTATGATGAAGGAGACACAGGGACTAGGCAGAGAAGATGACGTGATTGGAGGAAGCAACGATCTCCCAGAAGCACAGAGGGCAGCATAGGGGTGCTGAGAGCATGGAAAGACCCCAGGGATGACATCTGGTACTTGGATTACACAGAGACAGAGACAGATGCTGTCAGCAGGCACTCCATGCCCAGGGGAGAGAATCAGCACATAAACCCACAGTGGCCAGGCATGTGACCACTGCCCTCGGGAGGGTGGCCAGGGGCTGGGAGAGCACAGAGGGGCCCCAAGGCCCAGCCTGTGGAGTTGGCTGGGGCTTCCTGGAGAGCTGAGAGTCACAGCCACCCGCATTTAGTGAATTATTAGCTATTTACCATTGTTGTGGGTCGTAATGTACATGTGTCCCCCAAAATTCTTTGGAGGACGTCCTCTCCCCCAGTACCTCCGAATGAGACTGTTTTGGGAGATAGGGTCTTTAAGGAGGTGATAGGGTAAAGTGAGCTCATGAGGGTGGGCCCTGATCCAATACGGCTACTGTCCTTATAAGAAGAGGAGGTGAGGACACAGACACACGGAGAGACAGCCGTGGGGACACCCCGGGGGAAGGCGGCCACCTGCAGGCCACGGAGAGCAGCCTCAGCAGAAACCACCCTGCCAAACGTCCAGCCTCCAGAACTGTGAGCAAATACATCTCCACAGATTAAGCCCCCCAGTCAGTGGTAAACCATGCATCCTCTCTCTCCAGAGCTGCAGGGTCTGGTTGGGAGGTGAGGACGCCCGAGGCTTGGGAACACTAAGTAACCTGCCAAAGATCCAGGGTGCTGGCAGCCAAGCTCTCAATGGTACCAACAGGAGTGAGACAGGTAGAGGAGGGAAGAGGGTTCTGAGGGTCACTGGTCCCCAGGCAGAGGGTGCCCACCCATCTCACCTCAACCTACACCATGACTGTCTCCAAGACAATCAGGTCCTTCCCTTCTTTCCTGTGTCCTCAGCACCTCTCAGAGGTATGAGATATCCTCACAGGCTCAGCCTCCAGGGAGGGGTAGACGGCACCCTGGGCAACATCGAACTCAGACATTCCTGGTGGCTGTGACAGGGAGCATCCCGTCTTCCTGGAGGGCCTGGGCCCAGCAGCTCTTGCAAGAAGGAGCAGGCACATCACCACGAGGCAAGGTCTGTGCATTCAAACGGGCTGGAGGGTGACCTCCACATCCTCAGCCCAGTCCCTGTTAGAACAGCCACCAGGCCCTGATGAGTCCCCTCACATTCCCAGGGGGGTCACTGTCAGAGCTAAAAGCACAGAATCTGCTCACCTTTGCAAGATCCAAAAGCTTATTTGTGGCTGGATAATATTTTGGGACATTCATGTATGGACTTTTCACCTCCCTCCATTTTCCCCTTTTCCTCCCCACACCCAGGCAAGTGGCTCTTTCAGTCCTTTGGTGTCTCAGGGAAGGTGCACCACAGGCAGAAAACAGAAAAAACAGCAAGTCTTCCTGGATCTCCTGTCCCAAAAGTGTCAGTTCTGAGGACAATGGTTCTCAAACTCAATAATGCATCAGAGTCGCCCAGGGGGTAGTTAAGACGCAGCTGGCTGGGCACTCTCCAACACCCTGCCCCCAAGTCTCTGATTCCCAGGTTTGACCTGAGAACTTGCATTTCTAACATGTTCCCAAGCAATGCTGCTGCTGCTGGTCCAGGGCCCCACTTTGAGAACCCCTGCCCTGCTGAATATGAGAGACCCTTGAGGGGCTTCCCAAAACTCCCATTCCTGGACTCCCCTGAGATTCCAATCTAACTGGCCTGGGCACAGGCACTGGAAAGTTCTGCAGCTCCCAGTGATTCTAGCATGCGGGCAGGCTCTCAGGCAGTGTTTTTCACACCCTAATCCCTGGCCTCTGTCTGCCTCAGATACACTCACACAGGCCGGCTCCCCCACACTCCACCCCACGGCCCACCACACCAATTTGCGCCCCGTGTTCACTGCCCAGAACACTCTGCACTTGAACCCCCCTCCCTTGCTGCAGGCCCCTCTTAAGTGCTCATGCCTCTGAGATGCGGTCCCAAGCCCTCTGCACCCCAACCCACTTCCCGCAGTTCCCTGTTCACGCTCTTCCTATCTGTGCCAGGAGCACTCACACAGCCTGCAGGTCAAGGGCCATTCCTCACATTTGTTTCTGTGTCCCTGGCACCTCAGCCACAGCCAGTGCTCAGTGCTATCTGAATGAGCCCTGACGTAGTCACCCTCCCATGCTGCCCATACCTGAAGAGCCAAATCTAGTCTCAGCACATGCTGAGAAAGGCAGCCACGTGGCTTGCCGAAGAAACACTAGTGGGAGATGGGCAAGCCATCTTCAAATGCCCAAAGGGCTGCAGGAAGGAAGATAAACAACTCCCTCAGCATTGCTCTGGGGGCCTGTCACTCAAGCTCCAGGTGGAGGTCAAAAACAGGCAGAGTCAAGGTCATGTCAGGAAGGACGTAGTTGTTCCCACAGTGCTTAGAGTTCCTATTAGACAGCCTTGGGCAGAGTGCTAGCTTCCAGCAGAAACGCTGCAAAGGAAATCCCAAGCAAGCAGACTGAGAGTAGCCTTGGACCCTTGCAATACACAGAATCTCCCAGTCCATGGCAACAGTGCTCCCCAACAGCACCGGGGAGCAGGCAGAGAGGTGGCAGACGAGTCAAGCAAGAGACCCCCTGGAGATGATGGTGCACCCAGTCTACCTGGAGCCAGCTTCGTGGGCTTGCTTGTACAAGATTCCATCCATGGTTTACTGCTCTGCTGTTGCAGTCACACAATGCTGAATTTTTAAACATAAGCTCCATATTTTCATTTTGCCCTGGGGTCTGCAAATTCTATAGCAGGTCCCGAGTCTCTTCCCATTACTACTGTAAGCAGAATGGTAGATAACCTCCAGAGATAACTGCAGGTCAGAATACCTCTCAGAACCATCTCCAGATGTAGATGAAGGAATGGGTGCGAAAGCTCTTTGGCGAGGTCAGTCAGCATTTCAAGATATGCTTACATATTTGCTGTTGACGTGTGTGTTTACGATGATGTTTATGTTTCTGATGTTTATTGTGTACGATGATATTTATGTTACAAATGTGTTTATGATGATGGGTTGAAAAGCTTCCCAATAACGACCCTAATAACAGCTGCCGTTTATTCAGCATCTTCTGTCTGCCAGGTTCCCTATGTTTTTATTTCCTCTTCACAACAACCAAATAAGAGACAAATGGTTTTTCCCAGTATACAGATGAGGAAAGCAAGGCTGAGAAGCTAAGTGATTTTCCCACGGTACCACAGCCGGCGAGCGGCAGAGCCAGGAGTGAAACCCAACTCTGCCTGGACCCAAGTCGAGGCATTTTGATGGATTCTCTGCTTGAGTCTGATTCTATTTCAGAGGTTTCGCCTCCATGAAGTTTCCCTGGACCAAAGAAATCCAGGGAAAGTAAATACTGATGTTGGGCTAAAGGCAAGTTCCAACCCAGGCCAGGCCCCCCAATGGCTTCCTTATGAGAGTCCCGCTAATGATACCAAGATCCAATTCTAATGGCTGACCCCGTTGGCAGGACCTCCCTTCCTCACCCCGGTCCTTAAAGACTCTAATAGATTTCCCACAGCTGCAGGCAGGGCAAACCTCTGCTGGTTTGAGCTAATGTAGAAGTAGCTGAAAAGGCTCTTACTGGGAATTCTCTTATTTCTTTTCCTTGTTTTCCCTTTCAGCACAAAAGGAAGAAAGCATATGACCTAAATCTGCCAGACACCTTTGAAAAGAAGGAACCCCTGGGAGAAACCCATTAGCAATCCTCACAGCCTATTTAATTATTATGAAAAATACCAAAATGGTTAAGTAGCCAGAAAATACTTTGATTAAGAAGTTTGAGATCGTAGCTCCTGCTGCATTTGCCCCCAGACACATGCAGTAGTTTTACAACACAAGAAAATATTTCCAGATGTAAACATTCACACAGGGTCCCCAGATCACTTTGAGTCGGTGAGAGTTTCTTGCAGAGATGTGCTTTAAAAATCATCATTGGTAGCACCCCCAAAAGCAACTTATGGACATTGCAAGTTGTCGACATTGGCTCTGCAAACAGACCCATCTTGCCACGTGTGGAGACCACAGCCAAGGAAACTTAAGGAGAGATCTGGCCATTTCAGCTCATTTGTCAGTGCACACATGGACTGTGGACTTAGACTGGACCTACCAGTTACTGATCCTGTGCTTGGCTGCACTGACTGGTCCATCAGCCAGCTATGAGGACCAAAACAAAATGCATTTACGCAAAAGATTCTTAAGGGATTTACTTAAGTAACTCATAGTGATGGACACGATGTCAATAACCTGCCTCTTGAGTTTTCCATCTATGCATTTGTTCAGGAAAGTTATTAAATCATTGTTCTTTGCACAAAAACATGCCCAATGCGTAGTCCCAGGAGTTTTCTAAAAATAACTGCTTTTAATTTATGTAACACTTAGCAAAGCCCACTTACCCAGTGCTGGGCTACATAGAAAGTCAGTTCCTTCACCCAAAAGAGCCCACTTTATTCATATCTGTAATCTTCCTCTTGCTTCATCTGCCCCCAATCCCACCTTCTAGCAAAGCCCACTTACCCAGTGCTGGGCTACGTAGAAAGTCAGTTCCTTCACCCAAAAGAGCCCACTGTATTCATATCTGTAATCTTCCTCTTGCTTCATCTGCCCCCAATCCCACCTTCTATCCCCTGGTTACAATGAGAGCTGACTTATAGATTCTATGAGACCCCACCCTTGCTGGTCACAGGTGATTGATTGGTCCATGGTTGAAAAACTGACCCAAGCTAAGCCAATGAGAATCCTCTCCTGCCATGGTATGACCTGGGAAGCAGAGAAAGTTGGTTTACAGAGTTGACAGAGGAGAGATGAACAGTCTTTACTGTGTTGGAGTTCCCTGTTCCTGAGGCCAGGCTGGGGTGGGCTGTACTCCCACTGACTTCCAAAGCCACCTCTACCCTAGAATAAATTATCCTTCAATGCTTAAGCCAGCTCAAGCGGATTTCAGTTACTAGCCACCAAAATGGAGCTTGGTGACTGCTTAATGATGCAAAAACTTGAGGATACATTGACCCCAAAAGTCCGTATTTGTTTATTCCTAAGGGTGTAATTATCAGGTACAATAACTAGACAGAGGAAAAGACAATGTGTGTCTTTTAAAATGAATTTGGTTAATGGCACAAAAACATTACATAGATGCAGTCTTCCCTTGGTATCTGCGGGGGATTAATTCCAGGACACCCTCTTCCCATAAGAAACCAAAATCCGAAGATGCTAGAGTCTTGGATATAAAATGGTGTAGTCGCTTCTTATAACCTACACGCATCCTCCCATGTACTTTAAATCATCTCTAGATTACTTATAACACCTAATACAATGTCAATGCCATAGAAATAGTTGCTATATTGTATTGTTTTTTATTTACATTACTTTTTGTCATTGTATTGTTATTATTGTTATTTTTTATTGTTTTCTTCTTGAATGTTTTCAGTATGTGGTTAGTTAAATCTGTAGATGCGAACCCCGTGGATAGGCCGGGCCAACTCTACCAGTTCGCTTTCTCCAGCCTCCAAATTTACAACAGTGCTTCTCAAGGTGTGGTCCTGGAGGGGGCAGGTGGGGCAGCAGCATCCGTGTTACCTGAGAACTTGCTGGAGCTGTGAATCCCACCCTAGACCTGCAGACTCAGAAACTCAGGGTGGGGCCCAGCCAGGTGTGCTCTGAGAGCCCTCTGGTGGCTCAAATGCCGAGTAAGCTTTGGGAACCGCTGGTTTACTGGTTAGTTGCTAGATACTTTCACTTACATTAGCCCAGCAGCTCTTCAAAACAGCCTGTGAATAACTCCTCTTCTCTTGCTTCACATCAGAGCCAGCTGGAGCTCAGGGAGTTTCCTTTCCTGAAGGCAGTGCCTGGCAGAAGCCAGATGGGCCTCGCTCAGCCTCTCACTGTTCTCTCTTCTACTCCTTCCTGCAGCTCTTCCTGGTCCTCACCCTCCCCACCACCCTGCGATGCTCCATCACCTTTGGGTCCAGCTCAGGCCTACAGCAATTTTTTTTTCTGCCTCCAAACCCAGGTACCCATCCACCATGCCCCTGTCGTTCAATCCCGCTGAGTCAGGCTAACAGCTCCTCCTACCTCTGGGCATTGTCCTATAAGGACAGAGACTGTCTCCTTCACCTCTGGTGCTTCCCCCACCTCTGCCTGGGTCCCAGAACTCTGTGCTTTCCTAGTGGTCACTTGCTCACTTTCTAACTCTGGCTTTCCCAGTTTCCCAGTTCGCAGTACCAGCCAGGTGCAGGGTCCGCGCTTGTAATCCCAGCACTTTAGGAGGCCAAGGTGGGCGGATCACAAGGTCAGGAGGTAGAGACCATCCCGGCCAACATGATGAAATCCCATCTCAACTAAAAAATACCAAAATTAGCTGGGTGTGGTGGTGCGTGCCTGTAATCCCAGCTACTCAGGAGCCTGAGGCACCAAAATCCCTTGAACCCGTGAGACAGAGATTGCAGTAAGCCAAGATGGTACCACTGCACTTCAGCCTGGCGACAGAGCAAGACTCTGTCTCAAAAAAAAAAAAAGGGGTCCAATTCGGAGTCCCACTGACATGCAGACATCCCACAGGCCCGAAGTCATTCCCTAGTAGGCAAGTTTTATCTACTTAGCATTAAATATTGGTAGCAATACAGCTTTCTGTGAACGAGCTGACCCTGAAGTAATAACCGGTCATTCATGGCTAAATGTGAACGACAGACTTGAGGATTAGTGGGAAACTTTGTATATTTATAAAGCCCAGCACCATAATGATCAGAAAGAGGTTGAGAGAGGAACAAGGAAATGTGTGCTCCTTTCCCAGAGCCTGGCCTCTGACAGTGACACTTACTAAGACTCCGGGAGAAGAGAAGCAGGGACAGAGAAGGATGCTGAGAATCGGGGTGAGCGGGAAAAGACTGAATCCCAAGGTGAAGGGCATAGACTATCTCCAGCCCCTTTTCAACATCATCAGCACCACCTGACAGGGCCCACTATGTTTCCATTGCTCCCTGACCTGTCTGCTTCCAGCCATCCCCACTCTGCTGGCTGGGACACCCATCTGAAAGAACATGGGCCCAGGAGCCAGAGAAGACAGGACCTGGGGTCTTGGGAGGAAAGCAAGTGTAATAATACAGAGTCTACAAGGCTTCTCCTGGAGAAGGGAGGCCCCCAAGTCACAGCCTCCCAGAGGGTGACTCAGGAGGAGGCTCACAACTAAACCAGGTTGGGGTCACTGGGATGGCCCAGGCCGTGCACTGCCTCAGCTCTGGCATGGCCTATTTTATATTCTGGGAAGGTTTCATGTAGAAACTGTAAGGCCGGTTGCCTCGCTGGGAGGTTGGACCCACCCACCTCTGCACCCGGCACTGGGCTCTGCACTTGGCACCTACCTCTGCCGCATGGCTCCCCTGGAAGGTTCCAGCTGATGCAAGGCTCCTGGCCAGCTCTCCCACCGGAAAACTCGCCCAACAACCTGCCAACCAATAGCCAATCCCGCTCCCCTGGAGTCAGTCAGAGCACCCAGCTGTTGCTCGTTCCTCCTAGCCATAAAAACCCCACGCCCCAGGAAGTTGGTGCGACTTCTCTGGCCCCTTACCCCGGGATCATGGAACCTCGCCCGGGAGTTAAATAAATTGGCATTTAATCTTCTTATGCTGGTCTCAGTTTCCTCATTTTAAACCCAGCAATAACCCTTACAGAAACGTTGAAGAAAACTGAAACAAAGCAAAGGAAATCATCCGTTGCAAATATTGGAGGCTCAGGTCTCCAAGGAAGCTGTGCCCTGAGGAGCTGGGAAGCTCAGGAGCAGCTGCCAGCCTGAAATGCAGGGCTGTTGGGGTCTGCTCATTCCCAGATAGTTCTGGGGAGGCCGAGTAGGGAGGTAGAAAGGGGCTTTCTCAGGAGTGGAGCATGTGTGAATTTGTCTTCCTATCAGAAACAGAGCAGGAGAGAATTTGGGAATACAGAAGGAAGTCACAATACGCTCAAAAAACAGTAAACCGAAAGGAAGTAATAATCACAACAATAAGCCAAACTCGGACTAAGAATTAAGGAGAAAATACCAATGACGTTTACCCAAACCTCCTACGTGCCAGGCCTTGGGCTAGATGATTTCTACACAGGGTCTTGTGTAATACCCCCAACGCCCTACAGGGGACAGGTTATGACTCCTCCTTTGCAGGTGAGAAGACGTGGCTCAGGTCTACATGCTGAAGCATGCTGGCTCTGCTGGTGTGGCTTCTCTCTGGGCACCTTCGCTCCTTTCAGCTCAGTCTCCTTGCTCTTGAGGTCGGTGACCTCCTGTTCTGGTTGGCTGCCCTCCCAGAGAAGCCCCTCTAATAACAATCAGTCCCAATGCCTGCCCGTCCTCCTTCCACATTGTTCAGGCATCACCATAGTCTTAAGACCACTCTCTCCTCAAAAGTGGTCCCCACTCACCAGTCACAGCAGCCAGAGGCCAGGAGTCGCCCTTGGCCCTGCTCACTGACAGCATGCCGCCCACCACCAAGTCCTGTCAGCTGAAATCCATCCACTTCTCAGCATCTCCACAGCCGGGGCGCAGGCCACAGTCCCCGGCACCTGGACAGCTGCAAGTGATCCTCAATAACTTCCGCACTCCTCCGCCAGAGTGAACTTCCCCCCCCAAAAAAAAAACTGGTGCTGCCGCTTCCCTCTCATGGCTTGAGTGGCTTCTCACGGCTCCCAGGGTGGTCCTTAGGCCTCAGGCTTCCCAGGTCCTGCCCCTTCTGGCGGTGGCCCCTTCAGCCTTGGCTCTCACCCTGGCCCTCCCTGAAATCATCCTGCCCTCCTGGGCCTCCAGCTCCTGCACATGCCAGTCCCCTCCCTGTGCTGGATCCCCTACCTGTGCTGAGCAGACACTGTTCACGCCTCCTCTGATTCACCCAGACTCAGTTACGGCCTTCCTGAGCCCCCATATCTCCCACAGCTTGTACGCTGCACAGTAATTGCTCCTTTCCTTGTCTGTCTGCTGAAAAGACACAGGTCCCTGAGAGTAGGGACCATGTCTCATTGACTGTTGCATCCTAGCCCTGTCCCCGTGTCTGCAGGTATCAGGTTCAATGGGCTGAATGAACAAATGAATGATGGACATCCACGGTGCTGTACCCTTCGTGGTGGAAGTGAGGTCTGGGATGTCCTGGGAGTGCCCTCCAGCCTGATGAACAAAGTTGGGTTTACTGACTGGGTGTAACAAGGGAGAAAGCACAGCACAGGGAAGCACGGGGCACCTCAGTGACAAGATGCTCCAAAGGCCGGGTGACTTGGGCTTTGAGCAGGATTAGAAGCTGTTGGGAAGCAGGGGTAGTTCTGTAATTGGGGATTTCACTAAATTTTAGCTGAAAGGTGGAAGGAAATGAGGCTAAATTTGCAATTGGTAAAAAAGCAGCAGTCACTCACGTGTGCCAGGTTATAAGTATATTTTATATTTTTATGACTTGGACAATGTCACATGTTTTCGAGTTCAAACATGATTACAGAAGTGTGAAATGAGATAGATAGATAGATAGATAGATAGATGATACATAGATATAGATAGATAGATAGATAGATAGATAGATAGATAGATGATAGAGATAGATAGATGATAGATGATAGATAATAGATAAGTGATAGATAGATGATAGATAATAGAGATAGATTAGATAGATGATAGATAGATGATTGATTGATAGATAGAGAGATAGATAGATAGATGGATGGATAGATGTCTCTGTCCCAGTTCCTGACACAGAGGTCCTAAAAACCTTGGAATTTCCTAAGCAGTGGAAGTGCTAAGAGTGTCTTGTTCTAATATTTTGTCCTCACCCCGGTTCCTGATACAGAACTCCTAATACCTTAGAATTTCCTGGGTCCATTAGAAAGAAAGGAACACCTTTCTTTCTAATGCAGCAACTCTCCATGGGGCTCTGGATAAGTCTGTCCCCAGAAAAACCAAGCCGTGATTAGAAGCCTAGAGCTTTCAGCCCCACCACCACCCCATCTTCTGGGGAGGGGAGAGGGGCTGGAGATTGTGTTAATGATCCGTCATGCCTATGTGATGAAGCCTCCATAGATATCCCTAAAAAACAGGGTTTGGAGAGCTTCTAGGTTGGCAGAAAACATCTATTTGCTGGGTTGGCAACACATCTCAGCTCCGTAAGGATGGAAGCTCGTGCTCAGGAGCCTTCCAGACCTCGCCCTGTGTGCCCCTTCACCTGGATGTTCATCTGTATCGTTTATCAGGTCATTGATTTTCTTGGTAAATGTAAGTGTTCCTGAATTCTGTGAGCTGCTGTAACAAATTAATCGAACCTGAGGAGGTATCATGGGAATCTCCAATGAGCCAAGTCAGACAGAAGTCGGAGTAACCTACTATTTGCGATTGGTATCTGAAGCAGGGACAGTCTTGTGGGACTGAGCCCTTCAGTTGTAGGATCTAATACAATCTCCCAGTAGATGATGTCAGAAGTGAGCTCAGTTGCAGAACACTCTGCTGCTGTCTGATGGAGAATTGCTTGCTGTATGGGGAAACTCCCACACATCAGGCATCAGAGGTGTGGCGTGCTGTCTTGAGAGGATAGTAGGAGAAAACTATCAGCTTAGGGTTTTGTTTTTCCTATCTCACGCAGGAGGGATCTTGTTTTTGCCCTCATCCATCACAGTCATAGAGTGGCCTTGTCTAAAGCTGGCATTCTGCCACATGGTTTATGGTCAGTGGGGAAACACGAAGATCGGCTTCCCACTTGCCGGGCCTGCCGCTCCCTTTCTCGGTCTTTTGCAAAGCAATCCTGCAGCTCACTGGCCTGGCACAACCACAGGAACAGTGAGAGGGACAGTGCAGTTCTTTGCTTCACATTCTAGTGACATTCTGTAACTGAGAGTCCACAGGGGTGGGAAGTGGGGGTGGCGTCCCGTCTCCTCTGGCTATCTCCTCCTGCAGCCTCATGGGTGGAGAGCCTTCCTCTTGGCTCTCAGAAGCCCTGGGGTCTTCTCCCCCACAGCCATGCGGGAAAAGCTACTCCTCGTGGAGCCTCTCACTTTCCCCTCTCCCCATGGCCCTGAGGTTTTCTTGAATCCTTTTGGTTCCCAACCTCTTTCCCAGCTCTTTTCAGGTCTGAGCTCTTTGGTCCCATCAAGTTCCATGTAAGATGGGTCAGTTGGAGAGAGAAGTGAGTAGATTCTGCAGCTGGAGAGGAGGAGAGAGAAAGGAAGACTCCTGAAGCTAACCCCCAGAGGCGTATCTCCGCAGCAGTCACACCCTTCCTACTGCTGCCTCTGCCCCCTCTTAGCAGGTGTTTTAGCATCACTTTTCTAAAAGGCTTTCTGTCTCTCCTACACCTTAAATTTTATTACCAGTCGCACCTGGTGAGTTTCAGGAAGACACATAGAAGGAAGAAAAACTAGAGCTACCAAAAAGCAATAGTTTTTAAAAGAGGAATAAACTGTGATTCCTAAACATGAAAACCTCCTCATTCTTTTCTCACACTTGTCTAAATTGTCAGCCTCTTAGAGCCCATGCCTCCACATGGTTCCTCGGCACATTCATATCATCTCTGCTATGTAATTTGGGTCCTCCTGGTTACACAGTAAGCCCCTGTGGAGAGGAGCTATGCCCTATCGCTCTGATGCTGCCCACGCACCCCGGCCCCGTCTGACTTCGCATCCTCTCCCATTAGTTCAACTCAGACACAGCCACGTCCATCTTAAGGGCTCCCTGTTTCCAATGAACTTCTCTGACATGGCCTCACTGTTGGGTTCAAAAGGCCACCACTTAATAATGTAGACCTTTCTCTTGCCTCCCACAGAGGGTCCAGGGCCTCCGCCTCTGCAGAACAGGAAATGTCAGCTGAGATGCCTGCCTCCGCCCAGTGGTTAACAGGGTGCTTCACTGTCCCTGAGCATCTGAAGATGTGCCCATGGAATGAAATTCTCTTTCATACGCCCCATTTGGAACAGCTGATTCAAACGGGAAAACCCATGACCTCTGCTTGCAGATGCAAGCTGGCTTTGTGAGTGTGTTAGGGGAGGTGAGCATAGGAAAAGGGAGTTTTCTGGAAGCTTTTTTCTGCCACTTGTGGGTGAAGACTTTACTGCCAACATCTCCCGTATTCCCACAGCACTTACTCTCTGCACCCTGTTACGTACAGTGTAGCGTTATCATGAGCCAGATTTCCCCCAAATGTTTACTGCTTCTTAGCTGATGTGTGGGTGGGGCATGGGGATGAAAGGGAGGGTAACTGCAGCATCCGTGGGTGTTGGGGGACTTCCTATGTTAGGGTTGCTTTGTTCACCCCTGCAGTAGCCATCAGGGATGGTCAGCCAGTAGCTGGCCCAGTGTTGTTGGGCCAGCAGCACAACCCCCTGCAGTTTTTATCACTGCCAGGGTGCTGCCAACATCACTGTCTCAATTCCCTGGTGCCAAAGGGAAAGGTGCCAGGATCCCCATTTGTGCCAGGAGGTTGCAGCAGGGCCAACTCTCACACCAGGTTTGCCTCTTCCTCTGTACCTCTTCTAATGGGAAAATGCAGCAAAAAAAAAAAAATCCAAATGTGGAAATCATGCAATTTAGGATAGATCATGTTTGTATTATAAAATATTTTTTGAAGGATTTCCTCAAATAAGAAATGCTTCTTATGCTTTTTAGATGCATGTTTCCAAGATATTACTCACTTGCCAAAATAAAAGTGAAGGTAGAAAGAACTGAATTAGTAGATTAAAACAGTAAATATTTTTAAAGCAAAACAGTGATAAACTACAAGAAAACAGAACTAAACGTGTTAAAGATACAAAAAGGAAGACATTTCTAAGTTTAGAGGAAGAGAACTCAGAAGTGAAAAAAATAAGCATATCCTACTGAAAGTATATGTAGTGAAAATGAAATATGTATGCTTAATTCATAATATTTAACAGTGGTACAAATTGAAAAAAGCACAAAGAATGTGAATAGTTTAGAAAGAAAACTGTAGTTAATAAATAAGCACATGGGAAAATGCCTCCACAGGGAATCAAATAAGCATAAATTAAGACAATAGAAGAAAATTTTTTGGTATAAAAATTTACCCAAAAATGCTCATTTTTTATGAAGATGCAATGAGATGGGCAATATAATACATTCTTGAAGAAGAATAAACTGATCCAACTATCCTGGGAACCAACTGGAATTTTATACACACACACACACACACACACACACACACACACACACATACACAGCTTTAGCTTTGGAAGGTGTTGAATTTTTTATGATTATATGTAGTCAAAGCAAAGTTATTCATGACACTTTTTAAAGTTGATAAGGAAGACTTTATTCAAGAAAGAACTGCTGCAATAGGGCTTGTCAGTGGGGGAGAGAGATTGGGCTCAACTCCAAATACAACAAGAACAAGCCGGGACTTACAGCCAAGAAGCAGGGGCGGGGTCAAGGGATGAAACACTGCTAAGAGGAAACTTCAGGGGTAAACAGGACAGGAAGCTGGCTGAAGACATTTCCTGTTCTGCAGAGGCGGAGGCCCTGGGCCCTCTGTGGGAGGCAAGAGAAAGGTCTACATTATTAAGTGGTGGCCTTTTGAACCCAACAGTGAGGCCGCGGCAGAGAAGTTCATTGGAGACAGGGAGCCCTTAAGATGGACATGGCTGTGACTGAGTTGAACTAATGGAAGAGGATGAGAAGTCAGATGGGGCCGGGGTGCGTGGGCAGCATCAGAGCGATAGGGCACAGCTCCTCTCCACAGGGGCTTACCGTGTAACCGGGAGGACCCATATTACATAGCAGAGATGATATGAATGTGCCGAGGAACCACGTGGAGGCATGGGCTCTAAGAGGCTGACAATTTAGACAAGTGTGAGAAAAGAATGAGGAGGTTTTCATGTTTATGAATCATGGTTTATTCCTCTTCTTGCTGAAGACAGGCCAGGGCGATCAGCTATTGAGGGTGGGAATTTGATGAGGAATTTAATGAGCTATCAAGGGTGGGGGATTCTCACTAAATGGCCCAGCAGGATTCCTGATATTGCTAGAATAAGCAGGCCAAAGATAGAACCCAAAGCAGGGCCCAGCTGAGAAGGGGCTCCAAGGAACCTGACACAAGGCTTCTCTGATGCAAGGATCCCCCCAGCACAGACACACACGTGTATAAATGTGTGTGTACATATATCCATAGTATTTATAATATACATTTATATTATATACAATATAATATATTATATAAATGTACTTAATTATATAGATGTATATGATGAATCATAAATGATTCTTATCCTTCAAAAGCTGATGGAAGAAGAAGTTAATCTGGAGAAAAGGCAAAGGCAAAAGACTTTCCTCAACACCCACTAAACTGACACTCATCTTTTTTACTAAGAAGTCTCTCTACTTTCTTCCTCCTGAGTCTCTTGCTGAGCCAAATATGACTGCAGGCAGTTCTTGCCTATGGCCATCATCTTCACTGGTGGTTCTCAAATAGGAGCCTACACCAGAATCCCCTGGAAAGCTGATGAAAACACAGATCTTTGAGTGCCATCCACAGAGTTTCTGCTTTAATAGATCTATGGTGGGGTCCTAGAATTTGCATTTCTCATGAGTTTCCAGGCTTGGGCTAGTCCCCGGGCCACACCTGGAGAGGTACAGACCTGCACCACAGGTACCTGGCCCAGTGCCCCACCTGAGCAGCCTCCTCGCATGTCCCCAGCTGGCAATGCCTCAGCAGAGACACACAAGCGAGATCAGACCCAGGATCAAGTGCTCAAGGGAAGCTGCCTGGTTCCCTCTGGGCATACATGTCTTTGCTTTAAGTACAGCAAATTCTCTACCCTGTGGTGAAGGATCCAGTCACCCTACCTGACTGGATGCCCGATTTTCTGTCACTCCCTTGAATTTTCTCTCTCTTTCATTGTGAGCAATTTCCTTCACCAGCACAAGCTTCAGGATCTTCATCTGTGGGAATTCCAGCACAACAGTGAAATTACAAATGGACCACTGAACCCCTTGTAAAGGGTTTGCCTCACCATGAACAGCAGTAAAGACCAATGGTCATCATCAGTAATCAGTGTCCAGCCTCGCTTGCAACCTTCATGCAATCCAATCTATCCCATTTGTTTTTCCTCAAATTATATGTCTCTGCTTCTTCTGTGGTGCCAAAACCTTTTATTTCAAGTGGTTTTATTGAGATAATACCTTTATTATTTTAAAGTCACACATTGTGAGGCATAAAAAGCAGAATCCTCACTGACCAACCCTGATCCCACCTCGATTGCAGTCCTGACAGGTAACTACTGCTAACAGGGTTTGTGCTCCCTCAGCAAATTTTATCTACAAATATACAAATAGGTAAGTGTATAGAAATGTTCTATATAGGTATTTTTACAAGAATCAAATGATGCCACACAATTTTCTGCAATTTTTTTTCTGTTTTCCCTTTTTATATTTAAAGAACTTCCAGTTTCCACTCCAACATATCAAGAACTTGGAAGTCATCACTCCCATCCTTACAACATGAAAAAAGCTGAACAAACTGAAAACCAATGGCTTTTCTTATATCTATCAGAGAATTGAGGTTGCAGGGAAAACTGCTACCCTAAAATCTGGAGAGACAGGTAAATTCAGAGTGTGCTCTGAGATCAGATTATCCGGTGCAGAAGCTGCTGACACCATAAACTTGTAGGAACACTTCAGTGGTGATTCTGAAGTGTTACCTAAACGCTGAGTGTGGGTACAGTGAGTAAGATACTCCTGGGGACTGCAGTCTTCAGGGGACACACTTTCATGGGTCTTATTTCCAAGAACTCTACCAGGTTCTCAGGGTGAAGGGCAGAGAAAGACCCCTTCATGTCTTTGACAGAGGGGGGAGAAAAGTAACCGTTTTTAAATAGTCCAGAGAGTTCTCCATAACAAAGACTTACTCCCCAGCAGAAGAGACCAGAGTCTTACCCAACTAACTCCAGTCCCCTCTAGCCTTCCTGTCTCACCAAAGGAGGGAACAAAAAGATAAGAAACACATGTGAAGGTAATATCCCAGGGACACAGACCCACTAAGGACTGAAATTTATTCATGAAATTCCATAACACTTCCCCTTCCCCACTCTTTACCACCACCACAACAGGGCTTCAATGTAATAGCAGGGATTACAACTGAAAGAGCTGCAAGGTACATATTCTATTTAAGAAGCAGTCTCTTGGGAAACCCAAGGAGAACAAATGAGGGGGAAAAAAGGGAATAAGAGGAATTAGAAACCTTTTGTACCCACACCTATGGTAAACATTAAATATAGCCCAAATTCTAGCAATATAAACATAAAACCTCCCACTAATGACCCATTTACCTCAATTCCTATTACCCAATATATTATGTCTGGCTTTCAATGAAAAATAGAAACACATGCTAAAAGATAAGAAAAAAACAGCCTGAGGGAATAAAACAAGAATCAGGGCCAGGTATGGTCTCTCACATCTGTAATCCCAGCACTTTGGGAGGCTGAAGTGGGCAGATCACTTGAGGTCAGGAGTTCAAGACCAGACTGGCAACATGGTGAAACCCCGCCTCTACTAAATATACAAAAATTAGTCAGGCGTGGTGGCAGGCGTCTGTAATTCCAGCTACTCAAGAGACTGAGACACCAGAATCATTTGAACCTGGGAGGCAGAGGTTGTGGTGAGCCAAGATCATGCCACTACATTCCAATCTGGGTGATAGAGTGAGACTCAATGCCCCCAAAAAAGAATCCAAACCAGGCTCAGATAGGCACAGATTTTAGAATTATCAATAAGGAAATTTTAAATAACTGTGATTAATGTTATAAGAGCTCTAATGGGAAAAAAAAACAGGCGGCATGCAAAATAGATGGGTAATGTAAGCAGAGAGATAGTAACACTAAGAAAAGATCAAAAGGAAATACTGTAAATAAAAAGCACTACAATAGGAATGAAGAATGCCTTTGATGAGCTCATCAACAGACTAGACACAGCTGAGGGAAGAATCTGTGAACCTGAAGATATGTCCATAGGAACTTCCCAAACTGAAATCCAAAAAGATTTTTTAAAATACAAAAGAATTTTCGAGAACTGTGGGACAATTTCAAATGGTATAACCAATGCATAACTGAAATGCCAGGTGAAGGAGAGAGAATGGACCAGAAGAAATATTTGAAGTAATAATGGCCAAGCATTTTGCAAAATTAATGATAGATGCCAAACCACAGATTCAGGAATTTCAGAGAACACCAAACAGGACAAATACCAAAAACAATCTACACTAGGTAAATCATACTCAAGCTGTGGAAAACCAAAGACAAAGACGAAATCTCAAAAGAAGTTAGAGGGGTTGGGGGCGCATCTTTCCTATAAAGGAACAAGTATACGAATTACCACAGCCTTTTCATCAGAAACTATGCAAGCAAGAAGAGTGGAGGAAGATATTCCAAGTGTTGAAAGGAAAACACTGCCAACCTAGAATTCTGGATCCAAGGAAGTTATCCTTCAAAACTTAAGGAGAAATAAAGACTTTCTAAGACAAACAAAATTCATCAGCAGCATATCTGCCCCACAAGATATGTTGTTTTAAGATAAGTCCTTCAGAGAGAAAGACAATGATATAGATCAGAAACTTGGATCTGTATAAAGAAGACACCAAAAAAGGAATAAATGAAGGTAAAATATTTTATTTTTCTTATTCTTAATTGTTAAAATAAGTAATTCTTTGTTCAAAATAGCAGAAACAATAATAACAATAGTTAACAATGATAGTAGCAACAGTAACAAACATGGTAACAATAGTATCACTATAATAGTGATACAGCTTGTGAGTAAGTAAAAGTATGTTATAAGGAATGAGAGGGAGAAATTAGAAATATCTTGTTATAGAAAGTAGTTACTTATCACTTAATGACAGGGATGTGTTCTGAGAAATGCATTATTAGGCCATTTTAGTATTGTGCAAACATCATGGAGTGTTCTTATGCAAACCTAGATGGTTTGTGCCTGCTACATACACACCTGGGCTAAATGGTACAGGCTATTACTCCTAGGCTATCAACCTGTACGATATGTTTCTGTACTGAATATGGTAGGCAGTTGTAACACAATGGTAAGTATTTGCATATTTAAACATGTTTAAAATAAATACGGAAGACAGGAAATAACAGTAAATAAAGCACAAATATGGAAGAACAAGGCTTGGTGCTGTGTTGGATTTGAATCTGTTGAGGCACTCTGGTTACTTGCAGTCTACAAAGACAGCAAGACCCAAGTGTCACAGACAGACTTGAACCACTGACATGTGGTTCAACGTCCACTTCCAGGCACAGAGGAGATTACGACCCATCCTCTTGAAGGCTGGCAAAGTGATGAGTCTTGCTATTCATAGGCTAATAAAATATCAGTATTTAAGAGTTTATGTGTTTCTCCATCTTTCCTTCCCCCAGCTCAGGCAAATGAAGACATTGCAAATGGTGAACCCTGGGCCCCTTAGCAAAGAGTGGCTGGCCCAGACCTCATGCCATGCCATTATGGACTGCTGCATGAGTATGAACTAAAACTTTGGGCCAGGCACAGGGGCTCATGCCTGTAATCCCAACACTTTGAGAGGCAGATCACGAGGTCAGGGGTTCAAGACCAGCCTGATCAATATGGTGAAACCCCGTCTTTACTAAAAATACAAAAATTAGTCAGGTGTGGTGGCACACACCTGTAATCCCAGCTACTCAGGAGGCTGAGGCAGGAGAATCGCTTGAACCCAGGAGGCGGAAGTTGCAGTGAACCAAGATTGCACCAGTGCACTCTGGCCTGGGCAACAGAGCAAGACTCCATCTCAAAAAAAAAAAAAAAAAAAAAAGAAAGAAAGAAAGAAAGAAAAAAGAAAAGAAAAGAAAGAAAGAAAGAAAACTCTGTAGTTTACAGCTACAGGGATGTTTTACAGTTCCTTCACCACTGTGAATAAATCAGCAAGCTTCTGAGAATATATAACCAGCAATAGAACCCACTCAGTATATATACCAGTGGTTTAAATTAACACACAGCTAGTGAGATCATTTTACAGCTTAAGTTAGCAAATTCAATTTCCCCAATCCAGCATATTTTATAACTTAAATGAACAAATACAATTTTCTGTAATAAGCGCGGTTTCCAAACCTATGTGACTAAACTAGTAAATTTACCAGCTTTGCTTCTCCTCATTAACAATAAGGAATGTGGGAAGGATCTTGTCCCAGAAAAGCCTGTGCCCTGCCCAGCTCTTCATTTCTTGTACTTTGATGTGAACTGAAGTGTGAATACGCCCCTGTTTTATTGAGAAAAGCTATCATAACACCACAGTAAAAGTTCACAAAGTTTCTTATTAAATATAATATAGCTTACTTTCAGTAACTAAAGTCAGTCTATAAACATAAAGCCCATAATGTCCAACTTCAACAATATAACAATATGATCGTGATTTTTAAAAAAGTCTTATACATCAGAAAAAGAAAGACCAAAAAGAAACGTGTTAAATTATAGATAGTTGTTTTCTTTGAGTGGTGGGAAAGTGAGCAATCTTCTCATTCCAATTTCTCCTTTTCTGTGTTTTTCAAATGTTTATAATAAGAACATATTACTTTTATAATGGGAAAATATATACCGATAATGGCCTCAATTATAAAATAGACATATTAATCTTAAAAAAAATCTTTCTATCCAATTTACACAGTTTTATATTGTTGTAATGCCTCTAGAAGAAAAGTGGTTTAAAAAAAAAAAGTGGTTACCAGATGTAAAATTGGGCCTTGGAAATGCTAATCCCATAAAGGACTGACAAAACCAACAGAAAGAGAAAAAGCAAAAGGAGCCAGTAAGCCAGTAAAAGACACAAGACTATAGTAAGTTTCCGCGTTTTCAATGCTAGCACAAAAGGATTACTGAGGAGTTTCTCAAAGTTCAGATTCTTGGATTCAATACCCAGCGACCTTGACTCAGCAGGACTGAGTGGGGCACAAGCCTGTTGGGCAGGCTTCCCAGACGTTTCTATGCAAAGGTCTCTGCAGTGCACTGAGAAATTCACCCTAGAGAGGACAGAATGGTTTGATCCAGAGGAGAATTTGAAGAATGAGCCAGAAAGGAATTCACTCTGTGGATCTCATCCTCAGCTGCATGTGGGAATCCTTTGGGTGGCCTTTTTAAAAATATTCATGCCCCAAAACACTTGTAGATCTGAGTCTCTGGGCAATTGAGGGCTCGAAGAGTTCCCCTAGTGATTCTGACACACAGCAGGATTGTGTCCCGCTATGACCTTTCCAACAGCATCCCAGAAGTGGCTGCTGCTCTGACGATTCCTGGCTGCTTGCTCTAGCTGTCCATCACCATTCCCAGTGACTGGGCAGAAAACGATCTGGCTGAAAGCAGGCTGGCCAGAATGCAAGTTTTAAATCCTTCAAACAGTGGACAAAACAGAAAGCATGGCCAAAGCAGCAGAGCAGGCATAATTGGCTTTAAATTAATTCAAAACCGTATGACAAGGAACTCCAAGCCCTGAAAAATTCCAGATAATTTTCTCTTGCAATTTCTTTTGCTGATTGACTTTCTTCTTGTTGTTGCTTTCTTCTTCCTGTTTTCCTTTCACAACTGCCATCCATTTTTATGAAGGAAATGTGAATATACAGACAAGCAAAAAGAAAAAGATGAAGAATACCCCTCATTCTACCCACTCAGAGACAATCAATGAAGCACCTTGGAGAGCGTCCTTTCCTTACACAGATATGTGCATCCATGTTTGTCCCATTGATTTTTCCGGTGTCTCTCGTTGGACTTCTACGGTGATTCAAATCGTCTCTGTTCTAAGGAGTACAGAGGAGAGAATAAATGGCTAAAGATTTACTACAAATACACAGAAAAAAGGTAAGAAAAATAAAAATTTGGGAAAAAAAATTCAAGAAATTCTCAGGGACACACAAATTGTTGCAAAACTATCCTAATTATGTTCAAATGTTACCAAAAATTGCTAAAAATAATGACGTATATATATATTTTTTTTTGAGACGGAGTTTCACTCTTGTTACCCAGGCTGGAGTGCAATGGCGCGATCTTGGCTCACCACAACCTCCGCCTCCTGGGTTCAGGCAATTCTCCTGCCTCAGCTTCCTGAGGAGCTGGGATTACAGGCACGTGCCACCATGCCCAGCTAATTTTTTGTATTTTTAGTAGAGAAGGGGTTTCACCATGTTGACCAGGATGGTCTCGATCTCTCGACCTCGTGATCCACCCGCCTCGGCCTCCCAAAGTGCTGGGATTACAAGCTTGAGCCACCGCGCCCGGCCATGACATATATTTTTGATGAAATCATCGTCACTGCCAAATGATTGTGAAGAGCAACTTGCATCAGGTCAAATTGCTTCCTGCCCAGGCCTTCACATGACCTGGCACCACTATTCCTCTGCAAGATTATTCCTGCCGCCCTCCCCATTCCTGCTTGACATCTTTCCTCCTCTCCAGTGTACCCAAATCCCTTTTCTTGTACAAGGCACAGTTTAAATCCAATCCCCTCCCCACCAGACCTCCAGGATCCTCACGACCCCCACCACCCAGCATGCTGCATTTTCCCTGAAGCCCTCAGCATTTACCTCTGCCTGTGGCTCGTTCTTGATTCCTGTTCCATGCGCCTCCGCGTCCCTGGCACATTAGTCTCTTGTCCCTACGGAGACAGTCACCTGTCTTTGGGCTGAATTCAGCTTATCCTCTTTTGTGTCTCTCACAGCATGGAGTACAGTGCAGGGCACACAATAAGCCATCAATAAATATTGAAGGAAGCGTGGAGTTTATAGGTAGAATTTAAAAAAAAAAAAAAAAAAACTTCTATTCATCAGTAATAAAGCTCAGTGGGCCCCCACTGAACAATGGGAGGGTCACAGTAGAAACCCAGTGTCTTAAAGAAGCAGGTCTGCTAGAGGGGCGCAGAGAGCACTGCCTTCCTAAAGGCACCTGCACAGAGGACAGAGAAGAGGGGAAAAGCTGCCACCCTGTGGGAGGGTCCCCCACGCTGGACTCTTAACAAAGGCTTTCCCACGGAGCAGACAGGGTGGGGAGGGGACCCAGACAAGCCAACAGTCTCCTGCTGTCATGAAGCCAGCACCGGATCCATCCTTGGCTGGCCTCAAAGGTCGTAGTGATGAACACAGAGGGGCCCATGTGGGGAGAGGCCACCTAATTCCCCCTGACAGGTGAGAGCAGCTGTAAAGGCAAGTGATGGCAGCCTTCAGAAGTGACAACATGACAACCTCATTCGAAGCCCTGCTGGAGGAGGACAGGGAAGCCAATCAAAGCAGCCTCTGCTCCACACTTTGGGAAAAGAGATGCTTTTATTTCATAACAAGATAATGGGGAAGCTAAAACAAATGAAAGAAATGACATGTTCACCATAAAATTCCAAGTCTCCCATTGAGGGAGAGGAGGGACTGCTGTCTCACAAACACTGGGGGTTCGCCCAGGGAGCACCCCAGAAATCAGGAGGTGAGTGTGTCCAGTAGGTAACATCAAAGAAACCTCATCAGGAAGGCCAAGGCTCAGGATAATCTGGGATCTGGCAAAGAAATTAAGAGCAGGAAAGCCAGCTCTTTGAAGAACTAGGTACAAACTGTGTTCACAGGAATTCTTTACAGGGATTGCCTTGTACTTGTTCAGAAGAAATTCCCTAGTAAGCCACTTGGGACAGAAGCTGTGGGCTGCAGAGAATTTGTCAAAAGCCAACTCAGAGAAAGTTAATTCTCCAAAACACAAGTTGCTGAATGTTTAATTCACCCGATGACCAATTTGCCGGACTGTCAGAGAAATACCGTACGACTGGCCCTTGGCAGTTTGCCACAGCTGTTTCTCTGCGTCCTACCGAAGTGAAGCGTGCTGGCGGATTTCTCCATAATTTGGTCTCATGACCTTTGGGGATGAGAATTTCTCATTGCTGTGATTTCAGGTGTTGGGCGATGCCTTCGGTGGTCCATAGAACAAGATTTCTGACAGCTAGCATATTTTCACTCAGGCCTCTGCCTTCTCACTATCACATAAACCAAAGAGGTATGAAGTAGCTCCATCAAATGAATATTTAAGCACAGTTCACACTGCAGATAGTTGGTTGTGGGAACCGTTTAATACTCCAGGTGTGAAAGAATGGCTTTGCTCACTCACCACTTTACCCCAGCGCAGCATCTCTCTACCTTACGGACAGTGTTCTCAGCCTGCCACGCGGAAGCAGGCACTCCACACAACTCTAGACAGAAAACCAACCCAATTGCCCCATAGAAATCACAGTAATGGTTTTTTTAATAAATGTAGAAATTGACCCTCCCTGATTTTAAAACTTGAAACTTACATTTGTCTTATCTGAGTTTCTTTCTCAGGAAAGTGACCCTCAGGCAAGGAACTGAAATTTATTAGGTCACCTCATCCAGACAATGAGATGCCAGACCCCTCATGCACCATGATCACTTCCTTATCCCTCCCTAATTCTTGTTTTCCTGCCTTCCCAGCTGCATAAGCCCCCCAATTTGGTCATTCAGTAAGACAGACAGATTTAAGATACCTCTTTTTCTCCCCGGCTGCTATGAAATAGCTTTCTTCCATGGCAATACTCATTGACTCAAAGATTGCTTTGCTTTGCTTTCCTTTTCTATTTTTTGAGATGGAGTCACTCTGTTGCCCAGGCTGGAGTGCAGTGGCACAATCGCAGCTCACTGCAACCTCTGCCTCCCAGGTTCAAACAATTCCTTGCCTCAGCTTACCAAGTAGCTGGTACTACAGACATGTACACACCATGCCCAGCTGATTTTTGTATTTTTAGTAGAGATGGGGTTTTGCCATGTTGTACTCCTGACCTCAGGTGATCCACCCACTTTGGCCTCCCAAAATGCTAGCATTACAGGCATGAGCTACCACAACTGATGGATTGACTTCTATGTGGTGAACAGCAGGACCCAGCCTGAACCCCTGGCATTTCAGAAACAGATATAGAGTACATGGGTCTGCCTCAGGCATAACTATGCACAGAGGATAGCAAACCACCCCACTCCAATCAGACTTGTTGGTCACCGGTATAGAGCTCAGCCTCTGGAATGTGAAAGGCATGCAACACTGATGTCCGACATCCCCACACAAACACTGCAGCACAACCTCTGTCATGCCACTTTATAATCCTGGACTCTGATCATCCAGTGAGTTGACTTTTGGTGAATTAGTGTTTATCCAAAAAGGGACCTCCCATATTTAGCCAAAATCATCTTGCACAAGACCAACAGAGACAGGTCTTGGTTGCAAAGGGACAGTGGAGGAGGCTTAAGCAGAGTGGATAGGAGAAAGCAAGTGGGTCAGGTAAGATGAGAAAGGAACGACACCAGCAGCATGACCCCTGCCTGGGGTCCCCAGAGCGTCAGTGGCAGTTGACAAAAAATCGTGAAAGGCTTGGCATACATGGCCTTAGGGAGAAACAGAGTTCTGAATCCAGGGTGGGAGTAGGGTGGAGCAGTCTCCTCCAGAGCAGGGTTGCAGAAACAGAGAGAAACCATGGGAATCTGCGGACAGCCTGGGGAGGAGGACTCTGGGCTGACACAGGTCAAAGAAGTTGGGTTTAGTCAGGTTCAACCACATCCCCGAAAGACAGGAAGCTCAGGTGACATCTGACTGGATGACAAAGGGGAGTCGTACTAGCCCACTGGTCATGGACTAAGAGATATCACATATGTTCATTATTTACATATGTTTGGAGCAAACAGATGAACAATGAAAGGAACATCCCACTGCTTAGTGAGGCTCTAAAGTTTATGAGATGAAAAGAAACAGAATGACAAACATCTGGCCTTGCGTTCATCTTCCCTCTCTGGAAAAAATAGTCAACAAGCTTGAAACTTGATTTTATTATATGAAGCAAGGGAATTGCAAGGTGAATGAAGTAGGCAGAGTAACGTCTTCCCAAGGAAATCGAAATTCCTGTCCTGGGCAAGAGGAAGCCACTGACTGAGACCATGCTAGGCAGGGAAGTAGACAGTGTTAGGAGCCAAAGAGAACCAGAGGCAGCTTCCTAAGCAGAACAGGTACAAAAATGCTGTGAACTGATGAGCAGAGACAAGAACTAGAAGCGAATAGATGGAGCAAGATGGAACAGGAAGAGGAGGCACTGTCACAAAAGGAGTGCGTGGATACACTAAAGGAGGAGGCCTGGATGAAGCCCGTGCCTTGCCTGAAGCTGGGGAGGGAAGTGCTGAAAGCCCCAGGTCAGTCCAGCTTTGGGTTCCGTTTCCCACCTGGCTTGGATCCACATCATCCAGCCTGACACATAGAATGCATTCATTCAACAGAGAGTTGTTGGTCTTCAGCAACGTGACAGGCAGTAGTCTAGATGTTAGGTACACAGCAACCAAACAGGTCACAGCCCCAGCTCTCGAGGAATGAGACAACCAAGCAAGAAATTCAGCAGGAAACCCTCAGATGGTGCGAAGTGCTAGAACGAAGGTGAAAACAGTGAAGTGACAGAGACTGTGGCTGGGGGCTGCATGTGGCTCCTATCAGCTGGTCAAGACCAAGAGGCCTCCCTGTGAAGGTGACTTGAGTTATTTCCTGAATGACAAGGATCCAGGAATGTGGCAATCTGGGGACAGAGTAACCCAGAGAGAGGGATCAGCAGGGTGAAGGCCCCGAGGCTGGAGCCAGCTGGCTGTGTTCAGGGCAGAAAGAAAGCCAGCGTGGCTAAGCTTAGTAAATGAGGGAAGGCAGGGACCAGATCAAGCAGAGATGGAAGGGGTCAGCGCACACAGAGGAATGACTGTGTGTGCCCTGCCCAGAAGACTAGAGAGCCATGGAAGGAGGTGTAAGGTGGAAAATTCCCCCAAGTCCCTCAAGGGCTCCTGCCCACGGCTGCCACCGTGCCTTGGGCTGCATGGTGGCAGCGTGAGCAGGAGCCCTTGAGGGGGAGTAGTGTATCACGCACTCCTGCCACGGATACCGGAGTAGTGTATCACTCACTCCTGCCACAGTGCCACATGGCAGCAGGGATGGGCTCCTCTGGGATATTTAAGCATTATTTGCAAAGTTGCTTTATGTTCTGCTCCAGGGCTCACTGTCCCCCTCGTATTCCTACAGCAGAGCTGTCCTACCTCTGCCATAATCTAGCCGAGCCAAAGGAGATTAATTGCTGAGTGGAAACCGCAGACTCTGCTTCTGCAAGGTGTGCGGGGTTTTCCTCCTCCTGCACTTTCTCTGCAGTGAGCTTTGCTCACCAGCCCGGTCAGCACGAATGTTCTGGGGAGAAGTGATAAATGAGCCCATTCTCTTTGGAGACACTGTGTTTTCTAATGGGTTAAAGAGCAAAATTTCAAGATGTTATTGCTATAGCTGGCGGCCAGTTCTGCCCCATTTAATCACATCATCTCGAGGGCCAAGAGAGCAAAAGGGTTCGGGGTATTTTTTTGTTATTTGTTTTTCAATTGAAACTCATACAAAGGATCATGGAAAGGAGTTAACAAACGTCTAAAGGTGGAGGAGGCAATGGCAACTGCCCTCCGAGCTGCTTCTCCCCTCTACCCGCCATGGACTGGAATCTGGTGCTTGCCGGGAGACCCAGGTATTTTTGGCAAGCACCAGCAGGAAAAGGTGTCACAAGCTTCAGACCAAATCATCATCCAGGCTGTTGCTCCCAGAGAGGAAGTGGGGACCCAAAGAGCAACGTAGGTATACCAACGTTCCCCACATAAATTGGAGAATAGGGAATTCATTTATTAGGAAGCACACTCCGCACCATGAAGAATGTCATTCTTATAATTTCCTCATAGTTGAGGCTGATACTCAGGCATAAGAGATCAATTACGTGGCAGTACTTAGAAGCTCACCGATTGTTTACCAAGTAACCATCTGCTCCTCTGACAAAAAGGGCTTTTGTGTATGTTTAGAAGTCATGAACTCTGCTGCAATTTGGGTTTGGCTTGACTATGCTGCTCAGGATTGCCTTGGTACATTTCTGCTACTTTTAGTTCATAGCTTTTACATGCATCATGATTAAAAATCATCCTCATTGTTGAAATATATATTTTGTAAAGACTTTTGCAATAGCAAGTCTGAAATTCTGATTTCTAACCCTTTTTCCTTCTGAAGCAATTATTTTTTAGAGTGAAGTAGGTCTATGACATTTTCAAAGGGTTGTTGTAAAGAAGAGTAAAGAATGTGTGAAAGGTACATAGCAGACACTCGATAAATGTTAGTTCTCTTTCTTTCAGGTACCCTGACCTTTATGGAGCGTTTGAAATTATCCTATAGACACTAAGGACCAGTAGGACTTTAATGAAGCTTCAAGGCTTAGTGGCTAACACTCAAACTTCAGAGCCAGCCAGACTTGGCAGAAAGACATGAATCTCACGCTTTTCAGTTGTGTGACTTTGAGCAAAGCACTTCATCTCAGCAAACTTCAGTTTACTCATAGGTAAAATGGGAGAAGTAATTTATATCTGCAGGAGTTTGGTCAAGATGAGGTGTATCAGGAAGCCGTCTATCAAATCTATCATCTATCGAAGGAAAGGTGTCATTATCTCTCAGTGCCTGGGAAGGGATGGAGGGAAAGGTCAGCCCAGCGTCCTGCCCCCTGAGACGGAAGTTCTGGTGAGCCCTGAATTGTCAGTATCTCTAGTTCCCCTGAAGGGAGTTCCCCGGTTCCAGATCTTTGGAATCTCATCCTCAGCCAAAAGCAAGCTTTCTTTTTCAGAAACAAATGCGTGCACTCGGGATTTACAGAGGAAAATGTGATGCTGTCATTTATTCATGGGGTCCCTAGGCATGAGGCCATAAATGTGATTTATATCCAAGGTTTGGCTGAGAGCCTTGAGGGTAATATACTTCATCATCACAGTCTGGCGATGGCTCCTCCAAAAGAGTTCTATTTTCTCTCAGAACCTAGAAGTCAATACCAGATCTTCAGAGAATTCTGAACTTCCGTAGTCTGGCAGGAGGGAGGTGAAAGGTCACGCAGTCCCCTATTATCTGTGTGCACTATAGGAGGGGACTTGCTCGTCTGGGCCTTGATGTCCTCCACTGTGAAGTTACTGCCTCCTCATGCAAATGCCCCCGGGCCAGTGACCATGTGTGCAGCCACAGTAGGTGTTAAGGGAGTAGAAGAAGATGGCACCTGGACATGGGAAACAGAGGGAAAGGAGGAAGAGGAGACGTTGTTAATGTTTTTTCGGGACTAATTCCTAACAAAACTCTAAAGGAGGAGACATCTGGTCCTTGGCTCTCAGACCAGTACTACACCTGCCCCCACCCATACCCCAACTGAGCGCCCCCCTCAGCTCTGCCCCTCTTGGAAGGGTGGCAGGCTCTGCACATGTGTAGGAGTCACTCGCTCTTGTCAGAAGGTGGAGGCATCTCGAGTGGACTTTGTGTGAGTAGCGCTGTCCCTGGGAGAAGAATTTCAAGATGGCCTTTTTAGGGACGAGGGAGATTCCTCAACTGTCACCCTTTGCAGATGGGGTGTCTTCGTGACTGGAAAGTTCTTCTGGTTCTCCATTTCAGTCACTCATGAAACACACCCTGAGTATCCACTGTGTGCCCTAGGGAACCATGCACATCAGCCAGCAAGACAGACATTCGGATGAATGGGCACCTGCAGTGTTCTTTCCCTGGGGCTGAGCATGAGTCTCCATGTCGAACAGATCTGAAGGCAAGCCATGACTCTGCCCAGAGGAAGGCTAACATCTCTGTCTGTCTCTTGCTGAATGGGACAACATTCAGCTCCATTGCTCAGAGTTTTTGTGAGAGGTCTGTGCACTCTAGTTTTATTCTACAACCCTGCTCAACTCTCCATCACCCACCCACATTCACAACTCTACAGCCTCAAAGTCAGCAGCCCACCTTGAACCACGTGGCCAGGATCTCACAAAGATGAAAGCTAGTATCTTGGTGGTGGCCTGTTCCTCCTTGGCCAGCCTCATGCTCTGCTTCCCAGACTCTTGGGGTGGCATCAGTCTGTGCTCCTCACCTATAATGTGTGGTTAACCCCATCCTTTCTCCTCTGCTGGGACTCTTAGGACCTGTTGGGATGATGTCTGCTTTTAGTGGCTTTGGTCTTCTCCCACAGAGGTCCTGAAGGCTTGTATTTGACCAGGTCTACTATAGCCCTTTGCAAAGAGGAACTAAAAATTAAGGGTAAAAATCTTGTCTCTGAGGGTCTTCCCATTCTGAACCAAGCCTTGGCTGTGGATGCAGCTCCCCTAAAGCATTCAGTTTCCCCGAAACAAACAAGGATAGCAGATCCTATGTGTGCCCCACAGGATAGCCAGCTACAGGGATAGAGTAATTCAGGGGCACAGAAAGGCTTGCATTCCCTGAAATTCCTCCCTTGCTTGCTCACTGGTGCCTGAAATTACTTCAGCAGCAAACAACATGCTTTATTCCACAATTAGAAGCAAGCCTTTAACATAGATTTCTCTGGTTGAGAAAACACAATGCTTATGCTCAAACTGAAATATGAATAAATGATTCTCAAGGGAGTAGAGGACTATGTCATCATCTCCAGAGGTAAGGGACTGAGGGCATGTACAATTCTTCTACAGACACACTCAATATCATAGCCTATGTTCAGACCCTCAGGACAACAATTTGATAGCGCATATTAAAATGTTAATGTGATACCCTTTGACCTAAAAATTCATCATCTAAGTCTCTCACTAGGGAAACTCTTGTGCATAAGCAGAAATGTTCCCTCAATCATAGTTTGTAGCAATAAAAAAAGTAAAAACCCACTTTCATGCCCATTCATAGGGACCTGGCTTAAGAACTTGAGTGTTTCTGTACTAGAGACTACTGTATTGCTGTTAAAAGAAAGTAAAGTAGGTGAGGTGCAGTGGTTCATGCCTATAATCTCAGCACTTTGGGAGGCGAAGGCGGGGGAATCACCTGAGGTCAGGAGTTCAAGACTAGCCTGGGCAACACAGTGAAACCCCGTCCCTACTAAAATTACAAAAATATTAGCCAGGTGTGATGGTGGGTACCTGTAATCCCAGCTACTTGGGTGGCTGAGACACAACAATCACTTGAACCTGGGAGGTGGAGGTTGCAGTAAGCTGAGATTGAGCCACTGCACTCCAGCCTGGGTGACAGAGCGAAACCTCATCTCAAAAAAGAACAAATAAAATAAAGTAAAGTAAAGCTATCTGTACTGATATGAAAAGACCTTTAAGACATTTTGTAAGCTGAGAGAAAGCAGGCTTCAAGACAGTGCACAAAGAATAATAGCAATTAAGTGAAAAGACAGTAAACCTACTTGTTTTTGTAGATAGTTGTGTCTGTATGTAAATGCCTAAGGAAAAGATCTGGAAAGAAACACACTAGAGATAGGTGCAGTTATCTCTTAGAGGTCTTGGATGTGGGGGTGGTATTGAAGACAGACATTAGCTTTATGTAAACTTTATTTACAATCATAATGCAATCATTAAATACTTGCAGAATGTAAAATATTTAAAGAATATTAAATAATCTTATGTTTGGAAAATAAGGTCACTCCTTACAATCCTAATACAAACTAATGTATTAAAAATAGACAAACATCTTTTTAGGCAGTGACTCATAGGCTAAAAAATTTGACAAATGCAGAAATGATAGCCATTCATAAGAGCAATATTTTGAAAAATATTTAATTTTCTCTTTTGCCCTCCTGAATGTATCTTCTTCATCCTCGTCAGTCAGTGCATTCATTCATTCATTCATTCAGGACTCACGTGTTACAGAAAGAATGCAAAGGAAAAAATTAGGAAATTAGTAGTCTGTTTCTGGTATGCAAAATACGATTTTGCAGCAAGGAGATAAACTTGAAAGGCAGGATTTCTTAGACAGTGACTGGCTTCCAACTCCTTTAGCTCTGACTTAGTATATCAAGAACAAAGCCTAGAGTGCCCATGGCCTGGAGACCTCCACAGCCCCGACCAGTGTGGGAAGATAGGCCTATTGCACATGACAGCCAAGTCATGGAGTTGCTGCTCCAAGAAGAAATAGAATTCAATTCCACCCTTTACAACCTGAAAGATGGCAAGAAAGCAAAGCTGTTGGGCATTCTTCCCCACCTTTTTCTCCAGGACAAGGTGTTCACATCGCAGGGGGAGCCCTCTCTGTACATAAGGATCTGTGTGATTCCCAGTGTATGGCACTGCAAGCTGCCCCGTAATAACCAGAGGTCTCGGGGGCGAGAGAACACGTTGCCCAGAATCCCTACCCTTCCTAGTTCCTACAATGTCTCCTCTCAGCTCACCTCATTCCATGGCTGTCTCAGTCCATTTAGGCTTCTGTAAGAAAACACCACAGACTGAATAGCTTACAAACAACAGAAATTTATTTCTGCCAGTTCTGAAGGCTGAGAAGTCCAAGATCAAGGCACTGGCAGGCTCAGTGTCTGGTGAGGGCCCATTCTTCATAGATAGCACCTTCTAGCTGTATCCTCATATGGTGGAAGGGGGAAGGGGTCTGTCTTGGGCCTGTTTTGTAAGGGTGTTAATCTCATTCACAAGGACTCCACCCCATGGCTTAGTGACTTTCCAGAGGCCCTCAATTCCTAATACCATCACCATGGAGGTTAAGATGTTGACATATGAATTTGGAGAAGACAACGCCATTTAGACCATAGCAATGGCCAACTTGTAGATGAGCAGAAAACTGGAGAAAGTGAGACACAGGGGATCCACTCAAGGAGATCGAGAAGAAACAAACAAGCGGTAGTGAGGGTGTAGAATAACACTGGAACCCTCACATGCTGGGGGATTGCAAAATGGTGCAATACTTTGGAAAACAGTTTGGCAGTGTCTCAAATGTTAAACATGGAATTATGGTATGACAGAACATTTCTACCCCTAGATGTATACCCAAGAGAAATGAAAATAGAGATCCACACACATAACTGTTTGTAGAGGCATTATTCATAACAGACAAAAGTGGAAGCCACCCAAATGTCCATCAGCTAATTAATGGATAAATAAAATGTGGCATATCCATGCAATGGAGTATTATTTGGCCATGAAAAGGAATGAAGTTCTAATATATACTATGTGGATGAACTTTAAAAACATTGTGCTAAGTGAATAAAGTCAGTCACAAATGGCTACACATTGTATGCTTCCGTTTTCATGAAATGTTACAAGAGGCAAATCTATAGAGACAGAAAGTAGATTCATGGCTGCCTAAAGCTGGAGGCTTTGAAATGGGCAGGAATGGGGAGTGACTGCTCATGGGCACAGGTTTCTTTTTTGTAGAAATGAAGATATTCTAGAATTGATTGTGCTGATGGCTACACAACTGGGTGAATATATTGAAAGCCATTGAATTGTATGTTTAAATGGATGAATTGTGTGTATATAAATTACGTCTCAATAAAGCAGCTGAAAACAGAAAAAGATGTATAGGTAATGGAAAATGAATAACCAGATTGTTTTAGGACTGTTTTCAGAATAAATTAGCTAAGGCAAACTTTGAAAGACACCTGAGAGGCTCTTGGCATCATGGCATCTACTCTTACAGTTTTGCTATTGACCAGCTTCATGACATAGGGGCCATTTGTCATTTTCCTGGGGCACAAATAGGAATATTTCACCCACATGGCTGCCTTGAGGGAGGAAGTGGCTAAGGTAATGGATAGAGCAGACTGCCAACACCTTCTTTTCCAAAACGATTGTTACTCAGCCTTCATTGTGACATACATTAAAATGTTTGAGAATAATAAGCACTTTCTTCCCTTTTTTTTTTTTTTTTTTTGAGACGTTTCACTTTGTCACCCAGGCTGGAATGCAGTGGCATGATCACAGCTCACTGAAGCCTCACCATCCCAAGCTCAAGCATGATCTTCCTGCCTGAGTTTTCCAAGTAGCTGGGACTACAGGCATGTGCCACCATGCCTGGCTATTTTTTTTTTTTTTTAGAGATGGGGTCTCACCATGTTGCCCAGGCAGATCTCAAACTTCTGGGCTCAAGCCATCTTCCTACCTCAGCCTCCCAAAAGGCTAGAATTATAGGTATGAACCACTACACACACAGCCCACTTTGTTTCTTTATGGAAAATGACACCCAAAAGAAAGCCAACTGCAAGTGCTGGCAAAGGCAATGAAGAGAGAATGAAATGGCCTAACAAAAAGTATGTGCTTTGGCCAGGCATGGTGGCTTATGCCTATAATCCTAGCACTTTGGGAGGCCAAGGTAGAAGGATCACTTGAGCCCAGGAGTTTGAGACCAACCTGGGCAGTACGGTGAGACCTCTAAAAAAATTACTCCAATGTCTTTAGACCTATAAACAATTGATATGGTGGTGCAGGCCTGTGGTTCCTACCTACCCAGGAGGCTGAGACAGGAGGATTGCTTGAGCCCAGGTGTTTGAGGTTGTAGTGAGCTATGACTGTACCACTGCACTACAGCCTGGGTGACAGAACAAGACTGTGGGTGTGTGTGCGTGTGTGCGTGTATGTGTGTGTGTGCATGTGTGTGTGCATGTGTATGTGTGTGTGTGTGTTGATATGGCTTGGCTATGTCCTCACCCAAATCTTCTCTTGAATTGTAGCTCTCACAATTGCCACATGTCATGGGAGGGACCCAGTAGAAGGTAATTGAATCATGAAGGTGGGTCTTTCCCATGCTGTTCGTGTGATAGTGAATGAGACTTATGAGATCTGCTGGTTTTATAAGGGGGAGTTTCCCTGTACAAGTTCTCTCTTGCCTGCCACCATGTAGGATGTCCCTTGGCTCTTCTTTTGCCTTCCATCATGATTGTGAGGCCTCCCCAGTCACGTGGAACTGTAAGTCCATTAAACTTCTTTTTCTTTGTAAATTACCCAGTCTCAGGTATGTCTTTATCAGCAGCATAAAAACAGACTAATACATATATATATATGTATATATGTATTATATATACACATTATATACATATATACATATATACATTATATAATATATATACATATATAGATGTATATAATACATATATAAAATATGTATAGTACATATATAATAAGCATATAGGACATATGTACAATACATATATAATACACATATATTATATATATATACACATATATATATGCTTCAACAGTAGTCTTCACAAGCAATAGTGAAGATCTCAAGACATGAACTTCCAACATGACAAGGATCCGCTTTGAACAAAATAGATAAATTGAGAAAAGCAGAAACAGAGATGAAGTACACAGAGGCATAATAAAATAACCAATAAGAAAGTCGTGTTTCCTGGTCTTCCCCAAAGCCTGTTTGTTGCACCACCCCAGGCATGGTGAGATGCATGGAAATCCAGGCACTTGCAACATAAGTGTCACTTAAGACCCAAACACTTGAAAATTCAAACAGGAATTCAAGAGAAAAATAGGACTTTGAGAGAGCAGTAGAAGAGATACCACAGCACAAGGCATGATTAATGGTTAAACAAATTGAGTGGTTGCCCAGCACTGGAGGAGCTCAGAGGCAGGAGAGGTCATTTACAGGCAGGCTGAAGCCTGCACAGAGAGGAGGCAATCTGAGCAAGACAAATGCAAGTGGTTGTAAGGACACCAGCCTGGAAACATTTTGCCCTTTGATATCTTTTAATTGAACTTCTCCTTCCCATCACAGAGTCAGATCCTTTTCATGGCCCTGGGGTCTATGTTGCAACGTGGACTCTAGCCCTTAAGAGCAGCTCACCTCTTGACAGGGGGAGAACAGGAAGAGAGGAGAGGGGCTTGTATTCATTCCATTATGTGTCTTCATCAAAGATTGCTGCTGCCTCCCATCCTTATTCATCACTTTCCTGCTAAGATGACCTGGCTAACATCTCTTTGACTTCCTGCTGCATGCCACAAAACTCCTACTCATGTCAGCACAACTCATTACACCATCAGGCTTTATGAGATCAGCAAAACCTAGCCTCATTGCATGATTCCTACCGACAAATGCAGTAAGAATGTCAAAGTGGCCTTAAGGAAGGCAGTGTGGTTGTCTTCGTCCTTCGCTGAATGGCAAGAGCCAATGTTCCTAAAGGAAGACAATTCCATGACAAGGAGCCTGTGGGTTTCCTCGAGACAGCCTATTGTGGAAATGAGTGGGAAAAGCACAAACTGTGAAAAAAAAAAAATTTTTTTCCTCTGCTCTTATACCACGACAATCAACACCGACCTCTGTGAGCAAATGTGTTCAGGCTCCTCCCCACCAACAAGTAAGCAAGCAGTCCTACAGCAGAAAGCAGCTGGGTATCCTCCAATTCAATTCAGTTCTGATACTGTGTATCTGGAGATTGCATCAGATCCCGTAAGTTGAGAGCTCAGTTCCACAAGACTGGCCCCTCTTCAGACACCAGTCATGAGCCACAGGTTGTCTTACCTGTGCTTCTGAACAACTGGTCTACATTGAAGTTCCCACAACTCCCTCCTGAGACTCAATTTATTTGCTAGAGCTCACAGAATTTAGAAAAACACTGATTGCATTTAACTGGTTTATTATAAAGGATATTACAAAGGACACTGATAAAGAGATGCAAAGGTCAAGGTGTGTGGGAAGGGGCATGGAGCTTCCATGCCCTGCTAGGCATACACCCCTCCAGGAACCTCCTGGCATTCAACTACCCAGAAGCTCTCCTAACTGTCCTTTTGGATTTTTTGGAGGCTTCATTACATAGGCATGATTGACAAAATCACTGGCCAATGGCAATCAACTTGATCTTCAGCCTCTCTCTCCTCCCTGTAGGTTGAGGGGTGGACTAAAAGTCCCATCACTCTAATCCCGCCTCGGTCTTTCCTGGTGACCAGCTCCCATCCTGAAGCTACCTAGGGGCTCTAGCCATCAGTCAACTCATTAGCATGCAAAAAGACACTCAGCGCATTGAAGATTCCAGTGATTTTAGCAGTTGTATGCCAAGAAACCAGGAAATAGGCAAAGACCAAATATATATTAGAAACATTCAGAGAAGAAAAAAGAAAGGAATTCTCTGTGTGCCAAGGTACTTGCTAGACCCTTTATAGGCTCTCTTAATCTTTACAATAAGTCTGCAAGTTAAATAAAATTATCCACATTTTACAGTTGTAGAAATAGACTTAGAGTGATTAAATGGTTTGCACAAAATCACATGGCTAGTTACATGTTGGGTTGGGTTATAATCTTAGGTCTGTCTAACCCCTAAAACTATTTCTTTCCATTTTTTTATACTGACCTACATCCATGTCCTATCAAACCTCATCCCCACACTCTGCTGTTGTTCCAGGCCAGAGGCTGGTGCCAGGGACTCCAATTGTATTACTATTAAACTTCAAAAAAGAAATATGTCAGGGAGTGGTAATGATTCTCATTTTACTACCATGGATACTGAGGGTTGTTTTAGTGAGGTTGGGCTAGGCTCTGTTCCAGTAACGTGTAACCCCAAAATCTCACTGGTTTCACAAAATCGATGTTTACTCCTTGTTCATGTAATGTCCAACATGGGTTGGTAGGGGCTTTGCACTATCACTCACTCAAGGACCCAGATAGATGGAGGATTCACCCTCTTGTAGATTCGCCGTCTGGGACCCTGGCTTCCTCATCATCCAGGCAGCAAAATTCAAGCACGGTTTCTTCGCACCTGTCCTATCTTCCCCACAAAAGAACTAAGGAAGTAGACTGCAACACGGACATGAGCACATGGACATTTGATGAGCAACAAACGTCACGGCTGCAATTCGCAATTAGGTTAAGAACATTGTGCTAAGCCACAGAGCTGAGACTTGAAACTGGTCTCTGTGTCTCTCTCCAAGATTCATGAATCATTATGGGATGCAGAAAAGCAACTGCTCGAAGCCATCAGAACCATTGTTATATGAAATCAGTCCTGTGATTCACCCAATTTAGAATTCAGTGTCCAGAAGGAACACACAGGGTTGCAGAAAACTACAAATGTCTTGCTGACTTCAGTCATGGACTTTGGCAATATCCCAGAGATGACCTGATTCGTCTCAGATCTCTTGCATGATGCTCTCTCCTTTGCAGGTTATCTCAGCCTCTGTGGAACTACATTTATTTCCAGCCTGTCTTGCCTCTGCAGGGAAAAGTTTTTATGCCACTTGGCTCTTAGTTTAGATGTTTATATATATCATCACATTCTAACAAAGACTTGATGCAGTATAACAAAAAATGCATAGAAAGTAAGTTTAAAAAATAAATGTGGGAAAAATAGATACGGGAAAAATAAGACAAAGTTAAGGATAGCATTATACATTGTGCATACTGTGAGGTTCTGTGCACTTGCTTGGGGTAAGTCCAATATTTTTTCTGAGCTTCCAGGCAGCCAATGAAGGAGTGCTATATACTCCAGAAATATCCATAAGATAAAAATTCAGCCAGATATTCAGGGGAAGCTCAGCTATTCCCAGTACTTATACCTGACAGAACTCTTCCTCATGGGCTCACCCAAAGGGGATATATTATGAGAGAGTGAAGGGAAAAGAAAACCAAAAAAAAGGCAATTCCAGAAAATCCATGGCATATCAGGAACTCTGGATGAAACTCCGAAGCATCCTGGGGAACAAACACGGAGCAGAAGTTGATTGGAGCTAGAAAAGTCTTCTCAGAGGGCGGGAAAAAATCATCATCAGAGGGTAAAAAAGAAAACAATAGAAACTTCAGGCAGATTCAAATAATTTCTTCTGTCTCTGATGGAATACAGTTGAGTTTAGTTGCAAGACAGGCTCAATTTGGAAATGAGAGGCAAAACAATATGGCAGCCAGAAACTTTTTTGCAGGCTTCAGGGTCCAAAATGGTGGAAGTAAAATTGTCCCATGGAAGACTGAGCAGAAGCACCAAGAAAGTTTGGGGCCAAAGTCCAAACTCCTCCCACTTTCAAACACTGTAGTCATCTGACAGATGCCCGCTAGATTATGAACATGTCTGCTTTAGGAAAAAGAGGTTTTCACGTTTCATGGACTGGCCACCAAATACATGTTGCCTGCTTTTGGTGAAGCCATATTCATACAATTCTGCAGGAAGTGATGGTCCTAAATTTGACATTCTCAGGAGTAGTGAGAAAGAATATGTCAAAGGAAAGAATATATCAAAGCAAACAGAATTGGAAAGTCAGGCAAGTTATATACTTTACATTTAATCCACATCACAACCCCAAATCATAAGTATTATTATCCTCCAATGACTTTGACTACAATGACTACTTTTCAAATGACTGTACTCAGGCTGAGAAACAGGGACTAGCCTGAGCAATATTATACAGCTCATGAGAAGGAAACACAGAATTCTAATTTATCACTGCCGAGTGCCATTTCCTGTGCCTTTTAATACTATAATACAGCCTCTTGATAACAGGTAAATTGAAGAAATGAAAACTGAAGGAAAGGAGACATTGAAATCCCAAGAAAATATTTAAAATAAACACCTGCTTTTGTCACTGATAAACTGAGGGGTTTTTTTTCCTGCTTTGTATAGGTTGCAAAGAAAGAACATCCAATTGGAAAAAGAAAGAAAGAAAGAAAGAAAGAAAGAAAGAAAGAAAGAAAGAAAGAAAGAAAGAAAGAAAGAAAGAAAGAAAGAAAACGCAGTCGTTTTTTATTCAATGACCAGAGAATGGAGAAGGGGTAGCTCTTGCTCTAAAGGCATCTTCTCCTCCTCTGGAGTGTTGGAAGACAGGGGAATCTTAGAATTAAATGCAGGGCAAGAGAGATGGAAGCATGTAGGGTGGAGTTCCAGACACGCAGATGCAGTTCCAAACATAATCCTCCACACATCATGTGTTCACAAAATGGCAGAGATTTTCTTTTGGAGGAGGAGATTTCAGCATTATAATAATATATTAATGATCTAAAGGTAACTAGGGGTCACTTGTTCCAGTTTGCACCAGTTCCGTGTAGGTCTTACCTTCTTCTGGTATGAAAGAAAAAAACTGGAAAAGGAAAATTCTAATTGCTTAGATGAGGCTGGGTTCATTTTGGTGACAATTCTGCTTTTGTTTCCTCCCAAATCCTCCTAAAACAATTAGGAATGAATTTTTAAAAACACAAATCCATGAAGACAGAGCAAACAGAAGATGAAATCGCTGGATCCAAATTTTGGAAACTGGAAGGCAAGATGAATGAGTGAGAACAGATTTAGAAAGTTCAAGGGCTCTGCACTGATAACGAAGCGAAAAAAAAAAAAAAAGAAAACCTTCAAGAGCACAGAATCCTTAGCTGATTTTAGTAGGGAGAGCCCAGAAGCAACCAAATTACCCTGCACTGCCCCTAAAACATTCAAGAATTAGAGGAACCTAATATCTCTGGAAGTGGCGGAGAAAGAGGACTGAAGACGGAAGGATAAATAAAATGTCCATATAAAAGCTAGTAACCTCCCAACTCCACACAGCCTGGGACTGCTCCCCATCACCAAGCAGAAACCTGGAGGCTTATTCTCTGGAGATGATAAAGCAAAGGGTCTTCAGACCAAAGGCACCAGGCAGAATCCAGGGTGGAGAAACTATTTTCTTGAAAATAGTGAAGTGGGCATTTACAAATAGAGTTCAGAGCCTCACAGGGTGCTGTCAGCTAGGTGCAAATACACTAAACCAGAGATGGGGAAAGGTCTTCTCTGAGAAAAAGACCCAAAGATGCTGATGTCAGAGGCTCCCCAATGGAACAGCCCAGCTAGATCAGCCTGTGTTGATGACCACTCACAGTGTCCAAACTGCCTGTCAGTCTCACAGCATCACTACTGATCAAGGATAAACAGCGAAAGTTGCCAGACATCTGAGTAAAACATCCAACAAGAACACCAGACGCCAAAGCAGAGTAAAGCAAATTGGAAGAAACAGAACTATGCAAGAGAAGATAATATCAAAATCAACTGCCCTTAATATCCTCAGATAAATAAGATCAAGTGTTCTATCCATGAGATAAAAACAGAGTTTTATTTTCCTAAGTTTTCATTCAAGAAACAAAAAGAGCTCTTGAAAGTTAAAAATACGAAACCAGATATAAGAAATGCAGTAGAAAGTTTTGAATATAAAGTTAAGAAAATATCCTACAGTAGAGTGAAAAGATAGACTGAAAAACATAAAAAGTTGAGACGTTAAAATGACCACAAAGATTTTATTTAACCCATCAATTAGTAAGAGAACCAGTAAGATGTTGCAAATGGTTCAGTGGAGAAATCAAAGAGCAGACACATAGACAATAGAGAATGCCGAAGTGAACATATCAACCAATGCAAAACTGGCTTCTTAGGGAAAGAGGGATATCAATCTGCACCTGCACCAAAGAATATTTGCATCTCTATGAAAGGGAGCCATTAACATTACTCTATGGAAGGGAGCCATTTTCCACAACTCTAGCTGAAAGACAATGGAAGATGGAGGCCTTTGTAGAATCAAATAACCCAGAAGAGTACACTAAATAGGATCTCAAAACTCTTTCCTCACAGAGAGAAAAGACAAGAAAATTAGAAGATTGTTTCAGGATGTCCAATGTCCAAATAATAAAAATTCCAAAAAAAAAGAAAGAACAAAGAAAACAGTAAGGGAAAAGATTATCAAAGAAATAATTCTAGAAAATGTTTCAGAACTAATGAACTAGGAGAGTGAGTCTTTTATGCAATTATCAAAACTCATGAAATTGTTCAACTAAAATGTTTGTATTTGTTGTATGCAAATTAAACCTCAATAAAGTTGACTTTTTTTTAAAAGCTGGCTCAACTAATACCGCTAAAGGTATTAACTAAGACCCTAACAAAGACACTTCATCATAAATTTTAAATCTCTGGGTACAAAGACAAGAGTCTACAAGCTTTCATAGAATAAAAATGTCACCAAAAAAAAAGAGTTTTCAAACTTTTCAAAAGGTAGACGATAACAAAGCAAAGGCTTCAAAAGTACGAAAGAAAACAATTCCCTATTTAAACTTTTGTACTCAACTATCATAAACATATACAAAGTCACCCTTCAAAATAAAAAAACTGTGACTGCCTGGCATCATTTCTCAGGAAGCTGATGGAGCCTGTGTTCCACCAAAATAAGCAAGTACCCACACAAAAAAAAAAACTCTGGGACACAGCACTCAGCCCTCACTCATTCATCTTGCCTTCCAGCTTCCAAAAATTGGATCTAGTGATTTCATCTTCTGTTTGCTCTGTCTTCATGGACTTATGTTTTTAAGATGAGGGAAAGAACATCTAATTGGGGAAATGTGTGTGTGTGTGTGTGTGTGTGTGTACACCCACACACACACATACATATATGAGGGAATACCTTGGATGATGCAGAGAGACTCCACAATCACACTGTGCACCAAGACCAAAGGGCAACCAGTTGATCTTGGAGAAAATCAGCAGACCTCAGGAGACAAAGCTGATAGGATAGCTGATGCATCTGAACATCCTGAGAAGTTTAGATAATTGGCAAGGAGTTTAGGGGTTGAACAAATGATAAGCAGATGGAACATTCAGCAAACAAACCCAAAACAAGAGGTTTCCTAACTCCAAGGGAAAACCAAAAGCAACTTAAGTAAGTGGAATCTTAGTGTACTACCTGCTTACCTATCAATGTCTTCACTTTTCCATAATAATGTAAATACCAATAATGATGTAACCAAAATTCTAGTGTAATTACATTGGGGAGATGGAGGGCACAGAAGGGTATATGTGTTTATGTTGTGAGATTAAAGAGTCAAATCCTTACCTCATCTTCAACAAAGCTGTCCATAGATCATCCAAAAATTGTTAAAGTCGGCCAGGCACAGTGGCTTATGCCTGTAATCCCAGCACTTTGGGAGACCAATGTGGCAGATCACTTGAAGTCAGGAGTTTGAGACCAGCCTGGCCAAAATGGTGAAACTCCATCTCTACTAACAATACAAAAATTAGACAGGCATGGTAGTGTGTTCCTGTAATCACAGCTACTCAGGAGGCTGCGGCAGAAGAAGTGCTTGAACATGGGAGCTGGAGGTTGCAGTGAGCCGAGTGCACTCCAGCCTGAGCAACAGAATGACTCTGAAGAAAGAAAGAAACAGAGAGAGAGAGACAGAGAGAGAGAGAGAGAGGGAAGGAAGGAAGGAAGGAAGGAAGGAGGGAGGGAGGGAGGGAAGGAAGGAAGAAGGAAGGAGGGAAGGAAGGAAGGAAGGAAGGAAGGAAGGAAGGAAGGAAGGAAGGAAGAAAGAAAGAAAGAAAATTGTTAAAGTCAACAAGTAGTGACTGGCTACAGTGGTTCACGCCTGTAACCCCAACACTTTGAGAGGCTGAACCAAGAGAAACATTTGAGCCCAGGGGTTCAAGACCAGCCTGGGCAACATACTGAAACCCATGTCTATTAAAGTAATTTTTAAAAAATTATCCAGGCATGGTGGTGCAAGCCTGTAGTCCCAGCTACTTGGAGGGTGAGATGAGGGGATCGCTTGAACTCAAGAGTTCAAGGTTACAGTGAGTTATGATTATACCACTGCACTCCAGCATGGCTAACAGAGTGAGACTGTCTCAAAAAAAAAAAAAAAAAAAAAGTAGCAATAGAAATGTGTTATTTGTTTTTCATAAAAGGAATCAGCTTACAGATGTTTTGAAAGTGCTTATCTGTTGAGGAGGATCAAATGGGGGGAAACCAGGATGCAGAAGAGAGGGCTATTTTTCCTGTAGATCTATTTGTCTCTTTAAATTATGTACATGTGTAACTTTGATAAACACAATTTCTGTAAGAAGAAGAATGCATTGACAAAGCTGTGACTATAAATTTTACAGACCCCAGGAAAGTAGGATTTCCTGTTGTTGATTCCAACATCCATCTACCAAGTTTCCAGAGGTCCTCAGTCTTAATATTCGGGGCTATGTCCAAGTCACAGCAGGCCAAAAACTGTCATGTCCCAATCAGAGGCAAAGTAACCCATTCTCTGAATTTTTGCCTTTAATAACACAAGATGCAAGCTCCGTTGGGTGGAAACAGGTCTGATGTGTGACTCAGAGCATCAATATTTTATTTCCCACTCATCAATCATTCAACACCTGCTGGCAAACAGCACCTTCCAGGGGGTGTCTCCAGGTCTCCATCCAGTGCCAAGACTATCAATATTTTATGCTTGGGAGATGAAGTTGCTACAGAGGCACATTATCCCCTGTCCAAGCAGCACACAGAAAAAGCTCTTCTTTCCTGCAGGCAGCTCTGGGAGAACATGGCAGGCAGTATCTGTCACACAGCTCCAGCTCCTTCTGTGAGCCCCCCAATTCTATATATTAAGGAGCAGGCACAGGAATGCACTTGCAGAGATGGACTTCTGAAGAGGACAACTGAGGCAGACTTTTCGGTGTCCCTAGCACTTTATCTTACTAACCATAGTGCTCTTCAACCAGACTATCATTCCCTCCCTGACCTCAGGCCCCAGTTACATGTTAATTAAGACTGGTTGATATGGCTGGGCACAGGCTCATGCCTGTAATCCCAGCACTTTGGGAGGCTGAGGTGGGTGGATCACCTGAGGTCAGGAGTTAGAGACCAACCTGACCAGCATGAAGAAACCCTATCTCTACTAAAAACACAAAAATTAACCAGGAGTGGTGACATGTTCCAGTAATCCCAGCTACTCGGAAGGTTAAGGCAGGAGAATCACTTGAACCTAGGAGACGGAGGTTGCAGTGAGCCGAGATCGCACCACTGCACTCCAGCTAGGTGACAGAATGAGGCTCTGTCTAAAAAAAAAAAAAAAAAAAAAAGACTGTTTGATATTACCTAAAATCTCTTTCAGTCACCAAAAATCATTTATAGAAGACCAACATGTGTTGGGCATCCAGAAAGGTCCTGGGAACACAAGTACACAACATAAGACACATTTGTGGACATGTCTATTTCCATGCTGATACAGTAACATCTCACTTTCTTAGCACTGTGTGCCAGGCACTGTCCCGGACATTTGACACCTATTGCCCTTAATTCTTACATCAAGTCGAAAGGTAGTCAAACTAGATTTCAAGAAAGACTATACTTATTTTTTCCTTTTCAAGTTTGCTGAGAAATAGTTTACGTACAATAAACTACATCCATTTAAAGGGTAAAATTCCAGAAGTTTTGATAGTTGTATACACCCCAGAAATCACCACCACAATCAAAATACCCGACATTTCTGTCACCTCCAAAAGATTCCTGGTGCCCTGTTGCAATCCACACTTCTGTCCCTCCACCTGCAGGCAACCACTCTCCTACTTTTTGTCACTGTAAATTAGGTTGCCTTTTACGTAAATGGAAGCATACAGAGTGAACTCTTTGCCTGGCTTCTTTCACTCAGCATAATGATTTTGAGATTCATCCACATCTTTGCATGTATCTGTAGTTCATTCTTATTTGCTGCTGAGTGGTTTTCTGTTGTATGGACAGACTGTATTTTTATACCCACTCACCTATTGATGGACATTTGGACTGTTTCCATTTTTTGGCTATTATGAATACAGCAGCTGAGAACATTCATGTAGAAGTCTTTGTGTGAACATACATTTTTATTTCTCTTTGATAAATGCCTAGAAGTAGAATAGCAGGGTCATATCATAGATGCATAAAGTCTTTCCATTTTAGCATTTTTTAATGGTCAGAAATGATGCTTTTGAATGACACAGTGAGAATACATAAGTCTCAAGGTTATCTATCAAGGATTATACAATCAACAAGAATCAACTGGATACAAAAAATAAACACATCAATAACCCTATGCAGCTCTAAATGTCATTTTTTGTTATAATAGTGCTTATTTGGGCCAGGCATCATGGCTCATACCTGTAATCCCAGCACTTTGGGAGGCCAAGCTGAGTGGATTATCTGAGGTCAGGAGGTCGAGACCAGCCTGGCCAACATGGCAAAACCTCATCTTTACTAAAAATACAAAAATTAGCCAGGCCTGGTGGCAGGCACCTGTAATCCCAGCTACTTGGGAGGCTGAGGCAAGAGAATCGCTTGAACCTGGGGGGCGGAGGTTGCGGTGAGCTGAGATTGCACCATTGCACTCCAGCCTGGGCAAAAGAGCAAGACTCTGTCTCAGTAATAATAATAATAACAATAGTGCTTATTTGCACCATCAGGGAATAGGAGAATCCCTATAAGCAAATTTTCTAAAAACTAAAACTTACCCTTTCTATCTCCTACTTTTAAATTCTTTTAAATATTATCTATTCTTGACACTATCAGCAATTTATTAGCATTCCTATTCCTTTAGAAATCTTTGTGACAGTTCACAGCATTTGCTTCATGCCTTTCTTTTTTCTTTTTTCTTTTTGAGATGGAGTCTCACTCTGTCACTCAGGCTGAGTCCAGTGGCACGATCTCCTCTCACTGCAACCTCCACCTTCCAGATTCAAACAATTCTTCTGCTTCAGCTTCCCAAGTAACTGGGACTACAGGTGCACACCACCATGCCTGGCTAATTTTTGGATTTTTAGTAGAGACAGGGTTTCACTATATTGGCCAGGCTTGTCTTACACTCCTGACCTAGTGATCCACTCGCCTCGGCCTCCCAAAGTGCTGGGATTACAGGCATGAGCCATTGTGCCCAGCCACTCCGTGCCTTATTAAAATGTGTCCTAGCTGTGCTGCCACTGACATCCCAGAAACCCAGTGCCATCCCTGCGAGCTACCAGGCAGGGAAGTTGTTGCCCCAACATCACAGTGGTTCAGGTGGCTGTGTAGATTTGTCTGCAGCTCAGAGACATCCTGCAGTCTGTCCTACTCCATACCTTTAGGTCTCTAAACTATCAATACACCAGTCTACCCACACAGGCCCACGTGCACATGTGCACCCCCATGCACACACAGACACAAGCACGTTCACACAGAGGCATGTCTGCTAAGCACTTTCTAAATCTTTGTGTGAGCTAAGAAAGCAGATGACCAAGGCTATCAGAATTGTGTGGAATCCAGTCAAAAAAGATAGCTGTGCTTATGCACCAGGATTTTTCTAAAAACAATATTCACAGCAGTGGTGTTTATATAACAAGGGGGAAAAAAATAAAAGAACAACCAAATGTTCATTAGTAGGGAAATGTGATCACGTGATCCCTACTAAATCAGGAGTTTTGATCGAGGTGCCAAGAAACAACTGATCGCACACAAGCAGGAGAGTGTGTGAAAGATCGGCTGTGAGAACCTCCCGGGGTGGGTCTGAACAGCGATTGCAAGATCCTGAGACCCTTTCCCAAACACAGAAGGTGATAAAAAAGCTGAAGAGGGATTTTGTGAGGAGGGTGTTCGGAGAGCCTCAATGAAGTCTGTGAGACTGACGTCATGTGGAGGAGGGTGGGCACTTCCTCTTCACCACACATCTAGAGAGACAGACTTCCCAGTCAACACTCAGAGAGATTGCTGTGTGTCCCTCGGGTTTAGGAAACACAGTCTGATCCTGTCCAGGAAATCCAGAGGCAAGTGAAAGGGAGTAGGTTTAGTGTTGGCGCCTGGTAGCTGCCCCAAGGTGGTGCTCCCAGAATGTGTCAGGCAAGGACATGTGAGGGCTTCGAGTGACCCAGAGGTAGGTCATTCAAGAGACAGAGAGCCAGCCTGAAGGGTGGAGGGTCTCTAACAAGCCAGGCTTGTGGAGATGACAGTGGGAAACAAGGGCCCCGGGGAGAGAGGCAGCCAGACGTTCTCAACACCCTACCCTATCAGAGGTGCTGAAGTGAAAGGAGCCCCAGGAAGGGAATTCAGAGCTGTCTTGAGACAGGAGCAGTCAGCATGGAACTTTATGTTTATCCCTCCCTTCCTATGTTTACCCTGGATGAAATAACAAGAAAGAAAGAAGGAAGTGACTACTCCCCCAACACTTCCTCTCCAAAGGGTGGTGGCCCAACCACACCCATGCTGCAGCTTGGCAGGTGCAGGAGACAGATTAAAAAGTTAATATGTTGGTGTGCACCACGGAATACTATGCAGTCATAAAAAACTATGAGTTCGTGTCCTCTGTAGGGACATGGATAAATCTGGAAACCATCATTCTCAGCAAACTGGCACAAGAACAGAAAACCAAACACCGCATGTTCTCACTCATAGGTGGGTGTCGAACAATGAGAACACATGGACACAGGGAGGGGAGCATCACACACTGGGGGCAGTTGGGGGTGGCTAGGGAAGGGACGGTGGGTGGTGGGGAGGTTGGGGAGGGATAACATGGGGAGAAATGCCAGGTATAGGTGATGTGGGGACGGAGGCAGCAAACCACATTGCCATGTATGTACCTATGCAACAGTCCTGCATGATTTGCTCATGTACCCCAGAACCTAAAGTACAATAGAAAAAATGTTAATATGTTGGATTAAGCATTCTAATTTCTGAATTGAGAGTGTTTTACTATAATAAGTATTGGCAAGGGTGTTAAGAAAAGGGAACCCTTGGGCCGGGCGCGGTGGCGTAAGCCTGTAATCCCAGCACTTTGGGAGGCCGAGGTGGGGGCATCACGAGGTTAAGAAATCGAGACCATCCTGGTCAACATGGTGAAACCCCGTCTCTACTAAAAATATAAAAAATTATCTGGGCATGGTGGCACGTGCCTGTAATCCCAGCTACTCAGGAGGCTGAGGCAGGAGAATTGCCTGAACCCAGGAGGCGGAGGTTGTGGTGAGCCAAGATTGTGCCATTGCACTCCAGCCTGGGTAACAAGAGTGAAACTCTGTCTCAAAAAAAAAAAAAAAGAAAAGAAAAGGGAACCCTTGAACACTGTTGCTGGGAATGTAAATTGGTACAGCCTTTATAAAAAACAGTATGGAAGTTCCCCAAAAAATTAAAAATATAACCATTGTAAGATCTGTCAATCCTACTTCTGAGTATATATACAAAAGAAACAAAATCAATGTCTTGAAGAGATGTCTGCACTCCCATGTTTATTTCAGCATTAATCACAACAGAAAAGAAAACAACCTAAGTGTGCATCAATGGATGAATGGGTACAGAAAACATGCTAATTACACAATAGAATATTTTTCCACCTGAACATGTAGAAAACCCTATCCTTTGCAACAATACAGATGAACTGGCTGGGTACAGTGGCTCATGCCCGCAATCCCAGCACTTTTTGGGGAGGCTGAAGCATGCGGATCACCTGAAGTCAGGAGTTCGAGACCAGCCTGGCCAACATGGTGAAACCCCGCCTCTACTAAAAATACAAAAATTACCTGGGCATGGTGATGCACGCCTGTAATCCCAGCTACTCGAGAGGCTGAGGTAGGAGAGTCTTTTGAACCTGGGAGGCAGAGGTTGCAGTGAGCAGAGATCACATCACTGCACTCCAGCCTGGGTGACAGAGCAAGACTCCATCTCAAAAAATAATAATAATAATACGTATATAGAGAAAGAGAGAGAGATGAACCTGGAAGACATTATGCTAAGTGAAATAAGCCAGACCCAGAAAAACTAAAACTGCATGATCTCACTTATACATGGAACCTAAAAAAAAATGAACTCATAGAAGCAGAGAGTAGAATGGTGGCTGCCTAGGGCTTTGGAGTCACCAGTGGGGTGATGTCAGTCATAGGGCACAAACTTTCAGATGTAAGTGAAGCTCTAGAGATCTCATGTGCAGAATAGTGCCTATACCTGACAGTACTGTATTATACACTCAAAAATTGCTAAGAATAGTTGTAAGCATTCTCACCCAAAAAAATGATAAGCCTTTGAGGCGATGGATATGTTAGTTAGCTTGATTTACTCATTCCACAATGCATACATATGTCAAAACATCACATTGTACACACTAAATATATATAATTTGTATTTGTCTTTTATACTGCAATAAACCTGGGGGGTGGGGAGAAATATTGTTCCACTGCTTAAAGTGACCTACAAATGAATAGCCTCGTCATGGGGCCACCTGAGCTTTTATCTAAGACATGAAGAGAAACTCTTCCCTGGCAACATTTTAAGAGACAGTGGGAAGTAAAATGAAGTTGTATTCTGATTATAGCCCTGTAGTCATGCTTGTTCAACACACTGGTTACATAAAATATGGACACCCACACTACAGACCACCAGGCAGTGCTTAAAAAGAATGAATACTAACATACAGTCTCCAAGACATAATATTGTGTAGGGGGAAAAAAAGCTAGTTGCAAAACAATTCTCAAAGCATAACTGCATTTATGTTTAAAAAAAAAAAACCTATACGAATGTGTATGTGCATGTGTGTCTGTGCACATACATGTGTGTGAGACAGAACAGAATTCACTCCTTCCATCCCCTGTGCTCAATCCCGTCCTCACCCCTATGGGAAAGGGACCTTTAGTTCAACATCACACCAAAGGCAATCAGTAGAGCAGGAGACACCGCCTGGCATATAGGATGTACAGGATGTGCCCAACCATGCTCATCCAAGGACTGAGCTGGCAATGTGTCTTCCAGCCTTGCTCCTAGAGTCTGTGGCAGGTGGACCGGAGCCTCACTGAGAGTAGACAAGGAAGGAGAGCATAATGGGAGTTAAGAGCACTCCTCCCACCTGGCTGGGCTAAAAGACACCCCAAAGGGAACATGTAGAGATGTTTTATATCATTCTCTGAACTTGGAATACTTTAGAGATGAGCTAGTAGCAATAAGGGGTCCTTCAGATAAGAGATGACAGGCACACCCCCTCAGACACTGGGGATAAAAAGTGACCTTCAGATGGGGATGTTTTGGAAGAGATATGGCAGGATGCCCACTCCTCTCCTAAGGGTGATCACAGCAGGGCAGGCGGCTGGGGACTGGTGAGGGTACAGAGGCTGTGGGAGGAATACAAAGGGGCATCTTCACCTTTCACTCTCGTTTTGAGTTGTTCTCATGTTTATAGCAAATGTGAACATCTGTTGCTTGTGTCATTTTATTGCATAGTCCATTTGAATCAATAAATTGGACCCCACAGGGACCTTCCCTGGCCCTATCATGGTCTTTGGAGACTGAGCTCTTGCTGGCTCTTCCAGCAGAGTCGGGCTTACACTTGCAGGTGTTCCCGAGTTCACAGCTGCATTCTTTCCAGCAGACTGTGTCTGCACTGGGGAGAAGCCTCCCTTTGCAGTCACTTAGACCATGCTGTGCAGTGTCTTTATAGCACGAGACATTCACACTGGAGATCCCCACTGAGAAGAAGCAGGAAGCCAGGGTGCTGACACCCTCCCCACTTTGAATTTGGCCCTCTCAACACATCCTGGGCCCACTTTCAGAATTAGACAGCATTAAAGAAGACTACAGGAAAGCCTCCAGGAAAGCCACCCCTTCCCCCACTAGAGCTTTCACAATCAATAAGTAAATGCCTCTGGAATTGAAAGGCCTTCCCTGGTGAGGGCACCACTCTGCCTTCCCGACTGATGTATTGTAGATTCCGTACATCTGGCTGCTGAATGAATTCCAGAGCACTGAGTGCCAGCACGGAGTAGCAAGACATTCAATCTCTTTGATTAAATTCCATTTTTAAGCTCCTGTATCTAAGAGGAACACTGGGGACTGCTCTAAATTATATTAATTTTTAAAATCATTTAGGTAGTCAAAGTAGAATTTAAAGATCATTCAAGTCGTAAGGGATCATTAGAATGGTGCAGCCACTTTGGAAAACAATCTGACAATTCTGCTGAACGTTAAATATACAGTTACCTTATGACCCAGCAGTTCCACTCCTAGGAGGACCCAAAAGAAATGAAAACAAGTGTTCACACAAAAACCTAGAACTGAATGTTCATAACAGCGTTATTCATATTAGCCAAAAAGTGGACACCACCCAAATGCCCACTGTCTGATGAATGGACAAGCAGAACTATGGTGTAACCACAAAGTGGAATAGTATTTAACCATAAAAAAGAACGAAGTTCTGACACATGCTACAACATGGATGAACCTTGAAAACACTATGCTAAGTTTAAAAAAGCCATGCAGAAAATGCCATTTATTATGTGATTCCATTTATATAAAATGTCCAGAACAGGCAAATCATAAACATAGGGAGTAGATTAATTTAGGACTGCCTCAAACTAGGCAGTGACGGGAGGACTAGGAGATGATGTTCAAAAATCGACTATGGTGATAGTTGCACACTCAGAATAAGCTAAAAACTATTGAATTGAGCACTTAAATGTGTGATTGCTATGGTATGAGAAGTATATCCCAATAAAGTTGCCACTTAAGAAAAAAAGAGAGAGAGAGAGATCTTTAGGTAAGGTCCAGCTGACCTGCACTTTGGTCTCAAGATAATTTTCCCTAGGTATCAGCTAAAATAAAACCCAAGAGTAGTCATTCATTTGTCCATTCATTGAACAAACATACGTTAGGCTGTCACCTGAGTGCTTGGCACTGTTCTGGTGCTGAGGATGCCGCAATGAATGAAACAGACAAACAGACCATATCATGGAGAGTGTGCCCTCCTGGAAGAGGAGGGCAATTATAACCAAGAATATTGGACTACGTCAGCTGGTGATGAGCAATATGAAGAACTATAAACCAGGCCCAGGGGAGAGGAAAAAAAAGGGCAGCACTTCTAGTTCCCGGAGTAGCCAAGGAATTTCTCAGACAATGAGTCACGTGAGCAGAGACATGAAAGCAGCGCTTTCAGACCACAATGCTGCTGATTGGACACCTCTGGAAGGAAAGCGGGAAGTAAGGAGGGCTGTGGAAGAGGAAGCACAGCAGCAATGCAGGCTGGAGAACATCTCAGGCAGAGTCATGGGGACCCTCAAGCAGAGATCTCCCTCGAGGCAAGTTCCATCCCAGATGGAAATGTCCTGGCTGGCTCACTACCCTCGCCAGGCCTAATGATTGGCAGGAGCAGCCCAGAGAGTGGACCCAGCAGGAACATCCCGGCAAATGAAGGTGCAGCACTGGGGGTTGTCCACCAACCACCCTCGTCATAGCAGGTGCCATTGGAGGGAGACCTGATGCACAGCTCTAGGACAACCACACTGTCCTAAGGACTTCAACTTTTACCTTAAGTGGGATTACGGTAAAAGTGGGACCATTGGGAGATTTTAAGTGGAAGAATGACGTCTTATGATTTGCATCATAAAAGAGTCCATCTGCTGCTAGGTTCAGAATTAGGCTCTCAGAGGGCAAAAATAGAGGCCACAAGATCAGCTAGAAAGAACTAGGGAAAGCAAAAGGGAGTTCAGACCGTCAAACCTTTAGGAGTAGTGTCCATGGTTAAAAATGGTTGAATTCTGGATATATACTGAGATAGACCTGATATCATTTGCTGATGGATCATGAGGGATGGTGGGCAGAAAAAAAAAAAAGCATTAAGGATGACTCTAAAATCTGGGGCCTCACCAATTAGAAACATAGAGGCGCTATTTTCTGGAGGGAAGAGCAGGACTGGGACTGAGTGTTAAAAATTGGGAATTGGATTTAGGACATTTCATCTCCGGGAAGCTTGTTAGATGTCTAGGTAGAGACATGGAGCAGGCAGCTGCTGTGAGAATATGTGTTCAAAAGAGATCACAGATTGCAGGTCCAGATTGAGCAGTCTTCAGTCTTTGAACGGTGTTCAAAACCATGAGACCCAATAAGACCAGCTAGAGAATAAATGCAAATAGATAAAAGAAGTGATCAGGAGCTGGATCTGGGGACCTTCGATATTTAGAAGTTAGGAAGATGGACAAGAACCAGTGATGGGGACTGAGAAGGAGCTGGCAGGAGTGTAGGAGACAGCCGAGAGAGGAGCCCCCAGAGACCAAGTGAGGAAGGAATCTGAGGAGCGAGACACTGTGCAAAAGCTGCTGATGGACCAGGTAAGGCAAGGACTCGGAACTGACCCATAGAGGCCACCAGACAAGAAGAGTCCCAGTGGAGTGTAAGGACAAGTGCATGAGGCAGGTGCATTCAAGAGAGGAGTGGAGCTAGTGGGAATCCGAAGAGGGATGCAAGCTCACAGGATGCTCTCTTTACTAGGTGACTTTGCACAATGAGGGTGTCCAGACAGACATGGTCCAGGAGAGAGGGGGAATTGGAGCAAAATCATTGGGGCATGAGTTTCCTATTGCTGCTGGAACTAGTCACCATAAATTGTGCCTTAAAACTACATAAATTTATTCCCTTTTGTTTCCAGAAGTCAAAAGTCTAAACTGGGTCTTCTGAGGCTGAAACCAAGATATTGCCCAGGCTGTGTTCCTTCTAGAGGCTCCAAGGGAGGACGCGTTTCTCACCTTTTCCAGCTTCTTAAGGCCGACTGCATTTCTTCTTCCATCTTCAAGGCTAGGAGCACGACATCTTCAAATCTTTCTCTGACTCTGAACTTCTGCTTCCCTCTTCCAAGGGTTTTAAATCACAAGGGTTTTAAGGACCCTTGTGATTGTGCAGAATAACTCCCCATCTGAAAGTTTTCTATCACATTTGCCAAGTCCCCTTTTCCATGTAAAGTAACATATTCACAGGTTTGGGGGACTGGGATGTGAACATCTTGAGGGGCGCTTTTATTCTGCCTACGACTTTGGTAGGAAGGAGGGAATAGTGATCTACAGTGCATGTGGCATGGTCCTCACTCAAAGCACATTTAGTTTATCTTTAATAACCACAGGAGAGGAGAATAAATGATGCAGGTGCAGGTAAGGGTGACACAGCTAGCAATCACCCCTCCACTGACCAAGTAAGAACATGTTTTATAAAAACTAGAATGGTGAAAATGTTATTGTGATGACAGTGATGACGGTGGTGGTGATGAATAGGGTGGTGGTGTGGTGGACGTGGTGATGATGGTAATGGTGACTACCATACTGGGTACAACGTATCTTGCATTTATTAAATGTTAAGCACCTTTATGCTTTACCTCTAATCCTCATAATCCCCCCTCTGGAAATAAGATAACAGAAGCTAAGAGAGGTTAAGTAATATACCTACTCACTGGCAAGTCTGGTACAGGAACTCAGTTACCAGCTAAGAGGGGGTGGGGTGAATTCAGTTTCTTCAGTTTCCCAAATCAAACTCAATATCCTTTGTTTCTCTGTCTCTCTCTCTCTCTCTCTCTCTCTCTCTCTCTCTCTCTCTCTCTCTCTCAGACAGCAGTGAAAGCTTTGCTTTGCCGCTGCCCTTATATTGAGGCATCTGATATAAATTAATATATCTGCAACTTTTTCAGAAACATGTCTTGAAATATACAAAGAACTCGAGTGTGTCAGGCAATGGGAACTTTTTCCAAACCCTGTGTTTCAGTAGGAAATAGTTACTGATGTAAATGCCCCCCAGAGATCCAGTCCCCAGAACCTGTGAATATGTTACTTTACATGGAAAAGGGGACCTTGCAAATGTGATTGAAAACTTTCAGACGTGGAGTTTTCTCGAGTGAAAAGCTGCACACCCAACCTACACCAACATTTATGAGCCGTGAGACTTCTGGGCTTCAGTTTCCTCCTCTGTAGAATGCCAACTCTCATACCCACTCCCCAGGATTTTAATGCCAATGGACATAAATAGCTAAAACTGCAGAGGGCACCCTGTTTGAAGGATCTACTGTGTGCAAAACCCTGCTCAAAGCCCTTTACCTTAATGCACACGGTCCTCCTCACTATCCGACATGTAGGTGCTGTTGACAGCCCCATCTTAATATACAAATGGGGAACCCTGGGACTCCCCTTCAGATAGGTCACCAGAGTCTGGATTGCTGAGCCCCAAGAAGAGGAAAGGAATCAGATGGAAGTGGTGAGGGAGGCGTGGTGGCAGGAGGGAGAGCAGAGGGATGGAGGGACGTCTTTTCAAAGCTCAAGCCCTGCTTCTTTTACCTTAAATGTCTGTGTGCAAAAAGAAAGCAAATTTAGAGGAACAGAAAGTAAATTAGTGGTTGCCTGGGGCTGAGAACAGGATTAACTGTAAACAGCCACAAGGGATCTTATTGGGAGGAATGAAAAAGTTCCAAAACGGGATTATAGTAATGGTTGCACAACTCAGTAACTTTACTAGAACTCACTGAATTGTACACTTAAGAGTGAGTGAATTTTATGGCATGTACATTTTACCACAATGAAGTTGGTTTATAAGAAAAAGTTTGCGTGAGATGAAAAAGCAAAATTTGCTTGGGGTGGGGAGCGTCAGCGCTTTTAAAACATGGCTAAAAATTTTTCAACACTTCTCCCAATGAAAGGTGGAGTTTTTGTCCCTTCCCATGAATCTGGGCAGACATGTGACTGCATTGACCAAGAGAGGACAGTGGAAATGACACTAGGTGACTCATCTTGCTCATTGGGAACATTGTCGTGGTGGGTAATTTTATGTGTCAATTTGACTGATCATGAGGACCCAGCATAAACGTTACTTCTGGGTGTGCTGTGTGGATATTTCCATGAGATCAGCATTTGAATGGGTGGGCTCAGTCAAACAGACTGCCCTCCCGAGATGGATGAGCATCTTTCAGGGCCGGAATAGAACCAAGGTGGAGAAATTTGGGAATTTGAGCCTCTTTTTTGTCTGCCTCACTGATGAGCTAGAGTATCTCATCTCACCTTCTCTAGCCTTCAGACTGGGAATTACATTTGGGTTTCTCGGGTTCTTGGGCCCTCAGATTTGGAATAAATTATACCACCAGCTTTTCTGACAGCAGATCATGGGACTCCTCAGCCTCCAAAATCCCATGCGTTCCTCATAATAAATATATTTTAAATAAATATATATTTCATGTACAGTCATGCTTTGCTTAATGACAGGCATGTGTTTTCTAAGAAATCCATTATTAGGCAATTTTGTCACTGTGTGAGCATCATAGAGTGAACTTACACTAACCTAAATGTCATTGCTTGCTACACACCTAGGCTAAGATGGTAGAACTGATTGCTCCCAGGCTACAAACCTGTATGGCACATTATTATACCAAATACTATAAGCAACAGTAACACAATGATAAGTATTTGCATTTCTAAACATATCTAAATGTAGAGAAAAACTGTGGTATAAAGATAGAAAAAGGTCTACCTGTAGAGGGCACATACCATGAATGGATCTCATAGGACTGGAAGTTGCTCTGGGTGAATCAATGAGTGAGTGATGAATGAATGTGAAGGCCTAGGGCACTCCTGTAGACTAGAAACACTGTACAGTTGGGCTACTCTAAATTTATTTTAAAATGATAAATAAACCTTAGCTTATTGTTGCTTTTTACTTTGTAAACTTTTCAATTTTGTTTAGATGTTTGACTCTTTTATAACAACTTAAAACACAAACACATTTACAGCTGTACAAAAATATTTTCTTTCTTTATATCTTTATTGTATAAGCTTCTTTCTATTTAAATAATTCGTTCTCACTTCTTAAAATTTTTTGTTAAACACTGAGACACAAACACACACATTAGCCTAGGCCTACACAGGGTCAGGATCTTCAGCAGCAACATCACTGTCTTCTATCTCCACAGCCTGTCCCACTGGAAGGTCTTCAAGGGCAACAACATGCATGGAGCTGTCATCTCCTAGGATAACAATGTCTTCTCTTTTTTTTTTTCAGATGGATCTTGCTCTGTCTCCAGGCTGGCGTGCAGTGGTACGATCTCGGCTCACTGCAACGTCTGCCTCCCAGGTTCAAGTGATTCCCCTGCCTCAGCCTCCTAAGTAGCTGGGATTATAGGCATGCGCCACCACACCCGGCTGATTTTATATTTTTAATAGAGGTAGGGTTTCTCCATGTTGGTCAGGCTGGTCTCAAACTCCTGACCTCAGGTGGTCCACCTGCCCTGGCCTCCCAAAGTGCTGGGATTACAGACATGAGCCACCGTGCCCGGCCAACAATGCCTTCTTCTGAATACCTCCTAAGGGACCTGCCTGAGGCTGTTTCATGGCTAACCTATATATAAGAAGGAGGAGTACACCGTAAAATAGCAATTAGAAATATGTATAGCACATACGTAAAGCAGTAACACAGTCATTTATTATCACTATCAAATATTGTGTTCTGTACATGATTGTAGTGCTAGACTTTGAAACGACAGGCAGTGCAGAAAGCATTTACTTCAGCATCTCCACAAACACGTGAATAATGTGCTGTGCTATGATGATGGCTATGTTGTCACTGGGTGACAGAAAATTTTCAGCTCCATTATAACCTTATGGGACCACTGTCACATACGTGGTCCCTCATTGAACAAAATGTATGTGCACATATATATGTGTGTGTGTGTGTGTATGTGTATGTATGTATGTATGTATGTATGTATGTATGTATGTTCTGCTTCTCTGCAGAACCCTGACCAGTACACCTCCTCTGTTAGTGATGTAAAAAGTCCAACTATCCTGGTGTGATGAGGAAGTCAAGCAGCTCAGAAAGCCCATGTGTCAACGAAGTGAAGAAGGCTCTGGATTATTGCAGACCCCAGTCATTTGAGTCTTCCCAGCTGAGGTCCAAGTCATCATGGAGCAAAGTCGAGCCATCCTGGCAGTGCTCTCTTCAAGCTCCCGACCTGCAGGATCTGCGAGCATAACAAAGCAGCAATGGCTCTGCCCCACCAGGTCTGGGGTTTTTGTTGCACAGCAACAGTAACTGATGCGGAGTCCAGATGAGTATGCAACAAGGAAGGGCCCCCAGGGAGGGGGGAGCAATTGTTCTGAGAGATGGGAGATGGCCGATCACAGATGACCCACTGACATAACATTCTTTTCCCAAATTCCACATGTAGCCTCTCCAGCATGAACTGACAAAACTTCCCTCCAGTGCCTGCCCCTTGGCAGATGCCACCTTCTCTGCTGCACTACCCGTTGCACTCTTGTAACATATTTTCATACTTCCTCTAATAAACCTGCCTTTTTACCTACAACTAACTGTCTTCGTGAATTCTTCTACCACCCACGTCGCCAGCCCCAGCTGGTCGCACCTGCAACAGGTCACTGCAATTCAATTTGCAGGCCCTCCTTTGTAGCATGCAGATGTTAATAAGGTAGCCACAGCAGTGCTACAGAGGCAGCTGACTGAGCCCTAGCAGCTGGGCCATGAAGCCTGAGTCCATCACAAAAGGCTGAAGACAGAACTCGGCTAAGCCCTCGTGTGCTGCCTGTTCCCTGCAGGCACCAGCACCTCTTATCAGAGAGGGCTGTGTCTATACTTGCCACTGAACTTTATCGTAAGCCCTTGAAGACATCAGCCACTCCCTGTGAGTTGATGAGCAACTCTACCTCCTTCCCTACCTAAGTCTTTGCTGCAACCAGAATGAAACAGTCAGCCACACAATGAAGGGCCTCTGGGTCATGGTCTTGCAGCAATGGCTGTATACCAAGGTCTGAGACAGAGAGATGAAACAGAAGTGGTTCTTCTTGTCTTTGAAGAGTTCACAGTCTAGTGGACAGGAAATATAGATCCCAATGAAGCTCATGCTCATTTAGACTCACTACAAGCTACCTGGGTCACTTCACCCACCTTTAGGCTTCAGGGCGGAAATTAATAGAAGGCCCACCTGGACACCCAGTGGTACTAAAAATAATTGGTGCTTGCTTTCACCAAGTTCAGGAAGAAGAGCTACATAAATCATGGATCTACCGTCTATGTTTTTATTCATAACAAATCCATACAAATTAGGCGAAGAACCTTTTTCCTCATTCTAAAGTTCCACCTGTTTCCAGCTTCATGGACACTCTCTCTGTCTCATCCCCCAGATCTGGTGAACAAACTCATGTTTGTGAGTTTATAATTCTCATTTTCCCCATCAGCCACAACCTCCTAACACTGAAGCAGCTTCATGCTTGCCACCTGAACTCAGATCACAGGCTTTTGGCTCTCCTCCCTCCATCATTCTCGTTTTTTGTGCTGGATTTTACAGACTTTGTCAATATCAGAAATGAGGAATGCAGCCTCAGATGAGCGCACTGAAGACACACACACTCACAGTCCTGTAAGCACATGCTCTGCCAAAGAAGCTCCAGGATGGCTGAGAGAACGGCCCTGCATTTGAAGCAGAGTCTGGAGTCGATGCTAACCGGGTCCTCTGCAAACCCCAGCGGCACAGATAACAACACTGCTGGCACTCGGGCAGGCTTTGTGTCTTTTCCTTTGGTCTGGCATTCAGTATATCTTCCCGCTATAATTAGATCACTGGAGACTTGGCCAATGAAAGTAAGATTTATTCGGCCTCCTCGTCCTCCCCAGCTGAGCCTCGAGGACTCACGTTTGACTGCTTAATCCCCTGAATCAGGTCTCCCCTCTGGGCTCAGAGTGAGAAAGTAGAGAGCTCCCTCCTAACCCTTGTGAAATGGTGCCTCCTGGCTCCAGATGAAAAATTCTTTTTTTTCTTATTTTGCTAAAATTAAAAAAAAAAAATTCTAAATTTTTGTTTATCTCCTAAAGGTATTTTTTAAAGAAAATTTTAGGAGAGGTCAGGAAAAGTTCAAGGGCTTATGAATTCTATAATTATGTGTTGGACTTTTTATTCTTATTTCCTTTTGTCTCTTTGGTGTGCAGACAGAGTCATTTGCTGGCTTTGCTGCCCCCCACCTCCACCCCACCACCCCTGCTCGTAACCCTGTCATTCTTCACCCAGAGCAGCCACCCAACCCAGACTGGAGGGACTCCTGGCGCAGGGAAGGGTTCAAGGCACACCAGGGGTCCCTAGACCAGCTGGCTTATTCACCTTCTCTGTGCCTTGGTTTCCTCATCGGAAAGTGATGTCCGCCTCATAGAGTTTCGAATGGATTAGACGAGATGGCAAGTGCCTTCCCTGCACCTAACGCACACTCAATAAATGTTATCTGCCTCTCTCTCTCGTGACTGCATCCCTCAACCATTTTTATAGGGCTCTAAAGCTACAACCCAAAGAAGACTATGAAGCCAAAGTCACAAAGGCAAAGGCATGAAAGGTACAGAAATTCTATTTGAGCAGGTGGTTGTCACCTCGGATCCCCTCAAAGCTGTTTCTGCTCCTCCTGTAACCCTTGTTTTAAAGTCAGACCCCACTCCCCCACCGCTCAACCCCACACCACCCGAACTCATCATCTCCCTACCCGCACCAGCAAGCCCCCAAGGGTCCGACAAACAGAAGGGGAGGAGGGAAGGAGGAGGCAGAGGCGTGTGGAGCGGTGTCTGGCAGCCGGTGAGACCCAGAGAGAGTGAAGGGGAAGTGGAGTTTCGGTGAGCTGGGAACATTCTTGCACAGGTTTCCAGTTTCAGTTATAACTCGGCAGTGAAAACTGGGGAGGAACAGCCAAGAAGGTGGACGGCGGTGGGCGCGGAAGCCGGCAAGAATACGAAGACCCATAAGAACCAATGTCAGTCTCAGGCAGGCAGTCTCTCCAGAAATCATTTCAGAAATTCAGCTTTTAAAAAAGCAAACAGGAGCTTAATGATGCGTAATTTATAAAGAGCGATTTTGTAATTCGCAGCAAAATTTTTTAAAATATGTATATACTTTTAACTAGCAATTTCACTTCCAAGAACTTATCCTAAAGATTCCAGATGCAATGTGGGGACCCGGTTGGGCTCCTGCTTCAAACAGACTAACTGTGAAAAGACATTTGTGAGACCGTGAAGGAAGTTTGGATTCTGGCTGGACAGTTGATGATACTCAGATTATTAATAACTTTTTATTAACTAAAGTCAATATTTTATTCAGATTGCCTTGGTTTTTAAAATATTTTAATTGTATCTTATTTTATTGTTAGTTGTGGCAAAGTACACATAATGTAAAATTTACAATATTAACCGTTTCTAAGTGAACAATTTAGTCATGTTAAGTACATTCCCACTGCTCTGCAGCCATCACCCCCATCCAACTTCTGAACGCTTCATTTTTTACAATTTAAACTCAGCTGGGCATGGTGGCTCATGCTTGTAATCCCAGCACTTTGGGAGGCCGAGGCAGGTGGATCATCTGAAGTCAGAAGTTTGAGACCAGCCTAACTAATATGGTGAAACAAAGTCTCTACTAAAAATAGAAAAATTAGCCGGGCATGGTGGCAGGCACCTGTAATTCCAGCTACTCAGGAGGCTGAGGCAGGAGGATCACTTGAACCCAGAAGGTGGAGGTTGCAGTATGCCAAGATCGCATCACTACTCCAGCCTGTGTGACAGAATAAGACTCATCTCAAAAAAAAAAAAAAACTTTAAAAGCAGATGTAGTAATGGGTGCAAAGATGTATATTCATAGCAAAATGAAAAGCACACTAGATGTACAATAATGGAGTTTTCTAAATAAATTATGATACATTTATATTACAGAACAGATATATATTTATATCACAGAACAGATATTATATTATCAAAACAGCCTTTTAAACACTGTTACTGAAATATGTGCTGCATACAGGAATAGATATTTATAATGTATGGTGCAATCTTAAAAAGCAAGTTTATAAAAAATTGTATGCACTGTGTTTCCACTTTTTTTGAGACAGAGTCTCACTCTGTCACCCAGGCTCGAATGCAGTGGCACTATCATAGCTCACTGTAGCCTCAAACTCCTGGGCTCACGTAGTCCTCCCACCTCAGCCTCCTAAGTAGGTGGTACCACAGGAGCATGCCACCATGCTCGGCTAATCTTAAGACTATTTTGTAGAGGCCATCTCTCCCTACAGGCTGATCTCAAACTCCTGGGCTCAAGCAATCCTTCTGCCTTGGCCCCTCAAAGTGCTGGGATTACAGGCATGAGCCACCAAACCTGCTTGTTTTTCCATTTTGTTCCAAAATTAGCATAGATCTATACAGAAGGATGTAGCCAAAATGTTATCAGAGATTACTCTGCAGTAATGGGATGAAGGGTAATCTTTTCCTTTGTCTATTGGCTTTTTCTAATTTTCCACTATGAGAATGAATCACTTGTTCACTGAAAAAAAAAAAAAGTTTTTTGTTTGATTTATTCTGTTACTTTAATGAAAAATTGAAGCCGATTTTTTTTTTTTTTTTTTTTTTTTGAGACCGAGTTTCGCTCTTGTTACCCAGGCTGGAGTGCAATGGCACGATCTCGGCTCACTGCAACCTCCGCCTCCCGGGTTCAAGCAATTCTCCTGCCTCAGCCTCCCGAGTAGCTGGGATTACAGGCACGCACCACCATGCCCAGCTAATTTTTGTATTTTTAGTAGAGACGGGGTTTCACCTTGTTGACCAGGATGGTCTCGATCTCTTGACCTCGTGATCCCCCCACCTCGGCCTCCCAAAGTGCTGGGATTACAGGCGTGAGCCACCGTGCCCAGCTGAAGCAGATTATTACAACAATCTTTGAGATTCCAAAGAGAACTTCTGTAATAAAAAGACCTTTGTTGCAGCGTGTGAGCGTTACCTCTCACGAATTGAGGAACTATGAAGGTTTCAAGCATTTTTGTCAGCACACAATCATTCAAAGCCACCTTCTAGAGGCTTAGTATCCAGTATCCATCTTTCCTTATAGAAGGTAATACTTACTTGCCAGAAGGCCGCCACCACCAGCACCACCAGTGGAGGATTCAAAGCTCTGGAGTTCAAAAGTAATCAGAATTCACATTGTAGCCCGATTCGCAGTCCAAAGCTTGGCTTAAATGTTTGAGGAAGGGCAGACATCAAATAATATAATTCCAAACAGAATATGATTGTCTCTATGAGGTAATAACTCAGCTACAACCAGCTCAGACTGAAATTTTCTGTGCACAGTTTATTTTAGTACAACGCCTTCATTCCCAATGCTGCTTATGGCATCACAGGTTTTAGAAATTAACCAATGTATTTTTAAGATTCCACAGTAATCATCACTTTCAAAACCTAATATGCACCTGCATGCTACACCAACATACAATACTTAAATATTTCATCATATATCAACTCTTAGCCTCAAATAACAGAACAAAAGTGCTATACAGGACAAAACACCACAAAACTTTGTAATATCCCCCTTCCCTAGTTGTTAGCAGGTAGCACTTTTTCTAAAGATAAATTTTGAAAAATCCAAAATTTTTGCATCCAGTGTTTGGCATCACATTTCTACTTTATCACACCAACAGATCCTGACGCTGCTCTGGTTTTCAATGTAAATTTGAATATCCAAAATGGTTGCTTGAGCCTGCATGAAGTGGCAGATAAGCACAGCTACTTGAGTCCTGAAGCAAACGGAGGATAAGATGGGAGCATGACAGAGGATAGGATGCGAAGATGACGGAGGATAGGATGGGAGGATGAAGGAGAATAGAATGGGAGGATGATGGAGGATAGGATGGGAGAATGATGGAGGATAGGATGCAAGGATGATGGAGGATAGGATGGGAGGATGATGGAGGATAGGATGGGAGGATGACGGAGGATAGGATGGGAGGATGACGGAGGATAGGATGCGAGGATGATGGAGGATAGGATGGGAGGATGATGGATGATAGGACGGGAGGATGATGGAGGATAGGATGGGAGGATGACGGAGGATAGGATGGGAGGATGATGGAGGATAGGATGGGAGGGTGATAGGGGATAGGGTGGGAAGATGATGGAGGATAGGATGGGAAGGTGACAGAGAATAGGATGAGAGCATCATGGAGGATAGAATGGGGACATGACAAAGGATAGGATGGGAGGATGATGGAGGATAGGATAGGAGGATGACAGAGGACAAGATGGGAGCATCATGGAGTGTAGGATGGGAACATGGTGGAAGACAGGATGGGAGGATGATGAAGTATAGGATGGGAACATAGTGGAAGACAGGATGGGAGGATGATGGAGGATAGGATGGGAGGATGACGTAGGATAGGATGGAAACATGATGGAGCATAGGATGGGAGGATGACGGAGGACAGGATGGGAGCATCATGGAGAATATGATGGGAACATGATGGAAGATAGAATGGGAGGATGATGGAGGATAGGCTGGGAGGATGATGGATGATAGGATGGGAGGATGATGGAGGATAGGATGAGAGGATGATGGAGAATAGGATGGGAGCATCATGGAGGATGGGATGGAAACATGATGGAGGATAGGATGGGAGGATGATGGAGAATAGGATGGAAGCATCATGGAGGATAGGATGGGAGGATGACAGAGGATAGGATGGGAGCATAATAAAGGATAGGATGGATGATGGAGGATAGGATAGGATGGGAGGATGATGGAGGATAGGATGGGAGGATGACAGAGGATAGGATGGGAGGATGACAGAGGATAGGATGCGAAGATGACAGGATAGGATGGGAGGATGACAGAGGATAGAATGGGAGGACAATGGAGAATAGTATGAGCAGATGATGGAGGATAAGATGGGAGCATGATGGAAGATAGGGTGGAGGATAATGGAGGATAGGATGGGAGGATGATGGAGAATAGGATGGGAGGATCATGGAGGATAGGATAGGAAGATAATGGAGGATAGGGTGGGAGGATAATGGACGATAGAATGGGAGAATAATGGAGAATCGGGTGGGAGGATAATGGAGGATAGGATGGGAGAATAATGGAGAATAGGGTGGGAGGATAATGGAGGATAGGGTGGGAGGATGACGGAGGATAGGATGGGAGGATAATGGAGGATAGGGTGGGAGGATGATGGAGGATATGATGGGAGGATGATGGAGGATAGTGAGGGAATGTATTCTCTTACTGGGTCCACAAGGGGGCATAATTTCAAAAGCAAGACTTCCCAGCACCATACCCCCACCCACATCTCTAACCAGGATCTTAGAGTTCTTTGTTTAACTTTCAAGCACCTGGGGAAAATGTCAAAGATCAATCACTCCTTCAGAAGTTTAAAGCAACTCCTTTCATAGGCCAGGACACTTGAATGGGGTGGCAATTACCTCAGTTTAAAAGTCTCCTTTCCCCACATCCGGGTGGACTCCATATCTGGATCCCCTTCCACGACCTAGGGGAAGCTGCTTTTCTTTCTCCTTTTTCTCACTCTGCCTAGATAAATCACTTGCTGCAAAACTCCTTGGGGTTCAATATTTACTTACAAGTGCACCACGCCTGGCAGGGTTCTCTCTCCCATTCTTGGATGAATGAGGGACCAAGAGCCTGGAAGAACACATCTTAGAGAGGAGCTGAGCCTCCCCCATGCCCCAGAACCCGGTCTTATCTTTGGTGAGCCAGCCAGGAGAAGGTATGGCTTAAGAGACTGTTAACTTCGGAGCGGTGAGTGAAAATATCTGACACCTCTCACTTCCTAAAATCTGTCCTACCGCTTTAAGGAGAAAATGCAGAGGGCAGAGCCTGCTGAACCTGCATGGGACTGAGGAGCACAGCAGCCTGGCACACAGCCTGGCAAGCCTTTCCAGCGTCCAATGGGTCAGCAGCAGCAGTGCAAAGAGGCGCCCAAACAGGGACACACCTGGCTTTCAGGCTCACAGCGGGAAGCAGAATTTTCTTTTGGCATTTTATAAGGAGACAGCGGCTGAAGCAAAAAGCAACTGCTGGCTGCAAGCCCTGCCCAGGCTTTCTGGACCACACCTGGGTCCAGATTTCAGGAAGGCAAACCTCCCTGGTGTGCTTTCTGAAGGGAGCAACCTGTTAGCACAGTAGGTTAAGGTACAGGGCTAGTAGCTGTGAGGTTGCTGGTTCAAGTCCCTGGTGGAGCCAGCCTTGAATTGGGGAAGCTTTTGGGGAATCCAGAAGCTGAAGGCTATGGGACATGTGTCTTGTGTCACCCATAATTTTCCCAATGCAGTTGAATAGTGCCAGAATCTAATAATGTACAATTTGCTTTGCCTAGGATTGGCTCTCTCTATGGCAGAACTTTTCCATCTAAAAGATCATAGCAAAACCAGGTCCTAGCATTTTCCTATAATGGAAAATGGAGTGGAGGAGGAGGCCCGGGTCCTGAGGGCATTGTTCCGGCCTCAGCCATTCGGTCTCACCTTCTTTAAATTGCATGCTCTGAGGCCCCTCCCTAGAAGTTTACCCTCCTAGGGCAGCTTTATAATCAGGCCTGTGTAAATTGGACTTTTGCCAGGGAATATTGGTACCCGTCTCCCAAGCCTCCCTGGCCTGGTTCAGGGACATACTGACATGAAACATCCATCCCAGCAGTCCACACGTCTTCATGGTGTTCACTAAAGGCATGCAGACAGTGAGCGTGAGTACCCATGGCGCTGGTAGCATAATTAAGCCCAGCACATGGGAGGCCCAAAGATGATCACACATCTTGGGCATAAGGAAATTACAAGGTACTGACTGGAGGATGCCCCAGATTCAATGTCCTATCTGAGGGATGCCTCAGATCAAGTGATTGCAATTAATAACGGGGAATGAAGTCATCCCTTGTGTTCCATTTCAGATAGGTGCTACTCTTCTCAAGGTAAAGTCACCATTAAAATGTATCCTGGAGAATAGGGACCAATCCGACAGACAATCTTTGAAGAAGAAGTGGCTCATTTTTCTCTGCTGAACGGTCTGGCCAAAATACCCGCTGCCGAGTGGAAAAACCTGGCCTCCTAAGGGAAGTACAGATTATGACACTATTCTATAATTAGACCTGTTTTGTAAAAGCAAGGGTAAATGGTTTGAGGTCCCCTGTGTGCAACTTTTCTTTTCTCTAGGGAATAAGCCTCAGCTCTGACAGGCCTGTGCCCCATGCCCTACTCAGTCCTCCTAGAACTGCCTCCACATCTGGGACTCCCTGTGGCTACTACCTCCACCAATGCCAACCTGAGCTCCTCACCTCGTGGCCTCACAGGGATGGCCAAGATGGCCAAGGCATCTCAGGCTACTAGGATGCCCCGACTCTGCCCCCTACAGGCAGTCGGAGGAGAATTTGGCCCGACCAAGGTGCACACCCCCTTCTCACTTTCTGACCTAAAGCAAATTAAGGCAGACTTAGGAAAAATTTCAGCTGACCCGGACAAGTACAAAGATGTTCTGCAGGGCCTGGGTTATTCCTTCAAATTAGACTGGAAAGATATCATGCTATTGCTTAATCAAACCCTAAATAACAATGAGAGAGACGCTGCTCCAGCAGCGGCTCAAGAGTTTGGGGACACCTGGTACCTTAGTCAAGTACATGACCTAAGGACGCCAGAGGAAAAGGATAGATTTCCTACAGGCAAACATGCAGTCCCTGGCACAGACCCTCGCTGGGATCCTGACTCAGAACAAGGGAACTGGGACCGTAGGCATTTCTTGACCTGCATACTTGAGGCATTAAGGTGAACTAGGAAGAAGCCTATGAACTATGCAATGTTATCCACCATAACTCAAGGAAAACCCAATGGCTTTCCTTGAACGATTGTGGGAGGCCTTGAGAAGGTACAAGCCCCTGTCACCAGAATCCATCAAGGGTCACTTAATACTAAAGGACAAGTTTATTACACAGTCAGTAGCAGATATTAGAAGGAAGGTCCAGAAGCTGGCCTTGGGACCAGATCAGAGTCTAGGATCACTACTGAACCTGGCAACCTCGGTGTTTTATAATAGAGAGGAGGAGGAACCGGCTGAAAGGAACAGGAGAGACCAGAGAAAAGCTGCAGCCCTAGTAGTGGCCCTCGGGCAAGCAGACCCCAGGGGTTCACATGAGGGAAAGGCTGGGGTTAGCCACCAGTGCAGAGCTTACCATCAGTGCGGTCTGAAGGGACATTTTATAAGAAACTGTCCCCAGAGGAATTAACCACCACCTCGTCCTTGCCCATGTGCCAAGGGGATCACTGGAAGGCACACTGTCCCAGGGGATGAAGGTCCCCAGGGCCTGAGGTGTCTGATCAGATGATCCAACTGCAGGACTGAGGGTTCCCGGGGCAAGCGCTGGCACAAGCCATCACCCTCGCAGAGCCCCGGGTAAAGCTGACCATAGAGCTCCAGGAGGTCAGCCTCCCCCTGGACACTGGCACAGCCTTCTTGGTATTACTCTCCTGTCCTGAACAGTTGTCTGCCAAGTCTGTAACTGTCCGAGGAGCCCTAGGACAAGCAGTCTCCCGATATTTCTCCTGGCCCCTATGAGATGCTTTATGGACGGCCCTTTCTTACTGATGATCTTGCATTACACAAGGAAACAGCCGATCTAATAAAAGACATAACCTCCTTGGCTAAGTACCAACCTGCTCTTAACACTTTACCTGAAGGACACCCTAGGGAAAAGGGGAAAGAGTTGCTCTGCTCCAGAGGCTTGGCGCTTGTTAAGTCTCTCCCTTCAGACTCTCCCTCTCGAGGCCCATCTTGGAAAGGGACATTTTCAGTTATTCTGTCTACCCAACGGCAGTTAAGGTGGTGGGAATTGACTCATGGATTCATCACACTCGGCTGAAGCCTTGGACACCCCTCTGAAGAAAATCATAAGCCCTCCACTCCACAGCCTGAAGTTCCATGAGACAACCCTTCGTATACCTGTGAGCCATTAGAGGATCTACACCTGCTCTTCCGACAAGATCCCCAGGAAAGTAACTACTCGTGAGTCTAATTTATACGCTGGCATTAATAGGACTACCATTCTCAACTTTGCTATCTCTCAAACTTCAATTATTCCTTTCATAAAGTGGTGGGGGTGTTCGAAAAAAAATAGGAAAACTTAGTACTGGCATTTAAAAAGTTACTACCTCTGTTCAGTTACTATAAGCTATCTCAGGAGTTCATTAATAACATAAAAGGTTGCTAATTCTCTCTGCAAAGGAAACTCCTTCTGCAAAACAGCTTAACTCTTTAGCTGCAGCAGCTCTGTAAAGTATAATGGCCCTACATCTACTAACAACAGAGAGAGAAGGAACCTGTCTCTTTCTAGGTAGAAATGCTGCTACTTTGTAAACCAATTAACTGTTGTTTTACACATAGTTAAAGAACTCAGGAATCAATTGAACACAGGGTCAAAAACCTTTAAGAAATAGTATTGTGGAGTTTGTGTTACAACTGGCCATCCTGGCTCTGTCCTCTCCTAGGCCTGTTTATATCCATTCTATATTTGTTGGCCTCTGGGCTTTTCATTTTTAACCTTCTTCTCACATTCATTTCTTCTAGAACAATAAAGTCACCAGTAATCCTGCAACTGGAACGCTGCATGTCCTTGGCTCATGAGCTCTATCATGGACCTCAGGATCAACCTGCACCCCTGAAAGACTCCCCTCTGGAGAAAACTTCAACTGCAGGCCCCTTCTATGCCCCATTTCAGCAAGAAGGAGCTAAACAGCAATTGCTGTCCAAGTCCAAACAGCAGCTGGACTTTCCTGTTCAGAGCGGGGGACTGAGGGAATGTTATTCTCTTCCAGGGTCCACAAGGGGACATAGTTTCAAAGGCAAGAACTTCCCAGTGCCATACCCCCATCCATGTCTCCATCCGATATCTTAGAGGTCTTTGTATAACTTTCATGCATGCAGGAAAAAAAATATCAAAGATCAATCACTCCAGCAGAAGTTTAAAGGAACTCCTTTCATAGGCCAGGAAACTTGAATGGGGCAGGAATTACTCCCAGGTTAAAAGTCCCCTTCTCCCACATCCGGGCAGTCTCCATATCTGAATCCCCTTCCACAACCTTGTGGAAGCTGCTTTTTTCTTCCTCCTTCTTCTCACTCTGCCTAAATAAATCACTTTCTGCAAAACTCTCTGGTGTTCAGTATTTACTTACAAGCACACGATGCCTGGCAGGGGTCCTCTCTCTCATTCTTGGGTGAGTGAGGAACCAAGAGCCTGGAAGAACACATCCTACCAGGGAGCTGAGCCTCCCCCATGCCCCAGAACCCAGTCTCAATAGGATGGGAGGATGATGGAGAATAGGATGGGAGAATGACGGAGGATAGGATGGGAAGATGACAGTGGATAGGATGGGAGGATGACAGTGGATAGAATGGAAGGATGATGGAGGATAGGATGGGAGGATGATAAAGGATAGGATGGGAGGGTGATGGAGGATAGGATGGGAGGATGATGGAGGATAGGATGGGAGGATGATGGAGGATAGGATGGGAGGATGACGGAGGATAGGATGGGAGGATGATGGAGGATAGGATGGGAGGATGATGGAGGATAGGATGGGAGGATGATGGAGGATAGGATGGGAGAATAATGGAGGATAGGATGAGAGAATGATGGAGGATAGGCTGGGAGGATGACAGTGGATAGGATGGGATGATGATGGAAAATAGAATGGAAAGATAATGGAGGATAAAACTGGAGAATGATGGAGGATAGGATGGGAGGATGATGGAGGATAGGATGGGAGGATGATGGAGGATAGGATGAGAGGATGATGGAGGATAAGATGGGAGGATGATGGACGATAGGATGGGAGGATGACAGTGGATAGGATGGGAGGACGACAGAGGATAGGATGGGAGGATGATGGAATATAGAATGGAAAGATAATGGAGGATAAAATTGGAGAATGATGGAAGATAGGATGGGAGGACGACAGAGGATAGGATGGGAGGATGATGGAGGATAGGATGGGAGGATGATGGAGGATAGGATGGGAGGATAACAGAGGCTAGGATGGGACCATGACAGAGGATAGGACAGGAGCATGACAGAGGATAAAATGGGAGCATGTTGGAGGATAGGATGGGGTCATAACAGAGGATAGGATGGCACATGATGGAGGATAGGATGGGAGGTGCCATGAGCCTGAGAAGGGCCTTGATGCTCTATGGCTGCCAAAAAAATATCCTAACATTCCTCCAGTTCCCAGGACCTGAATTTTCATATCCTTGTCTTGCAAAAGTACTGCCAAAAGCAGAAGTTGCACCACAGCCAGGAATCTGTGGTCCTGTGAATTCAGACTTCAAGGCTGGGAAGGAGGTCCTGCTGAGTTGGCAAATCTCTGATAATGGTGGGAGGATGAAGGACACTCAGAATACGGCAGAGCAGAACACTGACCATCGCTAAGGAACAACTCATACACCACAAAGGCGATAGCAAGGAGCAAACGTTGGTAATCAACCCGACCATGCTACCACTTACAAAGACCATTGAGAAAGAGGGTAAAGCAAGGTGGTTACCAGACTCTTCCAAGTTCTGCACGCCACGTTCTGCAAATTCTAAATTATATTCCAAACCACAGGAGCCTCTTAGTACGCACTGGTCTTCAGCGGACTCATAGCCTTCACGGCTCACCAGTTTTTTCAAGTTTGCATTCAGTATCTAAATCGGTCTCACGTTCCCACAGCAAGGTTCCAGCCCCAGGCAGGGCCTCCAATCGGCAGAAGCAAAAACAGGCGGAGGAGTGGCCTCAGCTGTTGGTGAAGACCACACACAGCCACCAGGCACCCACGGCCTGAGCTGGGCTGCCCCACCAGGCTGGGAGCTCCAACAGCAGCCAAGGGAAGGTCCTTCAAAAATATAAAAATGTATTAAAAAGGAAGGCATTACGACCATATTCATTTTGTTGTGACATTTTATTAGCTTCTCCTCCTATGCACCCGTGCATCTTTGTGTGTGTCTGTGTGTGTGCCTATGTCTCTGTATGTGTATGCGTCTGTACATATGTCTCTGTGTGTGTTGCTGTATTTGTGTGTGGTGTGTGCCTATATGTTTCTGTGTGTGATCCTGTGTCTGTGTGTATATATGTCTCTGTGTGTGTCTGTGTATCTGTGTGTAGTGTGTGTCTGTGTCTATGTATGCCTGTGTCTGTGTATATGTCTCTGTATGTCTCTGTGTGTGTCTGTATCTGTGTGTGTGTCTGTGTCTCTGTGTGTAGTGTGTGTCTGTGTCTATGTATGCCTGTGTCTGTGTATATGTCTCTGTATGCCGCTGTGTGTGTCTGTGTCTCTGTGTGTGTTGGTGTATCTGTGTGTAGTGTGTGGCTGTGTCTGTGCATGCCTGTGCCTGTGTATATGTCTCTGTTTGTCTCTGTGTGTCTGTGTCTCTGTGTGTGTCTGTGTGTGCCTATGTCTGTGTGTGTCTCTGTGTCTGTATATATCTGTACAACTGTGTGCATACCTTGTGTGTTTGTGTGTCTCTGTGTGTATCTCTGTGTGCGTGCCTCTGTGTGTCTGTGTGCCTGTGCATGTGTCTCTGTGTGTGTCTGTGTCTCTATGTGTGCCTTTGTCTGCGTCTCTGTGTGTGTGTCTGTATGTACTTACGTATCTGTGTGTCTCTGTGTGTGTGTCCATGTTAAGGCTCATTAAGTGACTGCCATCTACTCACTATCAGGAAATCACTAAATGGTGTTTGTTATTAATAAATTATCCATTTATTAATAACTGATTTTTTAGGGACTCTTAGCAAAGTAAAGCCACACTCCTGAGACTGGTACTCTCAGTTAAGATCAATCACTGTCTTAGTTAAGAGGCTTTGGTTAATTACATAAACCAATCTCAGAAGAACCTAAGTTGATGTTTCTGAAGTGTGAGGACAAAACTATTTTCATTTACTTCAAAAAAACATGATCTGCCTTTTTTTATTATTTGCCTTTTTAACTCTCATTCATTTATGAGGATGCAGTGGAGTTTTCCAGAGGCCACATGGCACGGCAACAGATTGTATGTAGAGGCAAAGATAAGAATCTGGACATCCTCTGTGAAGTTCAACACTAAAGAGATTTGCAAACGGGCTATTAATATTTTTCAATAAATTAATAAATATTATTTAAATTTCTCAGTTTTAAATTCTAAATTCAGGACATACCAATAAATATAATACACAAAAACAAAATTCATTTGGAGTCTACCGCAAGTTTTAAAAATGTAAAAGTTTCCCTGAGACCAAAAGTTTTTAAAAACCACTGTCTTAAGGGAACTAACATCACAAAAGAAATCCTAAATAAGGATGCAAGTTTCAACACAGACCCAGCCAAAGACAGTGGACCCCTTGTGAACTTGGGATCTGGAACCCAGAACTGAGAAGTGGTCAGGATCCCAGGCAGCCTTGTCTTGGGTGCCTACCTTGCTGCGGTGCCGGGCGTCTGGCCTCTGCTCCCCTCTGCAGGTCTGTCTCTCCCCCACCCTCTCCAGCCCTTTGGTCATTGTTCTGTGCTGCACTTCACAGAAACAGCTGCCCAGGGGCCCTATAATTCACAGAAACTATCAGAAACTCATCTCAGAGACTATCCCACCGGCCCTATTGGTAGAAGAAAGCACTTCTCAGAGGAGAAGGTCTTGGTAAGCTTAAGACAGCCCAAGGGTGGCATATTTCAATCATTCTATCCACCGGGTGCCTTGCTCAGCTTCTTCTACACCATTCCAGGCTCTACACAACATTGCCAGACAAGCCATCTGACAGCTCGGCTCACATCAAGCTGGTCCCTTCACCCAGCACTTTTTCAAACCCAAATCACAAAAAGGCAGATGCTCTAAGGGAAAATGGATGTTTATTTGAGAATGGACATTGCGATGGGAATTTGCATGGGTGTATTCAGGGAGGTAAAGAAAGACACGAGTTTTTAAGGGGGAAATGAGGAAGGTTGCATAAATCATTTTGAGAAAATTATTCTTGGCCACAAGGATCAAGAACAAGGGTAGTGTCAGTCCAGGATTGGATAGGCAGTTGCTGGGCAAATGTCCCTGCAGAAGTGTTTTGTGTGTGTGTGTAAGGTTTTAGCGGCCTTTGTGCAAGGTTGTGGTTTTTGCAGAACCTTTGTGATAGTCCTCACTGTCAGGCATTTGTGCATGAGAACCCTCCCTTCATGGCCTGCTGCAGCTCCAATGTTAAGGTTTTAACACAAGTGACTCCATTTTGACTCTGACAATTTTCACAACCTGAATGACCCCCTCCGGATATGAAAATATCCTAATATTCAAGGCTCTCCATGGTCAGACCCCAACCAACCACCCTAACATCAAGTCCCTTACCCGTCTTCCCAGAACCCACACTCCAGCCACAGAGCAGGCAGGTCTCTGATGTTCTGGACCACCTGCCTCTCTTCCTTCCCCACACCTGCCTTGCTGGCATTGCCCGCCAATACAAATGTCCTCCCTCCATTTCTGGGTGACTGAGTCCTTCCCTTCTTCTCAACCACTGCTTCAGCGCCACTCCCCGCAGGAAGTATTCCCCTTCTCCTTCCCTACCCATCATCTCACCTCTTCCCATCCCCTCTTGGGACACAGCTCAGCTCACCCTGCACCTTGTGGTCCTGAACTCCTAAAACCCTTTGAATTTACTGTCTTTTGCATGCTGAGATGGCTCATGGAGGGACGGACACACTAGAGAGCTTCAGGATGGGATCTGGTGGCCAGCAGAACCAAATGTGATTAGAGGGTTAGAATTTCAGCCCCATCCCCCGCTGCTTCCAGGGAGTGACTAGAGACCAAGTGCAATCCCCAGTTGCCAATGGTTTCATCAATCATGCCTGTGTAATGAACCTCCATAAAGCCTCTCAACAATGGGGTTTGGGTTGGGTGTGGTGGCTCACGCCTGTAATCTCAGCACTTTGGGAGGCTCAGGTGGGCAGATCACAAGGTCAAGAGATCCAGATCATCCTGGCCAACATGGTGAAACCCCGTCTCTACTAAAAATACAAAAATATATATATATAGCTGGGCGTGGTGGTGCATGCCTGTAGTCCCAGCTACTTAGAAGGCTGAGGCAGAAGAATCACTTGAACCAGGGAGGCAGAGGTTTCAGTGAGCTGAGATCGCATCACTGCACTCCAGCCTGGCGACAAAGCAAGACTGCATCTCAAAAAAAAAAATTAAAATGGGGTTTGGAGACCTTCCAGGGTGATGAGCACCTCCCATCAAGGTGCTGGGAGGGTGGAGAGCTTCCAGGGTGGTGAGTACCTCTCATCAGCGTGCTGGGAGGATGGTGCACCCAGAGAGGGCACGGAAGCGCCATGTTACCCCGCCCCCACAAATGGCCCGAAGCGTTTCTTCCATTTGGCTGTTCCTGAGTTAAATCCTTCACAATAAACCAGCAAACGAAAGTAGTGTTTTCCTGAGTTCTGTGAGCTATTGTAGCAATGAACAAACCTGACAAGGGAGTTATGGGAACTCCCAAATGTATAGCCTGTCGGACAGAAGTACCGATGGCCTCTGAAACGTACATGGCCTCCTAAGCAGGGGAAGTATTGCAGGACTGAGCCGCTAACCTGTGGCGCTGGCTCTCACTCCAGAGGCAGTGTCAGATTGGAATTGAATTGTTGGATATGCAGTTGATATTCAAGCATTGCAGAATTGGTGTGGGGAAAAAAATACACATTTGGTGTCACAAGCAGTGTCCCCTCTTCATGTGCCCCAGGAACTACCCCACAGCCTCCCTTAAAGTGAACTCCCAATAAGCTCGGAGTGGAGTGGCGTGATGCGGGGTGATGTCAGGCAGCTGAATGCCTGACAACGCTGGACCTACACTGCCATTCAGGCTCACGGCCTCCGTGCCTCACCTGTACGATGAAGAATGGAAGCTCATAATCCCCAAGGCCCCTCGCATCTAAAATGGGTTAGTTCCAGTCTATGATTTTATGAAGGCTTGGAACCTACGTCATTGTCAATAACGCTCCTTTCCAGTACTGTGTTTGACGAGGCGAGTGTCCACGCACACTGATTTAGGGGAGGGGAAAAAAGCAGTGGATTGATTTTTGGAAAAAATCAATTTTTGAAAAAAGTTAGTAACAGTTTTTAAAACCACACAAACTTTTTAAAGAACTGAATTCAGCTAGGGGAATTTTCTTCTCTTAAATAGGCAAAGAGTTAGTCATTCAACATCTATCGGGGTTTCTTTTTCCCAGGGAAAGTTCTCCTTTGCTACCCATATATTTTCAACCTCCTAATTTGGGTATTAATTTGTCAGTCCTCCCCACCATGGCTCCCAAGGCTTCCCAGCTCCCAGAATCATTTGTGACTTTAACAAAGGCACTGTTGAGCTTTCTGTCCTGGATCATTAATAAACCGGTTTAGGGAGGCAGGGGTCCCTCACCACCCAGTGTGATGGATGACTGAGGATCATCACCCTTCATTTCAATTCCTCTAAGTGTCTAAACCACACTATCATACTCCTCCTCCTGGAGCCCATAGAAAGCATCATTTTTCAGGCAGCTTTGAGGAGAAGCTCCGCACCCGGACTGCTTCTGTTTCCTCCCACATCTGTTTTCTCCAGATCTTCATCATTCACCTCCATTTTCCCACAGCAGCCCTCTGTCCTTCTCTGTAACTTCTAACAATGTCACTGGAGCCGCTAGCTGGCCCAGTTTGGAGAAATCTGCATGCCACTTTGCACTGGTGCGCCATTTTATTCTTCCTTCTTCATTGTGCCTTGGGGTGCGCACAAGAAGCTTTCTTTTTCTCAGTACCCCCCACCAGCTGGACTCACTCACAACCCCACCCCCACCTCCCATGGGGGAGCAGCTCCCTTAATGACATCGCGGTTGGATTCCATAATTTTGTGGTCATTTCAGTTAATTAAAGCCATCTCATTCTGGTTTTTAAGGCTCAGCCCTGTTGGTTTTACAGCTTCAATCTCATTTTTGATTCAAAGCACTCCCTGTCCACCCCTCCTCCAGCATAGGCCAAGTTCATGGGCCTCAGAGTTGGTTGAGGGGCCTGGGGCAGCACTGATGTGTTAACCTTCCCTCCCCTTCCCAATGTTCATCCCTCTGTGGGGGGGGGGGGGGTGTGGGCGAGAGAACCGCTGTCCTTGCATGACTGCCCCAGAAGGCTGCAGCCCTCTCCTGGCCTCATGTTGCTGCAGTTAAGAGACACAGAGCCCCTCAGGAAATTCACCAGATCTCCCAACTGAAGCCTAACTGTGGGCTTCTCTCCACATCCCTCTGATGGCAACACCTCTGGCTTGGGCTGCAGACTGAGGTCCACCCATCCACCCACTCTCCATGCAGGCAAGCAGGATCCAGCTCCCAGGTCTGCCAGGGACTCGGAGGGGATGGTCTCAGCCCTGTCCCCAGCTGCCTCCCATCAAGCTCCAGCACAAGAGTCCAGCAGAGTCAGGCTGTCTAGTGGGTCCCGTTTCCCAGAAGCAGACTCTGAGATGAAGATTTGTAAGCAAGTGAATTATCAAGGCGTGTTCCTGGAGAAAACCTGTTAGAGAGTAAGGGAAGCCAGACGGGAGGGAGAAGGAACCAAGAAAGGTTCCCACTTTATCCCAGGCGAGTGTTAAGGCAGGGGTCAGAAAATTAGGGCTTGGGAAGCTAAGGTCAGCCCACCAACTGTTTTTGTGTGGTCCATGAGCTAAAAAAAAAAAAATTTTTTTTTTTTGAGACAGTCTCACTCTGTCACCCAGGTTGGAATGCAGTGGCATAATCTCAGCTCACTGCAAACTGCACCTCCCAGTTTCAAGCAATTCTGCCTCAGCCTCCTGAGTAGCTGGGACTACAGACCCGTGCCACCACTTCAGCTTATTTTTGAATTTTTAGTAGAGATGGAGTTTCACCATGTTGGCCAGGCTGGTCTCCAACTCCTGACCTCAGGTGATCCACCTGTCTTGGCCTCCCAAAGTGCTGGGATTACAGGAGTGAGCCACCATGCGCAGCCCCAAGAATGATTTTTAGATTTGTAAATGTAAAATGTAAAAATCTTTAGCCTCCTTCGATTTTTTTCTCTTAACCCGGAAAGCCTAAAACACAGAAACCCTTGAACAAAGCCTGTAAAATATACTTAGAGGATAATGGGGAAAGTGATCCCATCAACTGCTGTTGGTGACACTGGAGATGTTAGAGATGGAGACTTAATTAAAGTAGTCCCTGCTTAACAAAGTTTCATTTTGCTCAGTTTCAATGGAGCTTACGGGCACGGTGGTCTGCAATGGAAATGGAAAATTTTAGGAGTTAACAACTCCCGAGTTTTAAACTGCACACTGTTCTGAGTAGCATGATGAAATCGCATGCTGTCCCGCTCCATCCACCTGGGATGTGAATCATCTCTTTGTCCACCATACCCACGCTGCAAACACTGCCCTCCCCTCCCTGTCACTGCCCCCATTACTGCATAGGAAGAAACATAGTGTATATAGGGTTTGGTACTGTCAATGGTTTCAGAGCCACTGGGCATCTTGAAACATATTTCCAGAGGATAAGGAGGTACTATTGTAGTTAGAGATGAAATGTCACAATGATTATAATTTGCTCTAAATACTTCAATAAAGAAGATGAGGCAAATATGGTTTTAAAAAAACGATTAAGTTTAGGTGATAGATTTAATTACACCAGTTTCATTACTGTATGTTTGAGATTTTTATTTAAAAAACATGAAATTAATACTCATCTTCTGCTTTTCACCTTCCCTATCTAATCCATCACCTAAGTCCTGTCTATCTTACTCTCTAAATTTTTCTCAAATGTATCCCTTTCTCATTCCTGCTGCCATTTAGCCCAGCACCCCATCAAAGACCACATATCGGAGGCTGCAGGGGAAGACTGCTTCAGTCCAAGACTTCAAGGCTGCAGTTAGCTATAACCACACCACGGCACTCTAGCCTGGATGACAGAGCAAGACTCCATCGCTTTAAATATATACACATAATTAATTAAAATAAATTTTGAAAACAAATTTTAAAGGCCAGGCCAGGCAAGGTAGTTCACATCTGTAATCCTGGCCCCTTGTGGGGGCGGGCCGGAAGGATTGCTCAAGACCGGGAGTTCAGCCTGGGAAACACAGCTAGATCTTGTATCTACAAAAAAAAAAAAAAAAAAAAAAAAAAAAAAAATAGATTTAATTAGCCAGGCATGATGGTGTGCCTCTGTTGTCCTAGCTACTCAGGAGGCTAAGGCAGAAAGACCGCTTGAGCCCAGGATTTCAAGGTTGCAGTGAGCTTTGATCACATCACTGTACTCCAGCCTGGGTGACAGAGAAAGACCCTGTCTCTAAAAAAGAAGAAGAAAGGCCACAGGCAGTGCAGAGCCACTTTGTATGTGGATAAAACATCCAACATGATGCCTTCTTCCAGCAAACGGTCCCTAAGTGCCTACTGTGTGCCACTGTGTTATGCCCTGGGAGGCTGGTGGTGACCAGAACTGTGCCCTCCCTGAGTCCCCAAACCTCAGAATCCCCCTTCACGAACCACTCACCACACTCATGGGGTTCACAGTGATGTCCCAGGTCTCTGAGGAAGGATTACGTTACACCTGGTGTATCCTGTATAGGAAGACAAGGGTTTATGTCACCCATGCCAGAAAGGTTTCCATGAAGATATTCTTCATTTCTTTTTTAACATTGACTACTGAAAGTGGTGTCCTCTCACCCGCCTTGAAAGGCCACTCCCAGGAATCATTCTGCCAAATCTGGGCCCTCAGGACTCCCTTCCCCACTGCACCCTCCCAGCCTCCACATCCCCCATGGGTCTATACAGTGGGGTACTAGTAAAGCTTTACAAACTGGGTCTCTGGAAAGGAGAGAAAAGCCCCAAGTTGTATGTTTGCCAATTTCTGTGGTGTAAATACTCCCATTTATAAGATGCTACCAATGACATCCTGGAACACAAAACTGGGGAGAGATGCTCAGTAGCACACACAGAATTTCTCTAACCACCCAGCCACGGGAAATGTTAATAACCTCCAGGGCATTCACTACTACACATAGTAGTAAAATAATGGGGAAGTGATGAGCTGTGAGTATTTGTTACCCTTTCCAAATATAGTTTAGGCCAGGCACAGTGGGTCACACCTATAATCCCACCACTTTTGGAGGCTGAGCCCAGGAATTCCAAGAGCAGCCTGAGCAATAGAGTGAGACCCTGTCTATATCAAAACTCAAACATTAGGCAGAAATGATGGTGCAAGCCTGCAGTCCCAGCTACTCCAGAGGCTAAGGTGGGAGGATTGCTTGTGCCTGGAAGGTCAAGGCTGCCGTGAACCATGATTGCACCACTGCACTTAACCTGAGTAATAGAAAGAGACTGTCTCAGAGAAAAAAAAAAAAAAAAAAAAAAAGGAGAAGAAGAAAAATTAAAATAGAATTTATATCACTGAAGCTCATATAATTTAATTTTTAATAATGGCTGAGTTTAACAACTGGCTTGCAAAATTCCTGAGCATTTAATAATCATCTCCCAAAAGCAGGTAGGAGCCTTCCCCAGCACACTCTGCATGCCAAAGGAAGCCCTCTGCTTCCACTGGGGCAAAGGATATTGAGCTTTTTGTTCCTAAGGTTTTCCTCTGTTCCTGAGGCTTCCTCTTTCACTGGGAGAAAGTTTGCTCCACTCACCATCACGTGACTTCAAACTTTAAAACAAAGGAGAATAGGCCACACGTTTTACCGACATCATTCCCCTCTGCGGCGCTCATGTGAATCAGTTCATAACACAGAAACAGGTGCAGAGGCAAAGCGCGCTTCAGCTGTGGCTTAGAAATAGTTAAGCGGAATGAAAATCATCCCCCTTCTCCCCTGAAACCTCATACCCCTGCTGAGCCCTCGTGGAGGAGAGCTGGGGCTTCAGGAATGATGGAATCTAAAACACAGCCTTCATTACTTAGCAAGATTCATCCCTCATTAAGCAAACCTATATTTAGGATTGCTTATTTCTTCAGGGTAAACGCTTTCTCTGCACCTGCTTGGCATGAAAAAAGAGAAACGAGTCATTCATTTCCAAAAAGGGGCCACTCGGCACCATTTATCATTTCAGGCCACACACACCCCTTCCAAACCTACAGTCCATCTGACCAAGAAAAGTCATAAAACCAAAACCCCAAGCCTCAAGTCCTTAACAAGTAATGAAAAAATCCTCGGTGCTCTCCAGGGATTCTTCCATTTGCTGACCATTTCCATTTTTCAAAACCCTCTCTCCTTTTCATTATCAACTCGATTTAACAAATGTTTGTAAAGTAATAACTGTGTCAGGCCCTTGGAGCTGGAAACCCAGTAAAGAGAATCTGTTTAGAAAGACTGAGGGTTGGCCGGGCGCGGTGGGTGGAGGTTGAGGTGAGCCGAGATTGCGCCATTGCACTCCAGCCTGGGTAACAAGAGCGAAACTCCGCCTAAAAAAAAAAAAAAAAAAAAGACTGAGGGTTACGTAATCCAATTGAGAAAGAATTTCTTTCATGTTTTTAATATTTTTTTAACCTTTTTTTTTTTGTTTTTTTTGAGATGGAGTCTTGCTCTATTGCCCAGGCTGGAGTGGAATGGTGCAATCTCGACTCACTGCAACCTCCACTTCTCAAGTTCAAGCGATTCTCCTGCCTCAGCCTCCTGAGTGATTACAGGCACCTGCCACCACACTCAGCTAATATTTGTATTTTTAGTAGAGATGGGGTTATGCCATGTTGGCCGTGCTGGTTTGAAACTCCTGACTTCCAGTAATCTGCCTTCCTTGGCCTCCCAAAGTGCTAGGATTACAGGCATGAGCCACCGCACCTGGCCAATATTTTTTTTTTAACTTTGGTTCCTGAATGTGGTAAGCTCCCTCAGCAGTTCTCCCAAGGACTTGAGACCTGAGGATCCCTCTTTTCAAAGAGAATCGGGGAGACAGACATAGAAATGAAGTACTGGTAGCTTAAAAGCATCTGCGTTCAAAATCTGTGCAAGTAGAGAAGAAGGACAGAGAAGGAAATAATTAACTCCCATGGTCAGGTTCTAGAAGGCCAGGGGTGCCTTCCTCAAAAAAAAAAAGTGACCCCTGAGATGGGTTTTGAAGTATGCATGAAAGTTTGCCAGATGAACTAGGATCGAAGGCCATTCCAAAGGAAGAGAATGAGAAGCAGTAGAGAGACTGCTCAGAAGGCCATTGAAAGATTTTTATAAAAGCCTCCCTGGAGGAGTATCCCACGGTGCTCTAGGTCAGGGCTTCTCAGCCTCAGCACTACTGACATTTTGGACCAGATAGTTATTTGTTGTGGGGGCTGTCCTGGGCATTGCAGCATCCCTGGCCTCTACCCACTATATTCCAATAGCATCAGCCCCAGGTTTTATTTACCCTAAATGTCTCCAGACATTGTGGAAGTCCCCTGGGGGCACAAAATCACCCTGGCTTGAGAATCACCACTCCAGGCATTATTCTTGCTATGATACTAGGATAGAAATTTAACAGAGGGGACACGGTGGGAAAGCAGAATTGATATTCCCTTGTCCTGTGGCCATGATATCTTTGGCTTCCCAAGCAGGTCGCAGCCCGGTGAGGTTCAGTGACTGCTACTCTGGGTCATTGAATGGATCAGGGTAATTGACAGCCTCGTAAATATCAAGGGCAAATACAAAGGCCACGGGACAGGCCAAGGAACTTGGACTCCTGGGCCGCAGCTCCCTCTCCGCCCACACCATCCATCACCTGAGGAGCTGCAAACGGTCCTCATTTCAGAAAGACAGTGATCTGGGGGAGTGGCAGGGAAATTTGGGTGTGGACCCAGACCAAGGTTAGAGGGGCAGTTCATTTATATCCCAGTGCACAGCCTTCAGAAAGAGCCAAAGGGAGAAACAGCTTGTTATTTCAGTGGCTTAGCTCCATCTCTGGGATGTGGGGGGAGGGAAACGAAGGGCCCATTAGCATACCTTATCGGGGTGCGGCTCCTGCTCAGAGTCTGAGAAATATTTGTAGCTCTAGAAAAGTAGTGGCCCTGTGCTGGAAGTGGGAAGAGGGGATAGGGGCTTCAAGATGAGCCAGCTTGTGCCCTGGGACAGAATCTTGAAGCAAGCTTCAGAGCTGCCAGATTCCCGGTCCCTGTTTCCCAAGTGATTAAATCTGAATTCCTTGGCATGTCCAAGTTCCTGGGCCTCTCTAGCTTTGTCTCTGTTCTCCACCCTTCACACCCAAAGGTCTCCCCACCTGCGAAGAGCTACTTACAGCGAACCCCACAGCTGCACTTTGCTCATGCTGTTCCCTCCACTCAAGGGCCCTTCCCACTTGCGTCTCTACCTGCCTTGCAAACACTGCATAGATTGAATACTTGTTCAGAGGCAGAGCCCCTCTTGGCCTCGCCTTTCAAGTACAATTGTCCCCTCCTACCACACCCTGTACAGTCTCTGCCAGCACACCATGCCTCTCGTCGTCTGTCCCTCCATCTGTCCCCTGCTCCTGCTCCCGTATAGCTTGTGACCATGTCCTCCTCCTCCTCCTGACCGCAGCACCCAGCACAGTCCCTGGAATACAGCAGGCGCTCTCATGTTTACTGAACAAATAAAATCACTCCACATCCTCTCACCACACCTCCCTGAGTCTACAAGAAAACAGGAAGCGTAATGCAGGACTGCTCTGTCCCTCCTCTACAGCTGGGTGGGTGTGTATGTGTGCACGCGGACTCAACCCAGGGCCCTCCTAACCTTTGACCTTTGCAGCATCCAGCTCTCCTACTCCCTCAGGATGACTTTATTCTAGGCCAATAGAGGTAACTCTTTCTACCTGAAATGTGAATGACTTCCAGATAGTTAAGCGGAATGATGTATCTCCTATATTATTTCCTAGAAGTGGACTGTCCCTACTCCAGATAACTAAGGTGTCATAGAGGGACCTTGGGCACCTTTGCAAAGAGGACGTGCCAGTGGTGTGTATGAAGTGTGGCTCTGGACTGGCACTGAGGGACAGCCAGCTGTAACATATTCTTTCCTATCCTGCTACATGGAGTAAACAGGGCACTTCCTGAAGCAGATGGGGCTGGGACAGATGTTAGTAGCCTTGGGAAGAAACATGCAGGTGTTTTTTTTTTTCCGGGCATCTGGAGTATGTGGGGACTAAGTCAGCAACTGACAAGTAATGAATGTTAAACCTTCCCCTGGAAGCCCATGGAAGACCAAGTGAGGATGATGCTAAAGGCTTCCAGATCCAAAAAGAGCTGTGGCTTGCCCTCAAGTGACAGGTGAGACATCAGGATGCCCCAGGAGGATTCAGTGGGAATCAGAGTTAGGTGAGGGACAATCTACAGGTGTAGTAGTTTATGCTGGGGTTTTTTTTTTTCTATTTTTTTTTTTTTTTAATAATCAACCTTCTCCCTCTACCCTCATTACCAGAAGTTATTCATGAGAAATATAGGGCTCTCCAGAAGGGCTGATATCCTTAAGAGGAGATCATGAAAATATAGCAAAATGCCACACAGTGAGGACCCCGGGACCTGGTGTCAGGGCATAACTGGCAAAGTTACAGCAGGGATTTCAAGGTCGGGCCAGGCCCATCTTTTGCATCCCATTGACACATCTCCATGAGGTCAGGGACCCTTGACAAGGACTCCTGCCTTGCCCAAACTGCAGGCAGCCTCCTCTGGCCCTCTTTTCAAGCAGGCTTTGTCTGAGCCTCATGATAGAATCCAGTTTGGGTGATAATCTTGCTGAGCCAGGTTATTGAAACCCTCTCCAGTTTGGCCAAATAAGCTCCTCCTCCTCTTCCACCCTTCAGACCTGATCAAGGGTCTTAGTGGTCCCCCTCACCCTGCTCATGCCCTATAAATCCCCATTTGTCCCTGCTGTATTTTGAGTTGAGTTCCATCTCCCTCCCATATTATAATAGCCCTGAAGAAAATCTTCCTTGCCGTTTTAAGAAGTGTCAGAATAATTTCTCTTGTACATCCTGTCTGTCTTATGCAGCACTAGCACAGTGCCTGACACAGAGTCAGGCATCTTGATACCGACTGGTTTAATTAATTCACATATGCTGTGTTAGTGCCTAACAATTTTATCTATAGTTACTTACAGATAGAATTATTTCTGGCTGTGGGCAATAAGAAAAGGAGGAGGAAATAAAAAAGAAAGAAAAGGAGGAGGATGGAAGCTGAGAATAGACTGAAGGTGGTGGGCCAGCTGATAACAAAATGTCCTGTGGAAGGAAGTCCCACGGCATGGTCTCTTCCATCAGGGAGACTATTTCACACTTGGTGGCTTCATACATGGTCACATCTGCTCTGCTAAGGAGTAGCTAATGCCCAGGCCCTCCTGGTCAGAACCAAGAACAAAGCTCTGGTAAGCAAAGAAAATGGGAAAGAATATTCCAAACTGAAAAAGGAACTCGGCTCTCTGCTTATATTGTGGCTACTCAGAACAACACCTTTTCTGAAATTTTGATGACAGAACAAATCAGAAAACACCACCTCCTAGCACAAATACCATGACATGCTGAGTAAATATAATAAGCAGCCTTTCCCATCTTGACAGAGCCCTGAAAAAAGGAAAGAGAACTTCCCAGAGGCAAAAAAAAAAAAAAAAAAAACCATGAGCTGTTGCTGTGGAACCAGATTCACGAAGGGGCATGAGCTCCCACCACCCAGGGGAATTGGGGATTGATGCTTACAGGAACTGGATCTGATGAAAAACGAAAGCACAAACTAGAAAAAAATTTTCTTACCAACTCAGGTGGATGATAAAGAAAGTTTAGACTTAAAGTCTAATAAAAACAAATAAATCAGAGAGTTATCTGGGATTTCATAAACACAAATCTGACTTCACATAGATGTGGGGCTCAAATTTATCTAACACAACTTGGTCTGGAATCCCCAGGCTAAAAAAGTCACATAAGATTTGGTTCTCAGCTAAATGATGCCCCAGAAAATTGGCAAACACCAAACCTCTGGAGTCAGATATATTATCGAAAGAGCTAATCTTATCAACATGTCCATTCTCTCCAAATGAATACATAGATTCCATAAAGTCACAGTCAAAATCCTAGCAGGTGTTTTTGTGGAAATTGATAAGTTTATTCTAAAATCTATATGGAATGCAAAGAGTCAAAAAATAATCAAAATAGTTTTGAGAAAGAGCAAAGTTGGAGGGCTCACACTACCAGGTTATTCAGATCTTCTTAAGAAAGTTGTGACATTTAAGACAGTGTTGCATTGGTGCAGGGATAGACAAACAGACTAATCAGACAAAGGAGAAACCTCCACATGCAGTCACCTGATTTATTGTAATAGTGATGCTGCAGTGCAAAAATAAACCTTGACCCCTACCTCACACCATACCAAAAATAAAAAATAAAAATAAAAAAGCCTATTCCAAATGAATTGTAGATCTACATGTGAATGTAATGATTTTAGAAAATGTAAAAATGTGTGACATAAAGTTAGGCACAGGTTATAGCTCACACTTACAATCCCTGTACATTACAAGGCCAAGATGGGAGGATCACTTGAGGCCTAAAGTTTGAGACAAGAATGAGTAACACAGCAAGATCCTGTCTCTACTAAAAATAAAAATGAGTTTGGGCGCAGTGGCTTATGCCTGTAATCCCAGCACTTTGGGAGGCCGAGGCAGGGAGATCATGAGGTTAAGAGATCGAGCCCATCCTGGCCAACATGGTGAAATCCCATCTCTACTACAAATACAAAAATTAGCTGGATGTGGTGGCATGCACTTGTAGTCCCAGCTACTCAGAAGGCTGAGGCAGAAGAATTGTTTGAACCTGGGAGGCGGAGGTTGCAGTGAGCAGAGATTGCACCACTGCACTCCAGCCTGGTGACAGAGTGAGACTCCGTCTCAAAAAAATAAAAATTATCTGGGTATGGTAGTGCACACCTGTAGTCCTGGCTGCTCAGGGAGCTGAGGTAGGAGTATCACTTGTGCCCAGGAATCCAGGATTGCAGTGAGGTGTCATCACACCATTGCACTACGGCTGAATAACAGAGTCAGACCCTGTCGCAAATAAAATAAATAATAAAATGTCTAAAAATGTGTTTTGACTTTGCCATTTTTAAAAAGTCTGATAAAATAAACATATGCAATTTCCCTACCACTCAGAAATTACTTTTGAAGGTATATTTTTGATAAGTAGTTGCATCTTCCATCTCTCTCACCCAAACTAACAGTGGATTTATCCACCATCTTATACTGTTCTCTTGCTTTATGAGGGAGTCGTTTCTCAAAAAAAAAAAAAAAAAAAAAAAGCCTACAGTCTTCTAGACAGCAAAAGCTGAGTCAGCACTAATAGAACCATAGGGACCCAGGCTGTGGGAGTCTTCTGGATGGAACTACAGTCTGATCACTTTACAGATGAGAGAGCAGGAGCCCCCAGGGCTACTTGGCTTTGCTTGTAGAGACAAGATGGTATCCAGAACCCTGATCACAGTGCTCTTTCCAACAGATGTCCTGTTGTGGGGGATGCCTAGCAATTCTGCACCTAAAACAGTGTTCCCGGTGCCTGCTGAGGTCACTGGCTCCACTACTTCTGCCCCTGGGGCATCTCAACACATCACCAGGGGGTAGTGACGCCATCCAGTCAGTGGCGTCATACGAATGTAATAATATTTATGTTTTGGCTGGGTGCGGTGTCTCAAGCCTGTAATCCCAGCACTTTGGGAGCCCGAGGTGGGTGGATCACGAGGTCAAGAGATCGAGACCATCCTGGTCAACATGGTGAAACCCCATCTCTACTAAGAATACAAAAAATTAGCTGGGCATCGTGGTGCATGCCTGTAATCCCAGCTACTCAGGAGGCTGAGGCAGGAGAATTGCCTGAACCCAGGAGGCGGAGTTTGCGGTGAGCCGAGATCATGCCATTGCACTCCAGCCTGGGTAACAAGAGTGAAACTCCGTCTCAAAGAAAAAAGAAAATAATAATAATAATATTTATGTTTTATATCCAGTCAGTGGATGGCGTCACTACCCCCTGGTGATGCGTCGAGATGCCCCAGGGGCAGGAGGAGTGGAGCCAGTGACGTGACTTGATTCCACTGGGCTTGGTATCAGGAGGGTCGGGTCTCAATGCTCCCACCTCCATCAAGACTCGACCCTCCTGATATCAAGCCCAGTGGAATCAAGTCACACCACTCTGGTGATGTTTTCCAAAGTTTAAGGACAGACAACTATTTCTCTTATGTGAGCAGCTTCCCACTGATGGTGAGAACTGAGTGAGAAACAGAGAGATGCCTGAGTTATCTCATTTTGTTTACAATTATTTGAAATTCAATGATACAAGACACTGGGACCAACATAAATAAATTTTCCTTGATTGGAAGCTGATGAATCTCTCATTGTGTTGAAAAGGACTCTCACAGCTCTGTGAAAGAGATCTACTGTTTTCTTAATTAGGCACTCATGGAACTTGTAGGTGCAGCCAAGGCCAGCCTGAGGGGCAGAGGTGGCCCATCTGAGAGTGGGTTGTGAGATAGACCATTTATAAAACCGTGGGTGATGGATCCCAGGAGGCTGCTGAATGGAATTATTCAAGAAGCGTCACTGTCAGGCATGGTGGCTCATGCCTGTAATCCCAGCACTTTGGGAGGCCCAGGCAGGTGGAGCACCTGAGGTCAGGAGTTCGAGACCAGCCTGATGAACCTGGAGAAACCCCATCTCTCCTAAAAATACAAAATTAGCCGGGCATGGTAGTGCATGCCTGTAATTCCAGCTACTCAGGAGGCTGAGGCAGGAGAATCACTTGAACCCGGGAGGCAGAGGTTTCAGGGAGCCAAGATCATGCCATTGCACTCCAACTTGGGTAACAAGAGTGAAACTTCATCTCAAAAAAAAAAAAAGAAGAAGAAGAAGAAACATCACCATGTGTCCATTTTCTATCTGGTAAAGAGCTTGTTTTTCAGTCTGCATCCTTGTAAGGATTTCACCCTTCCAGCCCAGTAGAAGATATAATTCTTCCATGTTGAACCCTGAGCACACCTAGGAACGGAGGCAGCAGACACAGGCAGAGATGCAGGGCTGTAGGGGTGGAAAGGAGTGGAAACCACACCCAGGTAAAGGAATGAGTCCCCTCCTCTGTGAAGCATCCCCTGGTCACCTCAGCTACTGCAGCTCTCCCTATCCTGGGACACACTGACCAGTGGGTAACCCCAACATAGCCATTAGCTCGTTTTGTGGGAACAGTTGGCTTGAATTTGTCCCACGCAACTGAGAGCTGCTTCATCTCTGAACCCAGAGGCCCAGTACAGCAGGAAGAAAACATGGGTTTAGGGTAAAACAGCTGGAGGCTTAGTACCAGCTCCATCACTGTGCTCTGCAATGCCTGGCAAGTTACATCACCTTGTCACTCCCTCACGCCCAGTGTTAGAATAGTGTTCATACTGATGCTATTTTGCAGGCTTAAAGGCCAGGCGCAGTGGCTCACGCCTGTAATCTCAGCACTTTGGGAGGCTGAGGCAGGAGGATTGCTTTAGCACAGGAGTTCAAGACCAGCCTGAGCAACATTAGGAGACCCCGTCTCTACAAAAACGAAAACAAAAAAAAAAAATTGTATTTTAAAAGCATCTAGCACAATGTCTGATCCATAGCAAACAGTCAGTAAATGTTAGCAATTAATAACAGACGTTATTAGGAGTTCATTAATGTTTGTTTTTATTGCTGCTGCTGATACCTAACAAAAGCAATTAACAGAGTGTATCTGAAGGAGCAAACTTCCACAGGAATCAATGCAGAAATACAGAGCATACTTAAAGAAATAATTGAGCAGCCCCAACACTATCCCAAACAGGGACTTGGTGCAAATTACAAAAAAGTTCCCACAAGACACTTTCCTACCATCTGCCAAAATTGTTACAGTCACTCTCCTGATGTACAGTGTCTGTGCAATTTCCAAGCACCGCCCCACCATCCCCAGGTGTGCAGCCCGCTGTAAATGACAGGAGGAAGTTCACAGTCGGGAAGCAACGATCAAGGCCTCCGGGAGGGAAGCTGCAGCCCCGTGGCCTGCAGCAGACTAGAGTGGCTCAGGCCCGCGGGAGCGCAGCTGCTAAACTGGAACACAGGAACGAAAGGGGAGTCGAGACCGCCTCTGAGCCCCTGTCTGGGGATCAGCTCACCTCTCCACAGAAGAGCTTGCATTTTTTGAGTTGGGTTATAACTTTGAGAGAGTAAGAAAAAAAAGGCAACATGGGTTGATCAGCCTTGTATTAAGAATTTTCTTACCAAAGTAACTCAGTAATGGAAAATCAAATACTGTGTGTTCTCACTTGTAAGTGGGAGCTAAACTATGAAGACACAAAAATATACTGTGATATAATGGACTGTGGGGCCTGGGCGGGAGGAAGCCGGAAGGGGGTGAGGGATAAAAGACAAAATGTTGGGTCCAGGGCACACCTGCTCAGGTGATGGGTGCGCCAAGGTCTCAGAATTTACTACTGAAGAATTCATCCATGTAACCAAAAACCACTAGTACCCCTAAAACTACTGAAACTAAAAAAGAAACAATAAAAAATTCTTACTGAATATTGTATGTACTTCTTTCCTTAGAAAAATAGACAAAGAAGGCCTGGCGCAGTGGCTTTTGCCTGTAATCCCAGCACTCTGGGAAGCCGAGGAGGGCGGATCACCTGAGGATCTCCCAAGCTGGTCCAGCAGTCATTCTGCAAACTTCCCACCTCCCCACCCTCTCAATGGATTGTGACTTTCGTGAACATTATTTCTGCCAAAAACAGACTAGAGAGCCACATGCAAAGTGGAGTTTAAAGGCCTTCGCACCCCAACACATCTCTACCACTAGATGAGAGCGGCCTGAAATTTCTCATTGTTTGGGGTTAAGCATTTAAAAGGAAAAGGTTGAACGGAGGCAGGGGAGAGGCAGGCCTGACAGTCCTGTGGGTTCTAGAGGAGCAGGAGGAGGAAGTTGCTGAAGGTGGCAGGATGCCACAGGACACCCATTCTGTGGCTCTGGCCCTTGGCCGGGGCCTGGGGTTCGGACGCTCTTTGGAAGCCCTGGAAGCCTGAACTCCAGGGAGAGAGGTGTGAAGTCAAGGCCCAGGGTAAATCAGCAAAGGGAAAATTAAAGAAGATCAATAAAAGAGTTTAATGAAACATAAACAGGTTGAGGGAGGGCTTAAATAAATTCACGGTCAATCCATTGCAGGCTGTTAAGGAGCATCCCTGACTCTTGGAGATTGATGTTGTGGAAAACAACCGTGCACTCCTCTCAGGCATCCCTGTGAGCGGTGCCTGAAGTTGAATTCCTGGCGGCAGGATCCAGGGCTGACCCGCAGAGGGGTAAGGGGGGTTCGCCTGTAAATTTTTCATTGTGGGTCCAGAATGGGAGCCAGGAGGCTAACCCAAAAATCTTGGCGAACAGCACTTGTGATGGCTGAAACTGACTGATGGAAACTGATGATGCTGAAATGGGAGTGGCAGAGCTGGAGGGTCCATCTGAGCATGCCTGTGATTTGCAAGCCGGCTGCAGTCCCAGAGGCACAGGGCACAGGGCACAGGGCAGAGGGGCAGACACCAGCACTGCTGGGACCTCACCCCTGCCCCCAAGAATTTTCACTGCTCCCCACTCAGCTGCCCCTCCCAGGACCCAGGAACACAGGGTCACTGCCATGCCACAAGGGAGCCCCGGCAATCCAGGAAGGCTGACTCAGACCTTCTCTCTGCCCCCGACACTATCTGCGCTCTGATGCAGGTGCCCCATGCTGGTGCAGAGAAGGGGTGCCCACAAGAAAGTCCACCCTGGGAAGAAGGGCTAAGCCCCTCTGCTTCCCTCCTCCTCGAGCTACTAAACATTTGCCCTCCCGACCCCAACAGACCCAGGATTCCCAGGACTCTGCTGGAGGGGCAGGCGCAGCCCCCGCTCCCCACACTCTGATTGCCACTGGCCTGCCTCCCTGGAACTCTCCTCCAGAGGGAAGGAAAGGACTCCCGCCTGGCTAAAGCGCTTCTTCCATCTAATGTTCCACCTTCCTTACAGCAGCGAACAAACCTCAGTGAAAGACCTCATCTCTTCACCAAGGAGGAAGTCCTATGATCTGAGGCCCCAGCATTGGGCTCTGAATACAGAGCCACAAAAAAGAAACTGCTAAACACAGCCCTGTTCTATTTCCCGTAGTAAACTGTGCAGCCCACAAAGGACAGCCACACTTCTCCGGTCGCCTCCTGTTTCCAAGAAAGTAGGAGCTGAGTCTGCTCAGACAGGATGTGCTTTTCTCCCAAATTCTCCCAGGTCGACTAGTTAAACCTGGCTTCTGGATGATGTCCCCACCTCCTGTCCTTCCTTCCCTTGGCTGATGATCAAGAAACAACACAACTGTCTCCAACCTTGCTACGGGGGGCCGTGGCTCTCAGGTTAACGTTCTCTTTCTGACCAACTCTGGAGACACAACCATTCCTCCAAACGCATCCCTCCAGCCCAGGCTTCTAGATCTGTGGTCTGCTTTGCTTCTCCCCTTTGAGATTGTCCTTAAAATATTCCCAGCCTGAGAAGGGCCTTTTGATAATGTTCCTTGTCCCCTACTTCTCTCCCTCCTGGTCACTCCCCAGTATTTGCCTCTTCCAGGCCTTCCCTCCCATTTCAGTCCAGGGTTGTAAGCCACTCGCAGTGCTCATAAATGCCACCCCAGCATTTGGGGAAGTCCTGAGAGGGCCCCCAAACAGAGTATGTACATGTTGAGCACCCTCAGCGCAGCTGCATGCCAACCCAAAACCTTTTGTTTAGACAGACTTGGCAGTAATTTCCACTTTCTAAGCCCCCATCCTCTCAAGGGCCATGGACGGGTTGTCTGTGGGAAGAGGGTAGAGAAGGGAAGAAACACAAATCTCCCCAAAGAGATGTGTCTTTGGCCCTTCTGATAATTTCTCAGCCACTTCTGGTTACAGCAGTGCAATCTGTAAGCCTATCACAGATATTGCCACGATCATCAGTTCAAACCGCCATTCTACTTAGAGCCGGAGCAGCTGCCTGCCCTTTCTCTCCTGCCCTTCCACAAAGGAGCCCAGACCTGGAAGAGAAGTGGGGAAGACCAAGGGAGGTGGTGCTCGCGTCCCTGAGGGGGGACTTCAAACAGCAGTCCTCTCTCTCCCTGTTCGCTACTGTTCACTTCTCCCTCCGCCTTCAGTTATAAGCTTGGAAAACTGCCAGCTCTTCGCAGCAGGTCAGGTCTGATGCACCGTGCCATGGCCAACTATGGTTTCTTGTTATGGAAGATGCATGCTGCAGGGACCCTCCCTCTGCCCTAGCTCCAAGGCACAGATGGCTCAGAGAGGGGCTGCCCATCTCCCCTGCCCACTGCTAGAATGTGCACTCCTGCGCTCCCTCTGGGGCAAGGACTTCTCTGTGCCTCTCTAAGCCAGCCTCCAGATTCTTCATAGTGGGGAGCACTGAACCTTCAAGTGCCTCCCATGGTTCTGCCAGAACCAAGGGAAGCTGGTGGAAGACTGCCCTGCTGCCCTCCTTGGGAGGGTGAATCAACCTATGGGCCTCCATGCCAGCCCTTCCCCAAGCACCAGCCACTAGAAATAGACATCTGCCCCAGGATCCTGAATCACCCTAAACCTCATGGTGCACCCCCTCCATTCCATACATGTGCACTGATTTGACTGGAAACAGCCTTTGCCCACAGGGAAGGGAGAAGAAAGAGATGCTCCTTGCCCTTTTGCTCTGTTCCCTTCCTTCTACTGCAGCTGTCAAAGGCAAAGGAGGAGGAGCATGGTACAGGAAGATGGAGTCCAGGAGCCCGATGGATGGCCTCTGCTCTGGCCCGTGCTCCAAATACAGGGCACAGAGAACCCAGTGCCTCTGTCTGGTGGCAGGGAGCCATGTCAAGGAAGGAAACTAGCAACTCAGGTGTGGTGTCTTCATTTATGACTAGCTCTAAATACTTAGATTTTTGCCCTCATTCAACCTGAAAATCTCAGAGGGAGCACATGGACAGGTAAGATAACCAAAAAAATTTTGTCTCAAGAAGAGCCACTGAGATTCAAGATGTCAGTGTGCAGTTGCAGGAGCCCGTTCAGATGAGAAGGGGAGAGGCAGGTTGACTACGAGTAGGTATGGAGCCTTGCACAGAGGGGCCTGGGAGTGGGGAAGTGGGACCTGAGTCCATATGCAGCTCACTGAGCCTAACTTGGCCACCCTCATCCATGGCCCTTCACATCCCTCCCCTGTCCTCCTAGACTCACCGACAGGCAAGCCCATTTACAAAACCTCAAGGATTGGCCAGGTTCGGTTATAATCCCAACTTAGGGAGTCGGAGGTGGGTGGATCACCTGAGGTCAGGAGTTCAATACCAGCCTGGACAACATAGTGAAACCCCACCTCTACTAATACTACAAAGAAAAATTAGTTGGGCATGGTGGCACACACCTGTAATCCCAGCTACTTGGGAGACTAAGGCAGGAGACCTGTTTGAATCTGGGAGGCGGAGGTTGCAGTGAGCTGAGATCTCACCATTACACTCCAGCCTGGGTGACAAGAGCTTTTTTTTTGACTCTGTCAAAAAAAAAAAAAAAAAAAAAAAAAAAAACCTCAAGGAACTTCTCAACTACTATGGAACTGCAGGAAAGGAGCCAGCTGAGGGCCAGGTGACAGTGGACCAGTCTCTGAGCCTCTGTTTCAACAGCTTTAAGACAGGAGACAGTAGGATCAGATGGTTGCAAGCACAGAGACCATCCCTCTGTGACTAGAGAGGGCAGCAAATGAGCCACCCAGAAAACAGGACTCTTGTGGCAAGGCAAGTGGGTCTAGGTGTGGGGCTCTAGCAGCTTCAGGACTGAGCAGGTCTAAAGACCCACTGCACCTCCATCCTTGTCCAAACAGCCACGTGACCTGGCCTCCCAGTTAGAAAGGCGCCCCTCCCACTGATGGGTGGGGCCTAGGCGGAGGCGTGGTCTGGGAGGAGCTCACAGATTCAGCCCCCGTGGCCATAGCTGAGTGCTTTCCTGTAGGAAGCAACCTGCACACACGGTATGTATCTTCAATCTCCACATGCCTTTCAGGCTTTTTTTTTTTTTTTTGAACAATAATTTCAACTTTTATTTTGGATTCAGGGGACACAGATGCAGGTTTGTTACCTGTGTTTATTGCATGATGCTGAGGTTGGAGGTACAAATGATCCCATCACCCAGGTACTGAGCATAGTTCCTAATAGTTTTTCATCCCACATCTCCCTCCCCTTTCTAATAGTCCCCAGTGTCTACTGTTGCCATCTTTATGTCCATGAGTACCCAATGCTTAGCTTTCACTCATAAGTAAGAACATTCAATATTTTGTTTTCTGTTCCTGCATTAATTTGCTTAGGATAATGTCCCCTAGCTACATCCATATTGCTGCAAAGGACATGGTTTTGTCCTTTTTTTGGCTGTATACTATTCCATGGTGTGTATGCACCACATATTCTTTATCCAATCCACTGTTGATAGACACCTAAGTTGATTCCATGTCTTTGCTATTGTGAATAGTGCTGCAAAGAATATATGCATGCATGTGTCGTTTTGGTAGAATTTATTTTCCTTTGGTTATATACCCAGTAATGGGATTGCTGGGTTGAATGGTATTTGTTTTAAGTTCTTTCAGAAATTGCCAAACTGCTTTCCACAGTGGCTGAAATAATTTACATTCCCACCAACAGTGTATAATATTTCCTTTTCTCTGCAGCCTCACCAGCTTCTTATTTTACCATTTAATAGTAGCCATGTTGACTGGTGTAAAATCGTGTCTCACTGTGGTTTTGATTTGCAATTATCTAATGATTGAGCATTTTTTCATATGTTAGCTGCTTGCATGTCTTCTTTTGAGAAGTGTCTCTTTATGTCCTTTGCCCAGTTTTTAATGGGGTCATTTGGTTTTTGCTTGTTGAATTAAGTTTCTTACAGATTCTAGATATTAGACTTTCGTCAGATACATAGTTTGTGAATATCTTCTCCCATTCTGCAGGCTGTCTGGTTACTCGGTTGATAGTTTCTTTTGCTATACAGAAGCTCTTTAGTTTAATTAGGTTCTACTTGTCAATTTTTGTTTTTGTTGCAATTGCTTTTGATGATTTAGTCATAAATGATTTGCCAAATTCACTGTCCAGAATGTTATTCCTAGCTTTTTTTCCCCCAGGATCCTTATAGCTTGAGATCTTACCTTTAAATCCTTATCAATCTTGAGTTAACTTTTGCGTATGGTGAAAGATGGGGATCCAGTCTCGTTCTTCTGCATGTGGCTTGCCAGTTATCACAGCATCACTTATTGAAGAGAATATGCTTTCCCCATTGCTTACTGTCATTGACATTGTCAAAGATCAGATGGTTGTAGGTATACAGTTTTATTTCTGGGTTCTCTATTCCATTCCATTGGTCTGTGTCTGTATTTGTACCAGTACCATGTTGTTTTGATCACTGTAGCCTTGTTGTGTAGTTTGAAGTCATATAATGTGATACCCCTGGCTTTGTTCTTTCTGCTTAGGATTGCTTTGGCTATTTGGACTCTTTCTGAGTTCCTACTTTTTTTCTAATTCTGTGAAAAATGGCATTGGTAGTTTGATAAGAATAGCCTTGAAGGAAGAGGCAAAGCAATAGAGAAAACACTGTTGAATCTGTAGATTGCTTTTCAGGCTTTTAGTCCCTTCTCTCTACCAGCAGGCTTCAAGCTGGGTTTCTATTCCCTCCTCACTTGAACATCATAACCTCTGCCACAGACGTCTGGTAACCTTTCCTCATTTCTTAGTTCAAGTTCAAAATGAGAGAAAGAATCCAGTTGGTCTAGCTCAGCAGGTTTTGCCAGGCAACAATGCAGGACCACCCCTGGACCAATCAGTTGTACCAGAAGGGTCACATAGCAAAACGTTTCACTCACTCCCCAGCTATCTGGGCTGGTGGCTCCCGGCACCAGGGGCAGGAGTGCTGGCTGGGCGATGATGGGCCTTCCCCCATACAGGTGGAAGTGTGCTTAGGTTTAAGTGAGAAGAGGAATGTGTGACTGCGTGCCTGGAACATGGCAGGTGCCAAATTCCTGCCGGCTCCCCATCCGCATCCCCTCCACTCCTTTCAAGGAGGGACAATCTTACTGGTGGTTTCTGCCCTGCCTGGATGGCATCCCTAAGGTACCACCACTGCCTGCCTTCCCAACCAAGGCCTCCTCAGAGCATGCTACTCAAGGGTGTGGAACCAGGGCAGGGGCAGAGGCAGTGGCAAAGCCAGCCAAGTGGTAGCTGCCTCCTCTCACCCACCCGGAAGGGATGGATGGAGGGAGCTTCTAGAGAAGAAAAAGAGAGCAGCAAGAGAATGCACCACCAACACCACAGGCTTTGTGCTTCCTGCCCCACTTGCCACAGAGGGCCAAGAGTGGCCTAATCATTCCGTTTTCTGTTCTGGCCAAACCTCTCTCTCAGAATGCTTTTGAGCAGTCCCCAGTTGTCCCTTCTCCCCAGTGGTGGCCAGGCTTTGACAATGGTCAAGGGATAACCATTGAATGACAAAAGGCAGGAAGAACAGAGACAACAAGAACGCAGAGAGGGTAGGAGTGGTGGCAAGACAATTTTTCTGTCTTCTTTTTCCAAGACTTAAGAGCCTGGTTTTCTCTGGATGCTTAGACATACGGATCTGAGCATGAGCAGCAAGATGCATTTCACAACTAATGAACGCAATATTGGGTAAAGCTTCTGGAGCTGAATCTTGACTTCCAGTCAGGCCCAGTACCAGTGTGGACTCCTGCAGCAGGTTCCACAACCTCACACAGCCTCACTGTCCTCCTCTGTAAAATGGGGATAATAGTAGAACCTAACTCATAGAGGCAATGTGAGCTCTCAGTAAAGAGATCTATGTACACGACTAGCACAGAAACTGGCATTTACTAACTGGCCAGTAAGTGATGCTCCTTATTCACTTTGGCAGAGAGAGGCAAAAAGTCCATTACCTTCCCTGTCTCTCGAGGAGTCTGCCCAGAATCTATATGGCTCAGCGGCATTACAGGAACAGGGCTGCCCGGCTTGAGAAGCTGTATGTGAAGCTGGACTGTTTTCTCATCCTTTTAGTTAATATCTCAGGCATCTGCAAAAAGTAAGAAAAGGATTGCTGTACAGGACGGATCTGCCCTCTTTTCGCCCCTTCTTTTGCCCCCAGGAAATGTCTGGTCTTTGAAAGCCAGGCTTTTGCGCAATTCTCCGATTCATTTCCTGCTTCACCCAGTTCTGGAAAATACGCTCACCAAATATCTAACGACTTTCATTTTTCTCTATTGCTTTGCCTCTTTATTCTCTGTATTTCATATTCCTCTCCTCTTTTTGTGTCTAGCTGAAGACTTGAATCTTATTAATGTGGCTGGCCCTTCACCTTCTCCACAGAGCCCCTGGGTATTGGAATATCATAACCCGAGTGTCACTCATACCTGCATCAGACGTCACTTGCACCGAGCGCTGAGAGGAATCAGAAGCAGCCCAGACTTGAGATATAATCAGTGACAGTAAATGTGCAACAGGTGGTGCAAAGTGATAAGGACCAGTCTTAGGGAAGAGGAGGCGGCCACAACCCACTGTGGGCTCCAACAAGTTCCACCATCCCCTGACCTTTCTCTAAACCTAAAATCTCTCCTTTAGCATCCCCTTGCTTGGGGGAAGGAAGTGTTCCCTCCTTCCTCCAGTGGGACAAGAGGATAGCAGTGCACCATAGACAGCTTTTTCAGACCATTGCCCATGCCCTTGGCCAGGTCTCTTTAGCCAGAGAGCACTCTCCACCAGCCCAGAGCCACATCGGTTTCTGGAAAGGAAGCCCTTCAGCTAACAGGTCTCACTCCACCGGACCTATACCTTTAAAAGAACAAAGCTCTACCCGGGCACAGTGGCTTATGCCTATAACCCCAACACTTTGGGAGGCCAAGTTGGGTGGATGACGAGGTCAGGTGTTCAAGACCAGTCTGGCCAACATAGTGAAAACCCCTTCTCTACTAAAAATACAAAAAAAAAAAAAAAATAGCTGGGTGTGGTAGTATGCACCTGTAATCCCAGCTACTCAGGAGGCTGAGGCAGGCGAATTGCATCAATCCGGGAGGTGGAGTTGCAGTGAGCCAAGATCATGCCATTGCACTCTAGCCTGTGCAAGACTCCATCTCGGGGGAAAAAAAAAAAAAAAAAAAAAAAAAAAAAAAAAAAGCTCTGCATCATGCCGGCAGCAGTGGCCTTTCCACCCTCTACAAGGCCTTGCTCAGAAGACAGGAAGGAAAGAAGGAAAAGAAAGAGAACTGGAGAGAGGCCTCGGAAGCTACTATCAAAAGTCTCCACGAGGCTCACCATATGCAATTTTCCATAAGCCCTTGTATTAGTTTGTTTTCATGCTGCTGATAAAGACATACTCAAAACTGGGAACAAAAAGAAGTTTAATTGGATTTACAATTCCACTTTACTGAGGAGGCCTCAGAATCTTAGCAAGAGGCAAAAGGCACTTCTTACATGGTGGCGGCCAGAGAAAAATGAGGAGGAAGCAAAAGCAGAAACCCCTGATAAACCTGTCAGATCTTGTGAGACTTATTCACTATCATGAGAATAGCACGGAAAAGACCAACCACCGTTATTCAATTACCTCCCCCTGAGTTCCTCCCATAACACATGGGAATTCTGGAAGATACAATTCAAGTTGAGATGGGGAGATAGCCAAGCCATATCATTCCGCCCCTGGCTCCTCCAAATCTTACGTCCTCACATTTCCAAATCAATCATGAATTCCCAACAGCCCCCTAAAGTCTTAACTCATTTCAGCATTAACCCATTAACACAGTTCAAATTCTCATCTGAGACAAGGCAAGTCTCTTTCACCTATAAGCCCGTAAAAATCAAAAACAAGCTAGTGACTTCTTAGATACAATGGGGATACAGGGTAAATACAGCCATTCCAAATGGGAGAGAATGGCCAAAACAAAGGCCCAGTAAGACCCATGCAAGTCCAAAATTCAGCAGATGCAGTCCAATTTTAAAGCTCCAAGATGATCTCCTTTGACTCCACGTCTCACATCCAGGTCACGCTGATGCAAAAGGTGGTCTCCCACGGTCTTGGGCAGCACCACCCCTGTGGCTTTGCAGGGTATAGCGCCCCTCCCAGCTGCTTTCACAGGCTGGTATTGAGTGTCTGCAGCTTTTCCAGGCACATGGTGCAAGCTGTCAGTGGATCTACCATTCTGGGGTCTGGATAATGGTGGCCCTCCTCTCACAGCTCCACTAGGCAGCGCCCCAGTAAGGACTCTGTGTGGGGCCTCTGACCCCACATTTCCCTTCCCCACTGCCCTAACAGAGCTTCTCCATAAGGGTCCCACCCCTGCAGCAAACTTTTATCTGGCCATCCAGGCATTTACATACATTTTCTGAAATCTAGGTAGAGGATCCCAAACCTCAATTCTTGACTTCTGTGCACCTGCAGGTTCAACGCCACATGGAAGCTGCCAAGGTTTGGGGTTTGCACCCTCTGAAACCATGGGCCAAGCTGTAACTTGTTCCTTGTATCAATAGCTGGAGCAGCTGAGATGCAGGACACCAAATGCCTAGGCTGCACACAGCATGGGGACCCTGAGCCAGGCTTACAAAACCATTTTTTCCTCCTAGGCTTCTGGGCCTGTGATGGCAGGGGCTGCCATGAAGACCTGTGACATGCCCTGGAGACATTTTCCCCATTGTCTTGGGGATTAACATATGACTCCTTGTTACTTATGCAAATTTCTGTAGCCAGCTTGAATTTCCCTTCAAAAAATGAGTTTTTCTTTTCTACTGTGTCATCAGGCTGCAAATTTTCTGAACTTTCGTGCTCTGTTTCCCTTTTAAAACAGAATCCTTTTAACAGCACCCAATTCACCTCTTGAATGCTTTGCTGCTTAGAAATTTCTTCTGTCAGATACCCTAAATCATCTCTCTCAAGTTCTTTGAACAAATCTCTAGGACAGGAGCAAAATGCTTCCAGTCTCTTTGCTAAAACATAACAAGAGTTACCTTTGCTCGAGTTCCCAAGAAGTTCCTCTTCTGCATCTGAGACCACCTCAGCCTGGATTTTATTGTCCGTATTGTTATCAGTATTTTTGTCAAAGCCATTCAACAAGTCTCTAGGAAGCTTCAACTTTCCCACATTTTCCTGTCTTCTTCTGAACCCTCTAAACTCTTCCAACCTCTGCCTGTTACCCAGTTCCAAAGTCACTTCCACATTTTTTGGTATCTTTTTAGCAACACCTCACTCTACTGGTAAAAAGGCACTTCTTATATGGCAGGCACTTCTTACATGGCAGGTAAAAGTCACTTCTACATGGCAGCAGCAAGAGAAAAATGAGGAAGAATCAAAAGCAGAACCCCCTGATAGAGCCATCAGATCTCGTGAGACTTATTCACTATCGTAAGAATAGCACAGGAAAGACTGGCCCCCATTATTCAATTACTGGCCCCCCACAACACATGGGAATTCCGGGAGATACAATTCAAGTTGAGATTTGGGCAGGGACACAGCCAAACCATATCAGCCCTGGTGGTCAGGAGGGAATAAAAGCAATACCCCAGGATTCTCCTCACATCACCAGCCCTCCCTGTAACCTTCTGAAACTCCTTTGTCCCATCCAGACAAAGGAGTTTTGCTTGCTGTTTGGTTTCTTCATTGGCTACTTATGAAGTGCCAATGCTGTGACAGTTACATCAGTGCTGTCCCCACCACTGTCACCTTCATGGCCAGAGGCTGGGGAGTCCAGGACACCGGAGGGTCCCCAGCTCTGACTCTTGCTGGGAATTACCATAGAATGACCAGACTCTGCCTGATGGCAGAAGGTCCCCAAAGAAGATGGGAGAAGAGCCCTGGGCTGTGTGCAAGCTGCACATGCCTGGACAGATGGGATGTGGAATGCAGCAGACAGGACATGCGGTATGCTAGTGTACATCAGCATATTTATTACATATATGTGCAGATAGATGTATAGCATATGCATATATAAAACACTTGTATCGGTGATCATATATTTCCATGGTCCCAAGGCCAGACCCACAAAGGGTATAAGGGTAATCCTAATAAAAATGCCTCCAGGGTTGGAGATTTTGCAAGGTCTTGCTTAGGAGATGCAGAATGAAAACTTAAGTCACCACCATTTACCCGACATCCACGGTGCCTGAATAAGACCCTCTGGACAGGGGCAGGGCAAGCAAGCTGGCCTAAAGGTCGCTCATTGCTGTGGGAGCCCACCAGCCCTCTGACACACGAGCAGAGCCATTTTATTTCTTCGCTCAGCGTCGTTCTGTTTGTTGGCTTGCTTTCATTCTGCTTCCTTTCCTGTTTTTGGCTTCCTCATTAACATCATGTTCTAGTAAGGATTACGTGCTTCAGAAGCTTAGGAAAAGGCGGAAGCTCAAGCAGGATCTGGCTTTGGCAGTGTCCCAGAAAGCAGTGGTGGCCTTAGAGCCAGGTGGAATCATTTGTGTCTAGTGCCATCTTTTGGCTGTTTTCAAGAACTTCAACTAACAGAGCTAAAGTAATGATGCCTAGTGGCCTTCAGGGCTACAAAGCCTCCTTCTTTGCTTCTTGTCTAGGCAAAAGGTCAGCCTAACTTGGCCAAAAATCTAAGCTGGAGATTACTAATGAGTGAAAAGATACTTTTAAAATTTCTTTTTGTCTGTGTGTGTGTGTGTGTGAGACAGAGTTTGTTTCGTTCTTGTCCAGGCTGGAGTGCAATGGCATAATCTCGGCTCACCACAACCTCTGTCTCCTGGGTTCAAGGGATTCTCCTGCCTCAGTCTCCCAAGTAGCTGAGATTACAGGCATGCGCCACCATGCCCAGCTAATTTTGTATTTTTAATAGAGACAGGGTTTCTCCATGTTGGTCAAGCTGTTGGTCTCAAACTCCCGAACTCAGGTGATCTGCCCACCTTGGCCTCCCACAGTGCTGGGATTATAGGCGTGAGCCACCACACCCAGCCTACTTTTAAACTTTCTCTTTTTTTTCCAGTAATGGGTATAAGCAAATACTTTTAAACTTTTAATAGCCAGAAGGCAGGGCCAGAACCTGGCCTATTCTTGAAAACTTTAGAAAGTTTATTGATGGGTAAGATTCAGCAAGGAGCTCAGTCCTGTGCCACCCCAGTAACCAGGTGAACTCAGCTGTACACCAGAAAATAACTCCCTGGTTTCCACCCTAAAGAAGAGGGCAGTGGTCCATCTTTCTAGGCCAGCGCCCTCCCAGGCCCCTCACTCTCTGGCCCTTCGCACAAACTCACCAACCAGCGCTCCCTGCCTCGGTCTGTTGGGGAGGAAATCAGAATCTCAAAGCCTAACAGATCCTGCTGTGGCTGCAGGCATCCCTAAGTGTGTGTGCTGTGTCTGGGCATTTAGTGCCCAGATGGAGTTTCTCCGGAAAAAGCCCCATCTCCCATGAGGACCATGAATTCAGACAGCCAGACCCAATAATGTCACTCCTAGGAATACATCCGCCAGAGGAATACACACATGTGAAACAGTACTGATGTAAGTTGTAATATTATAACATGTGGTATTTATAGCTGTGTTGTTTTTAATAACAAAATATTGGCAATATTCTAAATGTCTCTCAACAAGAGGATATTAAATAAATTGTAATACAATGATACAACAAAATACTAGGTAGCCACAAAAAAAGAATGATATGGGCAGATCTCCAAAATATATCATTACATGGGAAAAGTACACATGGTATGCTAGCGTACATCAGCATATTTATTACATATATGTGCAGATAGTTGTATAGCATATGCATATATAAAACGGTTGTATAGGTGATCAAATGTTTTCAGGAGGGTACACAAGAAACTGGTATTATTAGAGCTTTTAGGAGGGAATCAGAGGGCTGTGGATGGAGATGAGAGGAAGACTTTTGTCTCTTTCCATTTTAAACCAATTATTTTAAATCAGCTTATTTACTTTTTCAAACGTATATAAAGAAAAAAAAAATGGCCACTGTCACGTAGAAGCTGGTCAAGTGCCTGGAATAGAAGCATCCGTGGTGGACCACAGCAGAAAATGAATAAGATACATTTTGTGGATAGATTCACATTTCATACACTTCTCTACATTTGCTTCTTTTATCCCAGGACTTTTAACAAAGTACTGATTGAACATTCCAGGTTTGCCTCTCCATGCCGAAGGATTTAGCTCTCACAAGAACAAAAATACTAAAACGCAGGCCCTGCCTTGAAGGAATTCCCAGTTTCCTGAGCTCAACAGACGCCTAGAATACCTTGCAATAAATTAGTTTGGCTAATCTATTGCTACGCCACAAGGCCCCACAAAACTTAGTGGCTTAAAACAGTAATTTATTCTTATTCCCTTCAGCACTGTGGGTTAACTTAGTGTCTTAAAACAATATTTATTCTTATCCCCTTCAGCACTGTGGGTTAACTGGGATCACCTGGGAGGCTTTTACTTAGGATCTTTCATGTGGTTGCAGTCTGAAGTTGAGTCATCTGAAGGCCCGACTTGGCTGTACATCAAAGATGACTTCTTCACTCACGTGTCTGGCTCCGCAGCTGGTGCTGGCCCTGTGCCTCTGTCCAGGTAGCCTCTCCACATGGCTGGTTTGGCTTCTGCACTGCTGTCTGTCATCAATGGTAGATGACTTCTCCCAAAAACTGCAACCTCAGAAGCCACGCAGTCTCTTCTGTTGCATTCTGTGGGTCAAAATCAAGTCACAGGTCTAGCCTGGATTCAAGGGAACAGGACTATACCAGGGAAGAAATACTGGGAGGCATGGTTGATTAAGGGGTCGCCTTTTGGCTACCACAAGCTAGGTTAAAGATAAGCCCAGGTGCAAAGGCAGCCCGGAACTTGACCCTATCTCAACGTCCATCTCAGCACTTGTTCCAAACTGGAGCCTTCTCATACTTTTGGGGGAAAAAAAATGCATCTTGGGAAGTTATTATTAATGACTTCAAATTTCATGCCTAAGGAAAATGAGGAAACCCAGCCGGGCACGGGAGCTCACGCCTATAATCCCAGCACTTTGGGAGGCCAAGGCAAGTGGATCACCCGAGGTCAGGAATTTAAGATCAGCCTGGCCAACATGGTGAAACCCCATCTCTATTAAAATACAAAAAATTAGCCAGGCACGGTGGTGGATGCCTATAATCCTAGCTACTCTAGAGGCTGAGGCAGGAGAATTGCTTGAACCCAAGAGGTGGAGGTTGCAGTGAGCCAAGACCATGCCATTAAACTCCAGCCTGGGCAGCAAGAGCCAAACTCTGTCTCAAAAAAAAAAAAAAAAAAAAAAGAGGAAACCAATCAGAAAGATTGTAAACCTTGTTTCTTTGTTTTGCTGTATTTGGCTTCAGCCCACAAAAAGCCACGTCTCAGAACAAGCTTTATGCAGCTTCTTCAACTGAATAGCTTCTGAAATGCAATGGTGGAATTCGGGAAGCCCCATGGATGGCATATGGGGGGACTTCTGGATATCGAGGTCACACCTCTTCACTCCACAAAGGCACACACACGCACAGCCCCTGTCCAACGAGACTCACTTTCTCAACCTCTTCTCCATCCTGCTCTCGAAACTCCGTTCTGCTGGGTTCTTGCTCTACCAAAAAAAAAAAAATTGGCCCAAATAATCAACAAGAAAGTTATAAGAAATCTTTAAAATACTAGTGAGACTCATTCTTGGTTTCCATCTATATATAAAGAGAATGGAATATAAATAGAATATCTTATAAGAACTAATAAAAATAACATCTTTGGAATACAATTTAATGTTATAAAGCAGTGATCACAATATACTGTTAACTGCAAAAAGAAAAGACACGAAACTGTTCACAGTATTTATACATGCAGAAAAAAAAGATTAGTAGAAAATACACAGAAAATACTAACAGTGATTCTCTCTGGCCAGGTGCAATGGCTCACTCCCGTAATCCCAGCACTTTGGGAGGCTGAGGCCAGTGGATCACCTAAAGTCAGGAGTTTGAGATGAGCCTGACTAACATGGTGAAACCCATCTCTACTAAAATTACAAAATTAGCTGAGCATGGTGGCAGGTGCCTGTAATCCCAGCTACTCAGGAGGCTGAGGCAGGAGAATCACTTGAATCTGGAAGGCGGAGGTTGCAGTGAGCCGAGATAGCACCACTGCACTCCAGCTTGGGCAAACTCCGTCTCAAAAAAAAAAAAAGAAAGAAAGAAAGAAAGAAAACACATAGAAAATATTAACAGTGATTCTCTCTAGTAAGATTATGGGAGACATTTACTCTTAATACACATCTATATTTTGTACAATGAATGTAGAGTCCTTTTATGATGGAAAATAAGTTCCATATATGCATATGTATCCACTTTTGGTCTTTTTTCTCAAAATGTCCTTTCCCCATTCTGACGTTAGCACCTCTCTCTGAACTTGGGTCTGAACTTTCAGCTTGCCCAGGGGCTGTTGGGACAGCAAGCAGAGTGTCCCAAAGGCCTCCGTCAGCCTTGGCACAATGACAGTCCCCTATGTGGATTCTGCCCTGCCCCTGGATTTTGGCATAAAAGAGCTGGTTAAAAATTTGAGTTAGGGGCCGAGAGTGGTGGCTCATGCCTATAATCCCAGCACTTTGGGAGGCCAAGGTGGGCTGATTGCTTGAGGCCGTGAGTTCAAGACCAGCCAGGCCAGCATGGTGAAACCCCATCTCTACTAAAATTACAAAAATTAGCCGGACATTGTGGTGCATGCCTGTAGTCCCAGTTACTTGGGAAGCTGAGGCAGGAAAATTGCTTGAACCCAAGAGATGGAGGTTGCAGTGAGACTAGATCATGCCACTGCACCCTAGCTTGGGTGAGAGAGTTAGACTCTGTCTCAAAAATAAAAATTGAACTAGTCGTGAATATGTGTGCAGAGCTGGGACAAGGAGCTGGCGTGTGAGGAGAGCTGCTAAGGTGGAAATTCGAAAAGAGGCATTTGACTGCTGAGAACAAAGCCAAAGGAAGAGCAGAAGACACCAGCAGAAGCCACCTTTGAGGGCCGGGTGCAGCAGCTCATGCCTGTGATCCCAGCACTTTGGGAGGCCAAGGTGGGTAGATCATGAGGTCAGAAGTTCGAGACCAGCCTGGCCAATATGGTGAAACCCTGTCTCTACTAAAAATAAAAAAAATTAGCTAGGCATGGTGGCGGGCGCCCACAGCTACTCTGGAGGCTGAGGCAGGAGAATTGCTTGAACCAAGGAGGCGGGGGTTGCAGTGAGCCAAGATCACACCACTGTACTCCAGCCTGAGTGACAGAGCAAGACTCTGTCTCAAAAAAAAAAAGCCCCTTTGGGAAACATTCCAGATCTTTCCCTATTCCACACTCTCCTGCCAACCTCCTGCGCCTCACAAGTGGCAGCTTTTACTGTTGTCACCATCATCATTACCACGACCCAACCTAGGATATTATGCATTATATCTCACTTAGTCCTCTTATCCAGTAATATGATGATTAACAGAGATGAGAAAGCTGAGGATGATGAAAGTTAAGTAACTCGCCTTTGTTCAGACATCGTATTAGTCAAATGGACCAATTCTGGAGCCAGAGAGAAAAGTGTTGTTCCAAGTTGTGCCATTTTCTGACTCTGTGGCCTTGGGCTTGAGCTTCAGTCTCCTCATAGGTAAAATGAAGATGGTAATAGAACTTACCTGGATTCTTTTCCCGTAGCTGCTGTAACAAATTACAACAAATGTACTGGCTTAAAGCAACACAAATTTTGTCTTTTATAGTTCTGAAAGTCAGAGGCCCAAATAGAATGTTATGGAACTAAAATCCACAGGGCTGGTTTCTTCCAGAGGCTGCAGGGGTAGATGTGATCCTTGCTTCTGCTTTCTGAAGCTGCTCCCAGCCCCTTCCTCCATCTTCAATGGCAGCATCTTCTCTTCTCCCTGACATCCTCCCTCCTTCTCATAAAGGACCCTCATGTTTACATTTAGCCCACCCAAATCTAGAGCAATCTTCCCATCTCAAGATTCTTAATTCAGCCAGGTGTTGTGGCTAATGCCGGTAATACCAGCACATTGGGAGGCCGAGGAGGGAGGATCACTTGAGCCCAGGAGTTCAAGACCAGCCTGGACAATATAGCAAGACCCTTATCTCTTAAAAAAAAAAAAAAAAAAAAAAAAAAAAAAAAAAAAAAAAAAAAAACCTTTTATTCTATTATACCTGCAAAGTCCCTTCTGCCATCTAAGCCAACATACTCACAGGTTCCAGGGATTAGAATGTGAACCTCGTTGGGGAGCTATTAATCAGCCTGAGAAGGTTGTTAAAAGTATAAATGAGTTGCCGGGCGCGGTGGCTCAAGCCTGTAATCCCAGCACTTTGGGAGGCCGAGGCGGGTGGATCATGAGGTCAAGAGATCGAGACCATCCTGGTCAACATGGTGAAACCCCGTCTCTACTAAAAATACAAAAAATTAGCTGGGCATGGTGGCGTGTGCCTGTAATCCCAGCTACTCAGGAGGCTGAGGCAGGAGAATTGCCTGAACCCAGGAGGCGGAGGTTGCGGTGAGCCAAGATCGCGCCATTGCACTCCAGCCTGGGTAACAAGAGCGAAAACTCCGTCTCAAAAAAAAAAAAAAAAGTATAAATGAGTTAATATACAGGGAGTGCTAGAGAATATTATCTGATACAAAATAAATGCTATTAACAGTGTTTGCTGTTGTGATTAATAAAAGTCACACATACACACACACTAAGTGGTGTGGCTGAAACTGAACCCCATGCCAGGCAGAAGCCCAGAATGTCATAGAATCCATAAAATCCCAAAATTGGGGGTGGGGGTAATCCCAGAAAGGAGAAATTGTGTCTGGTTCTACAACAGACCTAGCAGCATCCATCTAGATTCCTTAGTGAGGAAGTTCCCAGTATGTACCAAGTCAGTTGGCTTTGACCTCAACCGAGAAGATAAAACAAAATACCACAATGATCTTTGAATGACAGAAGAAACGGAACTGCTCAGCTTTGATCGGGGCCAAGTTTCTGAGATGTGAAACAGAAGCTGAGCTGTAAATGTAAATAGAACTACAAGTCATGTCCTCAAGCTGCAGTAGAAAGTCTGGGAGTTTCTCCCACTTTTTGAAAGTGAAAATAGGGGGCCGAGGTGGCTCCTGCCAGTTGTCCTGGTGCTTGAGGAGGCGAGGCTATGCATTTGAGGCCAACCTGGGCAACATAAGAACCTCTCATTCACTAAATTAGCTCAACCATTGTGGAAGACAGTGTGGCAATTTCTCAAGGATCTACAAATAGAAATTCCACTTGACCCAGCAATCCCATTACTGGGTATATACCGAAAGGACTATAAATTGTTCTATTATAAAGACACATGCACACCTATGTTCATTGCAGCCCTGTGTGCAATAGCAAAAATCTGGAACCAACCCAAATGCCCATCAATGATAGACTGGACAAGGAAAATGTGGCACACATACACCATGGAATACTACGCAACCATAAAAAACAATGAGCTCGTGTCCTTTGTAGGGACATGGATGAATCTGGAAACCATCATTCTCAGCAAACTGACACAAGAACAGAAAGCCAAACAACACATATTCTCACACATAGGCAGGTGTTGAACAACGAGAACATGTGGACTCAGGGAGAGGAGTATTACACTGGGGTCAGTGGGGGGTGGAGCTAGGGGAGGGACAGTGTGGGGCGGGGAGGGTGGCGAGGGATAGCATGCGGAGAAATGCCGGATATAGATGAAGGGGAAACAGAGGCAGCGAACCACCTGGTTATGTATGCACCTATGCAAAACCCTGCATGAGCTGCACATGTACCCCAGAAATTAAAGGAAAATTAAAAAAAAAAAATTTTAATGAAAGTGAAAATAGACTCTCATTAATTTCATTCCATCACTTGGAATTTCTAATGGCTTTGAAATTCTAAAAACAACTAAATTGGAGCCTTAAACCATATATTACTGGGAAGGCAGCCTGGTGAGATGGAAGGAGAGGAGGACTGGGTTGGCAACCACCAGCCCTGGACTCCACACCAGACTCTGACCCCACATCTGCTGCAACCAAGAGTGGGCCCCTCCCCTCTCTGGGCCTCAGTTTCCTTGCTAGTAAAATGAAGGGAGTGAAATCCCCCCAAGTTCTGACATCAGATCATCTGTTGGTTCATTTCTTCTGAAATTTCTTCCCCTTTCCCCTGCTCTCTCTCTCTCTCTCTTTCCACCAAAGTATCAACAGACTCATTTTTTTTTTTTCTTCACTCAAAGGAAATCCCTTAATTTGAAGTTGCTCATTATTTCTAACTTGTACAATAAATTTAGCTGGTTGGAGTAGATAGTGGAAGACGCAAGGATTCAAGTTCTGGCTCTGTTATTTACTAACTGTGTGATCTTGAGTGAATTGCTTAACCTCTGTTTCCTCAGATCTATGGATAAGTCCTGCTCACAGAAACGTTGTGAGGCTCACATATGATGATGCATGCAAAGCACTCTTACCTGAAAGTGCTTAGTAAACAGGCATATTAGGAGGGGGAGTGGCTGCTGCTGTTGTTACTTCTTTTGTTTGGTGGATCTCCTAGATCCTACCTATTGGTGATTTTAATTAAGCCATTTTGAAAAGATGATTTCAGAAAAGACGATTTCCCCTCCTAATGCCCCTGTCCCAGGAAGAAAGGAAGTAAAGAAGAAAGAGGAAGAGGGAAGAAGAGAAAATCAAACACCGCATGTTCTCACTCATAGGTGGGTGTTGAACAATGAGAACACATGGACCCAGGGAGGGCAGCATCACACACTGGGGTTTGTTAGTGAGGGACAGCAGGGGATGGGGAGATTGGGGAGGGGTAATGTGGGGAGAAATGCCAGGTATAGGTGATGGGGGGATGGAGGCAGCAAACCACCTTGCCATGTATGTACCTATGCAACAGTCCTGCATGATCTGCACATATATCCCAGAACCTAAAGTACAACAATAAATAAATAAATAAATAAATAAATAAATAATGAATAAATAAAGAGAGAAAGAGGGAAGAAGGAATGGGAGGGGGGAAGAAAACAGAAAGGATTCAAATACTGCCACTAAATCACCCAAGATCAGAGGTATTTCATCATAAGGAAAGAAAAACGTCATCAAAAGCTGTAATTTTTGGCTTTCAAGAAATTATATTCATTTGAAAAGGAATGTTGAACTTGTACCTTCTTAGACGGAAAAAAAAAAACAGCTTTCTGAAGAGTTAGGAGATAATTTTACATAAAAATTGAATTTGTTGAATGCCAAAAATGTGATTGGAATATTTGATATCATCCAGCAAATGTCTGAACAACTGGCCTGAAAGATTTTCACTCAACTTGCTGACGGTGAATCTGGCTATAATTGAAATGGGCAGAAAGAAGCCCAGATCCCTAACGGCCTCTGGCTGGCAGCCGATCAAGCAGCAAAATGATGTCAGCCACTCAGTGACGTGCCTCAAACCCTACCTTGATCCTGGCTTCCTCTTTCAGCTCCCGGCACACACGGGAACTCTCAGATGGCACCTCCCTTCCTCATAGAGAACAATTCTGATCAAATCCATACTGAAGATGTTCTCTCTCCAGAAGTATTTGTATTTCATGGGTTCTTGTTTAATTTTTTTTTTTTTTTTTTTTTTTTTTGAGACGGAGTTTCGCTCTTGCTACCCAGGCTGGAGTGCAATGGCGCGATCTCAGCTCACCGCAACCTCCGCCTCCTGGGTTCAGGCAATTCTCCTGCCTCAGCCTCTTGAGTAGCTGGGATTACAGGCACGCACCACCATGCCCAGCTAATTTTTTGTATTTTTAGTAGAGACGGGGTTTCACCATGTTGACCAGGATGGTCTTGATCTCTTGACCTCGTGATCCACCCACCTCGGCCTCCCAAAGTGCTGGGATTACAGGCTTGAGCCACCACACCCGGCTGGTTCTTGTTTAGTTTTAAAGCTAATACCAGTTTATTTAAAAACAGTTTGATAAGATGAGGATAAAAAGAATCACTTCATTTTAATCACTGGACTCTCCCAGTCCAATTCCACGAGCCAAAGAGAACTGAAGTGAATATTTCAGAACTAGGAAGATACTTCTTTTAATACAGAGAAGATCGTTTCAACCCAACTGGTTGCAGCATACATCCCAGGGAAATTCTAACATTTCCCCAAGTGTATCCCTAGACAACCGTCTTAGTCCATTTGCGTTGCTAGAAAAGGTTACCTGCGGCTGGGTAATTTGTAAAGAAAAGAGGTGGCTGGGCACGGTGGCTCACGCCTGTAATCCGGCACTTTGGGAGGCCAAGGTGAGCAGATCATGAGGTCAGGAGTTCGAGACCAGCCTGACCAACATAATGAAACCCCATTGCTATTAAAAATACAAAAATTAGCTGGGCGTGGTGGCACGTGCTGGTAATCCCAGCCGCTCAGGAAGCTGAGGCAGGAGAATCGCTTGAACCTGGGAGGCGAAGGTAGCAGTGAGCCAAGATTGTGCCAATGCACTCCAGCCTGGGAGACAGAGTGAGACTCCATCTCAAAAAATAAAAAGAGGTGTAACTGCCTCACAATTCTGAAGACTGTATCAGAAGCATAATGCCAGTATCTGCTTCTAGTGAACACCTCAGGCTGCTTCCACTCATGGCAGAAGGGAAAAGCGAGCAGGCATCACATAGCAAGAGAAGAAGGAAGAGAGAGATGGGGAGGAAACGCCAGGTTCTTTTCACAACCAGTGCTCACGAGAACCAATAGAGCTGGAACTCACTCGTTACCACAAGGACAGCACCAAGCTCTTCACGAGGGGTCCACCTCCGGGCACCAAACACCCGGCAACAGGCCCCACCTTTAATGTTGGAGATCAAATTTCAGCATGAGATTTGGAGGGCCAACTATCCAACGTCTGATGCCTGAAAGACTACAAATACAGCGAAAAGGGGGAGGGAACCTTGCCTGCCAACCTCACCTCCTGAAAACCCACAGTGAGTACCAGCCTACCTAAGACTCAGAAATTGTGCAGTGTTTTAAAATATATGTATATATCTGTTTAACAAGCATTACCTAAAACATTCAGAAACCTTAGAACCCCATGAAACACACTTTAGAAAACACTACTAGTTAAAATTAAAAACAGAACAAGACTACTTCCTACAACAATTATTATTACCCTTTTCTAGATTTTTTTAACCAATACTATAAATACATGAAATGGAAATAAGAATTGGACATTTTAGAATGGCACAGAGAAAAATGCATTGTTGGCTGATATTTTGTTTATCTACAAGTTACAAATAATAAGCTCTAAAACTATTAGAATTCATAGGAATTCAGCAATGTAGCTACAATACAAGCTAAATTTTCAAAATAATAGATTCTCCATAGCTTAGCAATAAACACTTAGAAAAGTTAAGACATTTAATCACAGTAATTATTTTTAAGAATTAAAACATAGTTTTAATTTTAAAAGTTAACACTTCCACTAAAAAGATGAGACTGCAATTTATGAGTAATGCTCATGGAGAAGATAATGCTTAAATAAAGGAATTAAGGATGGTGTGAGCTGCCTGTAATCCCAGCACTTTGGGAGGCCGAGGCGTGTGGGTCACTTGAGGTCAGGAGTTCGAGACCAGCCTGACCAGCATGGTGAAACCCTATCTCTACTAAATACAAAAAAATAGCTGGGTGTGGTGATGTGCGCCTATAATCCCAGCTACTTGAGAGGCTGAGGCAAGAGAATCACTTGAACCCAGGAGACGGAGGTTGCAGTGAGTCAAGATGGTGCCATTGCACTCCAGTCTAGGCAACAAGAATTTTAAAAAAAAAGTGTGAGTTTAAGGCAGCAGAAAAATATATTTTGGAGCAAATCAGCATTTTACCTGAAAAATGTTCCTCTTCCTTCTGACCTCAATGTTCGCTTACAAAAAAAAAAAAATCCTCCATCAGCTCTTTACAGTTAATGCCTTATCTCTCTAGATGCTTTCAAGATTTTTCTTTGTCCTTAGTCTTTAGTTTTTGATTGATGATTCTGGTATGGATTTGTTTGGGCTTATCTTGTCTGGGCTTCACTCAGCTTCTTGGTTTGTGTCTTTTTCCATATTTGGTTTGTGTCTTTTGCCAAATTTGGAAAGTTTTCAATCATCATTTCTCCAAATCATTTTTCAGCCCATACTTCCTTATCTCCTTCTGGAATTCCAGTAATACAAATATTAGATCTTTTGCTCTGTCCCACAGATCCCTGAGGCTCTTGTCATTTCCATCTGTTTCCCCACTGTTGTTCAAATCAGATAATTTCTATTGTTCTGTCTTTGAGTTCACTGATTCTTTCATCTTTTATATTCATTCTGCTATTGAATGCACACACTGAGTTTTTTATTTCAGTTATTATATTTTTTAGTTCTAAACTTTTCATTTGTTTTTCCTTATATCTTCAGTTTCCTTCCTAAGCCTTTCTTTCATTTGTTTCAAACATGTTTGTCATTGCTTATTGTAGTATTTTAATGATGGCTGCTTTACCATCTAATTTCTGTATCATCACTGTGTTGACATCTGCTGATTACCTTTTCTCATTCAAACAGATTTTCCTGGTTTTTGGCAAAACCACGTTCCTCAGAAGGACACTGTGTGTTAAGACTCTAGATCCTACTTAACCTTTTTTCTTTCTTTTCTGTACGCAGTCACCCTATTTAGAGAGAGCATGAAGGCCAAAGTAGGAGTGAAAGTTCATCTCCCAGCTGGGGCCCGCTGACAGCAGCAGAAACTGAGCCCACACACTCATCACCTCATTGTCACCAGGTTCAGGTGTAAGTTCACGCCCTCCAGGTGGGGCCAGAAATGCAGTTCCCCACTCAGCCCCACAAACACCATGGGGCCGGGGTGGGCATAGGGAGCAGTTTTTCTTTCTGTGTTTGGCTGGAATCAGGCAGGTTTCATCTTCTTGGATGCCCATTTCTTGGTCCTTTGGCTAGAGTAAACAGGCTTTTCTTGGGGCTTTTTATTTTTTTTCTGTGCCTGTTAATGGTTTCAGGTTGACACTTCCCCCAGCTTCTCATCTAGAATATAAGGGAGGCAAAAAGAAAATCCAGAGTCACACAGGAACAGAAAACCAAACACCACATGTTCTCATTCATAAGTGGGAACTGAACGATGAGAACACATGGACACAGGGAGGGGAGCATCACACACCAGGGCCTGTCAGTGGGTGAGGATCTCGGGGAGGGATAACATTATAACATTAGGACAAATACCTAATGTAGATGATGGGTTAATGTGTGCAGCAAACCACCATGGCATGTTGATACCTATGTAACAAACCTGTACTATCTGCGCGTGTATCCCAGAACTTAAAAGTACGATAATAAGAAAGAAAGAAAGAAAGAAAGAAAGAAAGAAAGAAAGAAAGACAGAAAGAAAGACAGAAAGAAAGAAAAAGAAAGAAAGAAAGAAAGAAAGAAAGAAAGAAAGAAAGAAAGAAAGAGAAAGAAAGAAAGAAAACCCAGAGAATTCACCACTGTGTCATTCTTCAAGTTTCAAGTATCCTAGCCAGTCTTCTGGACCAGTCTATGGAGGAAGACACATGCAGACAGCAGAGCAGCCTGAACGCCCTGAGAGAGGGAAGCCATCCCTCGACAGGAGAGGTAGGGGCCTCTCGAAACACAGGAACAAATTCGACACTGATATGTTCCAAATAGCCTCAAACATCCTCCTAACAGGGGCTGTGGATTCACAAAGTGCAGGTCGGCCAGTCTTTCCTGGAGCATGCATACAGACGCTTCACTGACATTTCATTTTTTTTTAACAGTTTTGTTGATATAATTCACATCACATAGAAGTTTTCCATTTAAAGTGTACAATTCAATGGCTTTTAGCATATTCACAGAGTTGAGTACCCATCACCACAGTCAGTTATAGAATACATTTATTAACCCAAAAAGAAACCCAGCACCCTTTTGCCAGCACCTCTCCAGGGCCCTCAACCACAGGCAACCACTAATCTACTTTCTGTCTCTAAGGAGGCACCCATTCTGGACATCTCATAGCAATGAAATCAGAGAGTTCGTGGCCTTTTATAGCTGGCTTCTTTCATTTAACATCATCTTTTCAAGGCTCATCCATGTTGTAGCATTTATCAATTTTTTACTCCTTTTTATAGGTGAATAACAATTGATATCCCATATTGTTTATCCATTCATCAATTATAGATAGATATCTAATTCCATGTTTACCATCTGAAGAACTGCCATCCTGTTTTTGCAAAGTGGCTATGCCATTTTACATTCCCATTAGCAGTGTATGAGGGTTCCAATTTCTCCACATTCTTGCCCACATTTATTATCAGTCTTTATTACTGTAGCCATCCTAGCAGGTGTGAAGTGGTATCTCATTGAAGTTTTGATCTGCATTTCCCTGGTAGCTAATAATAGGAACTTCTTTTCATGTCTTTATTTGGTCCTTCTTTGGAGGAATACCTATGTAGAGTTCTTGTCCACTTTTTAATTGGTTAATTGTGTTTTTGTTATTGCCTTGTAAGAATTTTTTATATATTCTGGAGACTAGATTATTATCAGATATGCAATTTTCATTCTACGGCCATACCACCTGAATGCACCTGATCTCATCAGATACGTAATTTGCAAATATTTTGTCTCATGTATTTTCACTTCCTTTATAGTCTACTTTGAAGTACAAAAAAAATTAATTTTAATGAAGTCTAGTTTATCTACTTTTTCTTTGTGGATTGCATTTTTGTTGTAGCTAAGAAATAGTTGCCTAACCCAAGGTCATAAAGTTATTCCTAGGCCGGGCACGGTGGCTCACACCTGTAATCCGAACACTTCGGGAAGTCGATAAGGGTGGATCACCTTAGGTCAGAGTTCGAGACCAGTCTGACCAACATGGTTTTCTTCCTGCCTCTGTAGCTGATTGTTGCTCTACTGAACCACAAATACCCAATCCCAATAGTGTATTAGTCAGGACTGCGTTTGGTTGAATGCCTCAAAACCAAAAATCTGCCTTAACAAATAGGGAATCATTTGTCTCATGCAGCAAGACATCTAGAAGTAGTTGCCTAGGGCTAGTGCTCAGAGATATTACCAAAGACCCCCTTCCTTCTTCTTTCCTTCCCTGTCAGCCCTAACATTTGGTTGTCAACATGCAGGTCATGGACAGTGGCTGCTGCATTCTCATCCCAGGCTGGAAGACGCAGATTGCAAAGGACCAAAGATTTTGCTAGTGAACACATGTCCGTTTTCCAGTTCTCCCAGAGCACTACCTGGTGACTTCCACTCCCACCTTATTAGCCAGAATGGTATCACATGCCCCCCCAACCTGCAAGGGAGTCCTGGAAGATGTGCATTTTTTTTTAGACAGAGTCTCACTCTGTCACCCAGGCAGAGTGCAATGGTGCAAACTCGGCTCACTGCAACCTCCGTGTCCCGAGTTCAAGTGATTCTCCCACCTCAGCCTCCTCCGTAGCTGGGATTACAGGCACCCACCATCATGCTCCCTAATTTTTGTATTTTTAGTAGAGACAGGGTTTCACCATGTTGGCCAGACTAGTCTCAAACTCCTGACCTCAGGTGATCTGCCCACCTCAGCCTCCCGAAGTGCTGGGATTATAGGCGTGAGCCACCGTACCCGGCCTTAAAATGAGCATTTTTAACAGGGTCATTGCTTCCCCAATGAAATCCGGTGTCCACCAGCAGTGACTTCCACAACTAAGTTGGTGATGATGCTGCTACTCCAGTGGCAGGCATGAGAAGTCCCCAGGAAGAGTGCTGAGGTGCTGGAAAAGCGCTCGGGTCACTATTTGGGGAGGAAGCCAATTTTGTGTTCTGGGTGTCAGCCGACACCTCTCCATTAGAAGAAGGGGGAAGCTCCCTCTCATAATCAGGAGCTTCCAGAGGCAAAGACGGGAGAAGAGGAGGCCAGCAATAGCCTTTGGGGAGCAAGGAAAAAGAACAGTGAGTGAGGCTGGACGTGGGCAAAAATCAGCAATCCAAAACTGAAAAGGGAAAAGCCTGCTGGTGGAAGGGCCAGGATGGGACTGTCAAAGAACCAAATACCCAGAGACTGAGCAGTTGCCATGGAGAGTGTGGAGCAAGCGCCTCCTCCTCTCCCACATGGACCTTCTGCAAAGGGCAAGTTGCTCATCCTATGGGCTGAGCTGCGTCCCCCCAAAATCCACGTGTTGAAATGCTAACGCCCAGTACCTCAGAATGGGACTATGTCTAAAAACAGTCTTTATAAAGATAACTGAGTTAAAATGAGGTCACAGGGGTGGGCACTCACCCAACATGACCGGTGCCTCCATGAGAAGAGGAAGTAGAACACTGACAGGCGGAGCAGAGATCTTGGAAAGACGCGGAGAAGACCGCCCTCTGCGAGGCAAGGAGAGAGGCCGAAGAAGGAATACCCTGCCATCACCTTGATGCTGGACACCTGCCTCCGGAACTGTGAGAAAGTAAATCTGTTGTTGAAGTCACCCAGTCAAGGCACTTTGCTGTGGCAGCCCTGGTTAGCGTTTATTCTGGTGAGATGGGGTGGGGCGCTCTGAAGAGACAGTGTGTCTCACATCAGGATCTTTGTAGCTGCACAGAAACTCCTCAGAGTCAAACCCAGCAGCTTGAAGCAGAAGAGTGAGACTCCCTGGGAAACCACAGAAATGACAAAAATGTGTTGGGCTTTTGAAGACCTGGGGTTGAGGAGGGGCCAAGGGGTCTCAGGGCTCCGGCCATTATCCAAGCTTCGCAAGCTAAGGACACTGGCTGGAAAGAGAAGAGAGACATGATTTCTTTCTGAGATCTCTCTTCCCCTGAAACCTGACCTAGGGGAGAGGAAGCCATTCTATGTGGAGGAGTGGCCCCAAATGTGCCCTCTCCCAGGCACCTCTGTCCCTGAAGAGAATCTTCCAAGGATCTGCTCTTGGCCAACTGCCCTGTGGGAAACGACTCCACAAGTTCCCCTCAGCTGCACTCCCCACTCTCCTCCCGGATTTATTTCATGCCACGCTTCTCACCGTCTGGCATGCTACAAGTTTGACATATTTGTTTGTTTGCCGTTTATCTCCCTCCACTTGAAACTTCTGAAGGGCATGGATTTTGTGTGTTTTGTTCACCACCAGATTCCCAGCTCCTAGAACACAGTAGATGCTCAGCAAATATGTCACGTGAATCAATGACGTTACTTGCCAACAGCCTATTGCTGAAAACTGATGAAATCTGTACACTCTGTCCCTAAGGTATTTGCCTTTTCACATAGGAATCCAGGAGTTTGGAGTAACTTGAAGGTTCAGGTTAATTGGGTTTTTAAATGATGGAATCTCAGACAAATTGATAGGCTCATGTGGAAGATATCTGAAAGCAGACAGAACTTCCTAACCCTCCTCCGGTCGCACCATGGAATCTGCTACATGCTCCCCAGAGGTAGATCCCACGGGAACTCACGTGGGAGAAAAGGGAGCTGGGCAAGGGGAGTGTGGACCCAGGCTCTGGGCTCCTGGGCAGGGCCCGCTGTGCTGCTCCTTCCAGAGCTCACTGACCCCATCCTCAGCCCCTGTGTGCACAGAAGCGAGCCTCTGCATTTCGAGTGGCTGAGACGTCATTTTGGGGGAGTTTATGGCGTTATTAATATGGAAATATGCAAGGTTCCACGGCAAGCAGCTTGCCCCTGTATTAATAATGGTTATTCACAGTCCAGGAGTCCAAGGCATTTCTGCTTGGGTGCTCATTAAAACTGGACCCATAAAGAATGGGAATAAGGCAGTAAATCAGCTGTGGGTCCAACCATCTCATGTCGCTGGGAATAGGGGTCTGTACCACCAGAAAGTGGAGTTACTGTCTCAAATCCTGCTCACCAAGCCATGTGCTAGACAGCCCACCCTCCCACCATCACCCATGTGCAAACCGCTCCCCCATTCTGCTCCTAAGGAGGGAGCCGTAGGTCCTGGAGTCACCTGTCATCTTCAGATACTCTCCAGCCATCACAGGTGACGAGGGGGGGGAATATAGAGTCAGCCTGGAAACCCGGACTCCAGCCCAGTTCCACTTTCCCACAAGCCCTGCCGGGATCCCAGAAGGGCGCGGCTCCTGCGTTCTTCCAGGGGAGGGTAAATGCTGATTCAGTCTACATTTCTTAAGGAAGACTGGGGGACTGTTTCATTGATCTATCTCAGCCTTGAGGAAATAAATAGCGTAGGTATGCGGCTCATCGTTCACACAAAATGCGATGGCATTTATTTTCCTCATCTTCATCTTGCTACAAGCTCCATACCTGTCAAGTCCTAACTCTGTGTCACGATGTTCATTGTTATTATCACTGCTACTATCAATACTATTTATTATTAGAGGGAATTCCTCTAATTGACAGAAACTTCAGCAGGATTACACAGAGAAGGAACCCCAAAATTCATAAGTTTCCAAATGACACTTGACCGTAACATTTGGTTATCTATGTCTGCATAACAAACTACGCCAGAATTTGGTGGCTTAAAACAATGATTTATTATTTCTTATGATTCTGTGGGTTGACTGCGCTTAGCTTCCTGACACAGCAGCTGGATCTCAAGGCGGCCCAGGCCAGGAGCAGTGGCTCGTGCCCGCAATCCCAGCACTTCAGAAGGCCAAGGTGGGCAGATCGCTTGATCCCAGCAGTTAGAGACCAGCCTAGGCAACACAATGAAGTACCAACTCTACAAAAGATACAAAAATTTGCTGGGCATGGTGGCACGCGCCTATAGTCCCAGCTACTCAGTTAGCTGAGGTGGGAGAATGATTTGATCCCAGGAGATCAAGCCTGCAGTGAGCTCTGATTTGTGCCACTGCATTGCAGCCTGGGTGGTAGAGTGAGACCACGTCTCAAAACAAATAAATAAATGAAAAGGTAAATAAAAAGATGGCCCAAAGAGAAGCTGCAAGGCCTCTGAAGGTCTGGGCTGAGAAGTCACACTGTGTCACTCTAAGCACATTCTGTCAGTCAAAAGACGTCACAGAGCCTGCCCAGCCAAGGGGACAGGAAACAGCTCCCCAAACCCCCAGCCACTGATGGGAGAAACCGAATGTGCACCCAGGGATAGATCACTGGTGCAGTCTTTGCAGTCTATCAGCGTCACCTAAATAACCGTCAACAAAGCAGACCCACTCTCTTCACAGGCGCCTGTGTGTATACCACCTAGCTTATGTGGGCCTTGGCTTTCTGACCAGGTAAATGGAGATGGTGTCTTGTCCAACCAAAGATAGGAACTGAACAGGATAACCTGTTAAAATTCCCTTCCAGCTGTGAGGCTGTGGCTTCTACCGTCTCACAGATGCTTTCAATTACAAATGATTTTCATATATCCTTTGAACTTCAGGACCTAAAAAAGATGAAAATATCTGTTTTCTCTCCACCGGCAAGTCTTAAATCTTAGACTGTGTTTAGTGATCTTTTAATTCCACAGTAATGTCAGAACCACCAAATTTACCTGAATTTGTTCCTCAAATTTCTTTTGGCGTGTATTATTTTTCCATCCTAAAGGAAAGAGAAAAATTTGGATCAAGCATTAAATATGGGCTGGGCGTGGTGGCTCACACCTTTAATCTTTGCACTTTGGAGGCCAAGGCAGGAGAGTCGCTTGAGCCCAGGAGTTTGAGACCAGCCTAGGCAACCTAGTGAGATCACCGTCTCACAAGCAAATAAATTTAAAAACGTTTTTAAGTTAAATATAAAGACCAGGCTCAGTGGCTCATGCCTATCATCCCAGAATTTTGGTAGGTCAAAGGAGGCTGATCACTTGAGGCCAAGAGTTCAAGAACAACCTGGCCAACATGGTGAAACCTTGTCTCTATGAAAAAAATACAAAACTTAGGCAGGTATGCTGGCACACACCTGTAGTCTCAGCTACTCAGGTTGCTGAGACACAAGAATCACTTGAATCCGGGAGGCAGAGATTACAGTGAGCCAAGATCATGCCACTGCACTCCAGCCTAGGCAACAGAGCAAGACTCTGTCTCAAACATACATACATACATACAGTTAAATATGACAGTCCTTTCCAAGTACTTCTGTGAGAAAATGTGAAACTGGCATGCAAAAAGAAAAATTACATTAAACCTAAAGAAAAGAGATAACCGCAGGATTGTTGACCCAAAACATACATGCATCACAGGAAATGGAATGAGAAACACTGGCCCACACAATGACAATGAAAAGGACCTTTGGACTGGCCAAGCGAACAACAACAACAAAAATCTTGGCCAGGCTTGGTGGCTCATGCCTGTAATCCCAGCACTTTGGGAGGCCGAGGCGGGCAGATCATGAGGTCAAGAGATCGAGACCATCCTGGCCAACATGGTGAAACCCCCCCATCTCTACTTAAAATACAAAAAAATTAGCTGGGTGTGGTGGCACACACCTGTAGTCCCAGCTACTCAGGAGGCTGAGGCAGGAGAATTGCTTGAACCCAAGAGGCAGAGGTCGCAGTGAGCCGAGGTCGCACCATTGCACTCTGGCGCCTGTTGACGGAGTGAGACTCTGTCTCAAAAAATATATATATTACTTTTCAAAAACAGAAAATGTTAAAGTACTACCGACACATTTTTTTTTGACAGTGTCTTGCCCTGTCACCCAGGCTAGACTGCAGTGGTGGGATCATAGCTCACTGCAGCCTCTAGCTCCTGCGCTCGAGTCATCGTCCCACCTCAGCCTCCCCAGTAGCTGGAACTATAGATACACACCACCACACATGGTTAGTTTTTTTGTGTTGTTATTTTTTTGTAGAGACAGGGTCTTGCTATGTTGCCCAAACTGGTCTGAAATTCCTGACCTCAAGCCATCCTCCCACCTCGGTGTTCCAAAGAGCTTCCAAAGAGGTTCCGGGCATGAGCCACCGCACCTGGCCATAAACACAAATTCATTTACACGAAATTCCAAATATTGATGAAAAAAATGTATTCACATAGCCAAGCAAAACCGCCCTGCAAATTCCTATTTCCTCACATAAATCACTCTTCTCATGTTTCTCTGCACCACAACTTGAGGATTTTCTTTTGGTTTATCTTCACATAAAATGTCATCAAAGCACCTCATAAATTTCATTTGCAAATTCAATGTGTCTCACACCCATAACCTTGTCCCTCTGCAAAACAGAATCTCGACCAGCTGTTCTGAACCCACCTCTAGAACAATGCCTGGAAGAGCTCATCACCACCGGACATCCTGAAGACAACAAAACAAGACTAGAAATGAGAAGTGCGGGAAACCGAGTATTGATATGTACACGCAAAACACATAGCAGAGTCCTGATGTTCATTTTCAGTTCTTCCACTGAAGGAACCAGTAAAAACTCTAAACTGACCATCCCATTCTGTTCTTTTTCCGCCTCTGCTCTACAGGGCTGCAGCTTCCTTTAAGATCAGCGTCCATATTTTGACCTGCCAGAATTTCACAGGCAATCTCTGCCAACACTGTAATACAAAAATTCACCCGACCTACCAAATACTTTATGCAACTGTAATGCGAAGGGTCGCTTCCTCCAACACAACCTGCTCTCGGTGTTTACGTTTCCCTGGGAATGGTTTCCTACTCTCTGCAGCTTCAGAATCACTGTGTTCCACCCACATTCGACATAAGAGAGGGAGAGTTTAAGTTTTGTCTTTCTTGCTGGCTAGTCAAAGGTGACTCCATATTAGGGTCCAGGGTGAAGATGCTTTCCTCTCTTGCACTGTCTCTCTCGACATCTTTTAGCCACTGTCATCATCCCCAACGTCACCATGATACTTCTGTGTAACAGCCCTGACCTACAGCTTGAAAGAAGCTGCTCAACACAAGACCTCATGAAACACATTTGTAGCTGCTGTCACACAGGCTGCATGAGCACAGAAAGTCCAAATCACAGAATTTTTTTAGAGTTAACATAGACTCTACAGATCAACGCCATCCCCCTCATTGTAGAAATAAAGAAACTGAGACAGTAGAGGAAGGGAGGGAGGAGAGAGGAGGGGAGGGAGGGAGGTCTCAAATAGGACCCCTTTTGGATTTCAGACTTGCCACAGAGATGGAGCCACCAGTGGCAATCTCTCTCCTCTGCTGCTCCCCTGCAGGCCCAAGCCTTCCATCTATCATGGCCTTCTAAGCTTCCCTTTCCATCCCGTCCCTGGGCATGGCTTACAGGGGTCCAGTGGAAGTGTCCACAGGCAGGGCCAGTTTCACAGGAAAAAAACCTGGACAGTCCCAGAAGACCCCACATTTAGAAAGACTCTGTGCTTGACTTCAATTTCTGCTGCCACTGTCTTGAAATTCTTAGCAGTTTTTTAACATACTGGAGACCGCCACATTTTCATTTTGCACTGAGCACTGCAAACTACATAGCCAGTCCCATCCACAGTATATACCACATGAATTAATCGCCTTTGACTAGTTCTGAAGAAACACAACACTTCAGAATCTCCCTCCCACCCTGAGTGTGGGTGGAACACAGAGGGATTACGATGTTACAGCAACCTCACCCACATTCCTCTTCCAGGGAGGGTCAGCAGGGTGAGTGAGAAGATCAATAAAAACTATCACTAAGCATCCTCCCTCCCTGGGCTTTGGGTTCCAGAAAAAGACCCTTGTCCCTATCTGAGTCCCAACTACCTATCTGTGAATACACAGCAAGTGCTCCCTTGGCCTAATTAACTAACCTCTCTGAGCCCCGTTCTTTCTTTCCTCCAATTATAGAAGCCATAAATGCTCATTATAGAAAAATTGAAAAGTGCAGAAAAACAGAAGGAAGAAAAGGTCACCTGCCTTATTAAACACACATATTTTCTCTGTAAGGTATGTCGCAGCCTTACTATCTGAGTGTCATCACTGTTACCACTTTTCGGTTTTCCTTCTGGCTTCCTTCCATGCCTACACTTTTTCACATATCCAAGGAAAGACCACCTTCTCCCCAGCAAGAAAGAGTATTGGTAATCTTGGGAGCCTCTGCTACTGGTGGCCTAGAGAGCCAGATGAAGGAGTAGAGAAATAGCAGCTGACTACAGGATGGCACAAGAAGGTGGGCAGTGCCCAGCCACCGTGGTTCTTACAGGCATTGCATGCTCTCTACCTAGGGGTGGGGCTGGGGAAAAGAATCCAGAGAGGCAACCAGCCCAGCAGGTGACAGGGACCCCCTCCGTCCCAGCAGTGCCCTGCTCCTATCACAGTTCCTGTTGCAACCAGGATCTCAGGGGGTAGAAGTAAACAGGGACAAGAAATCTTCAGCAGCTTTGGGGATGAGATCCTCAAGGAGCTGCGTAGACATGAATTGTGGGTCATTTCTTTAAACCATAACCCTCGTAGGCTAATGGGAAAGATAGCAGTGGCTAAGACTAGCCTCCCTCCATGACCAGAGGAAGAGACTTCCAGTGGGTGCTGGTGGGGGGTGGAGAGACGAGATGAAGGCACAGCAGGTGTTCATTGCCCCCCACTCACCCCGCAGGCTGGTGGCATTCGGGAAACACCTGAAACGTAAGGGGTTATCACATAGTACACAGAACTGCGTATCCTGGTTTTCCACACAACACTATATCGTAAGTGATTTTCCATCTTATAATAAAATATTGACAAATGCTTTATTATTTTCCATTGTGTAGATACACTATAATCTATTTGGCACTACAGTGAACATCTTTGTAGTTCCCATTTTTCATTATTTAGGATTATTCCTTTATAATTAATATTGATTAGATTAATCGATTCAAATATTATACATTTTTTGGATACTCAATACACTGCTTTCCAAATTACACAAATTTACAATCCAACCAGATTAGATCAGAGCGTTGCACATGGGAAAACACACATATACATACATAAACATACACACTCAATTCTCACTATTCCTGGTAGTTATGTTCAATAAAGTCACCGCAAGCACTGAATCACAAATACTGAACTACAACTCCTACGGGAAATACGGAGTTAGTTTCCTGCAAGCCTCTGCTCACAACATTTTCATCAACCAGTCAAATACATGACCTTGTTCTATGAGTGTTCTCTTTAAAGACACCTCATTTACTACATGTCATTCATTCACTAACATTAAAATTACAGCCAATAGCACTGTAGCGCGTGACTAAGTGAAGCTTGTCTAACACATGCATCTTCTCTGCAAGGCACATAACAGCCTTCGGGCACTTGGAAACCCTAGACAGCACTTGAGCGCTATTCTTGGGGGCTATTTTAAACAGTGAAATTCCCCCAAAAAAGCATACAAATGTAAAAAGCGTTAGCTATGTGTGGTGACACACCTATAGTCCCAGCTACTCGGGAGACTGAGGAGGGAGGATCACTTCAGGCCAGGAGTTCAAGTCTGCAATGAACTATAATCATATCACAACACTCCAGCCTGGGCGACTGAGTGAGATGCCATCTCCAAAAACAAGTTAAGGCTGGGAGCAGTGGCTGACACCTGTAATCCTAGTATTGTGGGAAGTTGAGGTAGGTGGATTACCTGAGGTCAAGAGTTCAAGACCAGACTAGCCAACATGGTGAAACCTTGTCTCTACTAAAAATATAAAAATTAGCCCAGCTTGGTGGCGGGTACCTATAACTCCCTACTGGGGAGGCTGAGGCAGGAGAATCACTTGAACTCAGGATGAGGAGGTTGCAGTGAGCAAAGATCATGCCACTGCACTCCATCCTGGTCAGCAGAGCAAAAACTCCATCTCAAAAGAGAAAAAAAAAAAGTTACATTTAAAATTTTTTAAATGTTAAAAAGGTAGCACTAACTAGACCACGAAATGGACACATGTTTACAGTATGGGAACTGAACCAAGAAGGCAGAATGTCCCCTTTTTCACCTCATCTGGGAACGTGCACATTGGAGAACTCAATTTTTACCACTCTGAGCATGTCTGGGAATGACCATGAAGATTACTTTTGGAGTTACTAATGAATTTTAGCAAGTAGGTGAATTCACAATACAGAATCTGTGAATAATGAGGCTTGACTGTGTTTATATGTGAGTATGTAAGAGTGCGTGTGTGTGTGTGTGTGTGTGTGTGTGTGTGTGTGTGTGTGTTCATATATATCTGTAGATAGAGACAGACAGATAGATGGATCAGTCTTGTCTTAGGCTCCAGGAGAGCATGTGAAGTTTTTCTTTTGAAAAAGTAAATCACTGGGCACGGTGGCTCACGCTTGTGATTCCAGCACTTTGGGAGGCCAAGGTGGGCAGATCACTTGAGCTCAGGAGTTCAAGACCAGCCTGGACAACATGGCAAAACCTCATCTCTATTAAAAATAAAAAAATTAGCCAGGCGTGATGGCATATACCTGTAATCTCAGCTACTTAGGTGGTTAAGACAGAAGAATTGCTAAAACCCAGGAGAAGTCTGCAGTGAGCCAAGATCGCACCACTGCACTCCAGCCCGGACAACAGATGGAGACCCTGCCTCAAAAAAAAAAAAAAAAAAGTACAACAAGACAAATAAATGATAATACAAGTAGAATTAAATGCTAATGGTAAAATCTAGGTGGTGGGTTTATAGGTGTTCTCTGTACCTATGCAACAATCTTGCATGTTCTTCACATGTACCCCAAAACCTAAAATGCAATAAAAAAATTTTTTTTTAAAGTCAACGTTCCAGAGTTTTAAATTTTTCATAATTAAATGTTTTCTTTAGTCACTTCCATAGAAAAAAATGTAGAAAGTCATATCTACAGAAAAGAATATAGCCAAACTGATACAAGCACCTGTTTCTGGAGGGTACACTTATAAAAGACTTGCTTTCTTTTCTTTTCTTTTTTTGTTTGTTTGTTTCTTTGTTTGTTTGGAGACAAGGTCCAAACTATATTGTCCAGACTATATTGCCCAGGCTGGTCTCACACCCCTGGGTACAAGCAATCTCCTGCCTTGGCCTCTCAAAGTGCTGGGATTACAGGTGTGAGTCACCACTCCTGGACTGAGACTTTCTCTTTCTACCTGATACAATTCTAGAGAAAAAATGAGATTATTCTTTACTCTTACTATTTCATCTTTTCTTGTATTCTTTTTTCAGCCAAAGAGGTTAGTTGATGTGTTGATGTTTCTCCAAGCTTACTTGATAAGGACTCAGAGGCAAGGCTGACTGTGAGGGGTGGAAGCTAGAATGGGGTGACCCACCGGCAGTTTGGGTCTCCCAAGGCTGCTCAGACCTACTGCACTCACAGGTTCTTAGCCCACCCTATTTTCCTTACACACCCCTGTATTGCTGGTGTCCTACTCTGCACCTTACTTCCCTGATCAGACAGCGAATTCCCTGAGAGCAGAGACTGTGGCAGCAGCATGACAAATGGAAGGAGCGTCAGCATTGGACCTTCCATTTGCTGTGGGCTCAAGTCCCAGTGCAGGGCACAGCTCAAAGCTGTTTTCCTATCCCTAAGACGCTGTACAATTCAAGCCTCAGCTACAGAATGCTTCAGCCTGGGAACTTTATCCCAGTCTGATCCCAAGAGTGATGGGAATTTTGGCCCAAGCAAGACTTCAGAAATGTGTAGCACCCAATCCTAAAGAAGGAGGAAAAGAACAAGGTAGGAATGGGTTGGAGGGAGGCGCTAGAGTTATAAAGAGACTGCTTGTGTCTGTAGGGCTTGCTGGTACTCTTCTGGCTGTGCAGCATCCAAATTTGCTTTCCACCCAGATTGTTGGTGCAGCATGAGCTTGGCTACAGCTTTCTCTGCCTACCTTTCTTGGCTCTAAACCAGTTTCCAGCAAAGGTGCCCCTTTGAGTTCAAAATGGTGCCCTGGGGTACCTTGGCACACAGTTTGAAAACCATGACTCTAGGGAAATTTAAAAAAAAAAAAAAAAACCAGAGTGGAAGGGGCAAGGATAAAATATAAGCATCCTTGAATATACCTTGTATAAAGTTAGATTAAAAGCAAAAACAAAGCCACTCCTAAAAATCAAACTCCAGCTGATCTAATGAGCTTCATCATATATCAAGTTTATGGCATAAAAATTATTTCAAGTGACTATGAAATACATAGTTTCATTTTAATAGTACATCCTTAAGGACAAATACAAATACATCCTAAGAACAAAAAAGAACCACGAAGAAATTTTAAACCACATTCAGTAGACTTAATGTTAACATCATTGAAATCAGTATTTTAGATTTTTACATTTTTATTTTACTTTTGTAGAGATGGGATACCCCCGTCGTGCCTAGGCTGGTCTCAAAGTCCTGGACTCAAGCAATTCTCCTGCCTCAACCTCCCAAAATGTCAAGATACTGGCGTGAGCCACCGAGCCCAGCATGGAATGAGTATTTTGAAATTATTGGAGAACAAAAGATATGGATATAAATATAGAAGACATGTAAGAAATTATGGTAATATCATCAAGCACAAAAATATTTAAGGTAGAAAAAAGAGAGTCAAACATAAAATTCAAAAAAGTTAAAATGCTATCATCTGGAAATTGGATCGGAAATATCAGAATAAATTTATTAATTATTTTTCTGTTTTAAAAAGTATGGGGCATACACTGTGGCTCAGGCCTGTAATCCTTGCATTTTGGGAGACTGAGGTGTGCAGATCACTTGAGATCAAAAGTTCAAGACCAGCCTAGCCAACATGGTGAAAACCCACCTCTACTACAAATACAAAAATTAGCCAGGTGTAGTGGCTGACACCTGTAACCCCAGCTACTCAGAATGCTGAAACAGGAGAATCACTCGAACCCAAGAGGTGGAGGTTTCAGTGAACCGAGATCACGGCACTGCACTCCATCCAGCCTGGGCAACAAGAGCAAGACTCCATCTCAAAAAATTAAAAAATAAATAAAATGAAAATGAAAAAATAAAAAGTATAGCCTGGGTGCAGTAATTCATGCCTGCAATCTCAACATTTTGGGAGGTCAAGGTGGGAGGATCACTTGAGTTTGAGACCAGAATGGGCAACATAGCAAGATTTGTTACACAAAAAATGTTTTAAAAAATTAATCAGGTGAGGCAGCACTGCAACCTCAGCCTCCCAGTTTCAAGTGATCCTCCTGCCTCAGCCTCCTGAGTAGCTGGGACTACAGGTGTGCACCACCAAGCCCAGCTAATTTTTGTATTTTTAGTAGAGATGGGTTTCGCCATGTTGCACAGGCTGGTCTCGAACTCCTGACCTCAGGTGATCCACCTGCCTCGGCCTCCCAAAGTGCTGGGATTACAGGCATGAACCACCACATCCTGCCAAGGCTGCTTTTTTAAGTGTAAGAAGCAAAAGGAAACCCTCATTGGTCACTTTTGGGGGTTCTATTGCACCAATTCATCATTCTGGAAACTGATAATTAAAAGGAAAGAATCAAGTAATTATCTGCCTTTCCTGTACAGACTCCATTTCAGGGTGCAGCTTCTACTGTGGTTCTTTTCAGATGCTACTAAACATCGACTCATAAGCTGACCATGAGCCACACTGGGAATCAGAGCCTCTGGGCAGGAAGCACAGCTGGTCCACTGGCAGCACCAAGCACTCCCCTGCCTGGGCTGTGAGGACGCAAAAGCATAAGAATGATACAGTGGACCATGCAGCAGCCCTAGGGCCACCCCAGGAGCTGTCCTCTCCCCAGGGAGACCCAGCATGGCACAGGAACAGTAACCAGGCTAGTGCAGAAGCCTGGTGCCCACAGGAACCAATGCCTCTTGCAACGAGTCCACAGATCAGAGTTTCCAGGGCCCCAGGAGGATCCCTGCACACAAGGAAGCTGCGGCAGATGGCATTTTCCAAAGAAGGACACAACAATATTCTTGACCCACATGTTGTTTTAGAAACTTGCCACATAAAGAGGTGAATCAAATTTTTATAAGAAACTTAGTACTGATGTAATTAGTTTAACCAATAATAAATTTCAAATAATAATGAAGTAGATACAAAGAAAATATAAGCCGGGCACAGTGGCTCATGCCTGTAATCCCAACACTTTGGGAGGCCAAGGCGGGTGGATCACCTGAGGTCAGGAGTTCGAGACCAGCCTGGCCAGCATGAAGAAACCCAGTCTCTACTAAAAATACAAAAATTAGCAGGGCATGGTGGTGTGTGCCTGTAATCCCAGCTACTAGGGGGCTGAGGCAGGAATCGCTTGAACCTGGGAAGTGGAGATTGCAGTGAGCCAAGATTTAATCGCTTGAACCTGGGAGGTGGAGGTTGCAGTGAGCCGAGATTGTGCCACTACACTCCAGCCTGGGCAGTAGAGCGGGACTCTGTCTCAAAAAAAAAAAAAGAAAATATAATAAAACTGAGGTTCACATTATATTTCTAATTTTAAAAGATGTGAATTACAAGCAGAATGTAGATTATAATCCTATTTTTTGGAAAATTGAAAACCACAAAAATATTAACAGTACTTTTTTTTTTTTTTTTTTTTTTTGAGAGCAAGAGATGATCTCACTGTCACCCAGGCTGCAGTGTACCATCACAGCTCACTGCAGCCTCCACCTCCCAAGCTCAAGCAATCCCTCCACCTCGGACTCTTGAGTAGCTGGGTATACAGGAACATGCCACCATGCTCAGCTAATTTTTTAACTTTTTGTAGTGACAGCATCTTGCTATGTTGTCCAGGCTAGTCCCAACTCCTGGGCTCAAGTAATCCTCCCACATCAGCCTAGCAAAGTGCTGGGATTACAGGCATGAGCCACCACACCCAGGTTATAGTGGATATTTTTAGATGTTGGTATTAAGGAAAGAATAAACAATAAAATGATAAAAACATACATTGGTAAAAGTAAGCATATTTTCAAACTCATAATAAGCTATGATAGTGACAGCATCGTGAGACAGCTACTTTCACATATAGCTGGTGGTAGCATCAGTTGGGATGACTTTTCTGGAAAGCAATTTCAAATTGTGTATCCAGTCTTTAAAATATTTATGTCCAGGCTGGCGCGGTGGCTCACACCTGTTATCCCAGCACTTTGGGAGGCCGAGGTGGGTGAATCACGAGGTCAGGGGTTCGAGACCAGCCTGGCCCACATGGTGAAACCCCCATCTCTACTAAAGACACAAAAAATAGCTGGACATGGTAGCATGAGCCTGTAGTCCCAGCTGCTCGGGAGGCTGAGGCAGGAGAATGGCTTGAACCTGGGAGGTGGAGGTTGCAGTCAGCTGAGATTATGCCATTGCACTCCAGCCTGGGTGACAGGGCAAGACTCAGTCTATATATATACATATACACACACACACACACACACACACACACACACACACACACACACATATATATATATATATTCTTTGTTATGGACTGAATCATGACCCACTAAAAGTTACATGTTGAAGCCCTAACCACCATTGTGACTATTTGGAGACTGGGCCTGTGAGGAGGTTATGAAGGTTCAATGAAGTCATAAGGGCAGGGTCTCAATCAGATAGAGATGGTAACTTTATAGAGGAGGAAGAGATATCAGAGCCCCCTCTGTGTCATGTGAGGACACAGTGAGAGGACAGCTGTCTGCAAACCAGGAAGTGAGCCCTTACCAGAAACCAAATCAGCCAGAACCTTGATCTTGGACTTACCAGCCTCCAAAATTGATGAAGAATAAATTTCTATTGGTTTGTTGTTGTTGTTGTTGTTGTTGCTGCTGCTGCTGCTGCTGTTGTTTTAATATGATGGAGTCTCACTCTATTGCCTAGGCTGGAGTGCGATGGTGTGATCTCGGCTCACTACAACCTCCGCCTCTCAGGTTCAAGAGATTCTCCTGTCTCAGCCTCTCCACTAGCTAGGATTATAGCATGCACCACCACATCTGGATAATTGGGTTTTTAGTAGAGACGGGGATTCACTATGTTGGCCAGGCTGGTCTCGAACTCCTGACCTTGTGATCTGTGTGCCTCAGCTTCCCAAAGTGCTGGGATTACAGACGTGAGCCACTGCACCTGGCCTAAATTTCTCTTAAGTTATCCAGTCCATGGTATTTTGTTATTGAAGCCCAAACTGACTAAGACACCCTTAATTCAAATATATGAGTTCAACCAGGCACAGTAGCTCACACCTGTAATCCCAGCACTTTGGGAAGCTGAGGTGGGTGGATCACCTGAGGTCAGGAGTTCAAGACCAGCATGGCCAACATGGAAAAACCCCATCTCCACTAAAAATACAAAAACTAACTGGACTTGGTGGCACCTCCCTGTAATCCCAGCTAGTTGGGAGGCTGAGGCAGGAGAATCGCTTAGACCCAGGAGGCGGAAGTTGCAGTGAGCCAGTATCACGCCACTGCACTCCAGTTGGGTGACAGAGTGAGACTCCATCTCAAAAAACAAAACAAAACAAAAGCAAATACATGAGTTCTAGAAAACTTTAAGAGGAAATAACCTCAGAGATGCAATCAATGACTGCATACCAAGATGTTTATCACACTATTGTTTGTCATAATGAAAAACTAGAAATTTTGTATCAAATATCAATATTACTCTTTATAGTAAAACAGGAAAAATTGGAAGACTATAAACCAACATTTTAGTAGTTTCCTCTGGGTGGTACAAATAAGTAGTTTTTTTTTATTTCTCCTGGGTTCCTATTTTTTTCAATTTACTAATGAACTTCTATTGCCTTTAAAATTTGTAGGGAGAAAGGCTTTTTGTAAAAACAATAGCTATAAGCCAACCGCCTCCTCCCACCCCATTCCCAGGGAACACATACCGTCCATTCCCCAGCACCTGACCTATGGGCTCACAGCAGAGCGTGCCAATAGCGATGGAAGAGCACAGCTGCACCTTGTTGACGTAGAAAACACCTGCTGGCTTAACAGGATGCATTCCTCTTACTGGTGTTGCTTCTGGGCCTTCTCTCACATTGCATAGTCAATGGGTGGTGGTGTGGTTGTCAATCAAGGGGCATTATTATCAGTCGAGACGTCAACAGAAAATCAGTGGCACACTTAAATTGGGTAATTTGAAGAGAGTTTAATAAAACTCTATCCATCTATAAAGAGATGAATAGTGTTTGAAGAAAACATGAGGGCTAATGTCATGCCCTTTAGCTAATAATAGGGCAGTGCCGTTGTCACCCTGGCTGAGAGACGGGCAGGGTTCTCAGAAGCTGCACAAAGGAAGAGAACTGTATGGACAAGGTTCCCAGGCAGGAGCTATAATCCTGGGCTGACAAAGTCATCCCCATCTTACTTTCCTCCCTCCTTAGTCTCTTACTAGTGCTTCTTATTGGCCAGATACATCCAGAAGCTGGAAACCAGTGGAGCCTTTTGATGTCATCCTCCAAAGGAGACGGAGCAGAATGGAGAGAAGTGGTGCGTACACCTGAAGGCTGTGTCTAGCACAGCCCCTGGGGCTCAGGAACAACAGCTCACAGCAAAGCTGAGAATTCAAAGTCTCTTCCTGGAGTTCAGCTTCCAAGTTCTTAGTACAGGCATACTTCATTTTGTGGCACTTTGCAGATACTGCATTTTGCTTGGTTTTGTTCTTTAGAGACAGGATCTCACTCTTCATCCCAAGCTGGAGTGCAGTGGTGCAGTCATAGCTCACTACAGCCTGGGCTCCTGGGCTCAAACGATCCTCCAGCCTCAGCCTCCCAAGCAGCTGGTGTTAGGTTTTGAAGGGAAGGTGGGAGTTCCAGACAGACATTATGCTAATGAAATAAGCCAGACAGAAGCTATTATGCTAATGAAATAAGCCAGTCCAGTCACAAAAGGATAAATACTATGTGGTTCTACTGACGTGCAGTAGAACATCAGAAAGGGCAGCTCTACAGCAAATGCAGGCTTTATGTCCAGCATAAAACCTACAGAAGTAGGGAACCATCATAATGACAGTGCCCACCACTGTTTATAGACTAGGGGTACTTATAGGTATGGGTGGGAGGGGTCTGAGCAGTATGTCTTGCTGCCCGGCATGATATTGACAAGATGTTCCTGTGATGAGGTGGTTGTTCCAGCGGGATGTCATCATGGTGTCCTTGGACCTTTGCCCAGCAGGATATGATAGGCATGTTTCTTTAATACAGCCTTTGTCCACCTTGTGGTCAGGTGGTTGGGCAGGGTGTTTCTCATGGCCCAAACCCCTATGAAGTGTTTTGCTTTGACTAAAGTCTGCAAAATAGCAGAGAGCTTACAAAATGGTGCAATTTGTACCATTTGTACAAGTCCGTGCCACCTAGCCCAGCTAATTTTTTTTTCACTTTTTTTGTAAAGACAGGGTCTTGCTATGTTGCCCAGGCTGGTCTCAAACTCCTGGTCTCCAGCAATCCTCCCACCTCAGCCTCCCAAGTGCTGGGATTCCAGGTGTGAGCCACTGCGCCCAGCCCTAAACATAACTTTTATATGCACTGGGAAACCAAGAAATCCATGTAACTCACTTATTCTGATATTTGTTTTATTGTAGTTGTCTAGAACTGAGCCCAAATTTATCTCAGAGGTATGCCTATATAAACACGGGGCTTAGAGAAATGCTTCCCTAGCCAGTTTTTCCCCTACTAGAGAAAGGAGATTAAAACATTCTAAGGTTAGAAAGAGTTGGAAGATGATTCAGAATGAGAAGCTGGTGAGAATCTCAGCTCCTAACCAGTCCCTAACGGTGAGCTCCAAGATGGGGGGATGACACAACCCTCAACACATTCCGATCTGACAGAGGAGAGGGGACTTCCACCCTCTCCCTGTCAAGGCTTCCAGGAGGTGACAGCCTTGCCATACTTCCTTGTACTGTTATGACATGGGACAGTTCTATAGAATGGCAACTGATATGCTGGGGCAATCGCACGAGGCTCCCTCGGCTCCATGTAATGTGTAAGCCAGATTTCCCCACGTCTCCCAGCAGGGTGTAAAAGTCAGCCAGTGGAGAAGAGCTGGTCCTACAGTCTAAGGAAAGCCTCAACAAAGACAAGCAGGGGCCATGTGGTATGAGGCCAGGGAAAGGCAGGCTTCAGGGATGCCAAGGTGGATGAGGGAAACACACATTTGCACCTCTGAAGCTGTCAGCTTCAGGCAGAACGTGACTGCAGACCAGCCAAACACACACACACACACTCTCTCTCTCTCACACACACACACACACACACATATATATATACACACACACACACGCTGCCATGGCACAGAACTGAGATCCATCAAAGGGATGTGGTCAGAAGGAAAAAAAAATCTGGAACTGAATTCTCATCCAAATCACTGAGGACACCCTTACCGTCACTGAGGAAAAATACACTGGAATTGCTTATAACGTAAGAGAGAAGACATGTTCAAGACAGAAATTACGTTCTGTTATAGAAAAATTAGTTATAGAAAAATTTACTTTTTTGCATACCTAAGTTCATGGCCCATGAAAATCATACCTACTACACGTTGTCTTAAAAGTGCAGTCTGATTCGCCATAGCCAAAACGTAGACACAATGAAATGTTACTCAGCTCTGAGTAACGGTCTATGCACACAATGAAATGTTACTCAGCTCTGAAGAGGAAGAACATTCTGACACATGTTACAATGCAGATAAGCCTGGAAGCCGTTATGCTAACGAAATAAGCCAGTCCCGTCACAAAAGCATAAATACTGTGTGGTTCTACTGACATGCAGTAGCCGGAATTGTGTAATTCATAGAGATGGAAAGTATAGTGAAGGTTGCTAGGGCAAGGAAGAGAGGTAAAAGGGAGTTTTTAACGGGTACAGAAGTTCAGTTGGAATGCCAGGCGCGGTGGCCCGTGCCTGTAATCCCAGCACTTTGGGAGGCCGAGACAGGTGGATCACCTGAGGTCAGGAGTCCAAGGCCAGCCTGGCCAGTATGGTGAAACCCATCTCTACTAAAAATACAAAAAATTAACCAGGTATGGTGATGCATGCCTGTAATCCCAGCCACTTGGGGGGGCTGAGGCAGGAAAATCGCTTGAACCCAGGAGGCATAGGTTGCAGTGAGCCAAGACTACACCACTGCACTCTAGCCTGGGCAACAGAGCAAGACTCCGTCTCAAAATAAAAATTCAGTTGGAAAAGATGAAAAAGTTCTGAAGATGGATAATGGTGAAGGTTGCACAGTGTGAACGTATTCAATGCCACACAACTGCTCACTTAAAAATGGTTGACATAGTAAATCTTATGTATATTTAACCACAATTTTTCTTAAGATGCACTCCATAGCTTTTGTATAGCTTCTGCAAGCTGCTTATCTTTCCAATAAATTTCTTTTTTATGGTTGAAAATTCTTGCAACTAAAGGCAGTAACTAATCCTGTAGAGTTACCAGAGGCCCAACCCGAAGGATATTTTCAGGAAGCCCATAGCAGTGTGTCAAAGACATGGAAAATCTTCCAACTGTAGAATTAGTGGACATTCTCCATCAGTTCCCCAACTGATGGGAGTAAAGACAGCTCCGACTTATGTGGCCCAACAGAAGCAGAAAGCTGAATGTTGAGCCCCACCCTGATTTCTCTCTGTCCAAGTCTCTCCCTGACACATGAAAGTGACCCCCTTCCCAATGCACCACGGTCAACTACCAATCTAGACTCGGAAATGTGCCCATCTTTTATAAAGGCACAGAGTACCTCAGGTCCTACCTAGTCTCTGCGACAGTCCCTTCCCATTCTTCTTGCTGAGCCAGCAGCCCACTGTCATTGCAGGGTTATAGAAGAGGGAATGGTCTTTTGCGATTGGCTTTTTTCACTTAGCATAATGTTTTCAAGGGTCATCTTTGTTGTCACATGCATATTTCATTTCTTTTTTATTGCCAAATAATATTCCATCGTAGGGAAACACTACATTTGATTTATCCATTCAGCTGATGGACATTTAGGTGGTTTTCACTCTCCAGCTATTGTGAATGATGCTGCTACTAACATTCTTGTTCTTCTGTGGATATAGGTTCTTCAGTCCTCTCAAGTATATCCTGAGTGGATGGCGGTGACATGTGGTAACTCTGTTTAACACTTTGAGAAGCCCGGTGCGGTGGCTCACACCTGTAATCCCAGCACTTTTGGAGGCCAAGACTGGGGGATCACTTGAGGCCAGGAGTTTCAGACCAGCCTAGGCAACATAGTAAGAACTCATCTCGAATTTTAAAAAATTAAAAATTAACTTTTTTTTTTTTTTTGAGACGGAGTCTCACTCTGTTGCCCAGGCTGGAGTACAGTGGTGCAATCTTGCCTCACTGCAACTTCCCTCTCCCAGGCTCAAGCGATTCTCCTGCCTCAGCCTCTCAAGTAGCTGGGATTACAGGCACGCACAACTACACCCAGCTAAGTTTTGTATTTTTAGTACAGACGAGGTTTCACCGTGTTGGCCAGGATGGTCTCAATCTTTTGACCTCGTTATCTGCCCACCTTGGCCTTCCAAAGTGTTGGGATTACGGGCGTGAGCCGCCGCACCTGGCCAAAATTAACTTTTTAAAAGTGTTTTCCACAGCAACACAACATCAGTTTTGAACCCTTGACACTGAGCCAGGTGGTGATCAGAATTCAAGGCTGCAGAACAAGCTGAAAAGCATGTAAGTAGGTGACAGCAGAGAGAGAGGATGGGCTGGCTGAGGGAGAAAAGCAGTGCCACCCCTGGGAACACCTCTTCCTCCTTGGACTGTCTGAACCTCAAGCCCTCAACCTAAGGAGTCACACAGAATGAGTCACAGGACAGCCTCAAAAGTCAGATGATATGATGGATGTAAAAATGCTTTCACAAAGCAGAAATAGCATACAACATTGTCTGATTTTATAGGATATCCAATGGTGACATGTTTTTTTCAATAATGCCAGCTGTTAAATCAAGTTTCGCCTAAATCTGCCTTCTTACATATTTTAAGTTCAGCCTAAAGGTTTCTCTGTACCTCGTGAACTATAACAAGTGGAGGTATAAACAGACCGTAGCCTACGCTTGTGCCAATCAGGAGTTTTGGCCAATCAAATGTTGCCGACCATTCAAACTGTGGTTCAAATAAGGCAAACACCCAGCTGTAACCAACCAGGCTGTTTCTATACTTCACTTTTGTTTTCTGTTTGGCACTTTCCTTTTTCTTTTTCTTTTCTTTTTTTTTTTTTTTTTTTTTTTTTTTTTTGAGACAGAGTTTCACTTTTATTGCCTAGGCTGGAGGGCAAAGACATGATCTCAGCTCACTGCAACCTCCACATCCCTGCAACATACACCTCCCGGGTTCAAGCAGTTCTCCTGCCTCAGCCTCCCGAATAGCTAGGATCATAGGCACCCACCACCACATCCAGCTAATTTTTGTATTGTTAGTAGAGATGAGGTTTCACCACGTTGGCCAAGCTGGTCTCAAAGTCCTGAGCTCAAGCAATCCTGCCTCAGCCTCCCAAAGTGCTGGGATTACAGGCATAAGCCACCATGCCCAGCCAATTTCCCAGTTTTCTATGATAATTCCTTATTTCTAATAAAAGTAACACGAGTCAAAAAGGAGGAAAACATACAGAATGTATGATGAAGCAATGATACAGACATTTCAATATTCCCCACAACTCCCACCATACCTGCGACAGAACACCAGGCAGCTATATTCACTCCTCTCCTTCCAATGTGTATTTTTTAAATGAAGATTAAAGCCAAGGGTTTCCTTCTCCTTCTGCAATCAGCTCACAAATGCTTGTGCCAACCCCATTTCCTTGTTCCTCAGTGAACATAACTGGGGAAAGATTCCTCTTTCTGACTGTTTTCAGTTTAAGGAAAGGTCACAGCTGCTTGGTGATACAGGCAGGCCACAGCCCAAGAACCCGGGCACCATTTGATCAGTTTCATAAGACAATAAAAAGTCATGTCCTTGTTCTTTGAGGGGGTGGGACAGTACACAAGACAGGCTTCCCAAGTCCCCTGGGCAGCACTCCTGTTGTTAACCCACTCATGCCCACCTCCGGGACTGATCCCAGGAAGACTGATGGCCAAACTCTCCTGGGAACAGCTGAAGAACGAGAACCTGGGTCCATCCCTGCTGATCCTTTGTTCTTTGTCTTAGAGCAGGCATCCCCAAACTACGGCCCGCGGGCCGCGTGCGGCCCCCTGAGGCCATTTATCCGGCCCCCGCCGCACTTCAGGAAGGGGCACCTCTTTCATTGGTGGTCAGTGAGAGGAGCACAGTATGTGGCGGCCCTCCAACGGTCTGAGGGACAGTGAACTGGCCCCCTGTGTAAAAAGTTTGGGGACACCTGTCTTAGAGATTTGAGAGTAAACATGTAGATGCAAAGAAATAAAGTCCAAACACTAACACTGACTGATTATGAGTCTTTGTTGTGGCCAGGTGTGATGGCTCACGCCTATAATCCCAGCACTTTGAGAGGCTGAGGCGGGTGGATCACCTGAGGTCAGGAGTTCAAGACCAGCCTAGCCAACATGGTAAAATACCATCTCTACTAAAAATACAAAAATTAACCAGACTTGGTGGCAGGCGCCTGTAATCCCAGCTACTCAGGAGGCTGAGGCAGGAGGATCGCTTGAACCTGGGAGGCTGAGGTTTCAGTGAGCCAAGATCACACCACTCCACTCCAGCCTGGGCGACAGAGCAAGACTTTGTCTCAAAAAAAAAGAATCTTTGTTGTATTGTTGCTGAGTCTAATAGTGTATTAAAATAGAAGGGTCCAGTCCATCAGCTGTGCTTTCAAAACAACCCCTTAAATGATTACAACAATCTTGCAGTCTTCCCCCAGAATAAAAGCAAACATCCTGCCCTTTGTACTTCCCAACTATAAAAAATTATCTTGCTTCACTTCCACTGTCAGGGTGAACAAAGGGTTCATCAGAGGAAGCTCTGACAGCAGGGACATGGCAGAGGAGGCTGAAGGGGAATCTTTCTGACTTCTGAACTGGTCTTGCTGTCAGGTCCAGCTGGTGGGTCCAGACAGCGAGGCCAGCATTCTATCATGAAAAAACACAGCTGTAACAGACGAACACAGAATTCTAGCCAGAGCAGATGGCTATGGCTAAATGCTAATTAATATTAAATGACACCAGATGATCATGAGTAACTGATGTAAGGGTCAGGCTAAATAGTTTACTTCCTTTGTCACTTTTTTCTTTCTAACAAGCCCAACTTTCTTGTTTGGGGATTCTACGTATTTTCATAGGTTTATTTTCCTCAGCCAAAAACTGGAAAGTCTTCTTAGTAAGGATTTCTACTGCAGTAGGAGAGAAAATACAGTGCATTCATCATATATTCGCCCCAGCTCCTGCTTGGGCAGACCTGGACACAGGCCTCCGGCTTCTCCCATCTTTGATGTCTTCAATCATGACCCTGGGCTCCCTCTTCTTCATAGTCACAGTTCCAAGATCCACTCTATCTAAAGGACTCCCTCACCTCCAGCCTCAGGCCCCCAAAAGTGTAATCCAAAAGGTACAGCAGTCATGCAATGTCTAGCACAGTAAACTCAACACTTGCAAAATTGAACTTCACCTCTTGCCCTCTTCCCCCCCAAACTAGCACCTCTTTTCCCATGTATGTTCTTTCAGAAGCTCAGGCACCTTTTCACTTCTCTCAACCTCTATTCTGTCTACCCCAGCTCCATCAGTCAGCAGGTTTGGTCAATTCTTTCTCTGCAGTGCATTCCATCTGCCCCTTACCCAGTCACGCCTATCACCAGCTACCCAGTCTGACCCTTACAACCTCAAAGACAGCAAGAGCTTGCTCACAGATGTCCCTGCCTTTGGTCTCTCTCCATTCATAACATGATAGATGCAAGATTCAAAACTAAGACTGACTCTAAAGCTGCTCCCTCCTCTCCTCAAAAAAAAAAAAAAAAAAAAAAACCCTCCAGTCCTCCAATGCCTATCATTCGAAGTCCAAACTCCCTAACCCCTCAATTCAAGTTTTCCTAAACCTAACAATCCAAACTTGCCAGAGTTCCTCCTCCACTCACATGGGTGACATCCCTAACCCCATCAAATGTGACACATTTCCACATTGGTGTCAATTATTCTTCTCAACCAAAATAGCCTTCTCCTAGTTCCATGCTTGTCTAAATAAATCTCACTTCATTTGGCTGGCAGTGATGGCTCACACCTGTAATCCTAGCACTTTGGGAGGCCGAAGCAGGTGGATCACCTGAGGTCAGGAGTTCGAGACCAGCCTGGGCAACATGGTGAAACTCTGTCTTTACTAAAAGTACAAAAATGAACCAGGTGGGGTGACGCACGTCTGTAGTCCCAACTACTCAGGAGGCTGGGGCAAGAAAATAGCTTGAACTCAAGAGGTGAAAGTTGCCGTGAGCCAAGACTGTGCCACTGCACTCCAGCCTGGGCAACAGAGCAAGATTCTGTCTCAAAAATAAATAAATAAATAAATAAATAAAAACCTCACCTCTTTCATGACCTGGTTCAAACTATACCTCCTAAACTCCTATAGCAATTATTTACAAGTTATTTAGAAATTAAGTACTGTGACTGTGGCATCCTATCTGCTATCATCTTGAATTTAAATTCATAGTAGGGAACCCTCATACATTGCTGGTGGGAATTTAAATGGTGCAGCCACTTTGGAAACAGATTGGCAGTTTCTTAAAAAACTAAACATAAAATTACCTTTTTTACCACAGATTCCTAGGTACCTACCCAAAAGAAATAGAAACTGACATTCACACACAGACTTGCATGCTAATGTTCAGAGCAGCATTATTCATAATAGCCAAAAAAATGAAAACTTAAAATATGTCATCGTGTGATGAATGTATAGGTAAAATGTGAAATATCTGACCAGGCACAGTGGCTCACATCGGTAATCCCAGCACTTTGGGAGGCTGAGATGGGCAGATAACCTGAGGTCGAGTTCAAGACCAGCCTGGCCAACATGGTGAAACCCCATCTCTAGTAAAAATACAAAAATTAGCGGGGCATGGTTGTGCATGCCTATAATCCCAGCTATTCAGGAGGCTAAGGTAGGAGAACTGCTTGAACCCAGCAGGCAGAAATTGCAGTGAGCCAAGATCGTGCCACTGCACTCCAGCCTGAGTGACACACCAAGACTCCATCTCAAAAAAAAAAAAAAAAAAAGTGGAATATCCAAACGATGAAATACTACTTTGCAATAAAAAGGAACAGGCCAGGTGCAGTGGCTCACACCTGTAAATCCCAGCACTTTGGGAGGCTGAGGTGGGCAGACCACAAGGTCGAGAGATCAAGACCATCCTGGCCAACATGGTGAAACCCGTCTCTACTAAAAATACAAAAATTAGCTGGGTGTGGTGGCACGCACCTGTAGTCCCAGCTACTCAGGAAGCTGAGGGAGGAGAATCACCTGAACCTGGGAGGCAGAGGTTGCAATAAGCCGAGATCACACCACTGCACTCCAGCCTAGCAACAGGGTGAGACTCCATCTCAAAAAAAAAAAAAGGTGGGGGGCGGGGGACAAACTAATGTATGTTATGAACCTTAAAAACATTATGCTAAGTGAAAAGACACAAGAGATCATCCCCTGTAGCAGTCCATTTCTATGAAATGTCCAGAAAAGGCAAATTTATAAAGATGAAAATTAGATTAGTGTCGTCTTGGGCTGGCAGTAGGAGCATCTGAAAATGCTAGAATGTTTAGTAGCCACTGAAAAGAACCACAGTAGAGGCTGCACCCTGAAATGGAGTCTGTACAGGAAAGGCAGATCATTACTTGATTCTTTCCTTTTAATTATCAGTTTCCAGAATGATGAATTGGGGAGATTAAAAAAAAAAAAGTTCTAAAACTGACTTATGGTGATGCTTCCACCACATGGTAAATTAAATCACTGAATCGTACACTTGATATGGGTCAATTTTACATGTGAATGTATTTCAATAAAGCTGTTAAAAATAAATCATAGTAGCCGGGCGCGGTGGCTCAAGCCTGTAATCCCAGCACTTTGGGAGGCCGAGGCGGGTGGATCACGAGGTCGAGAGATCGAGACCATCCTGGTCAACATGGTGAAACCCCGTCTCTACTAAAAATACAAAAAAAATTAGCTGGGCATGGTGGCTCGTGCCTGTAATCCCAGCTACTCAGGAGGCTGAGGCAGGAGAATTGCCTGAACCCAGGAGGCGGAGGTTGCGGTGAGCCGAGATCGCGCCATTGCACTCCAGCCTGGGTAACAAGAGCGAAACTCCGCCTCAAAAATAAATAAATAAATAAATAAATAAATAAATAAATAAATAAATCATAGTAGGCACTCAAATATTAGTTGAATATTTAACCTCTTACCTGTTTCATATCTTTTCTCACCACTCCCTCTGAAACTAGATCTAAACATCTCAAGGGTGAGGACCAAGTCTATTTATTTTCATGCCCATTTTTATGACGAACCACACTTAGCCCAAAGTTAAACATACACTGGGTGCTCTCAACTATTTGTGGATTTGACATTTGCCTTGTCAGGCTATGAAGTGATTCCATGCAAGAGCATCCAGGAAGAAACGGTCTGTTTGAATGTCCAGCCAGAACAACTGGGTTCTGAATCGCAGCTTTCATTTCACAGCTATGAACTCACCGCAAGTTAATTGCCCTCTCTAAGCCAAGTCTAAAATAGGGAAAATGGTAGTAGCTACCTCATAGAGTGGTTATAAGGACAAAAGGAGGTAACTAGATAAAATGTTGGGCCCCGCGCTTGGAACATGGAGACCTCATTGAATGTTGGCTTAAAATACTCATAATACAAACCCAACACAAATGCACACACTCCGGAGAACTCTGAAACGGGAGTGGTCCTGGGGAATTCTCCCTCCCAAGCCAATTGGTGTTTATGGAAATATTACTACTACAAATTTTACAAACTAAACATCCCCCCAAACTTCAGTATTTGTCCATCCATCCTGACTCTCATCCTGCAAGATAGGATTTCACTTCCTGACCCCCTTGTGGTTTAGCAGGGCCACACATCTAGCTCTAAACAATGAATTAAGGCTGGGTGTGGTGGCTCACACCTGTGCTCCCAACACATTGGGAGGCCAAGGTGGGAGGATCACTTGAGCCCAGGAGTTTGAGACCAGCCTGGGCAACATAGCAAAACCCTGTCTCTGTTAAAAAAAAGTTTTAAATTAGCCAGGCATGGTAGCATGCACCTGTAGTCCCAGCTATTAATACTAGGGAGGCTGAAGTGGGCACATCACTTGAGCCCAGGAGGTGACGGTTACAGTGAACCCAGGTGATGGTTACAGCAAGCACAGACTGCACTAATGCACTCCAGCCCAGTGAGAGAGCCAGACTCTCTTAAAAAAAAAAAAAAAAAAAAAATTGTTAGAGTGACCAGATCACGCATTTGTGCAAGCCACTCCACAGCTCCCTCCCTCTCTCACTACAACTAGCAATGGTATACTTAGTAGCTGCTCCGTCACCCTACATAAGGACATGGAGCAGATCCCCAACGAAGCTGCACTGGAGAGGGAACACGAGTGAGAAACGAACCTTGTTCTTTGGCTGTGGGCTCCAGCAGCATTACCACAGGATAACCTGACAGATCAGTCACGGAGCTCCCAGGCTGTAGATTATTTTCAATCTCTCACCCAAAAACTTAAAACCCTTTGTTGCCTGGCTTCAGAAACAAGCCACGCTTCTCATTCTGTTAACCTCTCTGACCATGACTCCACTTCCTCACGGACTCCATTTCCTCTGCTTACCTTGTTAAGCCATGTTGTTAACTGAGCATTTGTCCACAGCTTGTGACTCTTATTCTACAGCTCTCCAGGGAGCTCTTACCCACTTTTGATTTATCCATCTGGCTGCTCCACAGTGTCATAAATCCAGCACATTCAAAAGCAAATGCATCAGCTGCCCAGCCCCCTCCAAACACTAGATCTTGCTACACTCCTCACTTCAGTGAATGGCACCAAACGGGCCAGAAACCTGCCAGAGATGCTAGATTTCTCCCTCTCCCATCCTGTCTCGCCCCCCTGCCTGCACCCAGCTCTCATTCAACCAACCAGTCCCGGCAATTTTACCACCTTTAAATGTTTGTTATTGCCGTTGTTGTTGTCCAGTGGAACGGTCATCGTTTATTTTTGCTTGTTTGATGCTTATTAGATACTAAAACAACAAATTACTTCAAGCTCAGGGAAAGTCTTATTTCAGTGTCAGCCCTGACAGTGATGCTCTATCTGAAAAGGAGGACAAATTTAGTCCAGACCAAGAAACAAGCAAGCTTTAATTTCTGAGTACCCAATTATGAAACTACGCCAGTAGCAACCTGCATCTTTGTCTTATCTCTTTAGCCTCTTAGAGGTCTCAAGACACTGTCAAAGCTCTCCTTTACTCTATTAAACTCCCTTAAGCATTACTTATATTATTATTCAAGTTTAAGACACAGCAAAACGACCCCAGTGTATATGGCTGGTTCTCTTCTTATAAATGAATCCATTAGAAAGTGTCCTCTAACTCCTATTTTCTCTAACCTGCTTGATTTTCTAAAAGTGGAAAAAATAATTCTGGTGTACTAAAACCAGGGCCGAGGTTTTTCAACATCTTCAGTTAAATGACCTTTAATTCCCCAATCAAGTTATAACACACAAATGTTATCTGCGCTTTACAGCACAAAACTCTTGAGCAGCTGGTGTCTTTTGGATGGTGTAACCATTACACAGCAGTATGTGCTTGTCACCCCAGTCTTCTTTAGCCTCAAAAAATACTCAGAATTTGTTATCCACATGAAAGAGTTCTTACAGCAGCACACTCAGTTACAAAAAGACCAAAAAAATTTTTATTGCTTTACAACAAGCCAGCAACAAACACAACTGAGTAATTATAAACATGACACTTCTAAATCCTCAAATGGAATTCCAAGACCAGAGTGTGCTTCTCCATGTAAATTGGATTTGTTAAAACTAAAATCCACAACCTCTGGCGAGTACTTCAATATTCTCAAGCAGAATCAATACTTAAAGAGGGGGGGGAACCCTATTAACCAACTTATTGCCTTATGTGTGATGATATAATTAGCTTTTCATGCTTGATCCTGGCAGTGCTATTACCGCACACTTTAAGTGACCATCATGGGCACTTTTAAGAACCTAACACCTTTGTCTTCCTACAAACTTCACAGAAAGAGCTGTCAAGAAAATTGTTCTGAAATCCCAATGCACAGTAACTCATGTCTCACTTCAACTTCTTTCCTTGCGATGGAAAAACGTAGTCAGCCTTTAACTTGGGGCCTGATAAAAGCTGTGAAGTGTATGCCAAATAGCCCCTCATACAAACAGGAAGTGCAAATTGTTGATCCAGTAAGAAAAGGTGACACTGTTAGATACTTCATATTATTCTGGAAAGCACTTTCCTTTCTGTGGGTGCAAAATATGGATTAAGTCACCATTTTAATCATCTCAATTCAGTTAACAAGAGTTTCCTGGCACATACTTTTAGTACCACCTGAAAATTGGGGCATGGGGGAAAGACTACTAACAGTATTTACATGACTTGCCTCAAACTGTACATTTAAAACCTGACTGTTGGGATAAGTCACCAACAAGCTGAAATTTCTTACTCTAAAACACATTACCAAATCCCACTGATTAATTTTGTGTGTGCTTTTCTGTTTTATATTTTCATATAGAGATGGGGTCTCACTCTGTTGCCCAGGCTGGTCTCAAACTCCTGAACTCAAGCAATCCCCCTGCCTCGGCCTCCCAGTGTGCTGGGATTACAGGTGTGAGCCACCACACCCAACCTGATTTATTTATAATTCACTATTTTACCTTTCTTCCAAAGAAAGCATTTTCCTCTAACAATATAATGGTCAGAATTTTGCTTATTAACTTACATGAGTGGCTTTATACTCTCAGATGAAATGATCTTGCTGACTGCTGGGAAAAAGGTTTTATAGTTTAGGAATATATCACATAACGTGTTAGTTCCAAATGTGCATGAAGACAATTTTTAATTGCTGCAATAGCAGAACATTAAGGCAACAACAGAAAGCAGAGGTGTTTTAAAACACTAAGCCCTACTCCCTGCCTGGTGGAGAACCAAATGATAAGATGTTACTAAATCCCTTAATACAAAAACCTTCCAAAATCATCTGTTGAACTTGACTTTGCAGTTTAATCTTTTATATTTTGATGGCAGTGAGGGAGAACCCGGGGCTGTAATTCCTTTGGCAAAAAAAAATTCACCATCTCATTTACTCACAATGCTTAAAATAAGGAAGGGAAAATATAAAATAAGTTTTCCTTGCTTGGCAACCACCTTTTTAATTATCTATGTTATAATCCTGTATCCAGGCGCTGCCTGGGTGTGGACGGCTAGCTTGGATATAGAAAATATCAAGCATCACATCTGGAAGAATCACAAATGAGACAAAGAACTTCTCAATCAGTACAACAACGGTCATGGTAGGCAAGAAAAGGACTTTACCAAGAAACTCACATTTACACTTTTTGACAGAACTGAAATACACTGAATTACAGAGCAAATTCACTAACATAACAAAGAAAATTCTGTCCATGTAAAGGCTCTATTTTTTACCCCCAAAAAAGTGTTTCAATTCTGATACTCACACCACACAACTGGTTAAGAAAATAAAGCGCAGTGTTTAGCAACTGGGCATCCTAACTACCGTAAGAGGCACTCTGGGCTCACCCCTTCCTGGCAACCGCTGAGGTCAGCAAGGCCAGGAGCAAGGAGAGCCTCCTATTTTTCACCACAAGCCGCTGCCGTCTCCTTATTGAAGCCCCGGATGGAGAGATCATAGACCACCTCCTCTACTTTCTTCACGTCGTATTTCAATCCGTCGTAGCGCTTCCTCAGGGAGTCATTTTTCAGGTTGAGAAGACGGAACCCGGAATCCAGCTCATTGATGAAGGTGGAGATGTGGAGGGGTCGGGAGTAGTCTCCAGCAGTCACGCTGTTGACAGACAGCCTCGACTATACCAGGAAAGAGAAATGGGGGCTTGTTACAACATGGCTCCTCCCCAGCGCACCTTCCAGCGAATCACAACTAGAAGAACCACAGGCTGCCATAAACAGCTACACTGGAGCCGGGCGCGGTGGCTCAAGCCTGTAATCCCAGCACTTTGGGAGGCCGAGGCGGGTGGATCACAAGGTCAAGAGATCGAGACCATCTTGGTCAACATGGTGAAACCCCGTCTCTACTAAAAATACAAACAATTAGCTGGGCATGGTGGCACGTGCCTGTAATCCCAGCTACTCAGGAGGCTGAGACAGGAGAATCGCCTGAACCTAGGAGGCGGAGGTTGCAGTGAGCTGAGATCGCGCCATTGCACTCCAGCCTGGATAACAAGAGCAAAAAGAGCAAAACTCCGTCTCAAAAAAAAAAAAAAAAAACAGCTACACTGATGTTCTATCTCAGGGTACATGCAAGCACAGACAAGATAGGAGCTTCTCTCAAAAGAATCCCCTGAAAATCAGACCATTTCTGCCAAGTAAAATTTAACATAACATCTAAAATTTCTCTAATTTCTTAAACTGGCTGCTGCATAATAAAGTGTTACATTACACAAGCATCTTTACAGCATATCTGCTATCATATGGAAGAAATAAATGACAAAGTCATCACAGCAGCTCTGCTTTCTCTTCCAACCTCTGCCAAATGATCACATTTCTAGAGCCCACCTACTAAGCTGCAACTCCAGTCATCTAGAATCAAAAAGGCAGGTTGGGCATGGTGGCTCACACCTGTAATTCCAGCACTTTGGGAGGCCAAAGCGGGTGGATCACAAGATCAGGAGTTCGAGGCCAGCCTGACCAACAGGGTGAAACCTTGTCTCTATCAAAAATACAAAAATTAGCTGGGCAAGGTGGCACACGCCTGTAATCCCAGCTACTGGGAGGCTAAGGCAGAAGAATGGCTTCAACACAGGAGGCAGAGGTTGCAGTGAGCCGAGATCGCACCACTACACTCCAGCCTAGGCAACAGTGCAAGACGCCATCTCAAAAAAATAAAATAAAATAAGGCAAACTTGAGATAAGAAGCTAAAATCACATCAGTTTAACACTGTCTTGAAGGAGCGCTAAGATTTATTTCAAGACCCAACTCAAGATTCCCCTTCTCAGTATACAACACCTCCACTGCTACATTTGACTGACTTAATAAAATAGTAAAAAAAGATACCCCTTTCTGTAAAATCCTCTCCGCTTTTCCAGGCTTACCTACACTACCTCTTTAGTGCATTCCCAACACATACAGGTTTTCTTGTTTTGCTTTTTAATATAAATAGAAAGGGGTCTTGCTTTGTTGCTCAGGCTGGAATAGAACTCTTGGCCTCAAGTGATCCTCCCACCCTGGCCTCCCAAATTGCCAGGATTACAGGTGTAAGCCACAGCGACTGGCCCCACAGGTATGGTCCTAAAGACACCTCACACTTAACAACCAATACCAACAAGGTGCTTCAAGTTTCCTGGTCTGGTGTCTCCAACAAGTCAGACCAGTGGGACAGCCGGCAAACGAACCCCATTATCCACACTCCCCATCGTCCCCAGGTTTTCAATGCACACACACCCACTCCAATGCCTCCATTTCTGCCTCCCCTGCAGGCAAGGCACCAGAATATTAAATAGAACTTGTGTGTACAGCCTCAAAGGAATTGCCTCAAAGTGGGAGGGCATACTCTTTCCCCATTTCCTCCTGTTGCCGGCTACAGTGAAGATGTGCATAAAGCAACAGTTCTGGAACATAAGAAAGAAGCTGAGGCTGGAAGAACCTCGGGCCAAAGATCAAGGAATCATCAGACCAGCCCTGGGCTGCTTTCCTGTGAAGCAAGGACAAGCAAACTTTTTCTTAAACAAGTCTGATCGTAAATATTTTCACCTCTGCAGACTGATACAGTCTCTATCACAACTACTCAATTTTTACTGACAGCTTTTTTCCTCTTTAGACTTTTACAGGGCAATTTCCCTAGATAGTGATTAACGGAATAAAGGATGAGAATAACTTATATAGTTATATAGATAAGTAAGTCTCCAAAACAATTACATGAATTAACACACTCACCAAGAATAGATGTTTTGCCACTACCCTAAAAAGAAAAGGTCTTACCATCTTTTAAAAATTCACTGGCCAGGCACAGTGAGTGGCTCAAGCCTGTAATCCCAGCAATTTGGGAGGCCGAGGTGGGTGGATTACCCAATGTCAAGAGTTAGAGACCAACCTGGTCAACACAATGAAACCCCAGCTCTACTACAAATACAAAAAAAAATTCCTAACTCAGGCCAAGCGCAATGGCTCACGCCTGTAATCCCAACACTTTGGGAGGCCAAGACGGGCAGATCACCTGAGGTTGGGAGTTCCAGACCAGCCTGACCAATCTGCAGAAACCCCGTCTCTACTAAAAACAAAAAATTAGCCGGGCTTGGTGGCACATGTCTGTAATACCAGCCACTCAGGAGGCTGAGGCAGGAGAATCGCTTGAACCTGGACAGCAGAGCTTGTGGTGAGCCAAGATCACACCACTGTACTCCAGCCTGAGCAACAAGAGCAAAACTCTGCCTCAAAAACTAAAAAAAAAAATCATAACTGAGTAAGTATGCACTCATCATTTGATCTGGCTTTGCTCTGATGCCTAGCAAACCGTAACACACACAGTGCCATTCAATGACTAAACGGTGACTGAGAGGTGGCTTAGAAAAGATTTAAGACTTCCTGAATTTTGGTACCCATTATAAAAACTGACAGTGAAGCAGAAAGATCAAAAAGCAACCAGCAAATTACCGAGCTTACCAGTTCACTGGCAAGAATTAGAACTCCTGAGAGATAATCTTCTACATCCAGATGAAATCCTTTCTCCCGATCTGGCTCAACTAAAAAACACATGAAAATAAACTCACGCTGTGAATGCAATTTAAGCCTCAGAATATAAAAATACACACATAATTTCTCCCAAATTAAGTGAAGAAAGGATGAATCTTTTAAAAACTGGTTTTTTAATATATTCACACCCTCGGCAACTAGACTGCACTGTGGACTTACTGAGCTCTTAAGTAAAATTCAATCCAGTCTTCCCTTAAAAAGTAGTATTATCAAAATGCTGCCTAGTTGTCAGAGAATATACTTCTTGTTAGAATGCATGAAAAAGCATTTAAGAAAGGAGTTAAGATATTTGCAACTACCTTCCAAATGGTTAAGATATTTGCAACTACCTTCCAAATGGTTGACAAAGACACAAAATGAGAAGATGAAGCAGATGCAGCAAAATGTTAACAAGTGGCAAATCTAAGTGGCGTGTAAACAGGTATTCATCGTGCTATTCTGTCCATTTTCCTGTAGGCTTGAATTTTTTAAAATCCAATTTTAAAAACTGAAAGAAGCAAGTGCAAATGAGATAGCCACTACTATTTTTAGCTTTTGCGTTTCCAAGTACAGTTGGCCCTCTGTGCTGACCAACTGCGGATTGCAAATATTTGGGAAAAATAAATAAAAATAACAATACAACAATTCAAAATACAAATTTTTAAAATTAATACAGTGTAACAACTATGTACACAGCACTCATACTGTACTAGACATTTTAAGTAATTAGAGATGATTTAAAATATGTGGGAGAATGTGTAAAGTTTATATGCAAATACTACACCATTTTACGTAAGGGACTTGAACAACCTCAGATTTTGGTATTGGGAGAGTTCTGGATCCAGTCATCCTCAGATAACAAGCTATGAATGTAAGTGGTTTTTACCTAGTTCTTATTTGTTTTAATCAACAAAGTACAACCACCCTTTCCACCAAAATCTAAGCAACCATGCCTGATTCTGCAGATCCCACTCATGAAGACACTTACTGCCAAGGATTTCTGTCACCGCTTCTCGAGTCACTAGCGTTTCTGTTTCCAAATACACAACAAATGCTGCCAAGAAGACCAAGCGCTGCAGCACAAACCTCCAGTGCTCATGAAATCTGCAGGAAAACAAGCACACTTCACCTCCAAGGCTCCAGACCTTCAGAGACGGGCTTAACACAGTCATGTTCAAACAGTGCAGAAATAAGATTGTTTTTCTTTTTTTTTTTTTCAGTTGAGATGGGTTTCTCACTGTGTCACTCAGGCTGGAGTGCCAGTGCGCAATTACTGCTTACCGCAATCTCTTGACCTCCCCTGGCTCAAGTTATCCTCCCACCTCAGCCTCCCGAGTAGCTGAGACGACAGACCCGCGCCACCATGCCCAACTAATTTTTTTTTTTAGACGGAGTTTCGCTCTTGTTACCCAGGCTGGAGTGCAATGGCATGATCTCGGCTCACCGCAACCTCCGCCTCCTGGGTTCAAGCAATTCTCCTGCCTCAGCCTCCTGAGTAGCTGGGATTACAGGCACGCACCACCATGCCCAGCTAATTTTTTCTATTTTTAGTAGAGACGGAGTTTCACCATGTTGACTAGGATGGTCTCGATCTCTTGACCTCATGATCCACCCACCTCGGCCTCCCAAAGTGCTGGGATTACAGGCTTGAGCCACTGCACCCGGCCTGTAAGATCATTTTTCAATAAAATCTTATGCAAAGCCCCAATATATAAAGAGCAACATGACATTTACTATAAATTTTACAAGTTCAAATTCATAACAATTATTTAAGTTTAATCAGTGAGCAAGACGGTCTAATTTTGATGAATATGAAAATTTACACCAGGTGCGGTGGCTCATGCCTGTAACCCCAGCACTTTGGGAGGCCGAGGCAGGTGGATCACCCGAGGTCTGGAGTCCAAGACCAGCCTGGCCAACACGGCAAAACCCCATCTCTAAAAAAAATACAAAAATTAGCCAGGTGTGGTGGCGCACACCCATAGTCCCAGCTACTCAGGAGGCTGAGGTGGGGGAATCGCTTGAACCTGGCAGGTGGAGGCTGCCGTGACCGGAGATCACACCACTGCACTCCAGCCCGGGTGACAGAGTGAAACTCCGCCTGAAAAAAAAGAAAAGAAAATTTACAACTGAAGATTACAGATGACAAGAGCAATGTAACAACAGTGATACTGCTCTGAGAAAAATAAAAATTTGCAACTGACGACTGAAGACAACTGCAGCCTCAACTTACTCCTTAATTTTGATTTGAGTGCAGGATACCAACAAAATTCCGATTCACAAAATTACCATTTGCAATCACTAAATAAATGGACTTAAAGTGATAGAATACTGAGCTAGAAGCCTGAAAAAAGAAAAGGACATTTTACAACCTGTAGATAGTTACACTGTGCCTCCTGATTTTCAAATGTGGGAATAAATTCAAAAAAAGGTCTCACCACAATGCAGGTCATATAAACCCTTCTCAAGGCCACATCTAGCCAGTAGGCAGCCTGTGTGTGACCTCCAGAGATGGTCTCTAAGGATCCCGCTAGTTCTACTGTCCTACCTCTCTCTGTGCTTCAGTTATGACAACAGCTGTCCATGACCCTTTCAGCACCAGGGACTGGTTTCATGGAAGACAATTTTTCCACAAAAGCGGGGCAGACGGTTTCAGGATGAAATTGTTCCACTTCAGATCATCAGGCATTAGATTTTCATAAGGAGCATGCAACCTAGATCTCTCCCATGCAGTCAGCATTAAGGTTCTAACTACTATGAGAATGAAATGCTGCCACCAATCTGACAGGAGGTGGAGCACAGGCAGTAATGGGGAGCGATGAGGAGCAGCTGTAAATACAGATGAAGCTTCACTCGCTCACCCACCATTCACCTCCTTCTGTGCACCCCAGTTCCTAACAGGCCACAGACCAGTACCAGTCCACAGCCTGAGGATTAGGAACCCCTGCCATACGGCAAGGATCAACAAATTTTTTCTGTAAAGGGCCAAGCAGTAAATAGTTTAGGCTTTGTGGGCCACTTTCACTGTTACATCTTCTTATCTGGGAGTTTTCTTTTTTTTAACTCTTCAAAAAAATAAACGAAATTCTTAGCTCCCAGAGGAGGCAGCCACTAGTGGTTTGTCAACCTCTGCCTTAAAGAGTATTCTTGTGAGGTTAGACTATCCACCCCTGAAAATACTCATCCTATTTACTGTTGATACATATGTCTTAAAATAACATCTTTTTTGTAAGAAAATTAAAATAAGGAGAAATTCTTGAGTCAGATGCAGTTTTTCCCAGTTTAACACTTATGAAACCAGGATACATTTCACAATCCATGATTCACAATTTTTTTTTTTAATATGGAGTCTCACCCTGTTGCCCAGGCTGGAGTGCAATGACGCGACCTCAGCTCACTGCAACCTCTGCCTCCCTGGTTTGAACGATTTGTCTACCTTAGCCTCCCAAGTGGCTGGGATTACAGGCATGAGCCACCACACCCAGCTAAGTTTTATATTTTTAGTAGACACAGGATTTCCCATGCTGGCCAGGCTGGTCTCCAATTCGTGACTTCAGGTTCTGCCCCCCGCTTGGCCTCCCAAAGTGCTGGGATTACAGGTGTTAGCCACCTCGCCTAACTCTTGTTTCACGACTATGACTGGCAAAATTTTCCTTCCCCACAAAAAAAAATGGTGTATCTTAAAATTAACAGTGTTGTAGATTCAACAAGAAGATGTGGCATAAAATATTAGCTATATATGTCACTTGGCAGTGAAATTCAGGCTTCAAAGGAAAACTTGACTCTATTTATATATAGTGTCACCTAATCTCATTACCTCAATAACAACAGTTCATCCAATTTCACATGAAACTAAAACACAGCAAACAGATATTCTTTTGACCTTCATACCACATTTTCTTTTTCATTGCTTTTTCACTGCAAAAGTAATACATGTTCCTTAAGAAGATTTAGAAAGTAAAAAGAAAGAAAAAAAAATCATGAATTTTTGGCATGACCATTATTAGTTTGGTTCTTCTCTTTTTGTTACTTCTACACATTAGGATATTTACCTAGTTGTAAGCAATCATTTGGTACATATAATTTTTCTTTTTTTTTTTTTACTTAACATTATAAAATGCTATTTTTCTTACAAACCTGTAATACTGTTCAGCAGGAAACTTGGTCTTCAAAGATGTTAGATGTGTTTTTACTGTACCAAAATGTTCTCGAGCTTTCAAACACCTCTTTGGAACTAATCACAAAAGATAACCAAATGTAATCATGAAAACCTTACCAAATTTCAAATACAATTTTCCTTTAATAATCTAAGTGGTCTATCTGGAAAGGAATCAACTTTTTTTTGAACCTCACAACTAATGTACACATCTCTGCTTTTCAACCTGGCTCTCAAAATATCATCACTAGTTTCCCTACTAATAAGCTATACTGAAAAATAAACAAACAACTTGCTAAAAGGGAATGAATGTATTAGGAGACACACTGGTAATTGGCTAAGCTGTCATAAATAACGTCATCCTTCAGGGGCTGCGCACCAGCCGCTGTTCCTGTTCACTCCTGAGAGAATGCTTAACCTCAGATTGCTCCTTCTTACCGTATGTGGCAGAAAAAAGCCTTTACCAACTATTTATAATCAAGATGACCAAGTGTATATCATTAAGAAAAATGACTTGCCTCAGGCATGTGTCAATGCACTGTTATATCATTCTTGTATCTGAAAATAAACTTCAGCTCTTTTAGCTGTGCTATGACTTAAAATGAAGGTTCCATCTCTAAACTTGACATATTTGACTTTCATTCACAAGGCTGACTGTAAACACATTGATTTGAGAACACTTTATACCATAAATCTCATTTTAAAAGGCATTCAATGCAAATCAACAGGAAGTTGGAAAAAAAAAGGTATTCAATCACTGAAAGGCTAGACACACACACACACGCGCACACACACACACACACACACACACACACAAAAGGGCCAAGTAAAAGTTGCTAGATAACACAAACGAGTTATAAACCCTTTTCCTGCTTACCCTGAGAAGACTGTGCTGGCAGAAAGCTGCACTTTTTTTTCTAAACAGGAAATGGGTTAAGCGATTCTAATTATCATCAGTAGAATGCTATCACAATAGAGAAAACATCTCTATTTAAACCATACTATGTGGAAGCGGAAAAATCAAAATTACAAAATCACCTACTTCTTCAATTTGTATAAAGCATGATGGGCATTTTTCATTATAAAATGTCTTGTAGATAGAAACTAACTCTCTAAATAAGAGATACTTGGATACAAAAAAAAAAACTTACTGTCCTGAAACCCAGCACCCTGATGGACCCCTTGCAGTAGAGTCAAAATCTCTCGAGCTGTTTGTTCTAAACTCTGTACAACTTTTCGGATTTCCTAGAGAGAAGTAAAAATAAAAATCAGATACTCAACAGAATTATTGTCATACACTCACATCAAACACATTAGATAGTATATGTGATTTATCATAAGCAAGTTGGAATCCTGACTTTTCCAATTATCTCTGTAACACTTCAAAAAGTCACTAAAATGCCTTAGATTCCTCAGGTAGCATTTAAAGGATAACAGCCATCCATTCACTCCAAGTATCCAATTGGGACATTATCAAATGGATGATGTGTGTGAACATAATTTGTAAAAGGAAGAATTAAATGCAATAGAAAAGTTGGGTATTTCTTTTTTTTTTTTTTTTTTTTTTTTTTTTTTTTTTTTTTTTTTTTTTTTTGAGACGGAGTCTTGCTCTGTTGCCCAGGCTGGAGTGCAGCGGCACCATCTAACATCACCGAAACCTCCGCCTCCTGGGTTCAAGCGATTCTCCTGCCTCAGCTTCCGCAGTAGCTGGGATTGCAGGTGTGCGCTACCACGCCCAGTTAATTTTCTTTTGTATATTTAGAAGACACAGGGTTTCACCATGTTGCCCAGGCTGGTCTCGAACTCCTGACCTCAGGTGATCTGCCTGCCTCGGCCTCCCAAAGTCCTGGGATTACAGCCATGAAGCACCGCACCCGGCCTTTAATTCATTTTTAAAATATTCACTAAGCACACTTACGTGCAAGGCACTGTGTAAATACTTAGAGAACGAAGCATACAATCCCTTCCTTCTGGTGGTTTAACAAATAATGGGGGGAGAAGATTTTTTTTAAATAATCAACATTGCACACATTTTAAAAAAAGTTAATGTGCTACTAGAAAACATAAGAAAAAGATCCTTTAGGTTGTGAGGTCAAGAAGATAAATATGAGATAAGCAGGAAAAGAACGGGAAAGACGCAAATTCCGGTAAAGGCAAACAGGCAGGAAGCTAACTGGGGCACTAGAAGTAAAGAGCTAAAGTGAACATCATACATAAAGAGAGAGGGCGTAAAATGAGATTGAAGAGAGACCATGTGGGCCACAGTAGAGTCCGATATTTTATCCTATGTGGGATAGGGAACCACAGAAGAGTTTTAAACAGGAGATCACAGGTGCTTTTAAGACACCAACAACAAACACACTAAACGCGTATTCGCCGAAGACCAGGTGCAATTCGAGCCTTCGGTATAAGCAAGTACTGAAAAGAAGGAAAACTGACACAAACGAGGCAGGTGATGCTGAGAATCTGAGACCCGAACACGGAGAATCAGGACAGAGCGGTAGAATCAGGGGCGGGGAGTGCCCTAACCTAAAGCGGGAGGGGAAGCAACCCACCCTCGGAGGCGTCCCCACCGCCCCAGACTCAGCGACAGAGGAGGGCCGGGCGATGTGGCCCAGCTAGGCATGGAGAGGGAAAGGGAATGGGGAAGGGAGGGGGCTCGCCTCTCGGATGTCCTGCTCGGCAGCCAAAAAGCCCTGCAGCTCCACGAAGATCTCGCTCACAGACATGGCGCTGGCTGCACAACAATCAGCCAGTATGGTAAGGGCGGCCAGGGAAGTGGACTCCGGAGACAACCAGCGTAATCAATCGCAACACCCTCCGCAGCCGCCTCTGTAGCCGCGTACCCCCGGTCTTACGCCACGGCCGTCGCTGGGGTCCTCCGAGGCCCGCGGCGCGCTGGAGAACTGGCTGCCCGCCGCACTGCCTGAGGCGCCGCCCGCCGCGTTCGGAATGGAGGCGGGCGTCCAGAGGGCAGAGGAGGGGGAGAGTGGGCGGGGCTTTCGTCTGAGCCCTTCGGACAGGCACCGCCAGAAACAACCTGCGAAGGGGGCCTCGGAGCACGTGAGCCTGAGGGAGGGCGAGGACGGGCTTGGAGGTGGTGCGATCAAGCGGAGCTGCTTAGCTTGTATGTATGTATTTATTTCCTGTACAACAGCATATAGGGGAAGATATTTCGCAATGAAAGCGTATGCACAAAAAAAAAAAGTGCAGAAGAATGTAGAGAGATTGCAGTCTTCGCGAGAAAGTAGAGGGACATGCATTTATATTTCCAAACAAAGGAAAATGAAAGAAACATATATAGGACTCGAGTAGGGAATAGATTGGGAACGAAAATTTCTGTGAAAATCTTTTAATGTCTTCTTTGTATGGTTGCATTACCTATTTTTTAATTAAACGGATTTTTCAAGCGTGTGTGATGGGATGTTTCTCTTTCCACTCACATCTTGCCCTAATTCCCCTTCCATGCACTCTAACGGTTTCCTCCTTGTTCTCGAAGAGTTCCATACACAAATACTGTGTGTGTGTATGTTCTTGAACAGTTATTCCATACACAAATACAATGGGTGTGTGTGTGTGTGTGTGTGTGTGTGTGTGTGTGTGTGAGATCTTATCATTTAGTTGGTAAGAATCATTCGAATCCATGCAATTGGAATGATTATTATCAACTAAATGATAATTTATTGCGTGCTTTGTGCCCGACGTTATTCTAAACTCTTTACATGAAGGATCATATTTACTTCTCATTATATGAGAATGTCATGGCCATGAAGAAAACCGTTAAGACCAACCAGGCTGGCTCAATATATGCAGATCATTTTTTAAATAACAAAAAAATACGATGCAATAAAAATTGTTGAAACATTTTTTGCGTGAGTGAATGGAAGCAAGCTTACTGTACAGCATGTAGCGTAACAAGTGCATTCCTCTATAATTTAATGCTGGCAAAAAACTAAGCAATAAAGCTGAAGAAGCTTGAGGCTCAGAGAACGGAAGTGACATATTCAGTGTCCCACGGCTGGATGTGCCAAAGCGAAGGTCCAAACTCAAATCTACTGGACTCTAGAATTCATATTCTTACATATTTTGTTACAGTGAATGACTCATTCATACACAGCCTCTCATATTTCAGAATTTGAAGCTCCACAATCAATATATCAGCTTCATTTTATTATCCTCTAAAATAAAGATGATATCAGCCTTCATGGGATTCTCATAAGAATTAAATGAAGTAGTATTTCTAAGATAATTAAACGAGGGCAAGGACATATGAAACACTAAGGCCGGGCGCAGTGGCTCACACCTGTAATCCCAGCGCTTTGGGAGACCTAGACAGGTGAATCACGAGGTCAAGAAATAGAGACCATCCTAGCCAACATGGTGAAACCCCATCTCTACTAAAAATACAAAAATTAGTTGAGCATGGAGGTGAGGGCCTGTAGTCAGTCTCAGCTACTCAGGAGGCTGAGGCAGGAGAATCGCTTGAACCTGGGCAGCGGACTTTGCAATGAGCTGAGATCCCACCCACACTCCAGCCTGGTGACAAAGTGAGACTCTGTCTTAAATAATAATAATCGGGCCGGGCGCGGTGGCTCAAGCCTGTAATCCCAGCACTTTGGGAGGCCGAGGCGGGTGGATCACGAGGTCGAGAGATCGAGACCATCCTGGTCAACATGGTGAAACCCCGTCTCTACTAAAAATACAAAAAATTAGCTGGGCATGGTGGCTCGTGCCTGTAATCCCAGCTACTCAGGAGGCTGAGGCAGGAGAATTGCCTGAACCCAGGAGGCGGAGGTTGCGGTGAGCCGAGATCGCGCCATTGCACTCCAGCCTGGGTAACAAGAGCGAAACTCCGTCTCAAAAAATAATAATAATAATAATAATCAAAAATAAGTAAATAGATAAAACAATAAAGTTCACCCTCTCCTGCTTTCCCATCTACTCTAAAATGAAATTCAATGTAAACTTCATTTCCTATGGAAGCCAATTATAACCCCCAAGATACAACCCCAAATGCCATAATTTTGAATGTTGAAATCCCAAAAGATCAAAATCACGAAACTAATTCTGGGAAAAAACATTTTAAAAATGTTAAAGCTGTGAATTTACATTTTCAAAAGGGGATTTACTTGAGACACATAAAAACATGACAGAACACTATAGGCTAGTTTATCCAATAAAACAGGCAAAAATACATATTTTTGCAAGCATAAGCACTTGGGTATACTAACAACAGTCATACGACTATAACAATGATGAGCAAATAAATCATATTCATCAAGAAATAGGATAAAAAGGAAAATATATAAGTGCATACTGCTATTGTTGGAAATTGTGTGCGCCCGGATTTAAAATTGCAGTTATTTGAAATACTGGGCTGCACAACCCGAGTCTTTTGATGGGATCCGTCAAAAATCACAATGAATCACAATCATAACATAAATATTGAAGGATCCGAGATCTTGAGAAATTTTGTCTTTCACAAATGCGGATGTGCAAAAGGAACATCTCTCCATTTGCTGAAGATGTTGCAACATTTTTCTATGTGGCACTGCTCTTTTAAACAGGCACAATGTTTACACACAAAGTCATTGTTGTGATAATATACTTTTGTGAAGTCAGATTTGCAAAAAGCTATCCAATGAATAAGAACTTTCTGAAAATCTCTACATAACTTATACCTCCAGTATTGCAAATGATGCAAAGATGAAATACATAGCATAGGGAATTGTAAACAAATAATGCTGAAAATTTTAACGAAAGAAAACTTGAAAAAAAAACAAAAGAAAGTTTGACATCATAAGAAAAAGTATATTACAGGAATAGATTGTAGGTATTGCGCAAATGTAATTCGTAAGAATGTCTGACTTTCACTTGCGTTTACTATATTTTGGAATCCTGTATTTCAATGAATAACGTAACTACTTTTTTTCTTTTAGGACATGGCTTTCCTCAGAGAATATGTTCACCTGCATTTTCCATGTGGCACTGCTCTTTTAAAATTTCTTTCATGATTCCTTATAAACAACATAAGCCTTCCCTACTAAGTTTTCCCATCTTGGACACCATGCTTCCATGCTGTTTTGGGTGCATAGCAGTCCATTGTCAGAAACAACACTGGTGTGAAATTGTTGCATGTCTTCTCATCCTACCATGCACATAATTATTTCTAACCAGGCAGGAACTTCACTGGCTTCTTCAGGCAAATGCGGCTTTAATTCATGAAAAGCTCCTGAAATGTAATCACTTGGAAGGAATGCTAATGTAGGCAACCAGTGCCTTTTTAAACTGCAGTTTTCATCACTGCCATATCGCATGGCCAATCCACTCATCTGAAATTTTCACCAATTGCTTCTCTTTAAACCACACTGAATTTCCAAATAGAGACACTAACAAGGTAATAATTCCGCCTAATATGATGCAACTATCCCGTTATTGTGATTTCAGGATTTTGAGATGTGAGAGATTTTAGACTTTAAGGATGTGGACTTTAGGGATTGGGTCTTTCAGAATTAAGATCCAAAACTGTTTCCAATATTCTGCGGTTGGAGTAGGTTACAGAAACCAGGAGAAGATCACATAATAAGGTGACCTTGCTTACAGGGAAAATTCTAGAGGCCCCATATATGAAATGGGATGTGTATCTCAAAAAGACTCTGAGGTCCATGTTCTGATTTTGAGGCCCTTGCTGTGTCATTAATAAAGGTTAAAAAAGTTTACATCCCTGTCATGGGTAGGCAGACATTTTCCCCTGTCAATTGTTTTTTCTGCTCTGTTATTTCTTTCTGGTAAGCCATTGGCCAAAGAAATCATTACCTTTTCTTGTGTCAAAGCGAATTGTAGGCAGGTGGATCACCTGGGATCAGGAGTTTGAGACCAGCCTGGCCAGCGTGGTGAAGCCCTGTCTCTACTAAAAATACAAAAATTAGCCTGGCATGGTTGTATGCACCTGTGATCCCAGCTACTCAGAAGGCTGCAACAGGAATCATTTGAACCCAGGAGGTGGAGGTTGCAGTGGATTGAGATCGCCTGGGTGACAGACCGAAGATCTGTCTTACAAAAAGTAAGGGTCTCTGTTATTACAAGAGCAATTCTATCCCCTGTTCAGCCTGACTCATAAGTTTAGAAGTAGTCTTTTTCAGTGTCCACACTCAGTATTCTGTAGAAACTGAAGATATAATCCAACCAATAAAACTAAGCTGGAAAGAAAAAAACTAATTGTGTCTTTCATTGACAGCTTGCCTATTGATTTGTAAGACATAGCTATATTGATTGTTCTAATTAGATAGGCAGTATATTCTTATTGCAAGCATTACCCCAACATGCAAGAAAGTGTGAAACAAATCCCCACTAATGTTTTTTGTGTATGTATTTTTCTTTTTTTTTTTTTTAATAGAGACGGGGTTTCACCGTTTTGGTCAGGCTGGTCTTGAACTCCTGACCTCAGGTGATCTGCCAGCCTCAGCCTCCCAACATGTTGGGATTACAGGGGTGAGCCACCACGCCTGGCCCTTTTTCTTTTTAACTTGTCTCTAGCGTCAGGAAAACATCAGTGTTTTATTAAATGTGCACTATCTTCAACTGAGCACAGAACTAAAAGTAAAATGCAAGAGTAAAGATTTGAATAGAATGTTAAATAACGGAAGAGTTAAAGTATTTGACATGTCTGGCTGCTTTCATTTGGATAAAATTTGCATAACAGCATTTGGTTTTACTCACCTGTGGGAATAATGGGTGAGAGGGTATGGCAATCAGAAATCTCTTCAGTATCTTTGATTGTTTATTTGATTTGCCGTTTGGAAGCCTTTATGAAAACGATGGAGCCCAAGTGCTTTGCAAAGCGTTATTGGCTGTGTGTCCTGACTAAACAGGTAGGGATCCTTCCCTCTCTCCTCCTCCTCCTGTGTTTCACTGGAAAGAACCTACCCAGAAACAGTAGTCTGTGCTAGGCCACTGACTTGTTAACTGAATTCAGAAACCTGAAGAAAGCCCAGAACCACCCTACTAAGGTGTGCATACTCATGATCAGAGTGAAGAAGGCATGAAATCCACACATTTTGGCCAGTGGGAGCCTTAGCTTAATAATGAGTCCCCATTTCGTACCTTCCATCCCTGACTTGAAAATGCAAAGTAAACGGAATCATCCCATTCTATCCGTCCCCATCCCCCTTCCTTCACATACACACACAAATCCTCTGTGCTGACTGAGAAAGAATGGAAATAATTACAAGTATGAGAGATTATTCATCACCACTTTGGGAAGTGAAATAAGAGGAAATTTGATGGCAATAATTAAGAGAGGAAATTATTTCTAAGTTTTCTAATGAATGGGGCGTGTCTATAGCCATAGCACCCTGAACATACCCGATCTAATGTATAGGGTGGCTGACTTATCCTACAAGACAGGAACCTAAATAAGCATTCTTCAATAAATCATTTCCTTTGTCGTTGATAGAATAATGGATGGGACAGGTTATAATCATTACAACAGAGTGGGCATTTCGTTTGATTTTCTTTAAATTAAGCTGCAGGCTGCTGAAGGTGAAATGTACACATACAATACAACCTCATATTGCACCGAATGCAGTATTTCAAGGTTTGAGTGATACTACTGGGAGGTTTTCTGGCTAGAGTCCCCTGAGGGAGCATTCGCTAAGCCAGGGTGGTATCTCTGCAGTACACAGACTGAATTTCCTGCATGATTTCAAGCAGACATTACTAATCATCACATCATTCTGTCAAACTAGTCACAGACATGTCCCTAGGATCTTGCACAGCACAGAACCTTTCTCAACTGTTAATGTATTGAAGTTAGCATACAGATTAAAATCTACTTGGCATCCCTGATGGAGGTTAATTTACCTTAATTCAGAGTCTTGGTCATTGGTTTTTTCAGTCTCCCAGACTCAGACTCAGGGAGAGTGATTCAAGTTTGTCAAGTTACTGGGGACCAAATAAATAAATACAGTGATGGATGAATCCATGATTGATTGATCGATTGATTGATAGGAAATGCATATGATTTTTCAATGGCAATAACTTTGATAATGGGGGGAAATGCTCCCTTCTTGCTGTTGTAATCCTTGGGAAAGTGGTTTCATGAATACGAAATGGGAGCAAAAAAAAGACGAAGAATTTTAAAGGCTTTTCCAACCAACTGTACAGTCTAATCTGAAATACATTTCCTTTCCCATGAGAAAAACGGAGTAGAAAGTGTTTCCCACCGCCATCACCTAAGGACCTGAGAACTTCCGGCTCTTTGATTCCCTTTTAGGCTTCCTAGGCCCATGTTTCTCAACTTCGAGTGCCTGGAGATGAGCCAGGCAATACAAGAAGCTGCAGGATAAACATGGTGATGTAGGACATCAGTGTTTCCTTAGGATCTGGGAATAGGGGAAGAGGAAAAGGAAGAACTATTTTATATATTAAATGCCTTTTATATCTGCTAATTAATATTTAATCTGTTTTAAGTTGAGATTTAACTAACAAACCATAAAATCCATTCCTTAAATTGTACAATTCACTGGTTTTTGAGTATATTCACGATGTCATGCAACCATTATCCCTATCTAATTGCAGAACACTTTCATCACCCCTAAATGAAAAACCATGCACATTAGTAGCCATTCCCCATTCTCCACTTTCCTGGCACCTGGCAACTATTAATCTACTTTTTGCTGCATGAATTTGCCTATTCTGGACATTTCATATAAATGGAATCCTACAGTAGGTGGCCTTTGGTGCCAGCTTCTTTCACCTAGTATAATGTCTTCAAGGTTCATCCATGTATCAGTACTTCATTTTTTTTGTGTGTGTGTGACTTGATAATACCATTGAGTGGATATACTAACATGTTTATTTGTTCATCAGTTGATGGACATTTGGGTTGTCGCCACTCTGGGACCATTATACTGCTACAAACATTTGTGTGTAAGTTTTCTATGGACATATGTTTTTATTTCTCTTGGGTATATACCTAGAAGTGAAATTGCTGAGTCATATGGTAACTCTGTGTTGGACGTTCTGAGGAACTGTCAAGTTATTTTCCAACTCAGTTACATTTGCGCTAGCAATGTATGAGCATTGCAGTTTCTCCACATTCTCATCAATATTAGTTATTACCTGTATTTTCAATTACAGTGATCCTAGTGGGTGTAAAATGGTATCTCATTGTTTTAATTTGAATTTATTTCATTGCTAAGGATATTGAGCATCTTTTCTCATGCTTGTTAACAATTTATCTTTTTTGGAGAAATGTCTATTTAAATCCTTTGTCCAGGTTTTAATTGGGCTACTTTTTATTGTTGAGTTGTAAGGATTCTTCATATATCCTAGATACTAGACCTTTGTCAGATATATAATTAGCAAATATCTTATTCCATTGTATGGTTTTCATTTTCACTTTCTCAATAATGTTCTTTGAAGCATATAAGTTTTATAATTTTGATGAAGTTTTATTATGTATTTTTTCCTTTGACTGCTTGTGTTTTAGCTGTCATACCTAAGAAACCATTGTCTAATCCAAGGTCATAGGATATTTTTTAGCTTTGTTGAGGTATCATTTATAAACACAAAACTGCACATACTTATGTATATATTTTGTTGAGTTTGAACATGGATACACAAGTGATACCATTTAGTACAATCAAGGTAATAAACATATTCATAACTTTCAAAACTTTGCTTGTATTCTTTCATGTGTGTGGTCTTTGTTCATTATTTTTGTGTATGGTAAGAACACAACATGAGAACTATCTTCTTAACATGTTTTTAAGTACACAATGCCATATTTTGACTGTAGGTACTATGTTGTATCACAGACTTCAGAACTTTTTCATCTTGCATGACTGAAGCTTTATACCCACTGAACAACAATTGCCCATTTTCAACTCATTCAAGCCCCTGGTAATCACAATTCTATTTTCCTCTTCTGGGTGTTTGACTATTTTCAATGTTTCATATAAGTGGAATCACCTAGTGTTTGTCCTTCTGTGACTGTCTTATTTCACTTAGCTTAATGTCCTCTACGTTCATTCATGTTACTACAAATGGAAAAATTTCCTTCTTTTTTTAGGGTGGAATAATATTCCATGGTATGTATATGCCCCACTTTCCTCATCCATTCATCTGTTGACAGACATTTAGTTTGTTTCCGTATCTTGGCTATTGTGAATAATGCTACGGTGAACATGGGAATGCAGATAGATTTCAATTCTCTTGGATGTATACACCCAGAAGTAGGATTGCTAGAGCATGAGGTAGTTGTCTTTTTAATTTTTGGAGGAGCCGCTATACTGTTTTCCATCGTGGCTGCATCATTCTCTACATTCCCACAACACAGTAAAAATGGTTTCAATTTCTCAATGTTCTCGCCAGCACCCATGATACGGTTTGGCTCTGTGTCCTCATCCAAATCTCATCTTGTAGCTCCCATAATTTCCATGTATGGTGGGAGGGGCCCAGTGGAAGATAATTGAATCATGGGGGTGGGTTTTTCCCACACTGTTCTCATGACCTTAAATAAGTGTCATGAAATCTGATGGTTTTTAAAAAGCAAGTTTCCCTGCACAAGCTCTCTCTTGTCTTATCTGCTGCCATGTGAGATGTGTCTTTCACCTCCTGCCATGATCGTGAGGCCTCCCCAGCAATGCAGAAAACTGTGAGTCCATTAAACCTCTTTGTTTTGTAAATTGCCCATTCTCAGGTATGTCTTTATCAGCAGCGTGAAAATGGACTAACACAACTTGTTACCATTTGGCTTCTTAGCAATAACCTTCCTAAGAAGTGATATCTCATTGTGATTTTGATCTGCATTTTCCTGATGATTAGTGATATTGAGCATGCTTTCATATACCCATTGGCTGTTTGTATGTCTTCTCTGGAAAAATGTCTATTTTTACAGACAGCAGGCACTACATTTACCATCAGAACTCTTCATTTTGTATTTTTCTTTAAAGTTTTTGTTTTATATTAAAATTGCATGTATTTAAGGTGTGTGAGGTGATTTTTGTTGTTTTTGTTTTTTTGTTTTTTTGGTTTTTTTGAGACGGTGTTTCCCTCTTGTTACCCAGGCTGGAGTATAGTGGTCTGATCTCGGCTCACTGCAACCTCCGCCCTCTGGGTTCAGGCAATTCTCCTGCCTCAGCCTCCTGAGTAGCTGGGATTACAGGCACACACCACCACACCATGCCCAGCTAATTTTTTGTATTTTTAGTAGAGACGGGGTTTCACCATGTTGACCAGGATGGTCTCAATCTCCTGACCTCGTGATCCACCCGCCTCAGCCTCCCAAAGTGCTGGGATTACAGGCGTCAGCCACCGCGCCCAGCCGTGATGTGATGTTTTGATATACATATACACAGTAAACCGAATACTACAGGGACGCTACTTAATGTATTCCTGTCCTCACACAATTACCATTTTTTGTGGTAAGAGCACTTACAGTCTCTTAGCAAATGTCAGGAAAGGTTATTAAGGTTTATGCCTGTGTTTTCTTCTAGGAGTTTTATAGTTTAATGTCTTGTGTTTAGGTCTTTGATCCATTTGGAGTTGTTTGTATATAGTACAGAGGAGGGGTCCAAATTAATATTTAAAGATAGATATCCAGTTTTGCTACCACAACTTGTTTAAAAAGATTTGTTAAAGAAGGGTGCCAAGATAATTTAATGAGACAGTTTTCTCCAGCAGAGAGAAGTGAGTACTAAAACAGAGGTTAAAAAATAACCCCTTAACATGTGAAAATTCAATTTCCACAACACGTGGATTTTTTTTAAAAGGCAACTTAAAAATTCTCACCAAACAGATGAATGAAAATGAAAATGAAAGAAGAATCTGAACAATATTTACTTGGGGTTTATCAAAGAGCCAAAGGGGGGAAAAATGAAAACAAGAAGAAATAGGGACATCCAAGGAGCCAAAATTACACCTGTAAGAGAAAAAATATTAAAATGGAAACAATTAACTATCTTGGAAAGGACAAATATGGTCAATATCATTAAAATTACAAAGAAATCATTAGACTAATGAAAGTGAGAATGCATGAATATGATGCTAATTCGTTCATAAGAAATTAATAAGTTAGAGACAGTAAGATATAGAAAACATGAGAACACTTGTGAAACTTGGAGGATAAACGAATAGACTTAACAGGATTTTAGCTGATAAATATTGACAAATGGTCAAGAAGAGAAAAGTAACACTCAAAGTGCTAATGACACAGAGTTTCCTAGAAATGAAGAAAGAAATGTCTCTAGATGGGAAACTAGCTGTAAGTGTTGATAATAATAAAATTAAGTCAGCTACCAAAGTAAAACTGCAGAGGATCATGAAAAAGGGAAAACTTTAAGATGCTGCCTGAAGTAATCGACAGTGTCTACAGAGGGAAGTCAGTGGTGTCTAATCAAACTTCTCATCAGCAACAAGAGGAAAATCTTCAGACTACTATGGTAATATGTAATTCTATAACTGAATTATTTAAAATGGAGGGAAATGATGATTGTTTTAGAAATCTAAAGACAGTAATGGTATATCTGTCTATTCTCACTAATAAAAAGAATGTATAGTAATGGAACAGTTTCAGACTTAGAATAGTGACTTCAAATGCCTGAAATTCAAATTAATGAATTTTCCATTTTATGTTGTAACTCTTCTTTGAGTTTTATCAAACAACATGCTTATTTTGTAGGATGCATTCTGATGTTTTGTTTTAACTAAACATATCACAGAGATTTTTTTAAAAAACAAACATTGCTTAATATAAATTCAAATGGTGTTCCTGTATTCAGTGACCAATTAAGAAATGTGATTAGGCTGAGAGCAGAGACTCATGCCTATAATCCCGGAACTCTGGGGAGCCGAGGTGGGCGGATCACTTGAGGCCACGAGTTCGAGAGCAGCCTGGCCAAAATGGCAAAACGCTGTCTTTACTAAAAATACACAAATTAACCAGGCATGTTGGTGCATGCCTGTAATCCCAGCTACTCAGAGGCTGAGACATGAGAATCGGATAAACCTGGGAGCCATAGGTTGCAGTGAGCCAAGGTTGCACCCACCACACTCCAGCCTGGGTGACAAAGGAGACTCTGTCAAAAAAAAAAAGTGATTTTTTAAAAGCTACTCTTAAACTAGTAATAAAAACAAAATATGCACAAAACATCAACATAGAAAATTTCAAAATGTTTCTGAAGGACACAAAAGATCACCTTAAAGAAGGAAAATGTTTCCTTAATGATACAAAAAGGAAATTCGTCCCAAATCACCTGCAAATATAACGCAATTCAAAATACCAAAATGTCTCAGTGTGGTGGCACACACCTGTAGTCCTAGCTGCTTGGAAGGCTGAGGTGGGAGGAGCTCTTGAGTCCAGGGTTTTGAGGCTGTAGTGAGCTCTGCACCACTGCACTCTAGCCTGGGTGAAAGAGTGAGACCCTGTTTCTAAAAGCAAACAAAAAATAGCCAATATAATTTTTTAAATGAAACTTCACATGTTGATAGTAAAATTCACACAGAAGAGCAAAATGTCAATCACGGCCAAGGCAATTTTGAAAAATCATAAATTTGCAGTCTCTTCTTGACAAATCTTTTTATTATTAAAAAGGTAATTAATACAATATGATATTACCAATAAAAAAAAAGTTAAATGGGGGTCAGGCCCGGACCGCGCCACCTCAAGATGTAAAGTGTAACACGCGGGTCGGGGTGGGCAGCGTGGGCATGTGAGGCTGTGGGTGTCCTCATCCCCCCCAGCTTCCCCCGCAGCCGGTTCCACAGTGGTCCGCTCCAGTTGCGGCCTGTGGATTCGGGTTCCAGACTGAAGGCTACCTGTTCTCCAGTGCCCTCCACCGCCCCTGCCACTGTCCACAGCTCCCCCCGCAGCCGGTTCCGCAGTGGTCCGCTCCAGTTCCAGACTGAAGGCTACAGATTCCAAGTGCCGGGGTTACTAGGCGACCACCATAACAGCCTTGGCGCTGTGTAGGAGCCTGGAGCTACTCCTCAGCCCTACCTGGGGCTGGTCATGGAGAAGCTACACAGGATTGTGGCGGCACTGCTGGAAAGCATGGTATCAAGTTCTAATGGTTTTCCATGGGAATTAGTGATGTGGGCAGGTGTGATTGGATTTGTTGCTATTCCCCTTTTTTTGTGGAGAAGTTGTAGATCAGTCCGGAGTCGGCGATATGTGGGAAGAGAGAAGAAGCTTGCTGTAGTGCTTTCTGAGCAAATTATAGAAAAATGTAAACTACTTGAAAAACTTAGTTTTCTACAAAAAAGCTATGAAGGCTATGAAAGAGAGTCGTCTTTATAGGCTGTCAGCTCTGAGAAGCAGGCAGCAGAAGCGCAGAGTTTGGAGGCAACCTGTGAAAAGCTGAACAGGTCCATTTCTGAAATGGAGGACGAAATATCGTATCTGAAAAAAGAGTTACAAGAAGAGAAATACAAACATTCTACACAACATCAGTGGAGACTTTACAAAACATTCACTGTGGAGGAAAATTACCAGTTAGAGACACAAGAGAAACTTTCTAAACAAGACGAAAATATCAACTCTACCACTGACCAGCTGGACAAGTATAGAAAGCAAGCCCAACATCTTGAACAAGAGTTGGAAAGAATGATTCTTTCTTACCAAGAGCAGATTTTACTCCTTAAGAAAAAAGCACATGACAAGTGGTTGGCAGCTCGGAGTGCTGAAATTAACCTCAAAGGATTAAGGAAAGAAAATGCCAAGTACAGACAAAAATTAGCTGACACAGAGAGGAAATTCAAATTTTTACACAAAGCTCCTTCTGCAGTTGGTGTTCCAAACACAGGACTTGGCAGAGAGCGTTACACAAATGTTACCGATACGAGAAGAGGAACGCCTTTCCCCCCACCTCCTCCGGGAACCCTGTTTGGAGTTTCTCCACATGATTTTCCACCAAGTGATTTCCCAGGTCCACCATATGCTCCATTTGCAGTGAGGAATGCCTATCCACCCAGGGGTTTTCCTCCGAATCTTCCACCAAGACCTGGCTTTTTTCCCCCAATCCCCAAATATTGAAGGTAAAAGCGAGTTCCTTGCAGGGCTGGTTCCATCTTCGAATGACCCTGCTACTGAACAAAAATCATTCTGATTGATCTCGAGTTCCCTTCAAGATACTTCTGCCTTCCGATAAGCCTGCTATTGAACATCCCAAACAGCAAGACAGCTGGCAGTCCTTGTGTTCTCCTCCAAAGCAGTTGTGACTGACCTTGCGTCTCCATCAAGATTGATTCCAGCTTAGAGTGAGCCTGCCACTGAACATCTGACATCACAACAACAAAGCTGGTGGTCTTTGTGTTCTCCTCCCAGGTAGATGTGACTGATCGCGAGTCCCCGTCAGGGTTGACTCTGCCTTCAAGTGAGCCTGCCACTGATCATCCGGCAGCACAGCAGGAAAGTTGGCGATCCCTGTGTTCTCCTCCCAAGTACTTTGGCAGGATGTCGAGTCCCCGTCATGATTAACCTTTGCCTTCAAGTGAGTCTGCACCTGAATGAACATCCAACAGCACAACAAGAAAGCTGGCAGTCTTATTTTCCTCCCAACTATTTGTGACTGATCTCAAGTCCCCATCAGGGTTGACTCTGCCTGCAAGTGAATCTGCCACTGAACATCCGGCACCACAGCAATAAAGCTGGTGTCCTTTGTGTTCTCCACCCAAGTAGTTGTGACTGATTTCGAGTCCCATTCAGGGTACACTCCGCCTTAAAGTGAGCCTGCCACTGAACATCCGGCACCGCTGCAAGAAAGTTTGCAGTCTTTCTGTTCTCCTCCCAAGTAGTTGTGACTGATCTGGAGTCCCCATCAGGGTTGATTCCACCTTCAAGTGAGCCTGCCACTGAACATCCGGGACCACAGCAGGAAAGCTGGCAGTCTTTGTGTTCTCCTTCCAAGCAGTTGTGACTGATCTCAAGTCCATGTCAGGGTTGATTTCACCTTCAAGCGAGCCTGCTCCTGAGCATCTGGCACCACAGGAAGAAAGCTCATGGTCTTTGTGTTGTCCTTCCAAGGACTTTGCACAGATCTCGAGTCGCCGTCATGGTTCACTTTGCCTTCAAGTGTGCATGCCACTCAATTAACGTCCGCCACCACAACAAGTAAGCTAGCAGTCTGTATATTCTCCTTCCAAATATTTGTGACTGATCTCAAGTCCCATCAGAGATGACTCCGCCTTCAAGTGATTCTGCCACTTAACATCCGGCACCCCAGCAAGAAAGCTGGTGGCCTTTGTGTTCTCCTCCCAAGTAGTTGTGACTGATCTTGAGTCCCCATCAGGGTTGACTCTGCCTTCAAGTGAGCCTGCCACTGATCATCCGGCACCCCAGCAAGAAAGCTGGCGATCCCTCTGTTCTCCTCCCAAGTAGTTGTGACTGATCTTGAGTCCCTGTCACAGTTGATTCCGCCTTCACGTGAGCCTGCCACTGAACATCTGACAGCACAACAAGAAAGCTCGTGGTCTTTGTGTTCTCCTCCCAAGTACTTTGCACAGATCTCGAGTACCCGTCATGGTTCACTTTGCCTTCAAGTGAGCCTCACACCCAATGAATGGCCAACAGCACAGCAAGAAACCAGGTTGTCTTTATATTCTCCTCCCAAGTATTTGTGACTGACCTCAAGTCCCCATCAGGGATGACTCTGCCATCAAGTGAGCCTGCCACTGAACACCTGGCACCACAGCAGTAAATCTGGTGGCCTTGTGTTCTCCTCCCAGGTAGTTGTGACTGATCTTGAGTCCCCATCAGGGTTGATTCTGTCTTCATGTGAGCCTGCCACCGAATATCAAACACCACAACAAGAAACTGGTGGTCTTTGTGTTCTCTCCCTAACTATTTGTGACTGATCTTGAGTCTCCGTGAGGGATGACTTCGCCTTCAGTTGAGCCTGCAACTGAACATCCTGCACCCCAGCAAGAAAGCTGGCGGTCTTTGTGTTCTCCTCCCAAGTAGTTGTGACTGATCTCGAGTCCACATCAGGGTTGACTGTACCTTTAAGTGAGCCTGCCACTGAACACCCGGCACCACAGAAAGAAAGCTGGCTGATCTCTAGTCCCTGTCAGGGTTGACTCTGCCTTTAAGTGACCCTGGCACTGAACATTTGGCACCACAGCAAGAAAGCTGGCGCTCTTTGTGTTCTCCTCCCAAGTAGTTGTGACAGATCTCAAGACCCCGTCAGGGTTGACTCTGCCTTTAAGTGAGCCTGCCACTGAACATTTAGTACTACAGCAAGAAAGCTGATAGTTTTTGTTTCCTTACTGACTGTGTTTGTAGACAAATGTGAATGTAACTTCATGCTTAACGAAATAAAATTCTGTTGGTTAAGACAATAAAAGAGACTCTTTCTCCCATTAAATTATCTTGACACCATTGTCAAAAATCAATTGACATCTGGATTCTCACTTCTGGTCCATTGACCTATATGTCTATTCCATGCCAGTATATAGAGTCTTCATTACTGTTGATTTGTAGTAAAATTTGAAATCTAGAAGTGGGAGTACTACTTTGCTCTATTTTTTACAAAATGGCTTTGGTTAGTCTGAATCCTTTCTATTTCCATATGAATTTTAGAGCCAGCTTGTTGGTGTCTGGGAACAAAAGCAACTGGAATTGTGATAGAAATTGAATTGAATCTGTAGATCAACTTAGGGAATAGTACCACTGTGAGTATATTAAGGTTTTCAGTGAATTTTAAGTATTGCCATCTTGATAGTGCTATGTTCTTCCCATGTTGAAGAGCACGTGGTGTATGTCCATTTGTTCAGGTTCTCCGAAATTTCTTCCAATACCCTTATTGTTTTGAGAATATGCCTTGTGCTTCATTTCTTGGAGTTACTACCATTATTTTGTTTTGTTGATGCTGTTATAAAGGAAATTATAATCTCATTTCCAGAATGTTCATTTCTAGGGAATAAAACTACAATTACTTTTTGTATATCTAGTTGTGCGTTGGTATCTATGGGGAATTGGTTCTCAGACCCCCACAGATATCAAAAGTTGCACAGACTCAAGTCCTGCAGTTGGCTCTTTGGAACACATATATACAAAACATCAGCCCTCCATCCACAGGTTTTGCATCCATTGAATTCTGCATTTTGATCTGCATTTGGTTTCAGAGGTAGACCTTTTGGATATCAAAGGCTGATTGTATTTGTATATTGAGAGATAATGGACATTCCATTAAGACTCTAACATACTAATTCATTTCACAACGATACTGATGTGAAAATACAAGAGATATTCATTTTGATTGTTAATTGGTAGACTATTTGGATAAAGCAGTAAATGCTGTAGAATGCCTTTGGGAGGGAATCAGCATTCGCTGCCTACTGCTATGGATCTGGGACTATGCCAGATGCTCTTTATAAGTGGTCTTAGAATGTCATTAGCAACAGAGGCAGAACTCCTTTGTGGCTGCTTATTGTCTTGAGGATGAAGATCGATCCTTAACACAACACACAAGGTCCTGCAAGGTCTGGTCCCTCCCTGCTTCTTTTGACTCATTTCCCATCAAGCTGTCCCTTGCCCTTTGGTTCCCACTTCCTCTCAGTTCCTTGGAACTGTCCTGCACCCTCTGGTCACAAGGAATTTGCCCCTACCTCTCTCTGCCTGACGTACTCTCTGTGCTCCTCAGGTTTTTCCTCTAGCTGTGTGTCCTTGATCATGGGAGCCCTCCTGGATGCCCGGTCCATTCCCTGGTCACAGGCCAGGTCCATGTTGTGCCCTCTGTGCTGTGCACTCAGCACCCTGGCTCTTCTGTGCAGCACTTATTCCTGTGATAATTCATCATTGACTGGCCTGATTATTACCGGTTCGTTCCATTGCACTGTGACCTCCATCTGTGCAAGATCCCTGCTGGTTTTTGCTCACTGTTTTATCCCCAGAATCTGCCATGCTAGTAATTAGCACACAGTGAGCACTCAACAAATTTTTACTTAAGTACTTTGGTTTCCAAGCGTGTTCCCCTAAGTTCCTCCATGGTATCTGAACTGTCTAAGAAATCAAGTAAAATGAAAAGAGAGAGAATTAAATATGTTCATCACTTTCCAGTTTGGGATATTAGGAAAAACATTTAAGAATTTTTACCTATGAAGCAATTAGAATACAATGTGATGTGTAAATGGCAGTTTTTAAAAAATGCAGTTTTATATCCCTGTATTTAGAGAGACTATATTTGTGTGTATATTCTCACCACTGTACCACGTGATTTCTCACTGTAAGCTCTAAGGCTTCTCATGTCTACCTATGTGTTCCTCCTTCTCAGAATAGTATTGCTGCATTAGTAACTACTCTATAAATGCTGGCGGAGCTGATTTTACTGTTTAAAAAAATACAATTTTCTGAGGACTGGATGATATAACAATTACAGATCATACAATTTATTCTTTAAGATTTTGGGAGGATACAAAAGCATCATATAATAGGGGACTAAAAGCCGGATTAGGGGCTGGGTTTGCTGGCTCACACCTGTAATCTCAGCACTTTGGGAGGCCAAGGTGGATGGATCACAAGGCCAGGAGTTTGAGACCAGCTTGGCCAGTATGGTGAAACCCCATCTCTACTAAAAATACACAAAATTAGCTAGGCTTGGTGGCAGACGCCTATAGTCCCAGCTACTGAGGAGGCTGAGGCAGGAGAGTAGCTTGAACCTGGGAAGCAGAGGTTGCAGTGAGCCCAGATTGTGCCACCGCGCTCCAACCTGGGCAACAGAGTGAGACTCCAGCACAAAAGAAAAAAAAAAAGCTGATGAAGGTACGAGGACAAACAAAAGAAATAGTTTAACAGAGTTGGAGTTGGGGATCAGAGCAGTGGTGGGCATTCTGAAGGGATAAGCCTCTGGTCTCACTTGGGATCACTCTATCATGATATATTCTAGGAGGGGTTGGGAGTCTCCATACCGGAATGGTCAGGTGATAGAATGCCAGTGGAATTTGCACTCAGGATAATCGAGCAAAACAGAGAGGGGCTAGAGAAGGAAGGTTGGGGGGTGAGTTTCTCCCCATTGCCAACTAGCATGGAGAGATGATGAGTACCGTTGGCCTCTTCTACATAGAATGAGAACTTGCTGCTTTAAATCATGCTTTTTAGTGGCCCAGTAGCTGAACCTAGTGAACTGAGCACTATAATGAATCTTAGAGCAAACCTCAGAGTACTCTAAGTTCCTGACCTCATGTACATTTCTCTGGTAGGCCTGACTCACTGTGTAAGTAAATGGAAGCGAAAAACATAATAGGGGACGGCAACAGGCCAACAGAAGGTGGGAACTTATAGAGTAAAGTGTAATGTTTTGTCTAATCAAAATGTCTCTATTTACTTTGGAAGTAGATTAGTGCTATTTACTTAAACAAGTGGATTCTAGATAAAGGAGTTTGACATTAGATGGATTTCAAACTTTAGTCTTTGAAGAATATTTGAGTTCTGTAAGCAAACTTTTTGATGTTAAAAACATTTGCATTTGTTAGAGGATTCTGGAGAAATCTGTATAATTTTGTGGGCAAAAATGTGATACATGGAGAGAGTGGAGGAAAGGTCTTACTGCAGGTTGTACTGAAGGAACACAAACAGGATGCTCCTATTTTTTGTTTTGCCTTCCTTGTGATCCTATCTGGCCTCATTAGTATTGTACAGCATACGGGAGAGGTCAGTCAGGAGGCAAGCCGATTTTCTATGGGTACTTATTATTCTGAATAACATAGCACAGAGGGAACAGGTGTGTGATTGCTGTAATATGCCACAGAGTGTGATAAATGTTGTCAAATGGATGCAAAGATTCTTCCCTTTGTTGCCTGGGCTCTTAAATTGGCCACTTCTCTCCATTTTCTTCTGTTAAATTTCTCTCTTGCAGATAATTGAAAACATTTTCAAAGTAAATATTGATTTTATTCACATTAATGTGTAGCTATCAAACATGACAGAATATCTGATACCACAATTTTTAATGTATATATTATCATCATGGTTACTAACGAAAAGTAAGTTTCTTTGTACTGTTACTCCTCTGTCATTCAAACCTTTGCAATTTTTTTTTTTTTTTTTTTTTTTTTTTGAGACTGGGAGCGGCTTTATTGTCTTTGGGGCGGCCTGGAAAGGTGGGGTCCTGGGGGGCAGCGAGGAGGAAGGGCTGGGAAGCTGTGTGACAGGAGCCTCAGGTGGTGGGCATCTGGGGTTCCTCCACTTGTGGGTACCCATTGGCATCACTGGTCCAGCCGGTGGTGGAAGCGGGTTTTGGTCCTTTCTTGTTTGGTACAGGGCAGGCAGCAGCCACGGGTCCGACTTGCTTGAGGCCGGGCCCTCGGTGCTCCATCTTATGCTCCAGGAGCACGTGGTTCTGTGGCGGGAGCCCCACGCAGGCCCTGAGGATGTTCTAGATGCAGCTGCGTTGGTGGAAAAGCGCACTGATCACCGGGCTGCCCGGCGGCACCAGCGGCGCCTTAAATAGGAAGCCGAGCAGGGACAGCCCGGGGTGGAAGGTCCGGCTCGGGGTCAGTGTCAGCGCAGAAGCTCACCCGCAGGCACAGCTCGGTCAGCAGCGCCAGGTCTAGCGTGATGGGTGTGGCCAGCAGCGAGTCCTCACACGTGTCGTGCAGCACCAGTGTGTTGGTCCCGCTCAGCATTAGCTCCGAGGTTTACTCACCCAGCGCGCTTGCTGTCGCCCACTTACGGCTGGTACTTGATGACCACGCAGTGGTCGGGCTCCTCACCCGGTATATAGAGCACTGGGTTGCTCTGCGCCATGTCGTCCACCATGTTGCTCTTGGACACCTCCTTAGAGCAGAACTGCAAGGCTCCGACAGGTTCTGCCCGTCGTTGTTTCCCAGGTGGTTGTAACTCACGAAGGACACGGTCTGGAGGCCAGAGCTGATGAGGAAGTCCACGAGCACGGGCTTGACTTTGGTCTGGCCAGACTTGACATCACCTCTGCCCATGAAAACCCGGCGCTGACACGCGAACTCAAGAGCTCCGGGCACCGGCCGGGCGCGGTGGCTCACGCCTGTAATCCCAGCACTTTGGGAGGCCAAGGCGGGTGGATCACGAGGTCAAGAGATCGAGACCATCCTGGTCAACATGGTGAAACCCCATCTCTACTAAAAATACAAAAAATTAGCTGGGCATGGTGGCGCGTGCCTATAATCCCAGCTACTCAGGAGGCTGAGGCAGGAGAATTGCTTGAACCCAGGAGGCGGAGGTTGCGGTGAGCCGAGATCGCGCCATTGCACTCCAGCCTGGGTAACAAGAGCGAAACTCCGTCTAAAAAGAAAAAAAGAAAAAAAAAAAAAAAAAAGAGCTGCGGCCTCCAGGGTGTTCTCGGGGACCCACTGAGGAAGGCACAGCCCTCCAGGATCCTGGCGACGGCGAAGAGCATAGAGGGAGACGCCTGCAGGCCGAGCTCAGTGGTGCGCGGCAGGTTCTCGGTGTCCTTGAGGCCTGGACCACCTCACAGAAGCGCTCCGTGTTGTCCTCCACAGCACGAGGACTTCGTCCAGCCCCGCGCTAGACTGGAAGTCTGGGATGTCCTTGCGGATCTGCTCGAGCTGCTGCGAGCCTGAGCCCGGGATGAGGTTGTCCGCGCGCCTGGTCTGGTTGGCCGCGATGAACTCGGGGATGTAGATGGAGGGCAGAGGCCACAGGGCTTCCATGTGCGGCCACAGTTGCTCCTGCAGCTCCCAGTCCAGCACCTTCGCGCGCTGCCCCAGCCGTCATGGCCACGAATAATCTAGCATTTATGCTAATCCTGCTGAAAGTAAACTTTAAGGGCTTGAGTCAGTTTAACTGGCTGACCTTATACAATCTGCGGGCAAGCTACCTAAGCCTCCTGGGCTTCAGTTTACTCATCTTTCAGATGGGAAAAGTAATACATATTACATAGAGTTGTTCTGGTGAAATGTGTTAATACATTTTAAATGTTTACAATAATATCTTACATATGCAAACATGTAACAAGTATTATTTATTACCGCATATATTTTTTAAATCACATATTTCATGTTATACCTAAGTCCTTTTTTTTTTTTTTTTTTTGAGATGGAGTCTCGCCTTGTCACCCAGGCCGGAGTACAATGGCACAAGCTTGGCTCACTGCAACCTCCATCTCCTGGGTTCGAGCGATCCTCCTGCCTCAGCGTCCTGAGTAGCTGGGATTACAACCACACCACCACACGCAGCTATTTTTTTGCATTGTATTTGAGATGGGGTTTCACCATGTTTGCCAGGCTGATCTCGAACTCTTGACCTCGTAACCCCAAAGTGGGAGGCCTCGGCCTCCCAAAGTGCTGGGATTACAGGTGTGAGCCATCCCCCAGGCCACTTGAGTCCTTAAACAGAATACAAATTGTTAAAAAGTCATTTTTACTTCCTGTTTTATGGTGAAAAGGCAGAAATTAGGTTCCCTATGACATTTCAGACTGATTGTTTTGCAAGATCTTTTTTTGGGGGGGGTTGGGATAAGAGTCTTGCTCTGTTGCCCAGGCTGGAGTACAGTGGCATGATCTCAGCTCACTGCAACTTCAGCCTCCCAGGTTCAGGTATTTCTCCTGCCTCAGCCTCCTGAGTAGCTGGGATTACAGGCATGTGCCACCACGCCTGTCTGGTTTTTGTGTTTTTAGAGACGGGTTTTCATCAAGTTGGCCAGGATGGACTTGAACTCCTGCCCTCAAGTGACCTGCCCGCCTCAGACTCCCAAAGTGCTGAGATTACAGATGTGAACTTCTGTGTCCAGCTGAGAGGTCTATTTTGCACATATTTTCACCTAATCCGGTTTGTCTTTTCATTCTCTTAAAGTGTCTTTCATGAAGCTTTTTTTCTCCCCCTGAAACAGTCTTGCTTTGTCACTCAGGCTGGAGCCTGATCTCAGCTCACTGCAAACTCCACCTCCCAGGTCAACGGAATTCTCCTGCCTTAGCCTCCTGAGTAGCTAGGATTACAGGCACACATCATCATGTCCAGCTAATTTTTGTATTTTTAATAGAGACGGGGTTTCACCAGTTGGCCAGGCTGCTCTTGAACTGCTGACCTTGTGATCCACCTGCCTCAGCCTCAAAAAAAAAAAGTGCCTGAAACAATTACATTCACGCCTTCTTTCAAAGGAGGTCTAAAATAAATTTCAAAACAGTACCTGTGTTCTTGAGATGCTGCTCTTATTCCTTAATTTGCTTATTTATGTATTTATTTTTAATTGAGAGGGAGTTTCGCTCTTGTTGCTCAGGCTGGACTGCAATTGCGCGATCTCGGCTCACCACAACCTCCGCCTGCCGGGTTCAAGCGATACTCCTGCCTCAGCCTCCCGAGCAGCTGGGATCCCAGGAGCCGACCACCACCCCCGGCTAATTTTACATTTTTAGTACAGACGGGCTTTCACCATTTTGGTTAGCCTGGTCTGGAACTCCTGACTTCAGGTGATCCACCCACCTCAGCCTCTCCAAGTGTTTGGGTTACATGCGTGAGCCACTGCGCCCGGCCCTAATTTGCTTATTCTTTCCCTCACTAGTGTGAGCCCCTCCTGGGTTCCTCTGTCCGAATCCCTTAGGGAACTTACAGCCTGGGGGCGGCATGGCTGCTTTGAGAGACCGAAGAGCCTCTTGGGGGAGAGGCATACTTGGTGGCGCAGGACGGTCCCCTTTAGGAGATGGCCTTGGCACCGAGGCCTGAAGGCTAAGGAGCGGGATGTGGAGAGCTGAGCCCCCGCCGTCCTGGCGGACAAGACAGGCCTGCACCGTGTTCCTAGGGCGGGAAGGAAGGACTGGGCAGTGGGGTTGGAGCCCAGCGCAGGAGGGAAGAGCTGCGAGGGGACAGGCTGGAACCCCAGGGCTCTGTGTGTCAAGGTGTGACACTGAGGTTTTGTTGTAAATGCCAGGGGATGTGCGGGTTTTAAGCGAGGCTGTGGCTGTTTCCACTTTCCTTTTCCTTTTTTTTTTTTTTTTTTTTTTTGGAGACAGTCTTGTTCCATCGCCCAGGCGGGAGTGCAGTGGCGCCATCTCGGCTCACTCACTGCAACCTCTCCCTCCTGGGTTCAAGCGATTCTCCTACCTCAGCCTCCCTAGTCGGGACTGCAGGCGCCCACCACTACCCCCGGCTAATTTTTGTATTTTGGTAGAGACGGGGTTTCGCCATGTTGGCCAGGCTGGTCGCGAACCCCTGATCTTATCTACTGACCTCGGCCTCCCAAAGTGCTGGGAGTACAGGCGTGCCCGGCCTGTTTGTACCTTTCAAATACCATTCTACTGGTAAGTAACTGAGTGGAAAGGAAGGGTGGGAAGTGGAGTGCCGAGGAAGCAGGAGGTGAGGCGACAGCGACAGATCACGCACAGCTGGTGTCAGGGGACAGCCGCGGTTCGTGCCCTGAGGGCGGCCCAGGGTGTGTGTGCCCGAAGAATGGCCCGTGGGCCTGGTGGAGGCCCTGGGAGGTAATGCCAAGCGAGGCAGCTCACTTCTTCCGATAGATACCTCCCAGCTCCAACCTTGGCCTCCCTCGCCCCCGCCCCCTGCGGCCCAGCTCCACCGTCATCCCCCCAAGAGGCTCTTCGGTCTCTCAAAGCAGCCATGCCGCCCCCAGGCTGTCGGTTCCCTAAGGGCCGCGGACCGAGGAACCCAGGAGGGGCTCACACACCAGTGCGGCAAAGAATAAGCAAGTTAGGGCCGGCCCGGAGGCTCACGCATGTAACCCCAACTACTGGAGAGGCTGAGGCGGGTGGATCACCTGAAGTCAGGGGTTCGAGACCAGGCTAACCAACGTGGGGAAACCCCGTCTCTACTAAAAATGTACAATTAGCCGGGGGTGGTGGCGGGCTCCTGCGACCCCAGCTGCTCGGGAGGCTGAGGCAGGAGAATCGCTTGAACCCGGAAGGCGGAGATTGCGGTGAGCCGAGATCGCGCCATTGCCCTTCAGCCTGAGCAACAAAAGCGAAACTCCCTCTCAATATAAAGAATACATAAATAAGCAAATTAAGGAATGACAGCAGCGTCTCAACGGCACAGGGATTGTTTTGAAATTTATTTTAGACCTCCGTTGAAAGTGGGCGTGAATGTAATTGTTTCAGGGACTTTTTTGTGTGTGACCGAGTCTCGGTGTCACGCAGGCTGGAGCGCAATGGCGCGATCCTGCCTCACCGCGAGCTCCCGCCTCTGCCTCCGGAGTAGCTGAGACGACAGGCCCGCGCCCCCGCCCCGGCTAGTTTCAGGCACTCTTAAGCGAAGCCAGTGCTAACCGAGGGCGCGGGAGCCCGCCGCGGCCCAGCCCCAGACACACCCCCGCGCCGCGCCACGCCCCCTACCCCGCCCTCCGCTTCTCGTCACGGCCGGTGCCACGCCCCAGTGCCGCCATGTGTTCATGCCCCGCCCCTCGCCACGCCTTCCCCACCCCCCTACCCCCCCGCGCTTCTCCCGGGTCCTGATTCTACTTCCGGAGGACTTGGGAGCCCGACGTTTCCGGGAGCGCCGCGTGGAGTTAGTGATGGCCGCTTTTGGCATGGCGGCGTTTTCTGGTCCTGCTGCGTCAGTCTTGTCGCTTAACCCGCAAGAAGATGTCGAGTTTCAAAAGGAGGTGGCGCAGGTTCGCAAGCGCATAACCCAGGTGAGCAGGCGGCCTAGCCCAGGCTGCGAGTAGGGGAGACGCGCCGGGTCTAGGGGGTTTCTGCGGTTGCGCAGTTCCCGGCCCGGCTCCTCTTGCCTTCGCGCCCACCTTGGTCACCTCCAGGGTCTCCCAACCGGATTCGCCTGAATCAGGGACCGACCTCGAGCTTGCAGGCCACGGTTTCCCGGACTGAAGGGTTTACGCTGGTCAGTCCATTATGGAGGGTTTGGCCGCTGAGGAGTCGGAGCCTTCCTGTGGAGAGTAAGAGGGAGGTGTTGGGGTAACGGAAGCGGAGGAAGGAACCCGCTGGAGGCAATGGGCTCCCGTACCGCAGGTTATCTCCGGGTTAGAGCTGTCACTGCCGCGTTGCCTCCGAAAACGGGGGCCCCAGACTTACCACTTTCGGGAGGTGTGTATGCCGGGTTGGAGATCTGAGAGTTATTAAAATACTTTATTTGCCAAGTTGTACTTGCTGACTAGGGCCCCTGACATCCCTTATACTTTCTATGCTTTTTAGTTTAAAATGCACCGGGGAACTTAGACTTTCTTGTTACAGAGGTAAGGGTATGACGACTGAGACGCTGAAAGGCTAATCTGTACTGTGAGAGTTAACAGTCCTCTGGAAAAGTTTTCGATGAAGTGCGAGTAAACAGTGTGCATACAAAGTGAAGGGCACAGTTATGTAGAGTCCTCCGGGCAGAAGATCTAAAATGGCTTGTTCAGAGATATCCTTGCTTATCCGCTGATTGACATAGTTACTGAGCACTGACATTTTACTGAGTGGTGGGGTGCCAGGCTGGAGAGACAGTCGACTACTGCTCAGCCACGCCCTTGTGGGTAGAGACGTTAAACAGCCAGTTCTTTAATTACTGCTGTGGTAAGTGGAAATGCAGAGTAGGTTTTTGGGCCGAGGGCTAGGACTAGGAGTTTTGCAAGCTTTGTTGCAATGTGATTTTCTTATTTTAAAAATCTTTAGCCCGGCGCTGTGGCTCACGCCTGTAATCCCAGCAGTTCGGGAGGCCAAGGAGGGGGGGGGCTCACTGAGGTCAGGAGTTCGAGACCAGCCTGGCCAACATGGTGAAATCCTGTCTGTACTAAAAATACAAAAAAAGTAGCGGGGCGTGGTGGCAGGTGCCTTTAATCCCCAGCTACTCGGGAGGCTGACGCAGGAGAATTGCTTGAACCTGAGCAGCGGAGGTTGCAGTGAGCCGAGATTGGGCCACTACACTCCAGCCTGGACAACAAGAGGGAAACTCCGTCTCAAAAAAAAAAAAAGAAAGAAAGAAAGAAAAGAAAAAAAATACTTAATTTACCTGGTCTTTATGTCTTCAGCGAAAAAAGCAAGAACAACTTACTCCTGGAGTCGTCTATGTGGGCCACCTGCCTAACCTACTTGACGAAACCCAGATCTTTTCCTATTTCTCCCAGTTTGGCACTGTGACACGGTTCAGACTGTCCAGAAGTAAAAGGGTAAGATTTCTATAGTTGGGTTTGATGTTTTGTTTTTCAAATGTGTATTATCTTTGACACGAAAGAGCACGTTCACTTATGTGTTATTGCTTATCAGATTTCATTCCAAAAAGAGAGTGGCTGAGGTTTAGAAGCTGAAACAGCCACAGGAGCAAAATCAGTATTATTGTAAAAGTTTGTTTTTTACATTGCTCCAAATCCTTACATTAAGTTGACAGTCCTGGTAAATGAACTTCAGTATGAGGACCAGGTTTATCCGTCTTCTTGTATTAGCCTTTGGTACAAGCATCCCTGTAATAGCAAAGGTTTATATAGTGAATAAAGATAAGGGCTCTGGAGTTGGACTGCCAAGCTTTAGGGGCACGCTCTAGCCCTTACTAATTAGAGTGATAATGACCATACCATGCTCAGTGCTGTGATCTGTTAAGTATGAGTCAAACTTTGCAGAAGTATTTAGTCAAAGGTTAAATGAAATATTGAATATAAAATCCTTAGAATTATTGCTTGGCACACAGCAAACACTATATAAGTGTAATTACTATTGTGTTATACCTGCCTTCTAATGAGAAAAAGGTGTATGTAGCTTGTTTCAAGCATAAAGAAGTGACCCGCTTTATTCCACTTTATTTTCTTTTCTTTTTTCTTTTTTCTTTTTTTTTTTTTTTTTTTTTGAGGTGGAGCCTGGCTGTGGCCCAGGCTGCTGGAGTGCAATGGTGCAATCTCGGCTCACAGCAACCTCTGCCTCCTGGGTTCAACTAGTTCTCTGCCTCAGCCTCCTGAGTAGCTGCGATTACAGGTGCCCACCACCACACCTGACTAATTGTTTGTATTTTTAGTAGAGATTGGGTTTCACCATCTTGGCCAGGCTGGTCTTGAACTCCTGACCTCGTGATCCACCCACCTTGGCCTCCCAAAGTACTGGGATTACGGGAGTGAACTGCCACACGTAGCCTACCCACTTTATTTTTTCCCCACACATGAACTTTAATGGATTGTAGCCATAGACACCTATGTGATTTAGCATCTAGGGCATAGGGTGTGCATCCATCATCTGTTAGTTGTCCTAAAGATGCAGATCATAGGTAGAATTGAGGTTCCTAGGCCGGGCGCGGTGGCTCAAGCCTGTAATCCCAGCACTTTGGGAGGCCGAGGCGGGTGGATCACGAGGTCGAGAGATCGAGACCATCCTGGTCAACATGGCGAAACCCCGTCTCTACTAAAAAAATACAAAAAACTAGCTGGGCGTGGTGGCGCGTGCCTGTAATCCCAGCTACTTAGGAGGCTGAGGCAGGAGAATTGCCTGAGCCCGGGAGGCGGAGGTTGCGGTGAGCCGAGATCGCGCCATTGCACTCCAGCCTGGGTAACAAGAGCAAAACTCCGTCTCAAAAAAAAAAAAAAAGAATTGAGGTTCCTTTTTTACCCTTCCCAATGCTCTTCACCTTCTCCTTTAAGTAGGGAATTAAATTCACAAATTCAGTTTTCAGGGCCATATATGTTTTTACTACATTTATAAATGTACATATAGTATTATTTTAAAATTCTATTCTATCCTTCAGCTGAATTTTTTTGTTCAGTAATCTGAGCATTGTTCCTGTAACTCTGGTGCCTTTGTTATCATCGTTGCTTGTTACTTGGGTAACTGAAGTTTATCCACCCTCCTACTGAACATTAGGTTTTGTTTTTTTTGTTTTGATTTGTTTTGTTTTGAGACAATCTCACTGTGTCACTAGGCAGCCATAGTGTTGTGGGGCAATCTCTGCTCACTATATCTGCACCTCCCAGGTTCAAGTGATTCTCCTGCCTCAGCCTTCTGAGTAGCTGGGATTACAGGTACCTGGCTAATTTTTGTATGTTTATTAAAAACAGTTTGACCATGTTGGCCAAGCTGGTCTCGAACTCCTGACCTCAGGTGATCCGCCCATCTTGGCCTCCCAAAATGCTGGGATTACAGCATGAGAGAGTCACTGTACCCACCCCAAACGTTAGGTTTTTTACTACTCTTAACTTTTTAGATGAAGCTGCTATGAAGTCTTTATGCAGGTATAGGCAGATTTTTTTAGAAGAGTATCTTACAGTAAGAAGTAAGTTTTTACCATCATAAAGAAGATAAGCGTTTTAAAAAAAAAAAAAGTTTTACAGCACAAACCAGCACATACACACATGCATGTAAGCATAAGTGAAATAAAAATCAAATGAGACAATGTTTAAACTTGTTTTGTTTGGTGATTTTCTATTTCATTCTACTCACGTTTTATTTTTGGTTTTGTTTTGTTTTGGTTTTGGTTTGGTTTGGTTTGGTTTGGTTTGGTTTGAGACAGAGTCTCACTCTGTCACCTAGGTTGGAGTACAGTGGTACAATCTCAGCTCACTGCAATCTCCACCTCCCGGGTTCAAGTGATTCTCCTGCCTCAGCCTCCCAAGTAGCTGAGATTACAGGTGTGTGCCACCACACCCAACTAATTTTTGTATTTTTAGTAGAGACAGGGTTTCACCATTTTGGCCAGGCTGGTCTCAAACTCCTGACAGGTGATCCACTCACCTCAGCCTCCCAAAGGACTTAGATTACAGGTGTTAGCCACTGCGACTGGCCTAGTTTTGTTTTGTTTTGTTTTAGTATCCTTGTGACCTAAACTTATCCTTTTACCCCCTAAGAAGGTCAAGCTCTGAGTTTGAAAAGTGCAAGTGTTTTTCCCTGTTGCAGTATAGTAATTGTTCCTCCAGCTGTGTGTTTTTATTTCTAGGCTATAGAGAAGTAGAAGAAATAGTGGGGTGATCCTCTCTACAGTCCTTACCTGGAGTTACCCATTATTAACATTCTAACACATTAGCTTCATTTTTTTGTTTCTATATAAACACATACACACACACTTTTTTTTCCTGAACCATTAGAAAAAAGCGACAGTTAGCCGGGCGTGGTGGCTCAAGCCTGTAATCCCAGCACTTTGGGAGGCTGAGGCGGGTGGATCACGAGGTCGAGAGATCAAGACCAACCTGGTCAACATGGTGAAACCCCGTCTCTACTAAAAATGCAAAAAATTAGCTGGGCATGGTGGCGCGTGCCTGTAATCCCAGCTACTCAGGAGGCTGAGGCAGGAGAATTGCCTGAACCCAGGAGGCGGAGGTTGCGGTGAGCCGAGATCGCACCATTGCACTCCAGCCTGGGTGACAAGCGCAAAACTCCGTCTCAAAAAAAAAAAAAAAAAAGAAAAGAAAAAAGCGACAGTTACAATACTTTAAATACTTCATCATAAATCTGACAGTGAGGACATATCGTTCAATATAACCACAGTATAATGGTATATAATGCACTATCTTTGTGTTATGGTTTTTTGTTTGTATGTTTGTTTTGTTTTCTTTTGTTTTTTGAGAAGGAGTCTCGCTCTGTTGCCCAGGCTGGAGTTGAGTGGCACAATCTCAGCAATTTCCACCTCCCAGGTTCATGCCATTCTCCTGCCTCAGCCTCCCAAATAGCTGGGACTACAGGCATGCACCACCACACCCGGCTAATTGTTGTATTTTTTAATAGAGACACGGTTTCAGCATGTTGGCCAGGCTGGTCTGGAACTCCTGACCTCAGGTGATCCACCCACCTCCACCTCCCAAAGTGGTGGGATTACAGGCATGAGCCACCACACCCAGCCTTGTTTTGTTTTTGAGACAGGCTCTCATTCTGTTGCCCAGGCGGAAGTACAGTGACAGGATCATGGCTAACTGCTGCAGCCTTAAACTCCCGGGCTCAAGCAGTTCTCCCACTTCAGCCTCTGAAGTAGCTGGGACTACCAGTGCGTGCCACAACACCAGGATAATGTTTTTTATTTTTCTTTTGTAGAGACAGGGTCTCTCTATGTTGCCCAGGCTGGTGTTGAACTCAGCCTCTAGCAATCTTCCCGCTTCCGCCTCCCAAAGTAGTGGGATTACAGGTGTGAGCCACTGTGCCTGGCCCCTAAAATGTCTTTAGCTATTGTTTTTTGTTACCTGTTCTGAGTCCCTCTCAAGATCTGTGCATTACATTTACTGGTTAAAGCTTCTAAGCCTATCTAGAACCGTCTCCTTGCCCTTTATTGCTCGTTTGGTTTTTCTTGAAGAGTTCTGGCCGTTTGTCTTACAAAAATCCTGCTCACTGAGGAGATGCACGAAAATGAACCATTTCCAGCATTGTTGAGTAGTAAAGCCAAGCTTACTCTAATTTTGACTGTTTGCTTGGTATTTCTAACATTCTGGAATTACTGGGTAAAGTTTTTTTTTAATTACATAACTTATATTTTCAAATCACTTCTCAAAAGATTTATATCAGTTTACACTGATGATACACTTGGTTGAATTTCATGTCTTCCACTTCACCATCTGTCTTTCCCCTCCTCGTGCGGCTGAGACAAAGTTTTGCTCTTGTTGCCCAGGCTGGAGTGCAGTGGCTCAGTCTTGGCTCACTGCAACCTCCACCTCTTGTGTTCAAGCAATTCTTCTGCCTCAGCCTCCTGAGTAGCTGGAATTACAGGCGCACACCACCACACCTGGCTAATTTCTGTATTTTTAGTAGAGATGGGGTTTCACCATGGTGGTCAGGCTGGTCTCGAACTCCTGACCTCATGATTTGTCCACCGCAGCCTCCCAAAGTGCTAGGATTACAGGCGTGAGCCACCACACCCGACTAAAGACTTTTATACAGTGGAGTGGTGGTGTTGAATAAATTCCAGCCATAGGAATTATATATTTATCATATGTAATGAAAATCCCAGAAAATCAGCTGTGTTGAGACTCTTGCATCTTTTCTTTTTCCCATAACAGTCTCCAGAATATGTGAATTAAAGTTAGAATTAAATGCGTCATAATGTTGTAAGTGGCTATATACATTATTTCAAATAATGACGTTTTAGGAATTTAATGATGCATTCAAATCTAATTGTTCTGCTCTTTGTGGCGGATTCTCTGTTGCAGACTGGAAACAGCAAAGGCTATGCATTTGTGGAGTTTGAGTGTAAGGATGTTGCCAAGATAGTTGCTGAAACAATGAACAACTACCTGTTTGGTGAAAGACTCTTGGAGTGTAAGTGCTCCTGTCTCTGTGGTAGCAGGGTTGCCTGGGTGCCTGCTGCTGGTGGGTGACTGGTGGGAAGGGCGGCTTGCTTAACTGCTTGGACATGCCACTTCATCTGTGGGATGACTCTTACAGAATGATGCAAGGATTTCAGTGTGTGTCGCAGGCAGACTCTAATTGGAATTTTTAAATCTCCCAGCATGAGAGCTGTTTTTATTCTAAATGGAACTGGATAAGTTACCTTGGGGACACACGGGAGAAGCAGCTAACCCATGCTTATGGGCTATGAAAGACTAATCTGGGCAAGTAGCATTGACATTGAAACATGAAGACTAAACAGGAGCCAGCCAGGGGAAAGGACAGAAGTGAAGACAGACCATTCCCAGCTGAGGGACAGTGAATGCCAAACCAGAGCTGCCTGACCATTTGGCTGTGAGGGAATGTGAGGAAAAGTAGCAACAGATGAGGGAGCAGGGAGAGGCTTCAGGTCAGGCTACTGAAGGCTTTCTAAGTCAGCGAGTTCAGAATTTATCCTGAGGGCAGTGGGATAGCAGCAAAGGTCAGGAATTGCATGGCAGAATCCATCTAAATGGCAGTGGCTGTAGCTCTTTCACACTAGAGAAGCTGGAAGGCGTCGAGGAGTGACAGCACCAGACTAGAAATTCATCCTGCAGAAAGGAGCCAGGGCAGCCCCGACCCTGCCGTCCACAGAGTGCAGAGAGCATCCGTCTCCAGCTCCTGCTGCCCTTGGGAGGCAGAGTGAAGTTTCTAGCTTCCCTGTGCCCATGGTGGCCTGTGGCCATCTTAGGTACCCACGTTCACAGCGGACAAGGCTGCCCAGGTAGCATCTCTATTCACTTCCCATTGCTGTGAGAGGAGCCGGGATTACAGGTGTGAGCCACTGTACCCAGCCACGTCATGATGCTTATGTGAGGAATGGCACTGGGGAGATGTAAAGTTAACATTAAAATCCCTTTCCTACCATTTGGTTGATACTTTTTATATTTTTTTTCTTTTTAAAAATAGGTCGTCTTATGCCACCTAAAAAAGTACATAAAGAACTCTTTAAAGACTGGAATGTTCCATTTAAACAGCCATCATATCCATCAGTGAAACGGTATAATCAGAATCGGACACTAACACAAAAGCTACGGATGGAGGAGCGATTTAAAAAGAAAGAAAGGTTACTCAGGAAGAAATTAGCTAGAAAGGGAATTGATTATGATTTTCCTTCTTTGGTAAATATTTCTTCGTCAAATCTTTTTTTGTGATTTGTTGTGGGGAGGGGAGGGAGCGGCTTTGAATCTCGTAAAGTACCTAGCCTAGTGCTTACCACAACCTTGGCTCACTGTAGCCTTCGCATCCTGGGTTCAAGTGATTCTCCTGCCTCTAGCCTCCCAAGTAGCTGGGATTACAGGTGCATACTGCGATGCCCAGCTAATTTTTGTATTTTTAGAGATGGGTTTCTCCATGTTGGCCAGGCTGGTCTTGAACTCCTGACCTCAGGTGATCTGCCCACCTCAGCCTCCCAAAGTGCTGGGATTACAGGTGTAAGCCACCATGCCCAGCCAGTTTTTTAACTAATTTTTTTTTTTTTTTTTTTTTTTTTTTTTTTTTTAAGTAGAGTCTTGCTCTGTTGTCCATTCTAGAATGCGGTGGCACAATCTTGGCTCACTGCAACTTCCACCACGCAGGTTCAAGCAATTCTCCTGCCTTACCCTCCTGAGTCGCTGAGATTCCAGGTGTGCACCACCACACCAGGCTAATTTTTTTTATTTTTAGTAGAAATGCGGTTTCGCCATGTTGGCCAGTCTGGTCTCAAACTCCTGATCTCAGGTGATCATCCACCTCAGCCTCCGAAAGTGCTGGGATTACAGAGAGTCACTGTGCCTGGCCTGGCTACACTTTTGAAACATTGTACATTCTTCCTAAAACATGAGATCAGATTCTGTTATTTCCATTATACAGAAGAGGAAGTGTCCTTTAAGGAGACAATCTGATTGAACCTTAGGCCCTGGTACTCTTGTGAACCCATCTGGGAACTGAGACAGTGAAGCTTGAAAAGAAGTATGCGAGCACTGCTTTCCCTGAACTTCACTTGTGACTTAGGGGAGGTGAGGGCGGCCTGCCTTTGCACATTCTTCCTGCTTCCACCCTCCTGAATTCAGGATTCTGTGAGTCCGTGAGCTCCAGATTTTGGCCTTCCTTGCAACCTCTGCCGCTCTGTCCGCTCCTCAGCGGGCTTCTCCTAGTTCTGCCCTTTGCTTGAGATTATTCACTGTATTGATGAGTTTTGCTTTTTAAATTGAAATGCTCTGTCATTAGGGAGGATTTACTGATAATATATATGAGGATCTAATGCTAAGTTTAAAAAGAAAAGATATGAGACTGTTAATTTATAACTTCTTTATTAAAGATTTTACAGAAAACGGAAAGTATTTCAAAAACTAATCGTCAGAAGTCTACAAAGGGCCAGGTAAAATTTTTTTTAATCGTTTTACATGCCCAATATTAGAGAAAGATAAGCAGGAAAACATTTAAGACTACTATAACTGATCAATATTCAAACTGATGTGTCTTTTAAAATTTATTTTAAGGTTTTACATAAGAAGAAGGAAAAGGTTGTAGGCACTCTTGACACTCCTGAGAAGACTGTGGATAGCCAGGTAAAATTGTCTCCAGTATTCCGGACACCAGGTATTATACAAGTAATCTGAAGAAAGAAAGGCAGTTTCTGCCACTCTCATTTTAAGATTTCAAATTGAATATTGTCACATTTCATAGATCTTTATTGTTGATTTAGCAATTTTCTGCATAGCACCTTTTTTGTTTGTTTGTTTTTTGAGACGGAGTTTCGCTCTTGTTACCCAGGCTGGAGTGCAATGGTGCGATCTCGGCTCACGGCAACCTCCGCCTCCTGGGTTCAGGCAATTCTCCTGCCTCCGCCTCCTGAGTAGCTGGGATTACAGGCACGCGCCACCATGCCCAGCTAATTTTTTGTATTTTTAGTAGAGACAGGGTTTCACCATGTTGACCAGAATGGTCTCGATCTCTTGACCTCATGATCCACCCGCCTCGGCCTCCCAAAGTGCTGGGATTACAGGCGTGAGCCACGCGCCCGGCCCTGCATAGCGCCTTATAATGGAACATGCTATGTTCCAATTAATTGTGAATTTCTGTACTAAATTTGATAAGCATCTCAGTTCTTTATTCTTTACAATAGTGTCACCAAAAGATTGAAACAGGCCTAAAATAATGTGGTAAAACTTGTGAAAATAGAAGAGAGGTGATACTTTGGGTACAGTCATAATCTTGTTCTGCATTTAAATATTATAATCTTGACTTGTCGAATCCAGGGCCCCACACCAGTTTGTACACCAGCATTTTTGGAGAGACGAAAATCTGAAGTGGCTGAAATGAATGATGATGATGAAGATAATGAAATAGTTTTCAAACAGCCCATATCCTGTGTAAAAGAAGAAATACAGAAGACTCAAACACCTACACGTTCACGGAAGAAAAGACGAAGAAAAAGCAATCAGTGATTTTTAATGTATTATATTTTCTGAAAAATATAATATTTTTATGAGAGTGGACTTTGTATTTTACTAAGAATGAAATGCAACCCTTGACAAGACCGTCAGAGGAAAAATCCACTGTGTGGTCAGGTTAAGGAAAGCAGTCTGTAATTTGGGATTGCCTGCCCTTAGCTGAAATACAAGCGTGCAGACTGGTGTGCAGTGGCTGGGCTGACGTTGCCTCTTTGTCCTGTCTCTGTTTTTCTTTTGACATGTCATAGCTCTCCTTAGTTACTCTGCCTGGATAGAAAGGTGACCACTAAGTGCAGGTTCAGTACTAACCTGCAGCCTTTTCTGTCAGCACCAGTCTTGTTTGTCCATCTGCATGATTTGTCAGGGACATTAACTCGTGAGGGTGCTTTAGATTTCAACATCACATGGTTGAAGCTGGAAGTTAAATTATATGTAGAGTGAGAACACAGTTCCAGCCTTAGCACAGATTTATGTATTCAGATTTTAATAGACATTAAAAAATGACTCATTTTTACAAATCATTTTAAATTAGTTTTTGTTGGGCTAGCATGGATTTTATACTAGTATCGTCAGTGAGTAATTGTATTTCAAGATTCAAACAATAACCAGCAAATAAACTTTTTTTCTACAATTCATTTGTTTGCGAATAGGACTTGGGAGTCATTGGGGAAAAACAATGGTAAATTTTTCTCTTCATTAGCAAATTCAGATTCATTATAAACATTGCCATCAGGTGTAGTAGCTCATGCCTGTAATCCCAGCACTTTGGGAGGCTGAAGCAGGAGGATTACTTAATGCCAGGGTTTGGAGACCAGCTGGGCAACATGATGAGATCCCCACTCTACAAAGAATTTTAAAAATTAAGCCAGGGACAGTGACTCACGCCTGTAATTCCAGCACTCTGGGAGGCCGGGGCAGGAAGATCACAGGTCAAGAGATTGAGACCATGCTGGCCAACATGGTGAAACCTCGTCTCTACTAAAAATAAGAGATGGGCGTGGTAGCGAATACCCGCAATCCCAGCTACTCAGGAGGCTGAGCAGGAGAATTGCTTGACTCCGTGAGGCGGAGATTGCAGTGAGCCAAGATCTCGCCACTGCATTCCATCCTGGGTGACAAAGTGAGCCTCTTATCTCAAAAAAAAAAAATAAAAGAAAAGGGCTTAATTGAAAAAATATCCCATTTGTGAAAATATACAGCATTTGAAGGCTATTCGTTGTATTAATTACCAGCAGGAGCTTTTCAGAAAATACATGAACTTACCGCATCATTGAAGCAGTAGTCACCAGTGCACTTCATTTGCTCCCACCGACTTGGCCATCAGCAGCAGTTCCGTGGATTTTTGACAGAAATAGAAACAGAATACCCTGACTCACCCTACCTACCACACAGCAGTTTGATGGCTCAGCAGTGATAAAGATTTACCTAGACTTATGAGTTCAGGGCCAAGACTTAAAATTTCTGAGTAAGAACACTCAGCTATTTTCATCAAATACTGAACAGCTTCAGAAAGTAGATTTTGCTGCAAACTTGCTGTTTCTTCATGGATTTAAGTCAATGAATTCAATTTAGAATTAAAAGCTAAAACCACTTACATTCAAAACTTACAAGGCTGAAAAGTCACTTTGATGACATTTGACTTGTAAGTAATACCAGCTACTTTATATACTTCCTGTGCTGTGAAAGTTAAAAGCTGTGAGATCTACATTCCCATTCACATATTTACAGCAGTTATATTTTCCAACCTAAAACTGTGGTTCCAACAGTGTTTTCAGACCTCAGTAAAAGTGCAAAGGAAATGTCCGTATCTCAAAATCTGTGTAACTGAGGGACTGCAAACCTTCCACCTATCTTTCAACAGAAGGTGACTAACAGCAGAGTAGTAACATGCTAGTACATGCCATGACAGAAAGGTAATAGAATTCTGCAAAAGATTTTCAAGTGAGGAATATACTCAATTGAAATCATACTTGGAGGCCAGGCGCAGTGGGTCACGCCTGTGATCCCAGCACTTTGGGAGGCTGAGGTGGGTGGATCACCTGAGGTCAGGAGTTCGAGACCAGCTTGGCCAACATGGCAAAACCCTATCTTTACTAAAAATACAAGTATTAGCCAGGCATGGTGGCTGGCCCCTGTAATCCCAGCTTACTCCAGAGGCTGAGCCAGGAGAATCGCTTGAATGCGGGAGGTGGAGGTTGCAGTGAGTGGAGATTGTGCCACTGCACTCCAGCCTGGGTGACAGAGTGAGACTCCATCTCAGAAAAAAAAAAAAAAAAGAAAAAACATACTTTTGTGGGGCACCTGTAATTCCAGCACTTTGGGAGGCCCAGGCGGGTGGATCATGAGGTCAAGAGTCAAGACCAGCCTGACCAATATGGTGAAACCCTGTCTCTATGTAAAAAAAAAAATTAATTAAATAAAATACAAAAATTAGCTGGATATGGTGGCACACACCTATAGTCCCAGCTACTTGGGAGGCTGAGGCACAAGAATCGCTTGAACTCAGGAGGTGGTTGCAGTGAACCAAGATGGTGCCATTGCACTCTAGCCTGGGTGACAGAGTAAGACTGTCTCAAAAAAAAAAAGTAAGAAATCATACTCGGCCAGGGATGGTGGCTTATGCCTATAATCCTAGCACTTTGGGAGGCCAAGGCAGGTGGATCACCTGAGGTCAGGAGTTCAAGACCAGCCTGTCCACCTCGTCTCTACTAAAAACAAAAATTAGCCTGGCGTGGTGGTAGGCGCCTGTAATCCCAGCTACCCAGGAGGCTGAGGCCAGAGAATCACCTGAACCTCGGAGGCAGAGGTTGTAGTGAGCCGAGATCACACCACTGCACACTAGCCTGGGTGACTAGTGAAACTCTGTCTCTAAATATATATATATATATAATGTTACTGCAGATCAACATCAGCAGGTGGGCATCTCCAAGCAACGTTGATAGGAAACACTAGCTTCACATCTTCTACAAAAATGAATTCAAAATGTATCACAGACCTAAATGTAAAACATAAAACTAAAACACTTAAACCAGCACGGTTGCTCACACTTGTAATCCCTGCACTTTGGGAGGCTGAGGCAGTGGCAGGGGCTGAGGTTGGAAGTTTGAGACCAGCCTGACCAACATGGAGAAACCCCACCTCTACTAAAAATACAAAAGTACCAGGGCATGGTGGAGGTTGTGGGGAGCCAAGATCTCACCATTGCACTCCAGCCTGGGCAACAGAGGGAAACTCTGTCTCAAAAAAAAAAAAAAAACTTTTATAAGAAAACAGAAAAATCTTCATGACCTGTTAAACACATGAAACCAAAAGCATGATCTATAAATCTATAAAAAGGAAAAGTTGATAAATTGGAATTAATCAGAATTTAAAACAACTTTTTAGAACAACTTACTTTATTTATTTATTTTTTTTTTTTTTGAAACGGAGTTTTGCTCTTGTTACCCAGGCTGGAGTGCAATGGCGTGATCTCGGCTCACTGCAACCTCCGCCTCCTGGGTTCAGGCAATTCTCCTGCCTCAGCCTCCTGAATAGCTGGGATTACAGGCACACGCCACCATGCCCAGCTAATTTTTTGTATTTTTAGTAGAGACAGGGTTTCACCATGTTGACCAGGATGATCTCGATCTCTTGACCTCGTGATCCACCTGCCTCGGCCTCCCAAAGTGCTGGGATTACAGGCGTGAGCCACCGCGCGCGCCTGGCCCAAAATTTAAAACTTCCTTGGTAAGGAGTCTTTCTGAACCCATTCTGGTTCAGGGCTGGTCAATTAGAAAAAAAAAAAAAAAGGCAGCTGGGTGCAGTGGCTCACGTCTGTACTCCCAGCACTTTGGGCGGCTGAGGCAGGCAGATCACAAGGTCAGGAGTTCAAGACCAGCCTGGCCAACTGGTGAAATCCCATCTCTATTAAAAATACAAAAATTGGCTGGACATGATGATGCGTGCCTTTAATCCCAAGCTACTCAGGAGGCTGAGGCAGGAGATTTGCTTGGACCCGGGAGGCGGAGGTTGCAGTGAGCTGAGATCATGCCATTGGGCTCCAGCCTGAGTGACAAAGCAAGACTCCGTCTCCTGGGGAGAAAAAAAAACCATGAAAGACACTTAAGAGAATGAAAAGACAAACCGGACTAGGTGAAAATATGTGCAAAATAGACCTCTCAGCTGGACACAGAAGTTCACATCTGTAATCTCAGCACTTTGGGAGCCTGAGGCAGGCAGGTCACTTGAGGGCAGGAGTTCAAGTCCATCCTGGCCAACTTGATGAAAACCCATCTCTAAAAATCCAAAAACCAGACAGGCGTGGTGGCACATGCCTGTAATCCCAGCTACTCAGGAGGCTGAGGCAGGAGAATTACCTGAACCTGGGAGGCTGAAGTTGCAGTGAGCTGAGATCATGCCACTGTACTCCAGCCTGGGCGACAGAGCAAGACTCTTATCCCAACCTCTTCCCCCCCAAAAAAAGATCTCGCAAAACAATCAGTTTGAATTGTCACAGGGAACCTAATATCTGCCTTTTGACCATAAAATAGGAAGTAAAAATGACTTTTTAACACTTGTATTCCATTTAAGGACTCAGGTGGCCTGGGGGTGGCTCACGCCTATAATCCCAGCACTTTGGGAGGCCGAGGCAGACGGATGACGAGGTCAAGAGTTCGAGACCAGCCTGGCAAACATGGTGAAACCCCATCTCAAATACAATACAAAAAAATAGCTGGGTGTGGTGGTGTGCTTGTGATCCCAGCTACTCAGGAGGCTGAGGCAGGAGGATCGCTCGAACCCAGGAGGTGGAGGTTGCAGTGAACCGAGATTGTGCCATTGCACTCCAGCCTGGGTGACAGGGCAAGACTCCATCTCAAAAAAAACAAAAAAAGAAGGACTCAGGTACATCATGAAATATGCGATTAAAATATATATATGCAGTAATTAATACTTATTACATGTCTGCATATGTAAGATATTATTGTAAACATTTAAAATGTATTAACACATTTCATCAGAACAACTCTATGTAATACATATTACTCTTCCCATCTGAAAGATGAGTAAACTGAAGCCCAGGAATCTTAGGTAGCTTGCCCGCAGATTGCATAAGGTCAGCCAGTTGAAGTGACTCAAGCCTTTAAAGTTTACTTTCAGCAGGATTAGCATAAATGCTAGATTATTCGTGGCCACGGAATGGAAAAGGGCTGGGTACAGTGGCTCACGCCTGTAATCCCAGCACTTTGAGAGGCTGAGATGAGATGGAAGGATTGTGTGAGCTCAGGAGTTGAGACACCAGTGAGTGCTGGAGGATACCACTGCACTCCGCTCTGGGTAAGAGAGCAAGACCCCTTCTCTAAAAACAACAGCGAGAAGCAAAAGGCTTGCATTGGCAAGACCTGGTCACTTTCCTTTTCTGTTGTTTTTTGTTTTTACTTGCTTTTTTTTTTTTTTTTTTTTTTGAGACAGAGTGTCACTGTGATACCCAGGCTGGAGTGCAATAGCTCAGCTCACTGCAACCCCCACCTCTCAGGTTCAAGCAATTATCTTTTTTTTTTTTTTTTTTTTTTTTGAGACGGAGTTTCGCTCTTGTTACCCAGGCTGGAGTGCAATGGTGCGATCTCGGCTCACCGCAACCTCTGCCTCCTGGGTTGAGGCATTTCTCCTGCCTCAGCCTCCTGAATAGCCGGGATTACAGGCACGAGCCACCATGCCCAGCTAATTTTTTGTATTTTTAGTAGAGACGGGGTTTCACCATGTCGACCAGGATGGTCTCGAACTCTCGACCTCGTGATCCACCCGCCTCGGCCTCCCAAAATGCTGGGATTACAGGTTTGAGCCACCGCGCCTGGCCTCAAGCAATTATCTTGCCTCAGCCTCTGGAGTAGCTGGGATTACAGGCACCTGCCACCACACCCAGATAACTTTTTTGTTTTTGTTTTTGTGTTTTTGTGAGGGAGTTTCACTCTTGTTACCCAGACTGGAGTGCAAGACGTGATCTCGGCTCACTGCAACCTGTGCCTCCCAGGTTCAAGCAATTGTCCTGCCTCAGCCTCCCGAGTAGGTGGGATTACAGGTGCACGCCACCGCACCCAGCTAATTTTGTATTTTTAGTAGAGATGGGGTTTCTCCATGTTGGTCGCGCTGGTCTCGAACTCCTGATCTCAGGTGATCTGCCAGCCTGGGCCTCCCAAAGTGCTGGGATTATAGGTGTGAGCCACCGTGCCCGTCCGACTTCCTTTTTCACTGTTTTGTTTTCCTTCCCCAAGTTATTGGTAGAGGGACCTAGTGACTTTATGAATCAGAGGCAGAAACGGGGCACTGGGGCACACGTGGAAGGAAGGCCAACAAGATTTCTAGTCTTAAATGGTCAGCCTTGAAATAGCTGAGAGCAATATAACACTAGGTGGCAGTAGATCCCAGGCAGTTGAAATTTACGGTCAGCCTGGCACGGTGGCATGAGCCTGAAGTCCCAGCTTCTGAAGAGGCTGAGGCATGCAGAAAGAATCTACAGTTAACTCATTGCACTTCAAGAGACTGGCAAAACCACAAAATTATTAAGGAGATTTGTACCCTAGTGTTGTTTTTTTTTTTTTTTTTTTTTAAGATGGAATCTCACTCTGTTGTCCGGGCTGGAGAGCAATGGCACGATCTCAGCTAACTGCAGCTTCTGCCTCCTGGGTTCAAATGATTCTCCTACCTCAGTCTCCTAAATAGCTGGGATTACAATGCCTGGCTAATTTTTGTATTTTTAATGGAGACTTCACCATGTTGGCCAGGCTGGTCTTGAACTCCTGACCTCAAGTGATCCCGCCCTCCCCACCTTGGCCTCCCAAAGTTCTGGGATTATAGACAAGAACCACCATGCCCAGCCAACATATCTTTTCAAAAAGAACTCCCTTAGAAATATAATTTTATAGACATATGAACACACATATATACAGCACACCAATTTCTACGCTACTACAGGACAGAAACTACCACTATCAAATGCCTCTTAAGCAGCTTGGTGCTGAGGAAACATATTTCCAATAGTTAGCCATTGGTGAAAATATATTTGCCTAATGGGTTTGGATCACCAGCAATATGACATTCCAATGACATGAACCATGAAAATGTTTACCTTATGAATTTGTGTATAAAGATGAAGAAATAGAACTTTCATTGATTCTACAATATCTACAGACAAGTTTTTTTTTTTTTTTTTAATTAGAGATGAAGTCTCACTATATTGCCCAGGCTGGTCTCCAACTCCTGGCCTCAAGCAGTCCTCCCGCCTTGACCTCTCAAAACGTTTTGGTTTGATTTATACTGGTTTTTAGAGACAAGATCTCACTGTGTCACCCAGGCTAGAGCACAGTAGCACAGTCATAGCTCACTGCAGCCTTAAACTCCTGGCCTGAGGTGATCCTCCCACCCTGGCCCTCCTGAGTAGCTGAAACTACAGGAACTTGCACAAGGCCCAGCTAATTTTTTTTCTTGAGCCGGAGTTTTGCTCTTATCCCTCAGGCTGGAGTGCAATGGCATGGTCTCGGCTCACTGGAACCTCCACCTCCCAGGTACAAGGGATCCTCCTGCCTCAGCCTCCCACAGAGGTGGAATTACAGGTATGTGCCACCATGCTTGGCTGATTTTTAGTAGAGATGGAGTTTTACCATGTTGGCCAGGCTGGTCTCAAACTCATGGCCTCAGGTGATCTGCCCACCTTAGCCTCCTAAAGTACTGGGATTACAGTCATGAGCCACTGTGCCCAGCCTTTTTTTCTTTCTTTCTTTCTTTCTTTTTTTTTTTTTTAATAGAAATGGGTCCTCGGTATGCTGCCCGGGCTATTTGGGAATTCCTGGCCTCAGGTGATTCTCCTCTCTTGATGTCCCAAACCTCTAGGGTTACAGGCATGAGCCACTGCCCCTGAACAGCAAATAATTGTATATAATTATATACAATGTATATAAATGTCCTTAGGTGTATATTAAAATGATGGCTCTGTTTTAAAAAGAAAATTTCACACAGGAGAACTTTGCTTTAGTACCACAATCACTGTAAACACCATCCGTAGCCCATGGTGTTCAGAGGATTACCTGTTTTCCAGTCTCTGGGCCATTTTGGTTTTATTTGTTATTCATGAGGCCTGAATTATAAACATGAAGTAAACACTGGCCTTAGAATTTGGAGCATTTTTCTACTTCAGCTAGTAAACCTCAAAGTTTTGGAAATATTTTTCAAGTTACATATAGATGATCTATTTCTGTGCTTTTTTCTCTCCAAAACAAATAAAAACAAAATAATTAAACTATTGGACTAGTTTACCTTAGGCAACAGTTAATGTCCCGTCCCATTGATCCAGTTAGGGAATGTTTCACATACCTGTCTACAAATTTCTCCTGTTCCAGTAACTGATCTGTTTTATAATTAAGTAGCTTACCAGTTATTGCAGTGGCCTGCTCTGCTTAAGTGTGTATTAACAAAATAAAACAAACTTGTACCAGTCTCGCAGACATTACCTTTCTTTGCTGATAGTGACCAATTTTGGAATCTCTCCTGTTATAAATAAATGCTGTCAACCTTACAAAGCCCAGGAAAGGAAATCCAGACATCTGATAGTTGCCAAACATGGTTTCCGCAGTAAATGTGCCATGAGTAATGCTGCTGTTCTCTGCACCTTCATTCACAGGTTGTGTGATTTGGTTATTCAAAACAGGGGTGGGCTGGTTTGGGGGAAAGTAGGAATCCTGCAAGAGGAACCAAGGAAAACACCCTAATTTTTTTTTTTTTTGAGACAGAGTTTCACTCTTGTTTTTTTGTTTTTGTTTTCGTTTTTTTTTTTTGAGACGGAGTTTCGCTCTTGTTACCCAGGCTGGAGTGCAATGGCGCGATCTCGGCTCACCGCAACCTCCGCCTCCTGGGTTCAGGCAATTCTCCTGCCTCAGCCTCCTGAGTAGCTGGGATTACAGGCACGAGCCACCATGCCCAGCTAATTTTTTTGTATTTTTAGTAGAGACGGGGTTTCACCATGTTGACCAGGATGGTCTTGATCTCTTGACCTCGTGATCCACCCGCCTTGGCCTCCCAAAGTGCTGGGATTACAGGCGTGAGCCACCGCACCCGGCTGGAAAGCACCCTAATTATCTGACACGAAAGAGAACTGTTGAGATGTTTTTGGCAATGATACAGGATAGTCACTGGCAGTTTTTTCTTCTGAAAGAGTGTGGTCAATTTTTCTTCTATTTCTCCCTTTTTTTTTTTTTTTTTTTTTTTTTTTTTTGAGACAGAATTTCACTCATGTTGCCTACGCTGGAGTGCAATGGTGCGATTTCAGCTCACCACAATCTCCTCTTCCCAGGTTCAAGCGATTCTCCTGCCTCAACCTCCCGAGTAGCTGGGATTATAGGAATGCGCCAACATGCCCCGTTAATTTTGTATTTTTAGTAGAGACAGGGTTTCTCCATGTTGGTCAGGCTGGTCTCAAATTCCCGGCCTCAGGTGATCTGCCCACCTTGACCTCCGGAAGTGCTGAGATAGCAGATGCGAGCCACTGCACTCAGCCTTCTATTTCTCTTTTTTTTTTTTTTTTTTTTTTTTTGAGACGGAGTTTCGCTCTTGTTACCCAGGCTAGAGCTCACCGCAACCTCTGCCTCCTGGGTTCAGGCAATTCTCCTGCTTCAGCCCCCTGAGTAGCTGGGATTACAGGCATGTGCCACCATGCCCAGCTAATGTTTCGTATTTTTAGTAGAGACCGGGTTTCACCATGTTGACCAGGATGGTCTCGATCTCTTGATCTCGTAATCCACCTGCCTCAGCCTCCCAAAGTGCTGGGATTACAGGCTTGAACCACCGCGCCCAGCCCCCGACCGACATTTTTATTTCTTTTTAGAGCAAACTGTTTTCACCAGCTTCCGGAAGTTACAAATCCGTTTGCTTCATCTTTTGCTCTGCTTTAGAAAAATGTAAAAGTGTACTGTAGGGCAGTTTTCTTTTTCCAGACATTTTTGTGCTGCTGATTGGTCTGAAAAATATTCTTCTAATCAATAATTATATACTTGAGACATTCATGGACAGGTTAAGAATGAGAGGATCCCTTTGGAAGGAGCAAGGCAACAAAGACCCGAGTTCATAGATCACACTTGTGTTAGGGAGCTTGTCTCAAACTTCTGTGGTGCTTAGCATCCAAACTGGTGTAACACAGATGATCCCTCCTAGTTGAGTCCTGGGCCTGTCCTTAACCCTGCGTCCCAGATCTGTCCTGTTCATGGTTCTTATTCTTCTTGCTCTCATTTAATGGGATTGGGAGCAAGGGGTACAGATTTCTTTTCTTTTCTTTTCTTTTTTAGATGGAGTTTCACTCTGTTGCTTAGGCTGGAGTGCAGTGGCACGATCTTGGCTCACTGCAACCTCTGCCTCCCAGGTTCAAGCAATTCTCCTGCCTCAGCCTCCTGAGTAGCTGGGATTACAGGCATGCACCACTACACTCAGCTAATTTTTGTATTTTAGTAGAAATAAGGTTTCACCATGTTGGCCAGGCTGGTCTTGAACTCCTGACCTCAGGTGATCCACCTGCCTCAGCCTCCTAAAGTGCTGGGATTACAGGGGTGAGCCACTGTGCCCAGCCAGGGTGCAGATTTTACATCTACCCCTACAGGCCATGGATTTGGCCACAGAAACTCACCTGTGGCATATCATAGCATAATTGGCAGTGTTTTCTTTTTTAATGATACATAAAATTGTAAAGGGTCTTATATCCACAAGTGTCTTGGATTTGATGAATAATTATGATGCTGGCCACATGCAAGCTATCCATGGCTCTATCCAGGCGGCTGTAGATGCCCCACAGTTGCCATGCTCACCTGTATCTCTCTTTTTTTTTTTTTTTTTTTTTTTTTTTTTTTTGAGATGGAGTCTTGAGCTATCGCCCAGGCTGGAGTGCAGTGGCACAATCTCAGTTCACTGCAACCTCTGCCTCCCAGGTTCAAGTAATTCTCCTGCCTAAGCCTCCCAAGTAGCTGGGATCACCGGCGGGTGGCACCACACCCAGCTAATTTTTGTATTTTTAGTAGAGACAGGATTTCACCATGTTGACCAGGCTGGTCTTGAACTCCTGACCTCAGGTGATCCACCTGCCTCGGCCTCCCAAGGTGCTGGGATTACAGGCATGAGCCATTGCACCTGGCCTCACCTGTATCTCCTAGCTCCCAGTACATCATGTTTTTCTATCACTATTAGCTACTTATTTTCCTACTTCCCCCATCCATTCAATGGAAATCTTTCTCTGTAACTCATTTTCCTTTTTTGGAAACGGCACTCTGTAAACCAGAGGCATTGCCTTTTATTTCTTCTCTTACTGGATTATTTTTTTGCCTCCCAGGGATTGAAACTAACTACTTTCCATAAAGCTCTGGCCGCAGTGGTGGTGAAGGCAGGAGACACAGGTGGAAGGGGATGGAGATTTTCTTCTGGCCATGTGGAAACTTGCTGGGGTGCGTGGTGGAGCCCTGATCCCTCTCTGAGCCTACGCACTTGTATCAGGGAGAGAAGGCACTGAATTAGCCAGTTAAGGTCCCTCCTGCCCTAACTTCTAGAGTTCATTTGAGCCCCACAAATCCTCACTGCCTAAGAAGTTCTGATGCGATCCCCAGCTTTCCCTGGTGAGGGACAGCTCCAGATTGTGCTGACCAGAGCAATCACGGCCTCCTGCCTGGCAGGGTAAATAGCCACAGTCAACGCACATCCGCAGCCACGCTCCTCCACCACCTTGACTGATCTGTCCTGCCTGTCACAGATCAGTGCCTAACATCAGAGAGCGTTTCTGAGGTACAAATACTAGGAACACAGGAAGATGAGCACAAACTCAAAGAGCCAGGGGACAGACCCCACTGTAATTGTTTACCATCTGTCTCCCTCGGACTGTGCCCGGTTCAATCTTGGGCTCACCCCCTCCTGCTCCCCCACACTTGGCAATCACCTGCACAGAACAGGCACCCAGGAAGTGCCAAGGGGACGGATCTATGTGAGAGAAGTGCCCAATGAGCTCATTCAGTAGAAAGGAGGAAATTATCTGACACCACTGTGGGGGTTAGGGAAGACCCGAGATTCAGAGCCCCGTACTAGGAAACGCCTAAGAAACAGAGGAGGACCGTGGCAGACATCTGCTGTTTCTGGTTGCCAAGTCTCCTTGGCCTTGCTTGTTCGCCTCTCAATTTTCTTTGAATTCACCACCTCTCTCCACTCAACCCGTTCCAGTCTCCGTTTCTTTTTTTCTTTTTTTTTTTTCTTTTCTTTTTTTAAGACGGAGTCTTTCTCCTTCATCCAGGCTGGAGTGCAGTGGCGTGATCTCGGCTCACTGCAACCTCCACCTCCCAGGTTCAAGGGATGCTCTTGCCTCAGCCTCCCGAGTAACTGGAACTATAGGCACCCACCACCACGCCCCACACCCAGCTAACTTTTTGTATTTTTAGTGGAGACGGGGTTTCATCATATTAACCAGGATGGTCTTGATCTCCTGACCTCGTGATCCGTCCTCTTCGGCCTCCCAAAGTGCTGGGATTACAGGTGTGAGCCACTCACTGCACCCGGCTCGAGTCTCCCTTTCAAATCAACCACGTGAGTAACCCCAGCAAGGGGTCCTGCCAGTGGCGACAAGGCCCAGGCCACAGGGACAGACATGTTATAAAGTCTGAGCGAATGAGAGTCCTCCCTAGGACTCTTGCTAGAACTATAGGGATAGGCACTCTTCCCAAGTGTCTCTGAACTCATAGCAGCAGCTGGTGGCCCTTTCATCACCACAGGGAGCTCTAGCCCAAGAATAAAGACAACCCCAAAGAAAGCCAAACCAAGCGATGGAAGGAGATGGTTTCCGGATGCCGTTATGTGAGCCCTTCATCCAGCCATGATTGTCATCTCCCAGACGTCTCAGTAAGGTGTGCTAATAATTTCCTTTTCTCCCTGAAACTAGTTTGAGTTACATTTCTGTCAAGCAAAACCATCCTAATACAGGCAACAGTTTTTTTTTTTTTATTAATTGGCTGATTTGCTGGGCATAGTGGCACATACATGTAGTCCCAACTATTTGGTATGTGGGAGTATTGCTTGAATCCAGGAGCTGGTGTGGGCAACATGGTGAGACTCTGTCGAAAGAAAGAAAGAAAGAAAGAGAGAGAGAGAGAGAGAAAGAGAGAGAGAGAAAGAGAGAAAGAAAGAAGAAAGAAAGAAAAAAGAAAAGGAAAAAAGGAAGGAAGGAAAAGAGAGAGAGAGGGAGGAAGGAAGGAACAAATGAATGAAAGAGAAAGAGGGAGGGAGGGAGGAAGGAAGGAAAGAAAGAAAGGAAGGAGAGAGAAAAGGAGGGAGGAAGAGAGAGAAAGAAAGAAAGTAGAAAGAAAAAGAGAAAGGAAGGAAGGAAGGAGAGAGAAATTGGCAGATTTGAAACGATTGTAGGTTGAAGAGGAAAGACTTACAACAAATGGCTAGGAAAAACAATCAAACAACAACAACAACAAAAAAAAAACATTTAAAAAAACCAAATAGCTAGGAATGAGGCCGTCAGAGGTGGGCTCAAGCGCCCTGGTGGGAAGAGGCCCCTGCCAGCACCACCCCCGCCCCGCCCTGCTGATGTGGTCACAGTGAGGGGCTGCAGTAGACTCGGGAACATTCCTATCATCCTGATGAAGCCAGAAAATAGAAACCTCACTCTTCTGTCTTCCTGTTAGCAGGTGTTTGGAAGCCTTCAAACAGTTTCCAAGAGCCTCAGCAAGCTGAGAGCAGGGGCTCTCGGAAGCCCGGGGGGATATTTGGCACCTGTTTTGCTGGTAAAATGAGAGGAAGCCCACGTGTACTCTTGCCTACCCCAGTGTGACCAGAGGGAAGCTTCTCCTCTCTTTATGTTATAAATGTCTTGCATAATTTAGCCTCTCTTTTTCTGGTTAAACGTTACCCACAGCTGCCTGCTAGATGGAAAAATGGCCAACAAATCACACCAAGCAGGTATGTGAAGAATTTCCCACTCACCAGCAGGGAGGTTGACCCTTCATTTTAACAACACGGGGTTGGGAGACCATAAAAATCCCTTGTGTGGCAGGTGTAGGGTTGCAATTAATTGTTCCACATAGATGCTACATGTGTCAGGAAGTAAGGGATTTCTCTGACGATGTAATGACCTTCATTCAGCCACCAGATCCTTTAAGCAGGTAACACAAGCCCAGTGGCAGAGCTTTTCTTTATTTTTTCCTTTCAAAAGCCATGTTTTCAGTGATTGAACATTTGTTCTGCTTGCATTGAAGTAGGTCTTAAAAACAAAACAGACGTTTGTTCTGTTTTGTTTTGTTTTTGAGATGAAGTCTCTCTGTCGCCCAGGCTGGAGTGCAATGGCGAAATCTGGGCTCACCGCAACCTCCACCTCCTGGATTCAAGCAATTCTCCTGCCTCAGCCTCCCAAGTAGCTGGGACTACAGGCACACACCACCACACCTGGCTGTACTTTTTTTTTTTTTTTTTTTTTTTTTTGAGACGTAGTCTCACTCTGTCACCCAGGCTGGAGTGCAATGGCGCGATCTTGGCTCACTGCAACTACCGCCTCCCAGGTTCAAGTGAGTCTCCTGCCTCAGCCTGCCAAGCAACTGGGATTACAGGTGCCTGCCACTATGCCAAGCTAATTTTTGTATTTTTAGTAGAGACGGCGTTTCATCATGTTGGTCAGGCTGGTCTTGACCTTAGGTGATCTGATCGCCTCAGCCTCCCAAAGTGCTGGGATTACAGGCGTGAGCCACCTTGCCTGGCTAATTTTTGTACTCTTAGTAGAGATGGGGTTTCACCATGTTGGCCAGGCTGGTCTCGAACTCCTGACCTCAGGTGATTCGCCCACCTCGGTCTCCCAAAGTGCTGGGATTACAGGCGTGAGCCACGGCACCTGGCCCAAAACAGACTTTAATGTCAGTTTATTCCTCTCAGCATCTCAAAGTCCTTGGACTGCAGGTGGGAGCCACCATGTCCAACTGTTGAATGAGTTTTGACAAATACATTCACTTGTGCAAAACTGCAGAATATTTCCATCACCCTACAATTCCCTCATGCTCCTTTGTGACCAATCTTCTCCCTCAACCCCTGGTTCCAGGCTACCACTGATCTCATTTCTGACCTTATCGTTTGCCTTTTCCATAATTTCTTTTCTTTCCTTTTTTTGAGGTGGAGTCTCACTCTGTCGCCCAGGCTGGAGTGCAGTGGCACAATCTTGGCTCGCTGCAACCTCCGCCTCCTGGGTTCAGTTGATTCTCCTGCCTCAGCCTCCTGAGCAGCTGGGACTACAGGCGCCTGCCATCACGCCCAGCTAAACTTTTCTGTATTTCATATGAATGGAATCGTACAGCATGGGCTCATTTTTTTCTGTTTCACAGACCATAAGTGTTTTGAGATCATCCACGTATCTGTAGTTCTTTTTCTTGCTGGGTGAATGAAACACAGCTTGTCCATTCTCCAGCTGATAGACATTTTAATTGCTTCCAGTTTTATGCTATCATTAATAAAGCACTTTAAAATATTCATATACAAGGCTTTGAAGGAACATATGTTTTCATTTCTCTTGGATAAATACGTACAAGTTGGATCTCTGGGTTATATGATAAATTTATTCTAACTTTATAGGAAACTGCCAAACTATTTCCAGCAGCAATGTATGGGAGTCCCAGTTACTCTATATTCTTGCCAATATTTTGTATAATCAGAATTTTACATTTTAGCCACTCTAGTGGGTGTTTAGTGAAAGCTCATTGTAGTTTTAATTTCGGCCCCTCATTTGATGGAGAATCATAGGCAGAAGGGTCAGAGTTTGGACTTTGCACCCATGGTCTTTTGAAGGCTGTAGGTGGGGGAAGCAACGCCCATGGACCCAAGTCAAAACGTGTGGAGAAACTCTTATCCTGTGGAGGAAAAACGCACTTGCGGATTTGTTTCAAAATTTAGTCAGCTGGGCACAGTGGCTCACACCTGTAATCCCAGCACTTTGGGAGGCTGAGGCAGATGGATCACCTGAGGTCGGGAGTTTGAGACCAGCCTGACTAACATGGAGAAACCCCCTCTCTACTAAAAATACAAAAAATTATCTGGGCATGGTGGCACATGCTGTAATCTCAGCTACTCAAGAGGGTGAGGCAGGAGAATCACTTGAACCTGGGAGGCAGAGGTTGCGGTGAGCCAAGACATTGCACTCCAGCCTGGGAGACAAGAGTGAAACACCATCTCAAAAAAAAAACCAGGCCGGGCACGGTGGCTCATGCCTGTAATCCTAGCACTTCGGGAGTCTGGGGGCAGGTGGTGGATCATCTGAGGTCAGGAGTTCAAGACCAGCCTGACCATCATGGTGAAACCCCATCTTCAAAAAAAAAAAACGCCGGGCGCGGTGGCTCAAGCCTGTAATCCCAGCACTTTGGGAGGCCGAGGCGGGTGGATCACGAGGTCGAGAGATCGAGACCATCCTGGTCAACGTGGTGAAACCCCATCTCTACTAAAAATACAAAAAACTAGCTGGGCGTGGTGGCGCGTGCCTGTAATCCCAGCTACTCAGGAGGCTGAGGCAGGAGAATTGCCTGAACCCAGGAGGCGGAGGTTGCGGTGAGCCGAGATCGTGCCATTGCACTCCAGCCTGGGTAACAAGAGCAAAAACTCCAACTCAAAAAAAAAAAAAAAAAAAAAAAAAAATTTAGTTTAGATCTTTTTTTTTTTTTTTTTTTTTTTTTTTTGAGACGGAGTTTCGCTCTTGTTACCCAGGCTGGAGTGCAATGGCATGATCTCGGCTCACCGCAACCTCCGCCTCCTGGGTTCAAGCAATTCTCCTGCCTCAGCCTCCTGAGTAGCTGGGATTACAGGCACGCACCACTATGCCCAGCTAATTTTTTGTATTTTTAGTGGAGACGGGGTTTCACCACGTTGACCAGGATGGTCTCGATCTCTCGACCTCGTGATCCACCCGCCTCGGCCTCCCAAAGTGCTGGGATTACAGGCTTGAGCCACCGCGCCCGGCCTAGTTTAGATCTTTTGAGTTTTCACACTCATGTGAGATATGCCTCCCTCAAATCTTGTGACTACCTTGACACCTTACCTATCTGATGTGAAAAACAAAAAAGACAAGGAAAAAAAAAAACTTAGTTTATGAGGGAAACTCATTACCCACCTCAATTGTAATGGAGCTGAATCTCCTAAAGCAATCTAAACATGCAGCTTTTCTGGTTTTGAAAAAGGAAGAGCTGGCTTGGAGCTTTACACACTGGGCCATGATCTTGACCTCAACTTCCTCAATCCTTCTGGGCATCACTTCAGGACCACGGTCAAAGAACAGGTAAATTAACAGTGTGTCAGGCACCGTCCCACACACTGGTAACCTGGGCCCCGTCCTCATAGAGCTTACTCTCTCATGAGGAAGGCAGATGGCAAACAAGCAATGATAAGTTGTGTGCTATGGAAAGCAGGCCCAGTAAGCCAGGGGCGCATGATAAGGGGGCCTAACCCAACCCCAGCGGCCGGAAGGTGCCTGAGCCCTCCAGGAAGGGAAAGAATGCACACAAAGCTCTGGGGAGGAACTAGCAGTGTGAGTTAGAGCAAACCAGGGAAGTCCAACACGGCCACCACCTAAGAAAGTGCCTGAAAAGAACAAAGAGGCCAGGCTCATTGCAGCAGGATAGGGGCTGGGCCTTTGTTTTCTTCCAAGTTCCCAAGCTGTCCTGATGTCAAGCAAAGTTTGAGAACCACAACCTCAGAACAATCTGCCAGGATACCTCTCCCGCACCAAACAGCCCCGGGTTGGATGGAACTTGATTCCTCCAGAGCATCCTGTCTTAAGCCTCCTCACCATGCAATTCTCTATCATTTCTTTAATTTTTTTTTCCAGATGGTGGGTTTTTTCACTGTTATATGCCTTTATTTACTTTTTTTTTTTTTTTGAGGTGGAGTCTCGCTCCCAGGTTCAAGCAATTCTCCTGCCTCAGCTTCCCGAGTAGCTGAGATTACAGGCGCCCGTCAACACGCCCAGCTAATTTTTGTACTTTTAGTAGAGATGGGGTTTCTCCATGTTGGCCAGGCTGGTCTCGAACTCCTGACCTCAAGATCTGGTGGCCTCGGCCTCCCAAAGTGCTGGGTTTACAGGAGTGAGCCACCACACCCAGCATATTTATTTTAAATCAGCTTTATGTAGGTATAATTTACAAACAGCAAAGTTTACCAATCTTAAAGTATTCAGTGGGTTTCAACAAACTCATACAGTTGTAAAACCAACATTACCCCAACCATGGGTCTTGCCCCTTTGCAGTCAAGTCCCTTCCCCCATTCCCAGCTCTGGCTAACTAGTGATCAGCTTTCTGAAACAATGGTTCTGCCTTTTCTGTTCTTCCTTGTAAATACAGTATGTGGTCCTCTGTGTCTAGTTTCTTTCATTTAGCAAAATGCTTCAGAGATTCGTCTATGTCATGTGTATCAGTAATTCATTTTTTTAAATTGCTAAGCAGTATTCTATTACATCGATTACTACAATTTGTTCACCAATTGATGGACATTTGGATTGTTTCCAGTGGTTGGCTATTATAGATAAAACTTTTTTGAAAAACAAGTACAAGTCTTTTTGTGAACATTTTCATTTCTTGTAAGTAGATACTCAGGAGTGAAATGCTGGGTCATAGGTTTGTTTACGTTTGTAAGAATCTGCCAGGAGCCAGGCATGGTGGCATGTACCTGTAGCCCTAGCTATTCAGGAGGCTGAATTAAAACCCGATTGATTGTGTTTGAGTAAAAGCACTCTCAGACCAGGCACGGTGGCTCATGCCTGCAATCTTAACACTCTGGGAGGCCGAGGCAGGCGGATCACTTGAGGTCAGGAATTTGAGATTACACTGGCCAACATGATGAAACCCCTCTCTACTAAAAATACAAAAATGAGCAGAGCGTGGTGGCACGTGCCTGTAGTCCTAGCTACTCTGGAGGCTGAGGCAGGAGAATCTCTTGAACCCGGGAAGCAGAGATTGCAGTGAGCCAAGATCACACCATTGCACTCCAGCCAGGGCAACAGTCAAGACTGTCTCAACAAAAAAAGAAAAAGAAAAAGAAGCCGGGCGCGGTGGCTCAAGCCTGTAATCCCAGCATTTTGGGAGGCCGAGGTGGGTGGATCACGAGGTTAAGAGATCGAGACCGTCCTGGTCAACATAGTGAAACCCCGTCTCTACTAAAAATACAAAAATTAGCTGGGCATGGTGGCACGTGCCTGTAATCCCAGCTACTCAGGAGGCTGAGGCAGGAGAATTGCCTGAACCCAGGAGGCGGAGGTTGCGGTGAGCCGAGATCGCGCCATTGCACTCCAGCCTGGGCAACAAGAGTGAAACTCCGTCTCAAAAAAAAAAAAAAAAAAGAAAAGAAAAAGAAAAAGAAAAAAGCACCCTCACTGCAGAAAGGAAACTGGATTGAAAGGGACAGGTAGGCCGGGCGCGGTGGCTCAAGCCTGTAATCCCAGCACTTTGGGAGGCCAAGGCGGGTGGATCACAAGGTCGAGAGATCGAGACCATCCTGGTCAACATGGTGAAACCCCGTCTCTACTAAAAAAAAAAAAATACAAAACATTAGCTGGGCATGGTGGTGCGTGCCTGTAATCCCAGCTACTCAGGAGGCTGAGGCAGGAGAATTGCCTGAACTCAGGAGGCGGAGGTTGCGGTGAGCCGAGATCACGCCATTGCACTCCAGCCTGGGTAACAAGAGCGAAACTCCGTCTCAAAAAAAAAAAAAAAAAGAAAGGGACAGGTAAGGATATATAATCCCAGCACTTTGGGAGTCTGAGGCAGGAGGATCACTTGATGTCAGGAGTTTGAGACCAGCCTGGCCAACATGGCAAAACCCCATCTCTACGAATACAAAATTAGCCGAGCATGGTGGCACATACCTGTAATCCTAGCTACTCTAGAAGCTGAGGCAGGAGAATCACTAGAACCTGGGAGTTGGAGGTTGCAGTGGGCCAAGAACACGCCATTGCACCCTAGCCTGGGCAACAGGAGCAAAATTCCATCTCAAAAGAAAAAAAAAAAAAAAAGAAAGGGACAAGAGGTCAGTTAAGCAGCTTGTGTAGTCATTTAGGTGGAAGGCTTTGGGAGGGAGTTAGAAAACCTCTGGTCAACATTTACATCAGTAGAAGGAAGAGGGACAGGAAAGAAGAATTTATCTTTGCATGTGCTGAGTGCACAGAGGAACTGTGAACTTGACCAAGGTTGATCTGTGACTGAGTCACAGAGCCTGGCAAAGAGCTGCTCCTAACCATGCTTGGGGACTGGGGATTCCACCAGTGGGGACAGCAGGGAGCAAGGACAAGAGACTGTGTGTAACCACCCAAGGGGTTCACCTTGCCCACTGCCTAGGCAGAGCCAATTCATCAAGACAGGGGAATTGCAATAGAAAAAGAGTAATTCACGCAGAGTCAGCTGTGCCGGAGACTGGAGTTTTATTATTACTCAAATCAGTCTCTCCGAACATTCAGGGAGCAGAGCTTTTAAAGATAATTTGGTGGGTGAGGGGAAGCCAGTGAGCCAGGAGTGCAGATTGATCAGGGATGAAATCATAGGGAGTCGAAGCTGTCCTCTTGCACTGAGTCAGTTCATGGGTGGGGGCCACAAGATGAGAAGAGCCAGTTTATTGACCTGGGTGGTGCCAGTGGATCCATCAATCGCAGGGTCTGAAGAATATCTCAGGTACTGATATTAGGAGCAATGTAGAGAGGGTCAGAATCTTGCAGCCTCCAGCTGCAAGACTCCTAAACCATAATTTCTAATCTTGTGGCTAATGTTAGTTCTACAAAGGCAATCTAGTCCCCAGGCAAGAAGGTCTACTTGGGAAAGGGCTGTTACCCATCTTTGATTAAACTGTAAACTAAGTTTCTCCCAAAATTGGTTTAGCCTACGCCCAGGAATGAACAAGGCCAGCTTGGAGGTTAGAAGCAAGATGGAGTCAGTTAAGTTAGATCTCTTTCACTGTCTCAGTCATGATTTTGCAAAGGTGGTTTCAGTTCTTATCTCCTTGGCTGAGACAAGGAAATAAATTATCATAGGAATGGAGTTGTAAGTAGTGGGTGGTTGTCTTTTGTAATAATTCCATGTCACAATAGCATTCAATTATATTAATTTACAGAGCAGCTAATCTTCATGGGCACTGTCAGATGTGAGTATGGATATCGGTGAGACACTGACCCTACCTTCAAGTTGCTCATAGTTTAGAAAGTGAGCGAACTGACTGTGGTTTCTAACACTGTCTCTACAGGAAGCTGTCTCTCTAACAGTCTCTCAGCTCTTAATCTGTTCATTTGTATCCTCTTACTGAGCGGGCTCAATACGTGCGAAAGGCCAGCTATCATCCTTGCAAAGTTAATGCAATGAACTCCAATTTGTACAACAGCGTCACCACAACTCTGTTGTACAAGTTGAAGTTCATTGCATTAACTTTGCAAGGATGAATTAATACAGTGTCTCTCAGCCGGGCGCAGTGGCTCACACCTGTTAATCCCAGCACTTTGGGAGGCCGAGGCGGGCAGATCACGAGGTCAAGAGATCAAGACCATCCTGGCCAACATGGTGAAACCCTGTCTCCACTAAGAAATACGAAAATTAGCTGGGCATAGTGGCGTGCACCTGTAGTCCCAGCTATTCGGGAGGCTGAGGCAGGAGAACTGCTTGAACCCAGGAGACGGAGATTGCAGTGAGCCGAGATCGCGCCATTGCACTCCAGCCTGGCGCCTGGTGACAGAACAAGACTCTGTCTCAAAAAAAAAAAAAAAAAGTATATATACACACACACACACACACACACACACACACACACACACACATACACATAGTGTCTCTCTTCCAGGATTCCTACAGGACATGCTGCTAAGGGCTCAGGCCAGGAGTGGGCTCTACCTTCAGCTGTTTTCCAGAAGCCACAGGAGCAACTGTTCTCACCCCACACTCAGAGCGAGTGAAATGAGGGTTGCCCGCAGAAAGTACTTCACGAGGACAGAGTGGTTACCAAAATAAACCAGTCAGCCACACAGCTCCCAGCTCACCAGATCTGTCAAGGGGCCAATCATCTCAAAGGGTTCCCGTGAAGAAAAATGCTTATTTATTGGAAGACAGAAAGGAGAGGGTTGGCTGAAACCACTTTGCCTTCAACAGCAACTTTTTAATCCTTTTGTCTGGTGCATGAAATCAGTTCCCAGAACACAGAGGTTATTAATAACTGTGGGACCTTTTCCCAGTCTCCCGATCAATTGGCAGAAGCCTCCGGTTATTTCCTTCTGGATGCTTCTATTATTTGGAGCTGGGAAGTGACCTCCTCCTCAAAACCGGTACAGATTTTCACCCGGCTTGGGAATTACACAGTCACCCACCAGCCCCCAGCCTTGCCTCCTCTCCACCCATCACTGGCTGGGCTGGCTGGGTGTCAGGCTGGTGTCTTTGCTTCCGCCAAGACTCCAAGTGCCGTCCAGTGGAGTGCAGCACGGACCTCTCCTCCCGTGGTTCCTCACTGCCAGGTGCGGTCTGGGGCGTTGGTCCACACCCATGGAGCCAGCCTGATTTAGAATGAGTCACTGTGAGCTGGCTCCTCTCCTCATGCTTGGCAGAGGCTGCAGCATCAGCTGCTGGGCAGGAGCTGAGCAAGGCCGAGGTCTTCACCTGGGGACATGGGGGTGGACGTTTCTCCAGGAGGAGCTGCTGCGGTCGGCAGGACTCAGTAGAGAGTCTTACATGTAGGGCTTCCCCCAGGGCTGGCCCTCACTTCTCCTCCTCTTCCTTCCTTCCTGCAGGGGCTAAGCCATGCCCGTGGCTTTACCAGGATCTCAGTGCAGGAAACGCTGCAGCTCCTCTCACTCTCATCTGCTCTCTCAGCTCCAGGTCACACCCTCCCCACTGGCCACATCACAGGGGATGGCCCTCAGCACCCAAACCCAGCCTGACACAGTGGGCTGGACAAAACTGGGTCATACTGGCTAAATGCCATCAGCTCCCCTGTGAAATGAAAGCAAGAGCCTTTGCCTTGCGAGGCTGATGGAGGAGGGGGCAAAGCACCTCCCATGTGGGCACAGGGGGCCTCTGCTGAAGGCTTGATCATCAAGAGCATTGTCACCTCCAAGAGCTGACCTCATCTCACCCCACAAACCTGCTCACTCGGTCTGCTTCCTGTCTTGGTGGATGGCATCATCACTTTAGTCATTCATACTGAACAAAGCAGCTCTCTTCTGGTTCATCCTGCACTGGCCTGTTTGTGTGTGTGTGTGGTAAATATACCTAAAATGTATTGTATCATTTTTCTGAGATAGGGTCTCACTCTGTCGCCAAGGCTGGAGTACAGTGGAACCATCTCGGCTTACTGTAGCCTGTACCTCCTGGACTCAAATCATCCTCCCACCTCAGCTTCTGAAGGAGCTGGGACTACAGGTGCATGCCACCACGCCCAGCTGATTTTTGCATTTTGTATTTTCTTGCAGAGACAGGTTTCATTGTGTTATCCAGGCTGTTTCTTTCGTTTTTTGGTTCTTTTTTTTTTTTTTCCTAAGGCTCTTTTGCCCAGGCTAGAGTGAAATGGTGCGATCTTCGCTCACTACAACCTCTGCCTCAGCCTACTGAATAGCTGGGCGCCCACCACAATTCTCCTGCCTCAGCCTCCTGAGTAACTGGGTGCCCACCACCACACCCAGCTAATTTTTGTATTTTTAGCAGGGACAAGGTTTCACCATGTAGACCAGGATGGTCTAGTGATCCACCCACCTCGGTCTCCCAAACTGCTGGAATTACAGGCATGAGCTGCTGTGACTGGCCCCAGGATGGTTTTAAACGCCTTTTTTTTTTTTTACTTTTTAACATGAATAATGGAAGCACTGTGGTTTGTATGAACTCCTAAACTGAAGCTATCCTCCCACGTCAGCCTTCCAAAGTGCAGGGATTACAGGCGTGAGCCACCACACCCGTCTGAAACGTAGCATCTTAACCGTTTTTAAATGTGCAGTTCAGTGGCATTAAGTACATTCGCTTTGTTGTGCAACCATCACCACTACCCATCCACAGAACTTTTTCACATTCTCCAACTGAAACTGCACACCCATTAAACACTCACTTCCCGTTGCTCTCCCCTCAGGCCCCGGCAACCACCATTTTACTTTCTGTCACTACAAGTTTGACTATTCTAGTGACCTCATGTAAGTGGAACCATACAGGATGTGTCCTTTTGTGTCTGGCTTATCTCACTCATCACAATGTTCATAACAACGTTATCCACGTAGTAGCACACGTCAGAATCTCCTTGCTTTTTCAAGCTGAGTAATATTCCATTGTGTGTCCATATCACAGTTTGTTTATCCACTCATTGGTCTATTTTTTTCTTTTAGACGGAGTCTTGCTCTGTTGCCCAGGCTATAGTGCAGTGGCACGATCAGCTTACCTGCAACCTCTGCCTCCCAGATTCAAGGATTTTCCTGCCTCAGCCTCCTGAGTAGCCAGGATTACAGGTGTGCACCACCATGCCTGGCTAATTTTTTTTTTTTTTTTTTTTTTTTGAGATGGAGTTTGCTCTTGTTGCCCAGGCTAGAGTGCAATGGCATGATCTTGGCTCACTGCAACCTCTGCATCCTGGGTTCAAGCAATTCTCCTGCCTCAGCCTCCCAAGTAGCTGGGATTACAGGAATTCACCACTACATCAAGCTCATTTTGTATATTTAGCAGAGACAGGGTTTTTCCATGTTGGTCAGGCTGGTCTCAAACTGCCAACCTGAGGTGATCCACCTGCCTTGGCCTCACAAAGTGCTGGGATTACAGGCGTGAGCCATCACGCCCAGCCTCATAGGTCTATTTTTTTTTTTTTTTCTGAGATGGAGTTTCACTCTTGTTGCCCAGGCTAGAGTGCAATAGCATGATCTCAGCTCACTGAAATCCCTGCCTTCCAGTTGAAGCAACTCTTCTGCCTCAGCCTCCTGAGTAGCTGGGATTACAGGCATACACCACCACACCCTGCTAATTTTGTATTTTTAGTAGAGACGGGGTTTCTCCGTGTTGGTTAGGCTGGTCTCAAACTCCCAACCTCAGGTGATCTTCCCACCTCGGCCTCCCAAAGTGCTGGGATTATGGACCATTTTTTCAAAGGAATTTTGGATAGGAAATTAACACACAGAGCTTTAAAACCCACCCGCTGCAGAAGAAGATAGGGTGCCTCTTGGCTCCTGGTGGCCCAAGGGGAAGGCTTCCTTTGGGCCTTCCTCCCCTGCCCCCTCCCTGTCCCCAGCCCTCTGTCCTTCCCTCAGCAGTGTCCTTCCAGTTGGTCTCTTCCTCTCTGTTCCCACTGCCCAGCTCTGGTTTCTTCCCCAATACCTTCTCATCCTCAGGCATTCCTGCCTGGACTCTGCCTCCTAGAAGCTGACCTTCAAGTGGTGCCAGGGAAGCCACTGAGGTTCAGCCCCCGCCCTCCCGGCCCTTGGCCTCTGAGGCTGCCCACCAGCTTGTCCCAGCTGACCGTGGCTCACGTGCGTCCCCCGCACAGGACAGACTTCCTTTCCAAACTGCCTAGAGAACCCTTCTTTCTCCCAAGAGTCAACACGAGTCCTCCTTCCTTAGAAAGGGCCCTGAACTCTTCCTGCCAGCCCTACCTGAATTTCTCTCTCTCCTTTGTGCTCCTACAACAGTGACCCTGTTCTGACTCGTGCTCTGTAGCCACGTGGCTACCTTCCAATCTCTTCTAAGATAAGTAAACTCCTGGAAGGAAAAAAACAGGGCCCATTTACCTTCGAGTGTCCCCAGGGCTAGCCAGTGCCCTGCAGAGAAGAAGCCACAGTCAGCAAGTGTGGATCTGGAAAGCTCTCGGAGGAATCTTTGCCAGGCTCAGGTGCAGAGACCGGACTGTGGGTTGTTATTTAGCTTCTCAGAGCCTCCATTTCCTCAGAGGACTGGAAAAATGGTTTTTCCTCACAGGCTGGCAGAGAGAATGCAAGCTGTGTAAATTAAAGGCGGTATTTGATAAATGAGGGTCCCCCTAGGTGAGAGCAGGACTGGCTGTTAGGTGTTAAGGGTGTGTGAAACAATCCTCTCCTTAGGGCAAGTGGCAGGGACAGTGCTGGTCCAGAATCACGGAAGGCAGGCTGCCTGGCTTGGGACGAGGGATGTCCATCTTCCAGCAGGGGAGAGGGCCGTGAGTGCTTTCATGGTGTCCTGTCCACAGATGCTCAAGGCCCCGTGCAGTTGGGCTTAGGAACAGCCAAGCTTCATCCTTTCTTCCCAGCCCCAGCTGTTCCTCCCTCTTCCCTCCGTTCTAGCCATTTACTTGGGCTCTTCCTAATGGGCCAAGGTGACAGGGTGGCAGCAGCCACACCAAGGGAGGCCTGGCACTGAGCACGGGTGCACATGCCTTTAGCCCTTGTGTGCCAGTGCCACAATGAGGCCTCAGCCTTGGGAGCACAGATTCAGTGTCTCAATGTGGAAAGTTTCTTCTGATGTGTGCTTTTATTATTATTTTTTTTTTTTTAAGATGCATAGAAAGGCTTTATTTACAGGGGAGGAGGAGTTTAATCAAAGAGGCCAAATCTCATGTCATCGTCTTGACTCTTCAGACTCCTCCTCCTTCTCATCTTTCTTCTCCTCTGCTGCAGCAGGGGAGGGGGGAGCCCCGGCAGCAGAGATGGCCACAGCCGGCAGGAATGCTGGCAAGCTTCCCAATACTCTGGGCAATCATATCCTCAATGTTCTTTCCGTTCAGCTCACTGATAACCTTGTTGAGTCGATCGTCGTCTGCCTCTCTGTCCACACTGTCCAGGATCTTCTTGATGTCCTTGGCACTGGGGGAGGGGTTACCCCCAGGGCAACCAGCAGGTAGGAGGCCATGTAGTACATCTTGGTGGCATCTGAAGTGGCAGCGGCAGAGAGACCTCACGCGTGTGACTTCAGTGGCATCAGGGAGGAAAAGGTGGTTTTTTTTTAAAAACTGGTCTATCCTGAAGTGAATTTTATTGAAATCAAAGGTAGTATTCTGGCCAGGCGCAGTGGCTCACGCCTGTAATCCTATCATTTTGGGAGGCCAAGGCAGGTGGATCATGAGGTCAGGAGTTCGAGACTAGCCTGGCCAACCTGGTGAAACCCCGTCTCTACTAAAAATACAAAAATTAGCTGGGTGTGGTGGCGGGCACCTGTAATCACAGGTACTTGGGAGGCCGAGGCAGGAGAATCACTTAAACCCAGGAGGCGGAGGTCATGGTGAGCTGAGATCATGCCATTGTACTCCAGCCTGGGCAACAGAGGGAGACTCCTTCTCAAATAAAAAGGTAGTATTCCTATTTGAGAGATAAAAAAAATAAAATCAAGTTGTAGAAGCAATCATCATGAGATAAACCAGTAAAGACGCCTGCTCAGATCACACCAGAGGAGACACTAGTTTCTACCCCAGCCCACATGAAGATGTTTTTATTCATTACAAACAGTGGCAGAGGCAACACAATGGACACAGAATGAGAACGTAAGTGCACTTGAATTTTTTGTGAGTTCTGGCTAGGCTCTGACAAGCCTAGCACTCTTTTCTTACCAGGTGAACAGAAATCATCTGCTAATGCCAGAAACATTAAAACCCTTAATTCAGCTGGAAATAACTATAATTGAGGGCCTTCTTATTAGCTACTTGTTTCTCAATTTAGGGTTGCCTAGCAGGTAAATTTCAACATAACACAAGGTGTCATCTAGCTGGCTACATCACGCACTGGTGACAGGGGCAGGTTTTTGTATTTTTTTTTTTTTTTAGTAGAGACAGGGTTTCACCATGTTGGTCAGGCTGGCCTTGAACTCCTGACCTTGTGATCTGCCCACTTGGCCTCCCAAAGTACTGGGATGACAGGCGTAAGCCACCATGTCTGGCCAACAGGGGCAGGTTTAATGAGTTTTGTACTCAGATGGCTGGGCCTCCTGGCTGCTCTTGTCCATCTCTGCACCTTGGTCCTGAGCATTCTGAGACTCAGTCAGCTGAGGATAAAAGGGACGTACCAGCCAGTTGAGGGGTGTGTTGTTAACAAGATAATCCACACGTCATCTAAAGATTTCTTCATTTTCTGCAGCTGCCCCTTGCTGGAAGTGAGGAGGCTGTCAAACACTCCTTAAAGGAGGTAGCATTGCGGAACACAGAGTAGATGTCACCTGCCATCACCCCCATTGCAGGGCCTGATCTTGGATGTTCTTCGGTAAGCCTTGGATGTTGGACAGGAGGGTGTGGCACGTGGCCTGGAGCTGTTGAGTCAGGTTCCGGGCAATAGCAAGAGTTTGTGACTCGATGTGCTCAGCACAGTGGACTCATCTGTATCATCGTATCCAGTGCTCCTTCTCCACTCCCCCCAGGTGAAGCAGAGCTTATCCTGAGCGTCTTGAATGTTCTGATTGGCACGATGCACGTTCTTCCTGGCAAATTCAATCAGGTGAACAGTAGAATGGCGATGAGAAATGGTCTCTTGGCTTTTTTGCTTAGCTTCTTTAACCCTGTTGAGAGCCTGCTGGCAGGAGCGGGAATGAAGCTTGGTAGACAGGGATCCCAGTCTAACATAACAGCTTAGCTTCTGAACCATACCGAATCCTTCAACTCCTCTTTTTTCTTTTTTTCTTTTCTTTGATTTCTTTTTTTTTTTTTTTTTAAAGACGGGGTTTCACCATGTTGGTTAGGCTGGTCTTGAACTCCCAACCTCAGGTGATACGCCCGCCTTGGCCTCCAAAGTGCTTGGATTATAGGCGTGAGCCACCACGCCCAGCCATCCTTCAACTTTTCTTGCTGCTTTTTCTAGCTCTTCCTCAGTGAGAGGGAGGTACTGCTCTACCAACAGCTCTGATTTGGTGAGAGCATTTTCCACACCACTGCTTACAAGCTGCATCAGCCGACTCCCCAGGACTGCGTTAATGCTGCCGCTGACCACAGACTTGGTCTTCTCCACACTACCAATCACCCTCCCTTTGCTCTTGTCTGTCACCCCTGTGACCGTGCTGGCCACGGAATCCTTGGGCCCAGTCGCAGTAGTCGTCACAGCATCTTTGGCCTGAGTCAGAGCACCCTGGGCATTGGCAACAACCTCAGTCCTGTCTAGCCCGCTATGGGAATAGGTATCAGCAACTGGAATTTGCGGCTCTAGCTTCTGGAAGATGCACTGAGCATCATGGCCACCAAGGTGTTGGTCTTCACACCCTTCTCTGCCATCTCACACACAGACTTCAAGTAAGGATACTGGTCCTTTGTGCTGATGTAGGCTGAGGACATGAGGTCATACGTGGAGCTCACCAAGGGCAGGTTGACCACCTGAGCCACCACGCTTGGTTGTGAATCACCTGCAACAGATGCCATTTTATTTTTATTTTTTTTTTACTTTTTAAAAATGGGGTTTCGCCGGGCGCGGTGGCTCAAGCCTGTAATCCCAGCACTTTGGGAGGCCGAGGCGGTTGGATCACGAGGTCAAGAGATCGAGACCATCCTGGTCAACATGGTGAAACCCCGTCTCTACTAAAAATTAGCTGGGCATGGTGGTGCATGCCTGTAATCCAAGCTACTCAGGAGGCTGAGGCAGGAGAATTGCCTGAACCCAGGAGGCAGAGGTTGCGGTGAGCCGAGATCACGCCATTGCACTCCAGCCTGGGTAACAAGAGCGAAACTCCGTCTCAAAAAAAAAAAAAAAAAAAAAAAATGGGGTTTCACCATGATGGCCAGGCTGGTCTTGAACTCCTGACCTCAGGTGATCCACACACCTCGGCCTCACAAAGTGCTAGGATTACAGGCGTGAGCCACCGCACCCAGTCTGGATGCCATTTTTCTTCCTGGAAAAAGAAATCAATGGACAGCAGCAAAAGGCGAAGAGCAGGCACGTCCCAAAAACCAATTCGCTTTCTTACAGGGTAACCAGAGAGGCCTCAGTCCCAACTGGAAGGCCATTCCTCTACCCTTTCACTCATTCATTAACAAATGTTTATTAAGCATCTAGATGGGGCAGGCCCTGTTCTATGGGGCACAGCCTGCTTTTAAACAGATAAACAAGCAGTCCTGCTGTTAGCCCCATCCTGCCCCACCCTGTGCTGTTCCCTCCCACTGGACTCCTCAACCTCCAGGCCCTGCAGCAGCTGTAAGCAACAGCTTTCTCTTCCCCTCCAGTCCCCCACCACAGTTGGAGTCTGGCTCTGTGGTGCAGTGGTGTAATCTCAGCTCACTGCAAACTCCACATCCCGACTTCAAGCAATTCTCCTGCCTCAGCCTCCCAAGTAGCTGTGATTACACGTGCGCGCCACCACACCAGCTAATTTTTGTATTTTCAGTAGATGTGGGGTTTCACCATGTTGGCCAGCCTAGTCTTGAACTCCTGACCTCATGATCTGCCCACTCTGGCTTCCCAGCATACTGGGATTACAGGCATGAGCCACTCCGCCCAGCCAGCGGCAGCTTTCTGTATGCAGTGCCAGTTCTCTGCTCTTGCTTTTTGGCTTCCTCTACTTTGTGGACATTTCTGAGCGATTGTCATCTTCTTTCTCCCAGTTTTTTGTCTTTTGGATTTATGCCTGCTTTAATACTTTTGCTAATGTTTAGTGATGTTTCAAGTAGGAAGAAGACATAAATTTTGATGTTCCAGCTACCATATTTAACTAGAATTTTCTTCCGATTGAGTTTTCACTTATTTTTGCAATGATTTATGGAGTCTGGATGTTTTCCATTTTAAAATGGTAGTTATTTATTTTAGAAATTTACAAATAATATACAAGTATAAAGAAGAATATAAAAATCACTCATCATCTCAGAAATACAGAAATAACCCCTCTTTGCAAATCAACAGAAATTTGGGAAAAAAAAAAAAAAGAACGCCTCTTAACATTTTGATATATATATATACATGTAGAAACACATAAGTTAAAGGGAATTAAATAACCTCTTTCCGTTTACTTAAGTTCGATGCTAATATTTGGATGCTGCCAGCTTTCTAGAAGGCTTTTGCTGTGGGAGGTGCTTGTCAAACCTTGCTACGACACAGGCGTAACCCTTGTCACCAATGCTGATGGCCTGCCTCTCTCCCCTAGTGAGCCTCAGCCTAGACTGCCCTCTTCCACTGGAGATGCTCATCATCAAGTCATTTATGAGTCAAAACCACAGTTCTGCCTGCAATGCCTGAAGGAGGGTAAGGAACAGAATCTGGGTGTGTCCTGTCCTCCCCAGCTCTGTCATCCCTAGGAATGTTCTCCCAGGCTGTGACAGAGCCAGGGAACAAAGCCATTTGCAATGACCTCATGGTATCCCGGACTTCTACCAGAGTCCCTGGTCTTTCTGGTCCTTGGTGATCCCTGATGGGGAATTGTCAGTTGGGGGAAAGGTGATTTGTTTCATTTAATCCGCCAAACGCAAATGACCGACTTTTTGGGTCTTAGCCAATTTCGAGGTTTGGGATTCACAATATGTTTTGTTGGGGCTCAGGACACATCATCCCAAAATATGACACTGCCTCAAAGTATCTTCCACCCCAATAAATTGCTCATATTTTCAAAAAATAATGAGACACAGAGACTCATATTGCTGGTGGACGTGTATACTAGCAAATGCTTCAGGAAGTAATTTTTTAATTTTTAAAAAATTTAGGCCGGGCGCGGTGGCTCAGCCTGTAATCCCAGCACTTTGGGAGGCCGAGGCGGGTGGATCACGAGGTCGAGAGATCGAGACCATCCTGGTCAACATGGTGAAACCCCGTCTCTACTAAAAATACAAAAAAATTAGCTGGGCATGGTGGCTCGTGCCTGTAATCCCAGCTACTCAGGAGGCTGAGGCAGGAGAATTGCCTGAACCCAGGAGGCGGAGGTTGCGGTGAGCCGAGATCGCGCCATTGCACTCCAGCCTGGGTAACAAGAGCGAAACTCCGTCTCAAAAAAAAAAAAAAAAAAAAAATTTAACTTTTTAAAATAATAATAATAGAGGCAGGTTCTTGCTATGGTGCCCAGGCTGATCTCGAACTCCGGGGCCTTCAAAGTGCTGACGTTATAGTCATGCGTCACCATGCCCTGTTGGAAAGTCATTTTTAAAGTGTCAAGAACCTTTAAAATGTTTGTACTTTGTGATCTTTGTTCTGGGACTCTAGCCTAAAGAAATAATTCTAAATATAATAAAAGCTTTCTGTACCAAAATACCAATTCAATTACAACATTATTAATAATGTAAAAACTGATACTAAAACACTCAACTATAGGAGAATAGTACTGTGAACTGAATTCATTAAAAGCTCATTATAATAAAGCCAAATGATTATTGTTAAAATAAATGAAAACGACTAAACCCAGTATTTAATATAGAGTTCGTGACATTTTGAGCTGGATGAAAAACAAACACACAAACAAACAAAAAAGAACAGAATTTGACGATGGCTGTGTTAAAATAAGGGTAATGTATCCATTACTCTTGTTTTAAGGAAGAAAATATGATGACTTTTTTTTTTTTTTTTTTTTTTTTGAGACGGAGTTTCGCTCTTGTTACCCAGGCTGGAGTGCAATGGCGCGATCTCGGCTCACCACAACCTCCGCCCCCTGGGTTCAGGCGATTCTCCTGCCTCAGCCTCCTGAGTAGCTGGGATTACAGGCACGTGCCACCATGCCCAGCTAATTTTTTTGTATTTTTAGTAGAGACGGGGTTTCACCATGTTGACCAGGATGGTCTCGATCTCTTGATCTTGTGATCCGCTCGCCTCGGCCTCCCAAAGTGCTGGGATTACAGGCTTGAGCCACCGCGCCCGGCCGATGACATTTTAATACTAGTTATCTTTAGATAATGAGACAGAGAAAATTTTATTTTTTTTCTACTTTTGTGTGTGTTTGGGGTGTTCGTTTGTTTGTTTTTTGAGATGAAGTTTCACTCTTGTTGCCAGGCAGAGTGCAATGGTGCAATCTTGGCTCACTGCAACCTCTGCCTCCGAGGTTCGAGTGATTCTCCTGCCTCAGCCTCCCTGGTAGCTGTCATTACAGGCGCTGTCACCATGCCTGGCTAATATTTTGTATTTTTAGTAGAGACGGTGTTTCACTATGTTGGCCAAGCTAGTCTCTAACTCCTGACCTCAGGTGATTCACACGCCTCAGCCTCCCAAAGTGCTGGGATTACAGGCGTGAGCCGCCATGGCTGGATACTTTTTTTTTTTAATACTGCAAACTTTATTCATAAGTAAAACTTCATAAAATTAAATTCAGGGGCGGTTCCTGTTTTAAAAAGGGAACAGTAGGCTGGGCGCTATGGCTCATGCCTATAATCCCAGCACTTTGGGAGGTTGAGGCAGGCAGATCACCTGGGTCCAGAGTTTGCAACCAGGCTGACCAACACAGTGAAACCCCATCTCCACTAAAAGTATAAAAATTAGAGCCGGGGCCGGGCGCGGTGGCTCAAGCCTGTAATCCCAGCACTTTGGGAGGCCGAGGCGGGTGGATCACGAGGTCAAGAGATCGAGACCATCCTGGTCAACATGGTGAAACCCCGTCTCTACTAAAAATACAAAAATTAGCTGGGCGTGGTGGCGCGTGCCTGTAATCCCAGCTACTCAGGAGGCTGAGGCAGGAGAATTGCCTGAACCCAGGAGGCGGAGGTTGCAGTGAGCCGAGATCGTGCCATTGCACTCCAGCCTGGGTAACAAGAGCGAAACTCCGTCTCAAAAAAAAAATAAATAAAAAATAAAAAAAATAAAAAAAATAAAAATTAGAGCCGGGCGCGGTGGCTCAAGCCTGTAATCCCAGCACTTTGGGAGGCCGAGGTGGGTGGATCACGAGGTCGAGAGATAGAGACCATCCTGGTCAACATGGTGAAACCCCGTCTCTACTAAAAATACAAAAAATTAGCTGGGCATGGTGGCACATGCCTGTAATCCCAGCTACTCAGGAGGCTGAGGCAGGAGAATTGCCTGAATCCAGGAGGCAGAGGTTGCGGTGAGCCGAGATCGCGCCATTGCACTCCAGCCTGGGTAATAAGAGCGACACTCCGTCTCAAAAAAAAAAAGAAAAAAAAAAAATTAGCCTGGAGTGGTGGCACCTGCCTGTAATCCCAGCTACCTGGGAGGCTGAGGTAGGAGATCACTTGAATGCAGGAGGCAGTGATTGCAGTGAGCCAAGATTGTGCCACTACACTCCAGCTTGGCGACAGAGTGAGACTCCATCTCAAAAACAAAAAAGAGGCCGGGCGCGGTGGCTCAAGCCTGTAATCCCAGCACTTTGGGTGGCCGAGGCGGGTGGATCACGAGGTCGAGAGATCGAGACCATCCTGGTCAACATGGTGAAACCCCGTCTCTACTAAAAATACAAAAAAATCAGCTGGGCATGGTGGCGCGTGCCTGTAATCCCAGCTACTCAGGAGGCTGAGGCAGGAGAATTGCCTGAACCCAGGAGGCGGAGGTTGCGGTGAGCTGAGATTGCGCCATTGCACTCCAGCCTGGGTAACAAGTGAAACTCCGTCTCAAAAAAAAAAAAAAATCTAGATGATAGATTGATGGGTGCAGCAAACCACCATGGCACATGTATACCTATAAACCTGCACGTTCTGCACGTGTATCCCAGAACTTAAAGAAAAATTAAAAAACAAACAAACAAACAAACAAAAAGCTCCCAGGAGCAGATGCCAGCACCATGCTTCCTGGCACCTACTAAATTGTGAGCCAAATTAAACCTCTTTTCTTTATAAATTACCCAGCCTCAGGTATTTCTTTATAGCAATGCAAAAACAGACTAACACAGAAATGGGACATCACCTGAACCACAAAGCCCTGTGAGCTGGCTCTTCCTTCCTCCCCAGAGACAAGTCAGGCTGCAAGGTTCCCAGTAACTGCTTGTGCCCAGGCCTTTTTCCTCACCCTGGCCTTCCTTCCACTCCTCTTTCCCCCTTCAAGGTACCTGCATTCACTGGGCTTCCTGCTTGGAGTGACATCTCTATGCACAGAGCTCTGCCTCCAGTTATTCAGGCTCAGCTTCAGGTCTCAACTCCACGATCCCTCCTTGGGGACGTCTTCCCGGACTCCTAGACCAGGTTAGAAGATTTTTTTGGCTTTTTTTGGGGGGGGTTTTTTGGAGACAGAGTCTTGCTCTGTCACCAGGCACCAGGCTGGAGTGCAGTGGCATAATCTTGACTCACTGCAACCTCCGCCTCCCAAGTTCAAGCAATTCTCCTACCTCAGCCTCCCGAGTACCTGGGACTACAGATGTGCGCCACCATTCCCAGTTAATTTTTGTATTTTAGTAGAGATGAGGTTTCACCATGTTGGCCAGGATGGTCTCGATCTCTTGACCTCGTGATCCGCCTACCTTGGCCTCCCAAAGTGCTGGTATTACAAGTGTGAGCCGCCACGCCAGGCAGACGTTTTTTCTTTTTCTTTGCTTTTCCTCCATTGACAGTTCACCACTATAATTAAGTTATCATCTCCCTATTATGGGTTAATGTCTGTTTCCTCCTCCAGACCACAGGAAACTTGTGGGATTGTTTACCCAGCATCCCTGGCAACAAGCTGATCCTGGCAGAGAGAGAGTGTGCAAAGCACATTAGATGAATAAATAAATGAAAATTATTGATTCTTCCGGCTCCACCAGGGGGCAGGGGCTGTAACCTTCTCTCCTGTCTGCTCTCTGGATCTGCTCCCACAGCACTGGAGAAAGCAAATGTAGCATCACTTGTTTATTTATGCTTCCATTTGTTCAACAGCTATCTACTGAGAGCCTGCTATGTGCCATTCTGGAGTCAGTGATGAACATAGCATCAAAATCCTGCCCTCACAAGATTGCAGTCTATACTGAAGGAGACAGACACTAAGCAAATAAACAGGAAACTGCTGTAGGCTGGTGCTAGGGCCAGAACAATTTATGAGAGGAGTGCAGGTAGGGGAGCTATACTAAATGAAATGGCTGGGAAAGGCCTTCATGATAAGGTAGAATTGAGGAAAGACATAAGATATAGCAATTTGCCGGGCGCGGTGGCTCACGCCTGTAATCCCAGCACTTTGGGAGGCCGAGGCGGGTGGATCACGAGGTCAAGAGATCGAGACCATCCTGGTCAACATGGTGAAACCCCGTCTCTACTAAAAATACAAAAAATTAGCTGGGCATGGTGGCGTGTGCCTGTAATCCCAGCTACTCAGGAGGCTGAGGCAGGAGAATTGCCTGAACCCAGGAGGCGGAGGTTGCGGTGAGCCGAGATCGTGCCATTGCACTCCAGCCTGGATTAACAAGAGCGAAACTCCATCTCAAAAAAAAAAAAAAAAAAAAAAGATATAGCAATTTGAGGAAAGAGCACGTCAGATAAAATTCAGGATGCCCAGATAATTTTGAATTTTATTTTATTTTATTTTTCATTATTTACTTGTTTATTTTTTGAGACTCAGTCTTGTTCTGTCACCCAGGCTGGAGTACAGTGGTACAATCTCAGCTCACTGCAACCTCTGCCTCCTGGGTTCAAGTGATTCTCCTGCCTCAGCCTCCCGAGTATCTGGTACTACAGGCATGCACCACACACACAGCTAATTTTTGTACTTTTTTGGTAGAAATGGGGTTTCACCATGTTGGCCAGGCTGGTCTTGAACTCCACACCTCAGGTGATCCGCCGACCTTGGCCTCTCAAAGTGCTGGATTATGCTCACATCCAAAAGTTTTTCAAATTCTCTCTTTTTTTTTTTTTTTTGAGACGGAGTTTCGCTCTTGTTACCCAGGCTGGAGTGCAATGGCGCGATCTCGGCTCACCGCAACCTCCGCCTCCTGGGTTCAGGCAATTCTCCTGCCTCAGCCTCTTGAGTAGCTGGGATTATAGGCACGCGCCACCATGCCCAGCTAATTTTTTGTATTTTTAGAAGAGACGGGGTTTCACCATGTTGACCAGGTCGGTCTCGATCTCTCAACCTTGTGATCCACCCGCCTCGGCCTCCCAAAGTGCTGGGATTACAGGCTTGAGCCACCGCGCCCGGCCAGTCTTTTTTTTTTTTGAGACGGAGTTTCGCTCTTGTTACCCAGGCTGGAGTGCAATGGCGCGATCTCGGCTCACTGCAACCTCCGCCTCCTGGGTTCAAGCAATTCTCCTGCCTCAGCCTCCCGAGCTGGGATTACAGGCACGCGCCACCATGCCTGACTAATTTTTTGTATTTTTAGTAGAGACGGGGTTTCACCATGTTGACCAGGATGGTCTCGATCTCTTAACCTCATGATCCACCCACCTCAGCCTCCCAAAGTGCTGGGATTACAGGCGTGAGCCACTGCGCCCTGCCAAATTTTTCAAATTCTAATCCATTTAATTCACGAATTGCAATCCATATTGCCATGGAGGAAACAAAATTGTTACGAATGAATTATAAGAGCTGTTTATTGTTGGGTTTGTTTGTTTGTTTGTTTTTGTGTTTGAGATGGACTCTTGCTCAGTCACCCAGGCTAGAGTGCAATGGCATAATCTCAGCTACCTGCAACCTCTGACTCCCGGGTTCAAGTGATTCTCCTGTTGCAGCCTTCCGAGTAGCGGGGATTACAGGCACCTGCTGTCATGCCCGGCTAATTTTTGTATTTTTGTAGAGATGGGATTTCACCATGTTGGCCAGCCTGGTCTTGAGCTCCTGACCTCAGGTGATCCACCCACATTGGCCTACCAATGTGCTGGAATTACAGCCATGGGCCACCGTGCCAGGCCAGAGCTGTTAAAAGTAGAACATGATCTTTGGCTTTTGGGATACCAGGAATTACTTTGTACTGTGAGGGAGAACTCGACTTTTGTGTGTGCAGTGGCTGATCAGTCAGCGGCAAAACCTGGAAAGTGTCTGACAGTGGTTGTAGTGAATGGTTCTTATTGCAATGGGCTATTTGTTCTTTTTTCTTTTCTTTCTTTTTTTCAGTGCATTTTTCAAAGTGGTTAAATCAATCTTTCTTTCTTTCTTTGAGACAGAGTTTCACTCTTGTTGCCCAGGCTGGAGTGCAATGGAGCAGTCTTGGCTCACCACAACCTCCGCCTCCCAGGTTCAAGTGATTCTCCTGCTTTAGCCTCCTGAGTAAACTGGGATTACAGGAATGTGCCACCACACCCGACTAATTTGTATTTTTAGTAGAGATGGAGTTTCTCCATGTTGGCCAGGCTGGTCTCGAACTTCCAACCTCAGGTGATGCGCCCACCTCGGCCTCTGAAAGTGCTGAGATTACAGGCATGAACCACCGCGCCTGGCCGCTATTTGTTTTTATGCACTTAGATTAAAAGGCAGGTTTGAACACCTGGAGGTTGTGGGAACATTCCCTACCAATGGATAAGACTCTGAAGGAAGATAGGCTGATCACAGAGTGGGCTGATTTGCACTGGGTTGCCCACTAGCCTCAGGGGGATGTCTTTATAGTGAGGTGCGCTGTGGAAGCACTTGTGGCCTGGTCTCATGGTGTTCCTGTCTTTGGGAACTCAAGATTAAATGTAAACGTGGAATACTGGCAGGCACCAGTGGAAGCCAGCACACCTAGTGATGAAGAATTTTTTGTTCCTTGGTTCAGCTAAATCCAGAAAAATTGGGCACACAGAAACATTGAAAGGTAAGGATGGGGCCAGACACAGTGGCTCACGCCTGTAATCTCAGCATTTTGGGAGGCTGAGGCAGGCAGACATTTGAGGTCAGGAGTTCGAGACCAGCCTGGCCAAATTAGTGAAACCCCATCTCTACTAAAAATACAAAAAATTAGCTGGGCATGGTGGCGCGTGCCTGTAATCCCAGCTACTTAGGAGGCTGAGGCAGGAGAATTGCCTGAACCCAGGAGGCGGAGGTTGCAGTGAGCCGAGATCGCGCCATTGCACTCCAGCCTGGGTAACAAGAGCGAAACTCTGTCTCCAAAAAAAAAAAAAAAAAAAAAAATACGAAAATTAGTTGGGTGGGGTGGTGCGCACCCTTAGTCCCAGCTACTCCGGAGGCTGAGGCGGAAGGATCAGTTGAGAGGTTACAGTGAGTGAAGATAGCGCCATGCAGTCCAGCCCAGGCAACACAGGGAGACCCCCATTTCAAAATAAGATAAGGTCAGCTGGGCGCGGTGGCTCAAGCCTGTAATCCCAGCACTTTGGGAGGCTGAGACAGGTGGATCACGAGGTGAAGAGATCAAGACCATCCTGGTCAACATGGTGAAACCCCGTCTCTACTAAAAACACAAAAAATTAGCTGGGCATGATGGCACATGCCTGTAGTCCCAGCTACTCGGGAGGCTGAGGCAGGAGAATTGCTCGAACCCAGGAAACAGAGGTTGCGGTGAGCCGAGATCGTGCCATTGCACTCCAGCCTGGGTAACAAGAGCGAAATTCCGTCTCAAAAAAAAAAAAAATAAATAAATAAAAATAAAAATAAATAAATAAGATAAGGTCTGACTATTTTGCTCAGGCTGGTCTCAAACTCTCAGGCTCATGTAATCCTCCTGCCTCGGCCTCCCAAAGGGCTGGGATTATAGGCATGAGCCACCCCACCTGGCCCTTTCCACATATTTAAATATTTGGTCATGGAAACTGCAAATATGTTATATGCTCTATTCATTAGAGAGCCCCACTATGTTATTCATCTAATTAAGAAACAAACTATGTTTTTTGTGTTTTTGAGATGGAGTCTTGCCCTTTTGCCCAGGCTAGAGCACAGTGGCATGATCTCAGCTCACTGCAACCTTCACCTCCCAGGTTTAAGTGATTCTCCTGCCTCAGCCTCCCATGTAGCTGGGATTACAGGGACTCATCCCCACATATGGCTTATTTTTGTATTTTTTGTAGAGACCAAGCTGGTCTCAAACTCCTGACCTCAGGTGATCCACCCACCTCAGCCTCCCAAAGTGCTGGAATTACAGGTGTGAGCCACCATGCCGGGCCAAAACTAGCTATATTGAAATGAATACCTATCTAAATAGACTGGCATTTAGGGGTCTATCTAAAGAGATTGGTCTCCAGATACAACTTTCTAGCATTTACTTAGTGAATTGAAACTCTTTGCTGAAGAATATACATCTATAAAGGAAATATACCTTGTAATGGCATCTCCTTCATTGCACATAAACCACTAGAAACTCTTGGCTGGGTGTGGTGTGTCACACCTGTAATCCCAGCACTTTGGGAGGCCAAGGTGGGTGGATCACTTGAGGTCACGAGTTTGAGACCAGCCTGGCCAATATGGTGAAACCCTTCTCAACTAAAGATACAAAAATTAGCCAGGTGTGGTGGTGAGTGCCTATAATCCCAGCTACATGGGAGGCTGAGGCAGGAAAATCGCTTGAATTTAGGAGGCAGCCGTTGCAGTGAGCTGAGATTACACCACTCTACTCCAGCCCAGGTGACAGAGGGAGACCATTTCAAAAAATAAATAAATAAATAATAAAATGAGCCTGGCATGGTGGCATGCACCTATAGTCCCAGATACTCAAGAGACTGAGGTGGGAAGATCACCTGAGCCCAGAAATTCGAGGCTGCAGGGAGCCAAAATTGCATCACTGCGCTCCAGCCCAGGTAACAGAAAGAGACTTTGTCTCAAAAAAAAAAAAAAAAAGAAAAGAAAGAAAGAAAGAAAACCTCTTAAAATGGGGAAAAAATTGATATACAGTTTATATAACAAACCTTGCCTTTGTTGAAGATAGCTTCCTGGCAAGCTCGCTTTGACCGAATGAATGCTTTACTCAGGTCCTTCTTTGTCTCGGCAGATAATGGTGTTTAGATCTAAGTGCTATGCCTTTGGGTTGTAAATTTTTGACTTCACAGTCACGTCTTTGAAAGTGTAAATTAAGGATTATGTTGCTAACAATTGTTTAGGGCTTGATAGTTTAGAGAGGAGAGAAAGTATTTAAAAACTAGCAAATGGTGGCCAGGTGTGGTGGTTCACGCCTGTAATCCCAGCACTTTTGGGAGGCAGAGGTAGGCAGATTACGAGGTCAGGAGTTCGAGGCCAGGCTGGAGTGAGCCGAGGCACCACTGCACTCTAGCCTGGGCAACAGAGCGAGACTGCCTCAAAACACACACACACACACACACACACACACACACACACACACACAGAGAGAGAGAGAGAGAGAGAGAGAGAGAGAGAGAAACAAAAAACTGGCAAATGAAGAAATTTATTAAGCTACAGAGTCTGCTTGCGTCTGTATGTGTATTGTTTATGTACGTCATGTGGATATATTTCATTACCAAAATACATGAAAGCTCCAATTAATTGGGTTAAAGAAAAAATAGCCCAGGCCCAGTGGCTCAAGCCTGTAATCCTAGCAGTTTGAGAGGCTGAGGTGGGTGGATCACAGGGTCAGGAGTTCGAGACCAGCCTGGACAATATAGTAAAACCCTATCTCTACTAAGGATACAAAATTATCCAGGCATGGTGGGGGGGGCGCCTGTAGTATCACCTACTCAGGAGGCTGAGGCAGGAGAATCACTTGAACCTAGGAGGCAGAGGTTGCAGTAAGCTGAGATTGAGCCACTGCACTCCAGCCTGGGCAACAGCAAGACTCTATCTTGAAAAAAAAAAAAAGAAAAGAAAAAATAAGAACTTAAATTACGTATTTTATCAGAAAAATAGAAACTAACTCAAATGCCTTTTAGTTCAAATGATTTGTGTAAATTGTTGGTAAATAAGACTAGTTTAAGACTGTTAATTTGGCCGGGCGCGGTGGCTCAAGCCTGTAATCCCAGCACTTTGGGAGGCCGAGGCGGGTGGATCACGAGGTCAAGAGATCGAGACCATCCTGGTCAACAAGGTGAAACCCCGTCTCTACTAAAAATACAAAAAAAAAAGTTAGCTGGGCATGGTGGTGCGTGCCTGTAATCCCAGCTACTTAGGAGGCTGAGGCAGGAGAATTGCCTGAGCCCAGGAGGCGGAGGTTGCGGTGAGCCGAGATCGCGCCATTGCACTCCAGCCTGGGTAACGAGAGCGAAACTCCGTCTCAAAAAAAAAAAAAAAAAAGACTGTTAATTTAATAAAACAACCATGTCCTCTGATCAACAAGATACTCATGTATTTAGCTTTGGACTTCTGGCTAAAGTGCTAAGTTCCTAACATTTGTGGGCTGTAAAAATAATTACAAAAAAAAAAAAACCCTGAAGATGATGGTGTAACTGCCCAATGGGTTCACCTGGCCCACTGTTTAGAGCAGATTTTTCAAGACACAGGAATTGCAAAAGAGAAAGAGTGATTCACACACAGCCAGCTGTGCAGGATACTCAAGTTGTATTACTCAATCAGTCTCCCCAAGCATTTAGGGAACAGAATTTTTTTATTTTTTTAGACAGAGTCTCACTCTGTTGCCCAGGCTGGAGTATAGTGGGATGATCTTAGCTCACTGCAACCTCCGTCTCCCAGGTTTTAGCAATTCTCTGCCTCAGCCTCCTGAGTAGATGCGATTACAGGCACCTGCCACGATGCCTGTCCTATATATATATGTGTGTGTGTATATATATATATATATATATATGCACATTTTTATTTTTGAGATAGAGTTTTGCTCTGTTGACAGACTGGAGTGCAATGGCATGATCTCAGCTCCCTGCAATCTTTGCCTCCCAGTTTCAGGCGATTCTCCTGCCTCAGCCTCCCGAGTAGCTGGGACTACAGGTGCACCACCATGCCCAGCTAATTTTTGTAGTTTTAGTAGAGACAGGGTTTCACCTTGTTGGCCAGGATGGTCTCAATCTCTTGACCTTGTGATCTACCCGCCTCAGCCTCCCAAAATGCTGGGATTACAGGGGTGAGCCACTGTGCCCAATCCACCCAGCTAATTTTTATATTTTTAGTAGAGATGGGGTTTCACCATCTTGGCCGGGTTGGTCTTGAACTCCTGACCTCATGATCCACCTGCCATGGCCTCTGACAGTGCTGGGATTACAGGTGTGAGCCACCGAGCCCAGCCAGGGAGCAGAATTTTTTTTTTTTTTTCAGTTTCTGCATATTACCAACTTATTTTTGTTGATGAATGTCACAAACTTCAATCAATACTTTAAAAAATATTATTCTGCATGCATTTAACAAATCTGACAAAAGAACAGTATCCAGGGTCCGGGCACGGTGGCTCACGCCTGTAATCCCAGCACTTTGGGAGGCCGAGGAGGGTGGATCACGAGGTCAAGAGATCAAGATTATCTTGGTCAACATGGTGAAATGCCGTCTCTACTAAAAATACAAAAAAATTAGCTGGGCATGGTGGTGCGTGCCTGTAATCCCAGCTACTCAGGAGGCTGAGGCAGGAGAATTGCCTGAACCCAGGAGGCGGAGGTTGCGGTGAGCTGAGATCGCGCCATTGCACTCCAGGCTGGGTAACAAGAGCGAAACTCCGTCTCAAAAAAAAAAAAAAAAAAGAACGGTATCCAGTTTACTTGCAATGTAACCATGATATTATAACTGAACAGTCAATTAACATATATTTAAGATGATTAGGTACAAGTAACAATGAAAAACTTCAGTGTATTAACCTGTTGGCATCCAACCACTATGCACATGTTCATGTAACACTACTGGTAATTACCCTGAAGCACAGGCAAATATAGATGGAGGACTCTCCCTAAGAAGCAAGTTTAAGGGATTAAATATCATCATCATCATCACTACTGAGAATAAAGCTGCTGCCAGTGGATAGGGGCCCTTCTTCAACACTCCCAAAACCATCCGAAGTCTCCCTCTCATCAGAAGAGTCAAACAACTTCTCATCAGAATCTTCCTCCTCATCAAACAACTTCTTGCTGGAATCATCATCTTCGAAGAACTTTTCATCAGCATCTTCATCTTCCTTTCCATCTGCATCTTCATCTTCCTTGTCGTCGGACTCTTCAAACAGCTTTTCATCCGCATCACCTTCTTCCTTTGTTTTATCAGCAGCTTCAAGCCCCTTTTCATCTGCGATTTCATCCTTTCTCATTGGACTCATCACCAAATTCTTTTTCATATGTCTCCTCCTCTTCTTCCTCTTCATCTGAATCTTCCTCTAACTCTCTCTCAGAGCCTTCCTCATCTAACACTTGTTCAGAGCTGTCGTCTTCAAATTCGGAGTTTTCAGAGTCATTTTCTTCTAACTCTTTGTCAAGAACATTTTCAGGAAGCTCCTTTTCAGAGCCATTCTTGTCCAAATCCTTCTCGAGACCATTTTCTTCAAATTCTTTTTTGGGGCCATCTTCAGACTGCTTTTCAGAGCAGTCTTCGTCAGACTCTCTCTGAGTCACCTTCTTCAGACTCTTTTCTGGGTCCAGCCTCCTCTTCAGACTCCTTCTTGGGATCATCTACAGATTCTTTTGCAAGGGCATTCTCTTCACAGTCATTTTTGAGTGTCTTCTTTTTCGACTCTTTTTTTTTTAAATTTATTTTTTATTTTTTATTTTTTTGAGACAGAGTCTCACTCCATCACCCGGCGCCAGGCTGGAGTGCAGTGGCGTGACCTCGGCTCACTGCAACCTCTGCCTCCTGGGTTCAGGCAATTCTCCCGCCTCAGCCTCCCAAGTAGCTGGGACTACAGGCATGCACCACCATGCCCAGCCAATTTTTGTATTTTCAGTAGAGATGGGGTTTCACCTTATTGACCAGGATGGTCTCGATCTATTGACCCACCTGCCTCGGCCTCCCAAAGTGCTGGGATTATAGGTGTGAGCCACCGCGCCCGGCCGTGGCTAATGTTACTCTTACAGAGGCATCTAGTCACCAGGCAAGATGGATTAAACAAAGACAGCTTGGAGCCTAGAAGCAAGATGGAGTCTATTAAGTTAGATCTCTTTCACTGTCTCAGTCATAATTTTGCAAAGGCAGTTTATTTTATTTTATTTTATTTTTAAATTTTTGAGACAGTCTTGCTCTTGTTGCCCAGGCTGGAGTGCAATGGCGCGATCTCAGCTCACTGCAACCTGCACCTCCTGGGTTCAAGTAATTCCCCTGCCTCAGCCTCCCCAGAGGCTGGGATTACAGGTACCCACCACCACGCCTGGCCAATTTTTTGTATTTTTAGTAGAGACAAGGTTTCACCATGTTGGCCGGACTGATCTCTAACTCCTGACCTCAGGTAGTCCACCCACCTGGGCCTCCCAGTGCTGAGATTACAGGCGTGAGCCACTGTACCCGGCCCTGCAAAGGCAGTTTCAGTAGCTAACTTTGTTTAATAAACTACTCAAGCATAATTCCTAACAATAAATAAAACTTGGCTGGGAGTGGTGGCTCACGCCTGTAATCTCAGCACTTTGGGAGGCTGAGGTGGGTGGATCACCTGAGGTCAGGAGTTCGAGACCAGCCTGACCAATATGGTGAAACCCCATCTTAAAAAATAATAATAATAAAATAAAATAAAATAAAAACATCTTTTTCAAGAACTTAATTTTTTTTGAGATGGAGTCTTGCTTTGGTCATCCAGGCTGGAGTGCAATGGCACAATCTCGGCTCACTACAACCTCTGCCTCCCAGGTTCAAGGGATTCTCCTGCCTCAGCCTCCTGAGTAGCTGGGATTACAGGCACGCGCCACCATGCCCAGCTAATTTTTTGTATTTTAGTAGAGACGGGGTTTCACCATGTTGACCGGGATGGTCTCGATCTCTCGACCTCGTGATCCACCCGCCTCGGCCTCCCAAAGTGCTGGGATTACAGGCTTGAGCCACTGCGCCCGGCCCATTATATCATTCTTATGCCTTTGTGTTCTTTTTTTTTTTTTTTTTTTTTTTTTGAGACGGAGTTTCGCTCTTGTTACCCAGGCTAGAGTGCAATGGCGCGTTCTCAGCTCACCGCAACCTCCGCCTCCTGGGCTCAGGCAATTCTCCTGCCTCAGCCTCCTAAGTAGCTGGGATTACAGGCATGCACCACCACGCCCAGCTAGTTTTTTGTATTTTTAGTAGAGACGGGGTTTCACCATGTTGACCAGGATGGTCTCGATCTTTCGACCTCGTGATCCACCCGCCTCGGCCTCCCAAAGTGCTGGGATTACAGGCTTGAGCCACCGCGCCCGGCCGCCTTTGTGTTCTTATAGCCTAGCTCCCGCTTATAAGGGACAACATACAATGTTTGGTTTTCCATTCGGAGTTACTTCACTTAGAATAACGGTCATCAACTCCATCCAGGTTGCTGCAAATGCCATTATTTAATTCCTTTTTATGGCTGAGTAGTGTTCCATGGGATCATATACACCACATTTTCTTTTTCCACTCATTGACTGATGGGCATTTAGGCTGCTTCCATATTTTTGCAGTTTTAAATTGTTTTACTGTGCACATGTGTGGGTAAGCCTGTTTCATATAATGACTTATTTTCCTTTGGGTAGATATCCAGCAGTGAGATTGCTTTATCAAATGGTAGTTTTGCCTTTAGTTCTTTTTTTTTTTTTTTTTTTTTTAATTTTTTTATTTTTAAAAGATGGGGAGCCGGGAGCGGTGGCTCAAGCCTGTAATCCCAGCACTTTGGGAGGCTGAGGCGGGTGGATCACGAGGTCAAGAGATCGAGACCATCCTGGTCAACATGGTGAAACCTCGTCTCTACTGAAAATACAAAAAATTAGCCGGGCATGGTGGCGCGTGCCTGTAATCCAGCTACTCAGGAGGCTGAGGCAGGAGAAGTGCCTGAACCCAGGAGGCGGAGGTTGCGGTGAGCCGAGATCGCGCCATTGCACTCCAGCCTGGGTAACAAGAGCGAAACTCCGTCTCAAAAAAAAAAAAAAAAAAAAAAAAAAAAGATGGGGTTGCCGGGCGCGGTGGCTCACGCCTGTAATCCCAGCACTTTGGGAGGCAGAGGCGGGTGGATCACAAGGTCAAGAGATCGAGACCATCCTGGTCAACATGGTGAAACCCCGTCTCTACTAAAAATACAAAAAATTAGCTGGGCATGGTGGCGCGTGCCTGTAATTACAGCTACTCAGGAGGCTGAGGCAGGAGAATTGCCTGAACCTGGGAGGCGGAGGTTGTGGTGAGCCGAGATCGCGCCATTGCACTCCAGCCTGGGTAACAAGAGCAAAACTCTGTCTCAAAAAAAAAAAAAAAAAAAAGGCCGGGCGCGGTGGCTCAAGCCTGTAATCCCAGCACTTTGGGAGGCCGAGGCGGGTGGATCACAAGGTCAAGAGATCGAGATCATCCTGGTCAACATGGTGAAACCCCGTCTCTAAAAAATACAAAAAAATTAGCTGGGCATGGTGGCATGTGCCTGTAATCCCAGCTACTCAGGAGGCTGAGGCAGGAGAATTGCCTGAACCCAGGAGGCGGAGGTTGCGGTGAGCCGAGATCGGGCCATTGCACTCCAGCCTGGGTAACAAGAGCGAAACTCTGTCTCAAAAAAAAAAAAAAAAAAAAAGATGGGGTTTCACCATGTTGGCCAGGTTGGTCTTGAACTCCTAACCTCAGGTGATCCGCCCGCCCCGGCCTCCCGAAGTGCTGAGATTACAGGCATGAGCCACTCTGCCCAGCCCTATCTTTAGTTCTTAAAGGATTCTCCATACTGTTTCCATAGTGGTCGTACTACTTTACATTCCTACCAGCAATGTAAGAATGTTCCTTTTCACTACATCCACACCAACATCTATTATTTTCTTTATTTTTAAATTATGGCCATTCTTGCAGGAGTAAGGTGGTATTGCATTGTGGTTTTGATTTTCATTTCCCTGATAATTTGTGATATTAAGCATTTTTTTTTTTTCTTTTTTTGAGACGAAGTCTTGCTCTGTCGCCCAGGCTGGAGTGCAGTGGCACGATCTCAGCTCACTGTAAGCTCCACCTCCTGGGTTCAAGTGATTCTCCTGCCTCAGCCTCACCAGAGTAGCTGGGACTACAGGCACACGCCACCACACCCAGCTAATTTTTAGTAATTTTCGTAGAGTTGGGGTTTCACAATATCGGCCAGGCTGGTCTTGAACTCCTGACCTGGTGATCCGCCTGCCTCAGCCTCTCAAAGTGCTGGGATTATAGGCATGAGACCCCGCACCCTGCCAATGTTGAGCGTTTTTTTCGTGTTTGTTGGCCATTCATATATTTTCTTTTGAGAATTGTCTATTCATGTCCTTAGTCCACTCTTCAATGGGATTGTTTGTTTTATCTTGCTGATTTGTTTGAGTTACTGGTAGATTCTGGATATTAGTCCTTTGTGGGATGAATAGTCTGTGAAAATTTTCTTCCACTCTCAGGGTTCTCTGTTTACTCTGCTGATTATTATTTTTTTGCTCTGCAGAAGTTTTTTTAGTTTAACTAGGTCTCATCTATTTAATTTTGTTTTTGTTGCATTTGCTTTTGGGTTCTTAGTCATTAGCTCTTTACCTTAGCCAACGTCTAGAAGAGTTTTTCCAATGTTACATTCTAGAATTTTTATGGTTTCGGGTCTTAGATTCCAATCTTTGATCCATCTTGAATTAATTTTTTTTTTTTTTTAATGGAGTATGGCTTTGTCACCCAGGCTGGAGTGCAGTGGCATGATCTCGGCTCTCTGCAACCTCCGCCTCCTGGGTTCAAGCGATTCTCTTGCTTCAGCCTCCTGAGTAGCTGAAACTACAGGCATGTGCCACCATGCCCAGCTAATTTTTGTATTTTTAGTAGAGATGGGGTTTCACTATGTTGGTCAGGCTGGTCTTAACTCCTGACCTCATGATCCACCCTCCTCAGCCTCGAAAACTGCTGGGATTACAGGCATGAGCCCACCGCACCTCGTCTTTTAACGGTTTCTTTCTTTTTTTTTTTTTTTTGAGACGGAGTCTCTCTTTCCCCCAGGCTGCAGTGCAGTGGTGTGATCGATCTTGGCTCACTACATCTTCTTCCTCCTGGGTTCAAGTGATTCTCCTGCCTCAGCCTCCCATGTAGCTGAGATTACAGGCACGTGCCACCATGCCCGGCTAATTTTTTTTATTTTTAGTAGAGACAGCGTTTCACCGTATTAGCCAGGATGTTCTCCATCTGTGACCTCGTGATCTGCCCAGTTCGGCCTCCCAGAGTACTGGGATTACAGGCGTGAGTCACCGTGCCTGGCCTGAGTTGATTTTTGTATAGGGTGAGACGTGAGGATTAAGTTTCATTCTTTTTTTTTTTTTTTTTTTTTTTTGAGACGGAGTTTCACTCTTGTTACCCAGGCTGGAGTGCAATGGCACGATCTCAGCTCACCGCATCCTCCGCCTCCTGGGTTCAGGCAATTCTCCTGCCTCAGCCTCCTGAGTAGCTGGGATTACAGGCACACGCCACCGTGCCCAGCTAATTTTTTGTATTTTTTAGTAGAGACGGGGTTTCACCATGTTGACCAGGATGGTCTCGATCTCTTGACCTCGTGATCCACCCGCCTCAGCCTCCCAAAGTGCTAGGATTACAGGCTTGAGCCACCGTGCCCGGCAAGTTTCATTCTTTTACATGTGACTTGCCAACAATCACAGCACCGTTTGTTGCTGAATACGGCATACTTCTCCACTTTGTTTTTGTTTGCTTTGTCAAAGATCAGTTGGCTTTAAATATTTGGCTTTATTTCTGGGTACTCTATTCTGCTACATTGGTGTACATGTCCATTTTTATACCAGTACCATGATAACTATAGCCTTGTAGTTTGAAGTCAAGCAATGTGATGCCTCCAGATTTGTTCTTCTTACTTAGTCTTGCTTTGGCTATGTGGGCTCTTTTTTGGTTCCATATTAATTTTAGAATTTTATTTTTACAGTTCTGTGAAGAATAATGATGGTATTTTGACAAGAATTGCATTGAATTTGTAGATTGCTTTTAACTGTATGGTCATTTTCACAATATTGATTCGACCCATCCATGAACATCAGATGCATTTCCATTTGTTTGTGTCATCTGTGATTTATTTCAGCAGTGTTTTGAAGTTTTCCTTGCAGAGATCTTTCACGTCCTTAGTTAGGTATGTTCCTAAGTATTTTATTTATTTATTTTTTTTACAGCTGTTATAAAAGAGGTTGAGTTCTTGATCTGATTCTTAGGTTGGTCATTGCTGGTATATAGCAGTGCTACTGATCTTTGTACATTGATTTTATATCTTGAAACTTTAGTGAATTCATTTATCAGGTTTAGGAGATTTTTGGGTGAGTCTTTAGGGTTTCTTTTGTTTTCTTTTCTTTTTTTTTTTCTTTCAGCCCGAAGTTTTACTGGTTTGTTGTCAAGATGAAGAGGGAGACCCAGGCATCTCAGATCAACTTCCCCTTTTCATGTGTGATTCCTAAAACTGTAAACTGAAACCTTTTCATATGTAATTCCTGAGACTGTAAACCGAGACCCTTTTCATATGTAAAGCTATAAACCTAAGATTCTTTCACGTGTAACATCTAAAGGATAAGCCTATATAAAGGCAGAACCTTCCTTTGTTAGGGGAGCTGAATTTTCGACAGATTACCACCTTGGGTGGAATAAACCCTCCTTCCTCCTGTATTCAGTGTTTGAGAGAGATCCGTTTCCTGCAGCCGCTCCTGCTACAAAAGTCTTTAGGGCTTTCTAAACATACAATCCTATTATCAGCAAACAGCAACAGTTTGACTTCCTCTTGACAATTTGGATGCCCTTTATTTCTTTTTTTTTTTTTTTTTTTTTTTTTTTTGAGACGGAGTTTTGCTCTCGTTACCCAGGCTGGAGTGCAATGGCACGATCTCGGCTCACCGCAACCTCCGCCTCCTGGGTTCAGGCAATTCTCCTGCCTCAGCCTCCCGAGTAGCTGGGATTACAGGCATGCGCCACCACGCCCAGCTAATTTTTTGTATTTTTAGTAGAGACGGGGTTTCACCATGTTGACCAGGTTGGTCTCGATCTCTTGACCTCGTGATCCACCCGCCTCGGCCTCCCAAAGTGCTGGGATTACAGGCTTGAGCCACCGCGCCCGGCCTATTTCTTTCTTTTGTCTGATTGCTCTGGCTAGATCTTCCAGTACCATGTTGAATAGCAATGGTAAAAGTGGACATCCTTGTCTTGTTCCAGTTTTCAGGGGGAATGCTTTCAACTTTTCCCTGTTCAGTATAATGTTGGCTTTGGGTTTGTCATAGATGGTTATTACCTCGAGGCATGTCCCTTCTTTCCTTTTTTTTTTTTTTTTTTTTTTTTTTGGCAGAGTCTCCCTCTGTTGCCCAGGCTAGAATGCAGTGGTGCGATCTCAGCTCACTGCAACCTCCACCTCCCAGGTTCAAGAGATTCTTCTGCCTCAGCCTCCTGAGTAGCTGGGATTATAGGTGCACACCACCACACCTGGCTAATTTTTGTATTTTTAGTAGAGACGGGGTTTTGCCATGTTGGCCAGGCTGGTCTTGAACTCCTGATCCCGTGATCCACCCACCTTGACCTCCCAAAGTGCTGGGATTACAGGTGTGAGCCACCATGCCCAGCTTGGTTGGTGGATTTTTATCCATTCTGCCATTCTGTATCTTTTCAGAGGAGCATTTAGGCCATTTACATTCATCTTTAGTATTGAGATATGAGGTACTGCTTTATTTATCATGCTAGTTGTTGCCTGAATACCTCATTTGTTTTTCATTGTTTTATTGTTTTATAGGCCCTGTGAATTTTTTTCTTTTTCTTTTTCTTTTTAGTTTTTTTTAAAGACAGGATGTTGTTATGTTGCCCAGGATGGAGTGCAGTGGCTATTCACAGGCATGATCCCACTACTGATCAGCATGGGAGTTTTGACCTGCTCCATTTCCGACCTGGGCCATTTCACCCCTGCTTAGGCAACCTGGTGGTCCCCCAATCCTGGGAGGTCACCATACTTAGTGCAGACACCCAATCAGTATTGTGCACTACAGCCCAGAACTCCTGGACTCAAGCAATCCTCCCACCTCAGCCTCCCTAGTAGCTGGGACTACAGGCACGCACCACTGTGCCCAGCGGCCCTGTGAAATCTATGCTTTAAGGAGGTTCTATTTTCATATATTTTAAAGTTTTGTTTCAAGATTTAGAACTCCTTTTAGAATTTCTTGTCGTGCTGGCTTAGTAGTGGAAAATTATCTCAGCATTTGTTTGTCTGAAAAAGACTGTCTCTCCTTTTCATATATGAAGTTTAATTTTGCTGGATACAGAATTCTTGGCTGGCAATTATTTTGTTTAAGGAGGCTAAAGATAGGACCTCAGTCACTTCTGACTTGCAGAGTTTCTGATGAGAAATCTGCTGTTAATCTGATAGGTTTTCCTTTATTTTTATTTTATTTTATTTTATTTATTTGAGACAGAGTTTTGCTCTTGTTGCCCAGGCTGGAGTGCAATGGCACAATCTTAGCTCACTGCAACCTTTGCCTCCCATGTTCAAGCAATTCTTCTGCCTCAGCCTCCCGAGCAGCTGGAATTACAGGCATGTGCCACAATGCCTAGCTACTTTTATATTTTTAGAAGAGATGGGTTTTCCATTTTGATCAGGCTGGTCTTGAACTCCTGACCTCAGGTCATCTGCCCACCTTGGCCTCCCAAAGCACTGGGATTGCAGGCATCAGCCACTGCTTCTGGCCAGGTTTTCCTTTATAGGATGTCTGAGGCTTTTGTTTTGGCTATAGATAACCTGATGACTATGTGCCTAGGTGATGATCTTTTTGCAATGAATTTCCCAGGTGTTCTTTGAGCTTCTTCGATTTGGATGTTTAAATCTCTAGCAAGACCAGGCAAGTTTTCCTTGATTACTCCCTCAAATACTTTTTCCAAACTTTTAGATTTCTCTTCTTCCTCAGGAATACCAATGATTCTTAGGTTTGGTCATTTAACATAATCCCCAATTTCTTGGAGGCTCTGTTCATTTTGTAAAATTCCTTTTTCTTTGTCTTTTTCTGATTGGGTTAATTCAAAAGCCTTGTCAAGCTCTGAAAGCTTTTCTTCTACTTGTTCTAGTCTATTTTGACACCTTTGAGTGCATTTTGTATTTCTCTGTGTCTCTCATTTCCAGAAGTTGTGATTGTTTTTTCTTTTTTCTTTTTTTTCTTTCTTTTCTTTTCTTTTTTTTTTTTTTCAAAATTGAGTTTCTCTTGTTGCCCCAGCTGGAGTGCAATGGCACTATCTTGGCTAACTGCAACGTCTGCCTCATGGGTTCAAGTGATTCTCCTGCCTCAGCCTTCTGAGCAGCTGGGATTACAGGCATGTACCACCACGCTTGGCTAATTTTTGTATTTTTAGCGGAGATGATGTTTCTCCATTTTGGTCAGGCCGGTCTCAAACTCCCGACCTCAGGTGATCTGCTGCCTTGACCTCCCAAACTGGGCTTAGAGGTGTGAGCCACTGCATCTGGCCAATTGTTTTTTCTTTATTATATCTACATCTCTGGAGAATTTTTCCTACATGTCCTGTATTGTTTTTAATTTTTTTTTTTTTTTTTTTGAGACAGGGTCTCACTTGTCACTCAGGCTGGTGTGCAATTGCATGATTTTAGCTCACTGCAACGACTACCTCCTAAGTTGAAGTGATTCTTCCATCTTAGCATGGGCCACCAAGCCAGGATTTTTTTTTTTAAGGAGAGACAGTTTTTTTTTTTGTTGTTTTTTTTGTTTTTTTTGAGACAGAGTTTTGCTCTTGTTACCCAGGCTGGAGTGCAATGGGGCGATCTCGGCTCACCACAACCTCTGCCTCCTGGGTTCAAGCAATTCTCCTGCCTCAGCCTCCTGAGTAGCTGGGACTACAGGTGCGTGCCACCATGCTCAGCTAATTTTTAGTATTTTTAGTAGAGACGAGGTTTCACCATGTTAACCAGAATGGTCTTGATTTCTTGACCTCATGATCCACCCGCCTCGGCCTCCCAAAGTGCTGGGATTATAGGCGTGAGCCACTGCGCCCGGCCTAGACAGGTTTTTTCCCATATTGGCCAGGTTGAACTCTTGGCCTCAAGTGATCTGCTTTGGCCTCCCAAGTGCCGGGATTACAGGTGTGAGCCACTGCACCTGGCCCGATTTTTACATTTCTTTAAGTTGTTTTTCACCTTTCTCTAGTGTCTCCTTGAGTAGCTTAATAATCAACCTTCTGAATTCTTTATCTGGCAATTCAGAGATTTCTTCTGGGTTTGGATGCATTGCTAAGAAGCTAATGAGGTCTTCTGTGGGTGTTATGGAACCTTGTTTGTCATATTACCGGAATTACTATTCTGATTTCTTCTCATTGGGTAGACTATTTCAGTGGAAAAATCTGGAACTCAAGGGCTGCTGTTCAGATTCTTCTGTCCCACAGGATGATCCCTTGATGTGGTGCATTCCCCCTTTCCTTAGGGATGGGGGCTTTCTGAGAGCTGGACTGTGGTGATTGTTGCTCTTCTGGATCTAGGCATCCACTGGGGCTTCCAAGCTCCAGGATCGTGCTGAGGAGTGTCTGCAAAGAGTCCCGTGATATGATCCATCTTTGGGTCTCCCGGCTATGGATACCAGCACCACCGCTGGGGGAGATGGCAGGGGAGTGGCATAGACTCTGAGAAGACTTAGTTATAGATGTTTAGTGTGCTGGCTTTCTCAAATGCTGGTTATGATAGCAATGATGTTGCCACATGGGCAGGACCTCTGTTTAGCCAGGATGTTGCAGGTAGTGGAATTAGCTGTTTTTTCCTTCCTTGTCATGAGTTGCTGTAATATCCTGAGTTGGTTGGCCTCCAGCTAGGAGGTGGTACTTTCAGGAGAGCACCAGCTGTGACAATAGAAGGAGGATATAAGCTTGCCCTTGGTTGGTCAGGGTAAGTGTTCAGGTTTCTCAGGCGATGAGTAGGGTCATAAAGCTCCCAAGAATTTGTCTTTTGTGATTGGCCACCGGGGTCAGTAGGGAAATATCAGGTTGCGGAGAATTAGGCAGGTCTGAGCTCAGACTCTCTTGCCACAGGCACTGTGGGGGAAGGGGAGCTGATTCTCAGGCAAGTGTAGGGTTGTGTTCTGGTGTGGCTTATGGCTGCCTCAGTCACCAGGGAAGTGGGGGCAAGTCAGGAGCCACAGGGCTCACCCAGGTCCCACACAGTTGGCAAGGCTGTTTTCACTCCCACTGGGCCCTGCCAACAGCACACTTTATCTCCAGGCAGCTGGTGGGCAGGACTCAGACCTAGCCCTAGGGTATAAGCTTCCTCACTGAAAGAGCAAGCATGGCTTTCAGGCCTTGCCCCTCCCTGTCTGCCACATCGTCAGCACAGCTCCTACGCTCCTTTCTGCAGTTCACTTTCACCCCCTGATTTCTGCTTGACAGAATTTTCACCCAGTCAGAATTGTGCGACCCGTAGAGACCCTTCCCGAAATAATTCAGTCCAAGGAACCGCTGGGCCGAGTCCAGGTTTATTGGGGTTTACGGGCAACTCGAGCGGGAGAGGGAAGAGCTGCACCCAGCAGCTGCCGGAGAGGGTTTTTATAGGGAGGGGGCCCGCGTAGGTGGGGTGTCGTGGAGTGATTGGTGGAGATTGGACATGGGTGGAGTGGGAATATCGTGGGGTGCAAGGGTTGGTTTAGCTTTGGCGGGCTAAAGTGAGGAGATGATTGGTGGAGGTTAAACAAAGAAGAGGGAAGAGCCCCGTGACTAGGTTTTGGCGGGCTGCTGTCGGGGCGTGTCCGGGTTTTGGCGGGCTGACACAGGAGAGCAATTGGCTAGTCCTGTTGCTGGGCAGACCAACCTCCAGAGGCAGCCCGCTGGATGTGGGCCCCGGATATGGGGAATGGGCTATTTCTACCCAACATTCCCGACTCCCTAAAAAAGGAAAAAGGATGACGAGGTCGTTCTGGCTACTTCCTGCTGAAAGTGGGCGGCGGAGGGATCTGATCTTTAGGGAGCCTGAGAAGTGGGCAGAAGGGCGCAGCTTTCCGGGGAGGTTGGTGGGGAAGTGGTGTAGTTGTTCTGGGGAACAGGTGCTGGTGCGGTGCTACTGTAGTTAGGCTCCGGTGGGGGGAGGACTGGCTGTAACATCATTTGATTGATGGTGACTCGGGTCAGTTCTTGAAATCGGCGTTGGAGGAACTGGAAAAAACAAGGAGCAATGAGCAGAAGAAGACAGATAATTAGTAAGGGTCCAAGTAGTGGGGATAGGAGGGTATACATGGAAGATGACCACCATGCGGAGGCCTCTGTTGAAAACTTGTAATTCTGGAGGCTGGTTTTGATTTTTTGGAGATTTTCGATTCGCATTTCTACCAGTCCAGATTCGTTGACATAGTAGCAGCATTCCTCTTGTAGGAAGATGCAGGTTCCTCCACGCTCTGCTGTTAGTAGGTCCAGTGCTCTACGATTCTGTAGGGCTACTTGGGCAACCGAGGTGATTTGTCGTTGGAGAGATGCGAGAGATGCTGCTGAGTCTTCGATGGCTGCCTGAAGTTGTGAGGAGAGTCGGGCGAGGGCTTGGTGAGAGTGGAGCAGAGCCCCACCTCCCAGCCCTGTGGCCAGCGCCGAACCTGCGAGGGACAGACCTACCGCCACCGGGAGGAATGCTGCCCTTCGGGTGCGATGAGATGGAGCCTGCGGGACTTGTAATAAGAGGAACTCAGCCGGGGAGTAGATAGTGAGTCGAGGTACTAGGGTGACTGGAAGGCATAAGAGGGTTGGAGGCTGGCTGGAAGACAGGGTTTTTGTTAGGGTGCCATTACACCAAAAGAAGATGCCCCTTGGAGCGGTTAGGCTGGTTGAAACCCGCTTGGTGTGGTTACAATAGGAATAGTTGTGGCCTAGGGAGTAGCAGGCCGGGAGCTGAGACTCAGGTAAGGCATAGAGTTGTACGTTAGGAATGGGAGTAAAGGGGATAGATGATCCCGGAGCATTACGCGGAAAGGGAACTGGTACCGCAACGAGAGGAGTCTGTCCTAGAGTGGCACACAGAAGGCAGGAGGTTAAATTAGTAAGTCCGGACTGGTTAGCAAGTGCTAACCCCTCCCTGAGGAGGGCTATCCAGGAAAAGGGAGTATTGTGGGATTGGAGTTGGGTGGTTAGCACTTGTTCCTGCTTTTGTATAGAGGCGCTTACAGAAGTGAGCACATAAGCGCGCCATATGTAAAGGTGTGAGGAGGGGTACGATTGCCCTGGGAAGTCATAGAGTGCTGCCTTTTGGGGGCTGGTCCATCTTGGGTCCCAAGGGTCGGGAATGGGCAGAGTGAATTGGTCGTCTCCCGTAGGGGCGCCCTGGGAATTGAGTGCGTCAGTTTTGGTTAGACGTGAGAGACTGTTTCTGCCTTTTTTCAGAGTTTTTTCCAGGGCACAGGAGTTCATCCAGACACAACCCAGACAAGAATGCCAGGTAGAAGTCTTACAGGGTTTAGGTTGTCTGTAATGGTAGCAGAGAACAGGGAAGGGGACCCTGGAATTGTAAAACCTAGAAAAGTTGAGCTGTATGGGGCGTGAGCACCCCGTTGTGGGGCAGTCAGTGGTGGCTAGAAGATAATTGTGAGAGTAAGGGGGAGGGTCACAGATATGTTGTGTTTTGGTATAGTTTTCAGTAAGGAAGAATCTCCAGACATACTGAGAGGAGCTAAGTTTTGGTAAGCTTGAGAGATAGAGGGCCAGTAGGAGTACACTCCCAGCGGGGAGAGAGAGAGCCATCAGGGCACCTCTTCACTCGGGACAGGTGGACCCACGACGGGATTTGTGCGACCTTAATGGCTGAAGGGGTGGCGAGGATAACTGTGTAAGGACCCTCCCACCGAGGAACTAGGGGCTTTGGGGTAAGGGTTTTTATGAGGACTGAGTCACCAGGGGAGATACCCTTGGAACTGGTAGGAGAATTAGAGGGATGGGGTATGGAGGAGTTGGCGTGTTCCCTGAGGAGGTTTCTGAGGAGGGTGAAGTAGGGGAGATAGTTTTCTAAAGGGGTTGTGTTTGGAGGTGGAGGGGTGGACAGCAAAAAGGGGCGCCCGTAAAGGAGTTCAAACGGGCTGAGCTGTGATGAGCCCCGTGGACGTGCCCGCAACCTGGCAAGGGCTAAGGGAAGCAGGGTGATCCACGACTGTCGGAGTTCTAAGGAGAGTTTGGTGAGCTGCTCCTTGATGAGCCCGTTGGCCCGTTCCACCTTACCAGAAGATTGAGGATGGTAGGCCGCGTGGAATTTCCACTGGATTCCTAGGGAGGTAGAGACCGCATTAGTGACTTTGGAGATAAAGGCAGGACCGTTGTCGGACTGGATGGTAGCCGGGAGTCCAAAACGAGGAATGATGTCCTGGATCAGATGGTGGGCTACTTGGTCAGCCGACTCAGAGGTGGTAGGGAAAGCCTCTATCCATCCTGAAAAAGTGTCAACCAGGGTTAACAAATACTTAAAGCGTTTGTGTTTAGGCATATGGGTGAAGTCTATCTGCCAGTCCTGACCCGGTAGAAACCCGCGAAGTTGGTGAAGTTGCTGGCGGAGGTGACACGCCCCTTGAGAATTGGTCTTTGCACACGTGGAGCAGCTTGCGTGGACTTGGTGGATAGTTTGAGCAAGTCCACTGGGGTGTAGCAGAGGTGTAAGGAAGTGAAGTAAGGCTTTTGGTCCAATATGGAGCGAGTTATGGATGTCCTGTATGATAGTGGTTTTCTGGGACTGGGGAAGGATAAGTAGGTTATGCTTAAAGGCCCATCCATCCCTGAAGGCAACACCAGGGGTTTGTTGCAGGGTTTGGAGTTCGGTGTCAGAATACTGGGGGTTGTAACAATGAGATAGAAAACATATTTTGGCTGGGGGTGGACAGTTTTGCGCAGTGTTCCTTGCTGTCCTGTCGGCAAATGCATTACCGAGTGCCTCAGGAGACCCCGAGGACTGATGTCCCCGACAATGAATGATGGCTACTTGTTTGGGCAGTTGGATGGCCTCGATGAGGCCAGCGACAAGCTTGCCATTGATTACCGGGGTACCCTTGGTGGTGAGGAACCCTCTTTCTTTCCAGATCATACAGTGAGAATGTGCAATAAGAAAGGCATACTTGGAGTCTGTGTAGATGTTGACAATTTTGTCTTTTGCCCATTTAAGAGCTTGGGTGAGCGCGACAAGCTCTGCCTGTTGGGAGGTGGTACCTAAAGGTAAGGGGCGGGTTTCAATGACTTCAGAGTGGGTGACGACGGCATACCCAGCTGCGCGAGGTTTGGAGGGACGTGAGAAAGAGCTGCCGTCTACGAAGAGGGTTACGGCTGCCTCTATGGGGGTAGACTGTAGATCTGATCGGGGGGACTGGGCCTCAGATAGAACCTCGGGGCAGCTATGCTCCAGGGAGGGAGCAGCGGGATTAGGAAGGAGGGTGGCCGGGTTTAGGGCAGGACAGTGGGAAAGAGTAATGTTGGGATTTTCTATAAAAAGTAGATGCATTAGCTGGATTTTAGAAGGTCCCAGATGTGGCAAGGACTGATGGGAAAGGAGTTCTCGGAGCTTATGGGGGGAGAAGACCTGAAGTGGCTGCTGCAAATTTATCTTGAGGGCTTCTGGAGTGAGAATAGCGGCTGCCGCCAGTGCCCGGAGACAAGGTTGCCACCCTCTTTCGGTGGGTCCCAGCTGCTTAGAGAGATAGGCTAAGGGAAGAAGGGTGGGGCCAACGGGCTGCACTAAGACTCCTAGGGCCACATGAGCCCTTTCGTCAGTGTACAGGTGGAAGGGGAGGCTAGGGTTTGGTAAGGCCAGGCCTGTGGAGGCGCATAGAGTTTGGAGTAAGGTGTGGAAGGCTCGTGCGACCACGCCTGGAGAGGACAACGGTCCCTCAGGAGTGTCCGCGGCGGCTTGGTATAATGGTTTTGCCAGGAGGGCAAAATTTGGGACCCAGTGGCGGAAGAACCCAACCATTCCCAGGAAGGAGAGTATTTCTGCTGCCGTCTGGGGCGGTTGGAGGGACCTGAGGGCCTGCAAGCGGTCAGCTGTGATAGATTTTTTCCCAGGAGTTATTTGCAGGCCCAGGTAGGTTACAGAGGGGGTGGCTATTTGGGCCTTTTTGAGGGATACGCGGTACCCCCTCGCGCCTAGAAAGTTCAGCAAGAGGGTGGTGGCCCGAATACATTCAGGGTGGCTGGGGGAGCAGACCAGCAGGTCATCAACATATTGAAGGACAACAGAAGGAGCGAGGTTGCAGTCAAGGAGGTCAGCGGCCAGAGCTTGCCCAAATAAGTGAGGGCTGTCCCTGAAGCCCTGGGGGAGGACCGTCCAAGTGAGTTGTTGAGAAAGGTCCGTGTGCGGGTCCTCCCAGGTGAAGGCGAAAATGAAGTACGAATCAGGGTGAAGGGGAATGGTGAAGAAGGCATCCTTGAGATCCAGGACTGAAAAGAAAGCAGCGTTGGAGGGGATCTTTGAGAGCAAGGTGTAGGGGTTGGGGACAACCGGGTGTATGGGGATGACGGCATCGTTGACCAGGCGGAGATCCTGGACCAGTCGATACTCTCCAGACGGTTTGCGAACAGGGAGGATGGGAGTATTACATGGGGAGTTGATGGGGATGAGGAGGCCACGACCTTTGAGTCTGTTAACGATGGGAGAAAGTCCAAGGCGATGCTTCCTGGAGATGGGGAACTGGGGACGACAGAGGAATCTGGGAGAATGTTCCTTAAGGGAAATTTTGACAGGCTGGTGGTGTTTTGCAATTGTGGGTGTTTCAGTGTTCCAGACCTGAGGGTTGACGTCCGGGAGGAGGGAAGGAGAGTTAGTGGGAGTTGGCGTAGGGTCTGAGCTGTGGAGTAGCGCTAGGAAGCTGCAGTTGGTGATAGGAGGGAAGGTGATGTTGGCGTGGAGTTTGGCAAGAATATCTCGGCCTAACAGGGGTACAGGACAGGAGGGGATGACTAGGAAGGAATGACTAAACAAAGTGGGACCGTATGAGCAAATTAACGGAGGGGTTTGCCGTGGGACGTGAGGGGCGCCATCAATTCCCACAACAGAAACCTGGGAAGGACGAGTTTCGCCATGGTAAAAAGGGAGTGCAGAGAAGGTAGCCCCCGTATCGAGTAAGAAGGAAACACTTTTACCCGCTACCTGAAGCGACACCCTGGGCTCGGCAAGGGTAACCGGGGTTGAAGAGCCAGGGCCTCCCTAGTCGTCTAAGAGTCCCAGCAACTCGGGGCCGAAACCTCCGGAAGAATCCGACTTCCGTGCACTTTGGCCGGAGGCTGGATCATCCGGGGTTGCCCTGCGCGATCCAATCCCTCTGCCAGGGGCGGCTGAGGTCTCGGACGCACTAGGGCAGTCTGACTTCCAGTGTCCCGTGAGTTGACAAAGGGGGCAAGGCTTAGTAGGCGGACGGGGTTGTGGGCAGTTGGAGGCCCAGTGACCCTCATTCCCGCATTTGAAGCAGGCTCCCGGGGGGGGCCGCTGACGGCCACCCGTTTTTCCGCCTCCTGCCGGCCGCAGAGCTGCTACCAAGGCTTGGGTTTGTAAAGCGACCTTCTGTTTCATTCGAGCTTGGCGAGCTGCCTCTGCCGCATTTTCCCGGGCTTGGCGGGCTGCCTCTGCTGCATCTTCCCGGGCGTTAAAAACTTTAAAGGCCATTTTTACCAGGTCCTGTATGGGGGTTTCCGGCCCATCCTCAACCTTTTTTAGTTTTTTTCGGATATCAGGGGCAGACTGTGAGATGAAATGAGAGGCGAGAACAGTTGCCCCGTTTTGGGACGCAGGGTCTAGCCGGGTGAAACGGACAAGGGCATCTTGCAAGCGGCTGAGAAAGAGAGCGGGATTTTCATCTGGCTTCTGAGTTATTTCTCTGAGTTTGTCATAGTTTACTACCTTATTGGAGACAGTATCCATGCCCCGTAGGAGATATTGGAGCATGCGATCGCGAGCTGGGATGTGGGATCCTGGCCCCTCCTGATAATTCCACTGGGGGTCTGTGCTAGGGAGAGCTTCAGCTCCAACGGGGACCTGGTTGGGGTTTATAGCATGGTCCCTGTCAGCTGCATGCCTAGCTGCTGCTAGGATGCGCTCATGCTCTTCCGCGGAAAGAGTGGAGGTGCAGATGACATGGATATCATGCCAAGTGAGACTATAGGCCCGAGTAAGGTACTGAAACTCCTTAATATAGGTGGAGGGGTCGGCTGAGAAAGATCCAAGTCGGCGTTCAATTTGAGCCAGGTCTTGGAGAGAGAAAGGAACGTGAACTCTGACGAGTCCCTCCGTCCCGGCCACCTCGCGGAGCGGAGCCAAGATAGCTGGTGGGTGGGATCTAGTACGGGCCGCAACTGGAGAGCTTAAAGGGGGCGGCGCCGCTACGGTCGGAGGGGAGGGGGACGGAGAAGGAGGAGGAGGAGCTGCGGGAGTGGGGGCAGGGTTTGCAACCCGCGGAGGAAGGGAGTTGAAGTGAGCAGGAGGGGGATGGGATAGGTGGTCAGGCAGCTCCTCCTGCTGTTCGTAAGGAGGAGGAGAGCTGACCTTGGGAGGGGAGCGAGCTAAGAGAACTTGATGAGTGGAACAGGAGGAGCAGAGGTCGGGGTGGGAACGCAAATCCCAAAAAGCCTGGACGTAAGGCACCTCACGATCCTTGCCAGAACGGCGACAAAAATTGTCCAGATCTCGGAGCACATTGGAATCGAAAGTGCCAGTCGGAGGCCAATGAGACTGGTTATCAAGTTTATATTGGGGCCAAGCAACCTGGGATAAGAAAATGAGCTTTTTCTTGCGCAAGGTTTGTTTATATCCCAGTTTAGAAAAATTGAGGAGTAAGCACCCGAGGGGGGTGTTACTAGGGATTTTAGACTCCGTGTTCCCCATGGCGCGTGTGGCAGGACCTTCCCTTTAGCGAGATTGGGCTAGAGTGGTGTGGGAAGAGGCGTCCCGTCTGTCCCACGGCCCCTCTAGAGGACGGTAGGAAGAGTCAGGAAGGGCGTCCCCTTGTCTGACCGTTCCTATTGTGGAAGTGGAAGTGGGGGAAGGACCAGAGGAGGCGTCCCTCGTCTGATCACTTCCAAGGCTCCTGGAGCCTGGTTGGAGGATCTGACTCTCGGGCCGGCCGGCGCTTGGCGAGGGATCCGTGGAAGGGGAGACGCAAAAGGAAAAGAGGCCACCACACGCACCGCGGGGAAGATAGGCAAGTAAATGGACTTACCTTATCCGGAGCGTGGAGGCCAATTCAGAGGAAGGGGGGTCGCCGGAGGGAGGGGGCCGCTGGTGGACCAGCCGCCCACACCTCCCGGGTTTCGGCACCAAATGTGCGACCCGTAGAGACCCTTCCCGAAATAATTCAGTCCAAGGAACCGCTGGGCCGAGTCCAGGTTTATTGGGGTTTACGGGCAACTCGAGCGGGAGAGGGAAGAGCTGCACCCAGCAGCTGCCGGAGAGGGTTTTTATAGGGAGGGGGCCCGCGTAGGTGGGGTGTCGTGGAGTGATTGGTGGAGATTGGACATGGGTGGAGTGGGAATATCGTGGGGTGCAAGGGTTGGTTTAGCTTTGGCGGGCTAAAGTGAGGAGATGATTGGTGGAGGTTAAACAAAGAAGAGGGAAGAGCCCCGTGACTAGGTTTTGGCGGGCTGCTGTCGGGGCGTGTCCGGGTTTTGGCGGGCTGACACAGGAGAGCAATTGGCTAGTCCTGTTGCTGGGCAGACCAACCTCCAGAGGCAGCCCGCTGGATGTGGGCCCCGGATATGGGGAATGGGCTATTTCTACCCAACAAGAATTATTACAAAGTTCAGTTGGAAGCTTATTTCAGTCTGTTACCCTGCCCAAATTCTGCTGACTGTCTTCCTCACCGGCATCTGTGAGATACAGTCAGGGATGGCTTCCCTGGTCTAAGCTGGAGAATGGGAGTGCCTACAAAGGTCTTCCTGATACTGCTGCTGCTTTTCTATTTTGCACTAAAACCATTTCGGCTCTAGGCAAGGTTCAATCCTTCTTCCATAATCTGAGTTTTCAGGTTCCCCAGTGGAAATGTGTGTTCAGAGGCATGTTTCCCCCTTCTCACACTTTGGGAATTCATAGTTTTTCACTCATCTCATGGAATTTGCAGTGGTGTATTGAGAGGCTGAGGTGGGAGGATTGCTTGAGCCCAGGAGTTTGCGACCAGTCTGGGCAACATGGCAAGACCCAGTCTCAGTCTGTACAAAAGGCTAAAAAATAGCTAGGCAAGGTGGCATGTGTCTGTAATCCTAGCTATCAGGAGGCCGAGGCAGAAGCATCACTTGAGCCCAGAGATTTTTTTTTTTTTTTTTTTTTGAGACGGAGTTTCGCTCTTGTTACCCAGGCTGGAGTGCAATGGCGCGATCTCGGCTCACCACAACCTCCGCCTCCTGGGTTCAGGCAATTCTCCTGCCTCAGCCTCCTGAGGAGCTGGGATTACAGGCACATGCCACTATGCCTAGCTAATTTTTTGTATTTTTAGTAGAGACAGGGTTTCACCATGTTGACCAGGATGGTCTCGATCTCTTGACCTCGTGATCCACCCGCCTTGGCCTCCCAAAGTGCTGGGATTACAGGCTTGAGCCACAGCGCCCGGCCGAGCCCAGAGATTTGAAGCTGCAGTGAGCTATTGTTGTGTTATAGAACTCCAGCCTGGATGACAGAGCAAGACCCTGCTTTTAAATAAATAGACTACTTTTTAAAGCAGTTTTAGTTTCATGTAGGTTTTTGTTGTTGTTGTTTTTGAGATGGAGTCTCACTCTGTTGCCAGGCTAGAGTGCAGTGATGTGATCCTGGCTCACTGCAACCTCTGCCTCCCAGGTTCAAGTGATTCTACTGCCTCAGCCACCCGATTAGCTGGAACTACAAGCACATGACATTACACTCAGCTAATTTTTGTAGTTTTAGTAGAGATGGGGTTTCACCACATTGGCCAGGATTATCTCAATCCCTTGACCTTGTGATCTGCCCGCCTTGGCCTCCCAAAGTGCTGGGATTGCAAGCGTGAGCCACCATGCCCAGCTCACATAGATTTTTACATATGATGTGAGGTAAGGGGTCTAACTTCATTCTTTTGCATGTAGCTATCCAGTTGCCCTAGAACGATTTGTTGAAAGGATGTTTGCTTCTCATTGAATTGGCACCCTGGTTGAAAAATCAATTCAACACAGATGTATGAGTGTATTAATAAAATTTTAATTCTATTACATTGGTCAATATGTCTATATGTAGGCAATACTATACCGTTTTGATTGTTTTGTTTTGTTTTGTTTTGTGAGACACAGTCTCACTCTGTTGCCGAGGCTGGGGTACAGTGGCATGATCTTGGCTCACTGCAACCTCCACCTCCTGGGTTCAAGCAATTTTCCTCAGCCTCCCAAATAGCTGGGATTACAGGGGCATGCCACCACGCCTAGCTAATTTTTGTAATTTATTTATTTATTTATTTTATTTATTTATTTTTATTTATTTTTATTTTTTTGAGACGGAGTTTCGCTCTTGCTACCCAGGCTGGAGTGCAATGGCGCGATCTCGGCTCACCGCAACCTCCGCCTCCTGGGCTCAGGCAATTCTCCTGCCTCAGCCTCCTGAGTAGCTGGGATTACAGGCATGCGCCACCACGCCCAGCTAGTTTTTTTTTTTTTTTTGTATTTTTAGAGACGGGGTTTCACCATGTTGACCAGGATGGTCTCGATCTCTCGACCTCGTGATCCACCCGCCTTGGCCTCCCAAAGTGCTGGGATTACAAGCTTGAGCCACCGCGCCCGGCCGTAATTTTTGTAATTTTTTAAGTTGAGATAGGGTTTCACCATGTTGGCCAGGCTGGTCTCTAACTCCTGACCTCAGGTGATCCACCTACCTTGGCCTCCCAAAGTGCTGGGATTGCAGGCATGAGCCACAGCACCCAGCACTTTTTTTTTTCTTTCTTTCTTTTTTTTTTTTTGAGATGGAGTTTCACTCTTGTCACCAAGGCTGGAATTCTAAAAGATTTTAGGAATACTAAACAATTTGTGGATGAAATAATTTTTTTTTTTTAGACCGAGTCTTACTCTGTCACCCAGGCTGGAGCACAGTGGCATGATCTCACTCACTGCAACCTCCACCTCCTGGGTTCAAGCGATTCTCCTGCCTCAGCCTCCCCAATAGCTGGGACTACAGGCACACACCACCACACCCAGCTAATTTTTTGCATTTTTAGAAGAAACAAGGTTTCACCCTGTTGCCCAGGCTGGTTTCGAACTCCTGAGCTCAGGCAATCCGCCTGCCTTGGCTTCCCAAAGTGCTCAGATAACAGGCATGAGCCACCGCACCTGGCCATTTTTGTTCGTTTGTTTGTTTTTGAGACCAAGTCTCGTTCTATCGCCCAGACTGGGATGCAGTGGCACAATCTTAGCTCACTACAAGCTCTGCCTTCCATTTCAAGTGATTCTCCTTCCTCAGCCTTCCAAGTAGCTGGGATTACAGGCATGCACCATCACACCTGGCTAATCTTTGTATTTTTAATAGAGACAGGGTTTCATCATTTGGCCAGGCTGGTCTGGAATTCCTCATCTTAGGTGATCCACCCACTTTGTCCTCCCAAAGCGATGGGATTACAGGCATGAGACACTACTCTTGGCCAGGCTGAGATTTTGATAGTGATTACATTGAATCTATAGATCAGTATTGCCATCTTAACAGTATTAATTCTTCTGGCCCATGAAGAACACATGATGTCTTTTCATTTATTTAGGTCTTCTTTAATTTCTTTTAACAATGTTCAGTGTACAAGTCTTGTGCTTCTTTTGTTAAATCGATTCTTAAGTGTTTTATTCTTTTTGATGTTATTGTAAGTAGAATTTTTTTTTTTTTTTTGAGACGGAGTTTCGCTCTTGTTACCCAGGCTGGAGTGCAATGGCGCGATCTCGGCTCACCGCAACCTCCGCCTCACCGCAACCTCCACCTCCTGGGTTCAGGCAATTCTCCTGCCTCAGCCTCCTGAGGAGCTGGGATTACAGGCACGTGCCACCATGCCCAGCTAATTTTTTGTATTTTTAGTAGAGACAGGGTTTCACCACGTTGACCAGGATGGTCTCGCTCTCTCGACCTCGTGATCCACCCGCCTCGGCCTCCCAAAGTGCTGGGATTACAGGCTTGAGCCACCGTGCCTGGCAGAATTTTCTTTTCTTTTTTTTTGAGACAGTGTTATGCTCTTGTTGCCCAGACTGGAGTGCAATGGCGTGATCTTGGCTCACCGCAACCTTCACCTCCCGGGTTCAAGCGATTTTCCTGCCTCAGCCTCCCCAGTAGCTGGGATTACAGGCACATGCCACCACATCTGGCTAATTTTGTATTTTTTAGTAGAGATGGGGTTTCTCCATGTTGGTCAGGCTGGTCTTGAACTCCTGATCTCAGGTGATCTGCCCGCGTTGGCCTCCCAAAATGCTGGGATTACAGGTGTGAGCCACCGCGCCTGGCCTTTTGTTTGTTTGTTTGAGACGGAGTCTGGCTCTGATGCCCAGGCTGACATATGGGATGTAATCTCAGCTCACTGCAGCCTCGGCCTCCCAGGTTCAAGGGATTCTTATGCCTCAGTCTACCAAGTAGCTGGAACTACAGGTATGTGCCACCACACCCTGCTAATTTTTGTATTTTAGTAGAAGCAGGGTTTCACCATGTTGGCCAGGATGGTCTCGAACTCCTGGCCTCACGTGATCCACTGGTCTTGGTTTCCCAAAGTGCTAGGATTACAAGCGTGAGCCTCCACACCCAGCCATTGTTAAGTAGAATTGGGTTCTTAACTCCACTTTCAGAGAGAATGTGTACTTCACTGGAAGCAACTGGAGTCCTCTGGTGGTTGCTGTTGTTCTACTTAATAACACTGAAGAACTACAGAGGCCCTTTGTGGGCAGGTATCCGAGGCCTGGATGTCTCTCATGAGACACATATGTGAGTTCTTTGAGGGACCCAAAGGTCTCCACAGAGCACAGTTCCTTGGTGTGGGACACTGATCTCCAGTTCCAGGATTCCCACTTCCCCACTCAGCTGCTGGGACAATGGCTGGCTCCCTAAGTCACTGATACAGTTTTCATGTCCCTCTGGACCTCATGTTAAAATTTGGTCCCCATGTTAGAGGTGGGGCCTAATGGAGGGTGTTTAGCTCAGTCATGGGGCAGGTGCCTCATGAATGGCTTGGGGCTGTCCCTGCAGTACTGAGTGGGTTCTCACGCAATTAGTTCCTAGGGGAGCTGGTCACTGAAAACAGACTGGCACCTCCTCCCACTTCTTGCCTCCTTTCTCACCACATGATCTCTGTTTTTTTTTTTTTTTTTTTTTTTTTGAGACGGAGTTTCGCTCTTGTTACCCTGGCTGGAGTGCAATGGCGCGATCTCGGCTCACCGCAACATCCGCCTCCTGGGTTCAGGCAATTCTCCTGCCTCAGCCTCCTGAGTAGCTGGGATTACAGGCACGCACCACCATGCCCAGCTAATTTTTTGTATTTTTAGTAGAGACAGGGTTTCACCATGTTGACCAGGATGGTCTCGATCTCTTGACCTCGTGATCCACCCGCCTCAGCCTCCCAAAGTGCTGGGATTACAGGCTTGAGCCACCGCGCCCGGCTTTTTTTTTTTTTTTTTTTTTAAAAACACTTAATAGCACAAGACCTGGAAGGAAACACGTGATCTCTGGACCTGCCAGTTCCTCTTAACCTTCTGTCACTGGTGGAAACAGCCAGAAGCCCTTGCCAGAAGCAGATGCTGCTTTTTTTTTTTTAAGACGGGGTTTCACCATGTTGGCCAGGCTGGTCTTGAACTCCTGACCTCAGGTGATCCGCCTGCCTTGGCCTTCCAAAGTGCTGAGATTATAGGTGTGAGCCACCACGCCCAGCCAGCACCGTGTTTCTTATACAGCTTGCAGAACTGTAAAAGAATCCTCTTTTCTTTATCAATTACCCAGCCTTGGGTATTCCTTTATAGCAACACTAAAGGGCTAAGACAACATCCTCTGGGGTTCCTTTTCCACAGTATTCATCCCTCTTGGGTGGTATTCAAGAGCCATAGTGCAAATCCATTTGACTCCCATTGCATCCAGTTGATAAGCAGGGGCTTTTCAGATATTGAGACTTACCATAAAGGTATAGTAATTAATACAGTATAATAAGGCACAGGAATAATAACCTGATTGATAGAGAGTCCAGGGTATATGAGAAAGTGCCATTACCCACCTTTAGGGAATAAATGTAATATTCAATTAAAGGTGTCTGGGCTGGGCGCAGTGGCTCACGCCTGTAATCCCAGCACTTTGGAAGGCTGAGGCCTGTGGATCATGAGGTCAGGAGTTTGAGACCAGCCTGACCAACATGGTGAAACCTCATCTCTTAAAAAAAATTAAATTAAATGGCCAGGCGCGGTGGCTCAAGCCTGTAATCCCAGCACTTTGGGAGGCCGAGGCGGGTGGATCACGAGGTCGAGAGATCGAGACCATCCTGGTCAACATGGTGAAACCCTGTCTCTACTAAAAATACAAAAAATTAGCTGGGCATGGTGGCGTGTGCCTGTAATCCCAGCTACTCAGGAGGCTGAGGCAGAAGAATTGCCTGAACCCAGGAGGCGGAGGTTGCGGTGAGCCGAGATCGTGCCATTGCACTCCAGCCTGGGTAACAAGAGCGAAACTCCGTCTCAAAAAAAAAAAAAAAAAAAAAATTAAATTAAAAAGAATAAAAAGGTGTCTGAAAAATTGCTTGTTAATGTGGAAAAAAAATAAAACTTGTTCCTGACCTCACACCACACACAAGTTAGTTCCAGGCATAGAAAAGTCTTAAAGGTTGTAAAGAAGTAAAACTTTAAAAATTAAAGAAAAATATAGGAGAATATCTTATAACCTTAGAGTGAAAAATGATGTTTTAAAAAGAAGAAATATCTGGGTGTGGTGGCTCACACCTGTAATCCCAGCACTTTGGGAGGCCAAAGCCAGCAAATCACAAGGTCAGGAGTTCGAGACCAGCCTGACCATGAGAGATGGTGAAACCTCATCTCTACTAAAAATACAAAAATTAGCTGGGCGTAGTGACATGTGCCTGTAATGCCAACTGCTCAGGAGGCTGAGGCAGGAGAATCACTTGATCTCGGGAGGCAGAGGTTGCAGTGAGCCTAGATCCAGCCTAGGCAACAGAGCGAGACTCTGTCTCAAAAAAAAAAAGAAAACAAGAAGAAGAAGAAGAAATAATAAACATAAATAAAAAATAAAAGACTGATAAATATGTTCATGACAATGTATCATTATAAAAGTCAAAAGTCAAGCTCCAGTGTAGGAAAAGATATTGGCAATGCATATAATTAATAAGGATTTACATCATGACTATATAAAATTTTTAAGAATCAACAATAAAAAGATAAGCAGCTCATCCAAAAAGTGACCTAGGCAGAAGAGTAGATTCAAACTGTCTGTGAACACATGGAAATGTACTCAGAGCCACAAGGAATCAGAGAAATTAAAACCAGAAAGAAATAGTATTTTACACTCTTCAGATTCACAAAAAATTAAAACTCTAAAAATACATAGTCCTTGTGTTAGATAGTCTTATAATCTGCTATTTTGAGATCTCTTTGCTAAATTTGAGATTTGCACACACACACTGAGACCTTGTAAATGTCACTGGGCAAACTCTTGCACACATGCACCAGTTTTATAAAAATATTTACAGTAGCAACATTAAAATAGCAAATGAAACAAAGCAAAGCAAAAGACTGGAAACTCACTGGATGTCAACAGAAGATTAACTAAATCTCGAAACGTTAAAATGAATTAGCTGGCCTGGCAATGTGGCTGATACCTGTAATCGCAGCACTTTGAGAGGCCGAGGAGAGCAGATCACAAGGTCAAGAGATCCAGACCATTCTAGTCAACAATGGTGAAGCCCCGTCTCTAGTAAAAATACAAAAATTAGCTGAGTGTGGTGGCATGTGCCTATAGTCCCATCTACTCGGGAGGCTGAAGCAGGAGAATCGCTTGAACCCGGGACATGAAGGTTGCAGTGAGCCGAGATAGTGCCACTGCACTCCAGGCTGGCGACAGAGCAAGACGCTGTCTCAAAAAAAAAAAGAACTAGCTGGACTGGTGCTGTGGCATGGGCCTGTAGTCCCCAGCTACTCAGGAGCCTGAGGCAAGAGTTCACTTGTGTCCAGGAGTTCAAGGCCATGGTATGCTATGATCGTGCCTGCGAATTGCCACTGCATTCCAGCCTGGACAACATAGTGAGGCCTCATCTCTAAAAAAATAACATAAATTAGCCGGGCGTGGTGGCTCAAGCTTGTAATCCCAGCACTTTGGGAGGCTGAGGCTGGCGGATCACAAGGTCAAGAGATCGAGACCATCCTGGTCAACATGGTGAAACCCCATCTCTATTAAAAATACAAAAAACTAGCTGGGCATGGTGGCGCGTGCCTGTAATCCCAGCTACTCAGGAGGCTGAGGCAGGAGTATTGCTTGAACCCAGGAGACGGAGGTTGCGGTGAGCCGAGATCGTGCCATTGCACTCCAGCCTGGGTAACAAGAGCGAAACTCCATCTCAAAAAAAAAAAAAAAAAAAACACGAAAAAAAACATAAATTAGCCAGAGCAATCCTATTTATCAATAGGATATATCTAAAAAATGTAGTATTAAGCAAAAAAGAAAAAAATAGCAAGTTGGCCAGGCACAGTAGCTCACGCCTGTAATCCCAGCACTTTGGGAGGCCAAGGCGGACTGATCACGAGGTCAAGAGATCGAGACCATCCTGGCCAACACAGTGAAACTCCGTCTCCAATAAAATTACAAAAAAATTAGCCAGGCATGGTAGCACGCGCCTGTGGTCCCAGCTACTTGGGAGGCTGAGGTAGAATAATCGCTTGAACCCAGGAGGCGGGGGTTGCAGTGAGCTGAGATTACGCCACTGCACTCCAGCCTGGTGACAGAGCAAGACTCTGTCTCAAAAAAAAAAAAAAAAAAAAAAAAAAGCAAGTTGTAGAAAGATGTATACAATATGATAGCATTTATGTAGCTTAAAATATGAAAACACTGCTAAACGTCACTTAGGGATACATTTACTTATAAGCACCTAATTCAGTGGGGGCTGGGGAGAAAATGGGGTTTCGGGGGGCTACACAAGGAGTTCATCGTAGTCACTATTCCTTTTTGCATGCCTGAAATATTTTATTAAAAGCAAACAAAAACAGAATAACTCCCAGTGTTGTGAGATAGCTCCAAATTTAATTTTCTCTAAACTCTTCTTTTCTTTTTTCTGGAGACAGAGTCTCACTCTGTCCAGGCTGGAGTGCAATGGTGCCATGTGGGCTCACTGCAACCTCTGCTTCCTGGGTTCAAGCGATTCTCCTGCCTCAGCCTCCCGAGTTGCTGGGATTACAGGTGCCTGCCACCACGCCCAGCTAATTTTTGTATTTTTAGTAGAGACAGTTTTGCCACTTTGGCCAGGCTGGTCTCGAACTCCTGACCTCAGGTGATTCACCCACCTTGGCCTTCCAACGTGGTGGGATTGCAACCCTGAACCACTGCACCTGGCCAACTCTTTTATTCAGTCCTAATTTCAGCCTACTGCTTCCAAAGAATGCTGTCTGCTCTCAGCCTGGTGACACAATCGTTTTTAACCAGATGACTAAGACTCGTGTTTGTCTTGGGGAAGCCAAATACTTCAGTCAGCAAGTCTACACAGGTATTTCTTCTGACTTTATAATAAATATTTTCTATTCCAAATATTCCAACCTGTTTTCCTAATTTTCTGTGAAAGTGGTGTTCATACAGAAAACCAAACACTGTATGTTTTTACTCATAAGTGGGAGTTGAACAATGAGAACCATGGACACAGGGAGGGGAACATCACACACTGAGGCCTGTCGGGGGATGGGAGGCAAGGTAAGGGAGCGCATTAGGACAAATACCTAATGAATGAATGGCTTAAAACCTAGATGATGGGTTGATGGGTGCAGCAAACCACCATGACACATGTATACCTATGCAACAAACCTGGACATTCTGCACATGTATTCCAGAACTTAAAATATAATTAAAAATTAATAAAATAATAAAAAAAGAAAGGGGTATTCATAAGCTCAATATAAGATACTTTTAGGAACATGAGTTCAAAGTGGGTTGTCAAATTTACTTGTCAGTCAGCTCTAAGAGTACTGAAATGCAGTCAGGATGGTCTAGTTCTAGCTCTCAATCTGTCACTAACTACGAGCATGAGGCCTTAGGCAAATTCCTTAGCTGCTCTAGCCTTCAGTTTTCTCACCATAAAATAAGGGTGGTGGATTAAATGATCTCTAAGTTACATTGTAGATCTAACTTTTCATGAATCTAAGGCAGAATTTGAGGCTCTGCCAAGAAATTCTTCGGCTCTGAAGCTTCTCTCTTATCAGTTCAACTAAGCTGGTTGGTTCAATACTGGTTATACACAGGCAACTTTTAGGGATAATGTTTTCTAAGTGCCTAAGTTGAAGGTATGGAGTCCAATTACCCCATCTACCATGAGGCAAATGTCCTGGCTACTTATCTAGGTATCCACTAGTTAGAGGTTAGCATTGTCTTTGTAACTTACATAGGCAGTTACCTGATAAATCCCTTAAGTGGTTGATAGTCTCTTTGCAATAACATTTTTCTACTTTTCCACTATTTTGCACTAATAGTAGTTAATTTGTTTTCTGAGGTATGGTACAAATATTTTTTGTTTATATTGCATTATTGTGTTATCAATGAACAAAGAGGGCCCATTGATAAGAAAGGTGTGATTTTGCTGGGCGCGGTGGCTCAAGCCTGTAATCCCAGCACTTTGGGAGGCTGAGGCGGGTGGATCACAAGGTCGAGAGATCGAGACCAACCTGGTCAACATGGTGAAACTCCGTCTCTACTAAAAATACAAAAAATTAGCTGAGCATGGTGGCACGTGCCTGTAATCCCAGCTACTCTGGAGGCTGAGGCAGGAGAATTGCCTGAACCCAGGAGGCGGAGGTTGCGGTGAGCCGAGATCGCGCCATTGCACTCCAGCCTGGGTAACAAGAGCGAAACTCCGTCTCAAAAAAAAAAAGAAAGAAAGGTGTGATTTTGCTTTTTGAATTTCTATCAATGTAAAATACTAAGTTCAGTGGGAGTAAGAAGTGTCAGCTCCTAGTCAATTTCAAGAGTTGTCAACTAACTACCTCTTGCAGTTAGGAATTACAGGTTAAAAGCAACCAAGTTTAGTTTAATTCATGTGGTGTTTGAATACAAAAGAAAGGAGATGGGTAAGTGGCGAGGTTTAAATATTACACAGTTAATAGCAGGAAAGATACCTAATCCCAGATAACTCAGAATGCCAGTGCGGTGTGGTGATAATGTAGAGAAATGCAGTTCATGAGCAAGGGCAGAGCTGGGGAAGTTATATAGCTACATTATGCACTAGCAAAGGCAAATTTTGGAAAGTGATACAATCATATACATTTGAGGATTCGTTTAGTGACTGAACAGACTAATGAGAAACTATGCTCAATATGTATATGTTAGATTTAAAAATTAGAGGAAGCAATAGGAAAACTAGAAAACCTGGCATGAATATAAGGAGGTTATCTGAAAAGATGAAAAAAGACAAACAGCAGAAGACAAGAGAATTTCACTTGCAACAGGAAATTCTAAATAAATAATACTAGCTAGGAAATAACAAATCTTGAAATAATTTTAAAATGTGTTGGTTTTTTTTTTTTTTAAAGACGAAGGGTCTCACTGTGCTGCCCAGCCTGGATTCAAACTGTTAGGCTAAAGCAATCCTCCCGACTCAGTCTTCTAAGCAGTTAGGACTACAGGCACACATCACCTTCCTGGCAAAACGTGTTGATTTCTTAATGCATCATCCAAATTTTTAAACTGCGGGCTGACAGTCACAGACTCCACCTTCATTTCAAGTATTGCTTGGTATTACTAATGTGGCAAAAACAGAAATAGAAGAAACACAGTTGTGCAATTGCTGTAGTTGCAGTCAAAGATTCCCATGCATGACAATCAGGTGGTATGCCAAGATTTACAACAAATAGCCGGAATTATCTTATGCCTAATATAAATGAACAAATACTGACCAGAATCTGTTGTTTTTACTGAAGCAGAAATAATAGGGCAGTGTCATTTACATAGTCGTTTGTTTTTGTGTTTTTGAGACAGAGTTTTGCTCTGTCTTCCGGTGTGAAGTGAAGTCATGTGATCTTGGCTAACTTCAATTCCGCCTCCTGGGTTCAAGGAATTGTCCTGCCTCAGCCTCCCGAGTAGCTGGGACTCCAGGCGTGCACCACCATCCTGGCTATTGTACTTTTAGTAGAGGCCGGGTTTCATCATGTTGGCCAGCTGGTCTCGAACTCCTGATCTCAGGAGATCAGCCTGCCTCGGCCTCCCAAAGTGCCGGGATTACAGGTGTGAGCCACTGCGCTGGCCTCATTTACACATTCTGATCTAGCTAAGGAACTCTTTCCTCACTTTGTTGTATGAAAGTGACCTTGAAGTGTGTGTGTGTCGGTGATGGTCCGTAAGTCAAAATATGCCATTTTTGGTGATATTCTTTGTGAAGCTCCACATGCCCTTGTTAAAATGGAAAGATTAAGGGGTGCTCGAAACTGTGAGTAAATAAACCCTGCCCACATGAGAACCAGTCTAAATCATTATTGTAGTTCTAAGAGTCTGAAATAGGTCATAATTGTGAGTTGCAACGTTTTGTTTATCTGCGTTAGCTCGGGAACATTGCCTCCGTTCTTCCTCAGCTCTCTTTGACTCACTGACACCTGTTAAGCGCTCCCTTTTGTGTTCCTAATTAGATGTGTCCCCGAACACATTTCCATTATTGTAGTAACTGCACAGTATAGTAATAGTTGACTTTTCCTAGGAAACTTCCTTGAGTATAAAAATTATGTTTCTGCCAGTTGCGGTGGCTCACACCTGTAATCCCAGCACTTTGGGAGGCCGAGGCGGGTGGATCACGAGGTCAAGAGATTGAGACCATCCAATACAAAAATTAGCTGGGCCTGGTGGTGCACCTGCCTGTAGTCCCAGCTACTCGGGAAGCTGAGGCAGGAGAATTGCTTGAACCCGGGAGGCAGAGGTTGCAGTGAGCCGAGATCACACCACTGCGCTCCAGCCTGGCGTCTGGCAACAAAGTGAGACTGTGTCTCAAAAAAAAAAAAAAAAAAAAAGTGTGTTTCTTCAGGTATGCATACCCAGGGGCAGGTTTCATTTACATATTCTTTTGTTTTTTAATTTTTTTTTTTTTTTTGAGACGGAGTTTCGCTCTTGTTACCCAGGCTGGAGTGCAATGGCGCGATCTCGGCTCACTGCAACCTCTGCCTCCTGGGTTCAGGCAATTCTCCTGCCTCAGCCTCCTGAGTAGCTGGGATTACAGGCATGCACCACCATGCCCATCTAATTTTTCGTATTTTTAGTAGAGACGGGGTTTCACCATGTTGACCGGGATGGTCTCGATCTCTTGACCTCGTGATCCACCTGCCTTGGCCTCCCAAAGTGCTGGGATTACAGGCTTGAGCCACCGCGCCCGGCCCTTGTTTTTTAATTTTTTGGTGAAGGAGAGGCCAATAGACATTATATAAATGAAAGCAAATTGTCCCTCACTTGGTTTTGAATGCCTCCAAATGGTTCTCTGCATTTGGATGAGTTGATTGAGCCACTGGCACAAGAGTCCATTTGCAAATTGGCATGGACCACTGTTGCTTGAGAAATCTCACTAAGGGCAATTCAAAGGGAAATCTCCAAACAAAAACTCTGTGTCAGGTTATTGACTTTTTGCTATTTGCCCTTGGTCCTTATTAGGTGTAAGAAGAGTCTTCAAAATGCCTGAGCAGGTACATATTATAACACATTGGGTAACAGTTAATGTTCAAATGGCCAATCATTTGTTTCACATAAACAGTGTCCTTAGAACTGTCTGTATTTGTCATGCTTCTCACAGCAAGAACCCTTTCAAACTGCCTTCCTTACTGAGAAGTGGGTTTTGTAATATCAATTTCATTAGGTGTGATAACACTGGAAACTAGAACTATCCTTTCCATTAAAGATAAGTAACCTTGGGGCTTGCAACCAGGCTAAGTTACTTGTCTGGATCACACAGTGAGTTGACAGCTGTGAGGGCACCCCTTACTCTACCATTCTCTAGTAACTGCTACTACAGTGTCCAAAGAGGGGCATAGCAGCAGCATAACACCTTTGCACGTGGGGAAACCCACAAGAGTGAAACAAACACCTCTATTTTCTCCTCCAGTGGGTGGTACTTTCCAGGTAAGTCAAGTAATCAGAGTAATTGCTCTCCAGGGAGTGGTTATGAACATGATTTAGCAAACGAGTTTTTAATCTCCTGTTTTCATCATTTACAAAAGACACACCCTACCGTTGCCCACATTTCTGTCACACCACTTCTCTAGCAGACACTACCTGTTCCCCAAGCAGTGCAAATCCAGATTCCACATGAGTTATGACACAGACATTGAGAGCATGTGTGTGCTACTGTCCTTTGTGAATTTTAATTTCTGTAGGCATAAAATATTTTTTATCTTAACATCTAATCTAGATGATTAAGAAGATTAAGTAAAGCTGACTATCTAATTAGTTACAAGTAAGTCTTTATTACTAAAGTATTTAGGTTAACCCAGAATGGAAGATGCTGGGTTAACCTAAATACTTACTTTATAGGAATTATAGGAAGAGAAAGAAATCTGCCTACCTAAAATTTAGTGATTCCTCTTTATTGGGGCATGCGATCAAAAATATGGTATCAAATCCTTTAAGAATAACTTTTTAAATATTATAAAAATATGCCTTAGTTGGGCATGGTGGTGCATGCCTGTAATCCCAACTATTCAGGAAGCTGAGACAGGAGAATTGCTTGAACCTGGGAGGCAGAGGTTGTAGTGAGCCAAGAGCACTCCAACCTGGGTGACAAGAGCGAGACTCCATCTCAATAAATAAATAAATAAATAAAGCCAGGCGTGGTGGCTCACGTCTGTAATCCCAGCACTGGGAGGCTGAGGTGAGAGGATCCCTTGATCCCAGGAGTTCAAGACCAGCTTAGGCAACATAGAGAGACCTTGTCTCTACTTTTAGTAGAGACAAAATAGAAAAAAAAATTTAAAAATATACATACACATATATATGTGTGTGTGTGTAGTATTTTTTTATGTCTGTGTGTGTGAGACAGGGTCCCACTCTGTTGTCCAGGCTGGCGTGCAGTGGTGCAATCTCGGTTCAGTGCAACCTCTGCCTCCTGGTTCAAGTGATTCTCCTGCCTCAGCCGCCCAAGTAGCTGGGATTACAGGTGTCCACCACTGTGACTGAACTAATCCGCCCGCCTTGGCCTTCCAAAGTGCTGGGATAACAGGTGTGAACCACTGCGCCCAGCCAAAAAAATATATGTTTGTAGAATAAAATATACTACTCAGGAGGTTGAGTTAGAAGAATTGCCTGAACCCAGGAGGCGAAGGTTGCAGTGAGCCAAGATCATGCCATAGCACCCAGCCTGGGAGCCTGAGCGATACAGCAAGACTCCATCTCTAAAAATAAAAATAAGATACAAAAATTAGCTGGGCATGGTGGCACACACCTGTAGCTCCAGGTACTCGAGAGGCTGAGGCACGAGGATCGCTTGAACTCAGGAGGTGGTTGCAGTGAGCTGAGATGGTGCCACTGCACTCTAGCCTGGGTGACAGAGACTGTCTCAAAAAAAGAAAAGTAATAATAATGAATGTAAAACTTCACAAATTATTGAAAATATAGGTGAGGAGGAAACACTTTCCAACTCATTTTATGTGGCCACTATTATCTTGATAACAAAATCAGACATCACAAGAAAACTAAGACAAATATCTCTTGTTTACTTACTTAGTTTTTGAGACAGGGTTTCACTCTGTTGCCCAGGCTGGAGTGCAGTGCTGTAATTTTGGCACACTGTAGCTTCGACCTCCATAGCTCAAGTGATCCTTCCACCTCAGCCTCCGAAGTAGCTGGAACATACCACCATGCTTAGCTAATGTTTGTATTTTTTTGTAGAGAGGGGGTTTCAACGTGTTGACCGGGCACCAGGCTTGTCTTTAAACTTGTGAGCTCAAGCAATCCTCCCAGCTTAGCCTCCTAAAGTGGTGGGATTACAGGTGTTTATCACCATGCCCAGCCTCAACAGCTCTTATTTTATTTTATTTTTTTTTGAGATGGAGTTTTGCTCTTGTTACCCAGGCTGGAGTGCAATGGCACGATCTCGGCTCACCACAACTTCCGCCTCCTGGGTTCAGGCAATTCTCCTGCCTCAGCCTCCTGAGTAGCTGGGACTACAGGCACGCGCCACCATGCCCAGCTAATATTTTGTATTTTTAGTAGAGACGGGGTTTCACCACGTTGACCAGGATGGTCTCGATCTCTCGACCTCGTGATCCACCCACCTCAGCCACCCAAAGTGCTGGGATTACAGGCTTGAGCCACCGCGCCCGGCTCAACAGCTCTTATTAACAAAGATGCAGAAGTCTTCAGCAAAATACTAGTAAATCAATGTCAGTGACATATAAAAAGGACTATACATCATAATCAAGTGGGATTTGCCCTGGGAATTCAAAGTTGGTTTAATATCTGAAAATCAAGGAACATAATGCCCCATATTAATAAAAAACAAAAACCACATGATCCACTGGGTGCACTGGCTCACACCTGTAATCTCAACACTTTGGGAGGCTAAGGTGAGAGGAACACTTGAGACCAGTAGTTTAAGACCAGTCTGAGCAATATGGTTAAATCTCGTCTCCACAATAAAATTTAAAAAATTAAGCATGGTGGCACATGCCTGTAGTCTGAGCGCTTGGAAGGCTGAGGTGGGAGGATCGCTTGTGCCCCGGAGGTGGAGGCTGCAGTGAGCCAATATTGCGCAAGCCTGGGTGCACTCCAGCCAAAGAATAAAAATAAAAAAATAAAGAAATGCAAATTGGCCAGACATGGTGACTCGGGCCTGTGATCTCAGCACTTTGGGAGGCCAAGGCAGGGGGATTGCTTGAGCTGACCAGCCTGGGCAACATGGTGAAAACCTGTCTCTACAGAAAATACAAAAATTAGCCAGGTGTGGTGGTGCTCCTGTTGTCCCAGCTACTTGGGAGGCTGTGGTGGGAGGTTGAAGCTGTGGCGAGCTATAATTGTGCTACTGCATGCCAGCCTGGTTGACAGAGAGAGACCCTGTCTCTCACACACGCACACACAAAGTAAACCAAAATCACAAATACTGCTTCACACCCAGTAAGACAGGTATAATAAGAAAGACAGATAATAACAAGTCTTGGTGAGGATGAGGATGTGGAGAAACTAAAACCTTAATATGCTGCTGATGGGAATGTAAAATGGAGCCTTCACTTTGGAAAACAGTCCAGCCATTTCTGAAAAGGTTAAACATATGGTTACCATGTGATCTAGCAATTCTACATTTATGTCCAAGAAAACTGAAAACACATCTCCACACAAATCTTATAATAGAATGCTCCCAGTATCATTCAAAATAGTCCAAAAATGAAAATTCAATGTTCATCAACTAAGAAACAAACAAAATATGGTATATATACTTAGAATGAAATTTTATTTCATAATAAAAATCAATGAAGTACAACATGGATGAACCTTGAAAAAATGCCAAGAAGCCAGTGCAAATGTATGATTCCATTTATATGAAATATCCGGAAAAGGCAAATTTCTAGAGACAAAAATGTAGATTACATTGCCTAGGACTGGTGAGTTAGGAGGAAATAGAGAGTGCCTACTCATAGCAGTAGAGTTATGAAGATTTTAGTACTATTCTTTTTTTTCTTTTAGTATCATTCTTTAAAGAAAGAAAAAACTTTAAATTTCAGAGCAGTTTTAGTTTTACAGTAATATTGAGAAGATGCAGAGTTTTTTTTTTTTATATACCCCGCTGCTTCCATACATGCATAGTCACCCCAATTAACATCCCTTGCCAGAGTGGTTACAATTAATGAACCTACAATGACACATCATTATCATCCTAAATCCACAGCAATGTTTCTTTTTGGGGTGATGAAAATGTTCTAAAACAAACTGTGGTGGTGGCTGCACAACTCCATTTTCAATTATTTTTTATTTTTTTTATTTTTTACTTATTATTATTTTTTTTTTGAGACGGAGTTTCACTTTTGTTACCCAGGCTGGAGTGCAATGGCGCGATCTCGGCTCACCGCAACCTCCGCCTCCTGGGTTCAGGCAATTCTCCTACCTCAGCCTCCTGAGTAGCTGGGATTACAGGCACGCACCACCATGCCCAGCTGATTTTTTCGTATTTTTAGTAGAGACGGGGTTTCACCATGTTGACCGGGAGGGTCTCGATCTGTTGACCTCGTGATCCACCCGCCTCAGCCTCCCAAAGTGCTGGGATTACAGGCTTGAGCCACCGCACCCGGCCACCATTTTCAATTTTTAAAAATTTTTTTGAGACAGGGTCTCACTTTGTTGCCCAGGCTAGAGTGCAGTGGGACTCACTGCAACCTCTGCCTCCTGGGCTCAAGTGATCCTCCCAACTCAGCCTCCCAAGTAGCTGGGACTACAGGTGCACGCCACCACATCCAGCTAAGTTTTGTAGAGAAGGGGTTTTGCATGTTGCCCAGGCTAATCTCAAACTTCTTGGCTCAAGTGATCCTCTTGTCTTGGCTTCCCAATGTGCTGGGATTACAGGCATGTGCCACTGTGCCCAGCCTGCACAACTCTTTGAATGTACTAAAGCTGTTGAATTGTATAATTTATTTATTTATTTTTTTTTTGAGACAGAGTTTCGCTCTTGTCACCCAGGCTGGAGTGCAATGGTGCGATCTCGGCTCACCGCAACCTCCGCCTCCTGGGTTCAGGCAATTTTCCTGCCTCAGCCTCCTGAGTAGCTGGGATTACAGGCACGCGCCACCATGCCCAGCTAATTTTTTGTATTTTTTTTTTAGTAGAGACAGGGTTTCACCATGTTGACCAGGATGGTCTCCATCTCTTGACCTCGTGACCCACTCGCCTCGGCCTCCCAAAGTGCTGGGATTACAAACTTGAGCCACTGCGCCCGGCCAAATTGTATACTTTAAATGAGTGAACTGTATGGCATATGAATTATATCTCAAGAAAGCCGGTAGCGGTGAGGCGCAGTGGCTCACGCCTGTAATCCCAGCACTTTGGGAGGCCGAGGCGGGTGGATCATGAGGTCAAGAGATTGAGACCATCCTGGTCAATATGGTGAAACCTGTCTCTACTGAAAATACAAAAAATTAGCTGGGCATGGTGGCACGTGCCTGTAATCCCAGCTACTCAGGAGGCTGAGGCAGGAAAATTGCCTGAACCCAGGAGGCAGAGGTTGCGGTGAGCTGAGATCGCACCATTGCACTCCAGCCTGGGTAACAAGAGCGAAACTCCCATCTCAAAAAAGAAAAGAAAAAAGAAAGCTGGTAGCAAAACATTTTAGGAGACAGTTGGGTTAATTTGAAGATGAACACGGTAGATGACATAAAGCAACGACAGTGGTCTAAAGTTGCATTTATTAAAAAAGATATCTTTCAGAAATACTAAAAAAATTGTAATTTTTTTTTTAAGACCGAGTTTTGCTCTGTCGCCCAGGCTGGAGCGCAGTGGCACGATCTCGGCTCACTGCAACCTCCGCCTCCCAGGTACAAACAATTATTTTGCCTCAGCCTCCCGAGTAGCTGGGACTACAGGTGCACGCCGCCATGCCAGGCTAATTTTTGTATTTTTTTTTTTTTAGTAGATACGGAGTTTTACCATGTTGCCAAGGCTGGTCGCGAACTCCTGAGCTCAGACAATCAGCCCGCCTCGGCCTCCCAAACTGCTGGGATTACAGGCATGAATTGCACCCCGATCCACATTCTATTAAAAGGAGGTTTTTGTTTTCTTGTGTTTTTTGAGACGGAGTTTCGCTCTTGTTACCCAGGCTGGAGTGCAATGGCGCGATCTTGGCTCACCGCAACCTCTGTCTCCTGGGTTCAAGCAATTCTCCTGCCTCAGCCTCCCGAGTAGCTGGGACTACTGGCGTGCGCCACCATGCCAAGCTAATTTTTGTATTTTTAGTAGAGACGGGGTTTCCCCATGTTGACCAGGATGGTCTCGATCTCTTGACCTCATGATCCACTCGTCTCGGCCTCCCAAAGTGCTGGGATTATAGGCGTGAGCCACCTCGCCTGGCCGGTTTTTTCTTTTCTTTCTTTCTTTCTTTCTTTTTTTTTTTTTTTTTTGTTTAAGACTAGACAAATGCAGTGGTGAGAAGTGGAGCACCAGTAGTAAAGGAGAGTTTGGTCTGTAACTGAACAATCAAAGTAACTTATTACCCTGTGTCAGCCTAAAAGCAAGATCTTGAAGGAATATTTGTATACTCATGTTCAAAGCAGCATTATTCACAATAGCCAAAAGGTGGAAGTAACACAGGTGGCATAAACATATAATAGATTATTATTTTGTCTTAAAAGGGAAGGAAATTCTGACATATGCTACATGCAACATGGATAAACCAGAAGGACATTACGCTACGTGAAATAAGCCAGACATAAAAAGACAAATACTGTATGATTTGTAGACCACTTCCAGGAGGTGTCTAGTCAAATTCATAGAGACAGAACTAGAATGGTGGTGACCAAGGCTGGGGGGAAAACGGGGAAGGAGAAATTGTTCAGTGGGTACAGAGTTTGTTCTGCAAGATGAAAAGAATTCTGGAGATTGGCTGCACAAGGTAAATGTACTTAATGCTAACGAATTATACACTCAAAAATGGTTAAGATGATAAATTTTGTTGTGTAGATACAAAACTTTAAAAATCGATTCCATCTTTCTTATCTAATCTTCCTGTTTTTTTTTTTTTTTTTTTGAGTCGGAGTTTCGCTCTTGTTGCCCAGGCTGGAGTGCAATGGTGCGATCTCGGCTCACTGCAACCTTCGCCTCCTGGGTTCAAGCAATTCTCCTGCCTCAGCCTCCTGAGTAGCTGGGACTACAGGCGTGCGCCACCATGCCCAGCTAATTTTTTAATTTTTAGTAGAGACGGTGTTTCACCATGTTGACCAGGATGGTCTCGATCTCTTGACCTCGTGATCCACCTGTCTCGGCCTCCCAAAGTACTGGATTATAGGCATGAGCCACCGCGCCCGGCCCAAATCTTACTTTTTAACTCTCGTTTTCCCCCCCTCATTTCAGTTAGACTGCTCTCTTCATTGTACTTCCAGTATGCCTCTCAGCCTTTGTACCTTGTTGTTTCTTCTCTGTCTGGAATGGTCTTTCATGATCACCTATCCATTTTCAAAAGGTTGCTTGTGCTTTCGTTCCCAAGACATCACCTTATACATCCAACTAGGATGTCACATCTTCCATGTCATCCCTACTCTTTCAAACCATAGTCCTCTCTCTTTTCTGCACTACACAGCAGGGCCTACACATGGCTTTAATGCTTTAGCTTAGCCTCTCCGACCACACCTCCTAAGACCCTGAGGATCAGGGCGCATTATCTAACAGTTCTGCACCTCTCTCCCATCCCAACAAATACACACGCTACTAACTAGCATGGAGCTCCGCACACAAGCTCCTCCGGTGAAGACGCAACACACTGGGCAGGGCATCTCAACACATCAAATTACCCGCGCGCACAGGAGCCTGATGTAGCAAATGTGGGTCCTTCAGGATCCTTGAAGGCAGCCCTATAATTTGCAGTTTTCTCCCCTTCTTTTTATTTTTTTTTTTATTTTTGAGACGGAGTTTCGCTCTTGTTACCCAGGCTGGAGTGCAATGGCGCGATCTCGGCTCACCGCAACCTCCGTCTCCTGGGTTCCTGCCTCAACCTCCTGAGTAGCTGGGATTACAGGCACGCGCCACCATGCCCAGCTAATTTTTTTTTGTCGGGGTTTCACCATGTTGACCAGGATGGTCTTGATCTCTTGACCCTGTGATCCCCCCGCCTCGGCCTCCCAAAGTGCTGGGATTACGGGCTTCAGCTACCGCGCCCGGCCAGTTTTCTCCCCTTCAAAACACTTTGTGGGCCGGACGCGGTGGCGCACGCCCGTAATCCCAGCACTTTCGAAAACCCAAGCCGGCGGATCACTTGAGGTCAGGAGTTTGAGACCAGGCTGGGAAACTCCGTGAAACCCTTCTCTACAAACAAACATACAAACATTAGCTGGGGGTGGTGGTGCGCCCCTGTAATTCCAGCCACTCGGGAGGCTAAGGCAGGAGGATCACCTGAACCTGGGAGGTTGAGGCTGCAGTCAGCCTTGATCGCGCCATTGCACCCCAGCCTGGGCGACGGCTGTGAGATCCTGTCTCAAAAAAAATAAAACCTACCACTTCCCCACGTATCATCCCAGGGTAAAGCACGCGACGGAGGGGCGAAGCCGTATTTATTTGTGGAGGCGCTCAAGTCAGAAAACCTTGAGTCTCGCTGGCCGACTCTAGGGTCTCCGAAGCCTCCACGGGGCTTTCTCCCCTCCCAAAAAGGCAAAGAACCGTTAAAAAGTTGTGCTTCCGGCACAAGCTTCCGCGCCTGCTCGGAAAAGGGGAGCGTGGACGCACAGCTCTGCTAAGGGAAGTCGCAGGGCACAATTTCCTTCATGGCAGTGGCCCGTAACCCAGAAGTGAAAGGCCGTTTCCTTCGGGCATCAGATCCCTGACCAAAGGAAGTTCCAGTTGGACGACTTTTACTCAGGGTTTCCCGAATCCTCTTTAGCTCTTCCCATCACGTTCCCTGCTTGCTGGTACACAGTCGCTGTGGCCACTTAGTTGCAACCTTCTTTGCAACTTTCCAAGGGTCCTACCTACACTCGGCCACTCTTTCCTGAAAAACACAAAAAGCAAACCTTGACCCTACGGGTCCCCATCAGGGTCAACCAGCGCTCTCCGTGAGGGGCAACGCTCCCGGGGACTTTCCGCCTAACACGGCCAGGCCGGCGCCTGCGCGGGGCGTTACCATAGAGAGGCAGCCGCCTCTCTGCTCTCGGTTTACGTTCTCTATGGTGCAGCCGGGTCGGTGGCGGTAAGGAGAAAAAGGGGGACCGCACTGCGCAGGCGCCTTCGGCGTCTCTCTCGCACTCTCGGTCTTTTTTTTTTTTTTTCTTTCTTTCTCTTTTTTTTTTTTTTTTTTTTTTTTTTTTTTTTTTTTTTTTAATCCCCGCACCAAGCGCTTAACCTCATTGGGGTGGAGGAGAAGGCGGCGGCTCTCTGGTCCGCAGCGGCAACAGTCACGAAAAACAGGGCTGTAAGTACCCGATCAGGGGGTGGAGGGTCAGACCCGAGCCCTCCCGCGGCCCCGGCCCCTCCCGCACATTGGCGGGCGCCGGGTCTGGGTGGGGGTGATGTCCAGCGCTGTCATCGGCTCTTGGGTGCACTTTGGGGGATGGGGTGGCTCTGAGGTGGGAGCCTGGCGAGGAGCGGGATGCGAGGGTTGTTTATACGGCTAGTAGGTCTCTGAGCCCAGGCTGCTTTGCAGGGGGAGGGGGTCGGCCGTGGTGTCAGTCGGGCTTTGTGTGCCCCTGTTTCCCTTTCCCAGACCCCACCCGGGCCCCCTTTTTATCCTGAGTCTCCCCTTCCGGGTGGGAGAAGCCAGCGAACCCGGGGCGCGTTTGAAAGGAGGGGAGGGGGCGAGGGAGAGAAACCCGCAACAACTAGTCGTCGGCGAGTGATGGGTGTGGAGAAAGATCCAGAGGGAAGGGGTGCCGGGAGGCGGGCGGCCAGGGTTCCTGGCCCGGGCTCCCAGCGCGGCCAGACAAAAGCTTCGCGAGCGGCGCCGACGGTGCGGCTGGCCTGATGGGATGCGCAAGGTCCCCTTGGTCCCCGGGGCCTTCGAAGAGCTTCCTTCTGAAGCTGGGAAAGCGAACAAGTGCTGAGTTAAGCCTGTGCAGCCTTCTCAACTTGCCTTTGTTGTTCTTTGGTGTTGGCAGAGACGCTCTGACGAAGATGAGTGTGTGATCTTGCACGTTAGCCTGGCTAGATACAATGGAGCTAATCAAATTTTGCTTTCCATTTTCTGAGCTGCTTGGATGAGCAAGGGGCTTTCCAGAGTTTAACTTATTACATAATATTTTTAAAATAGTTGTTTGTTTCTAAAATTAAGAAAAAACTTAGGTGGAGTCTTACAGCATGCTGTGTTGCAGCCGCTGAGTTGAGTTTCTCTGTAGTGGGGTGCGTTCGTTAAATACTGACCATTCGTAGAACCTGTGAGCTCTTTAAACATGATACTTTAATTTGTAGATGTGGCAGTGAGAGCTTCAGATTCTCTAGTCCTTTGGGAGGCGGTGATGCAGAAGACTCAGAAGCGAGAAACAGCTTCATGCTGCCATGTACCTTCCATCCTATTTGGATTCCACAGTCTGTTTTCAATTCTGCCATTAGAAATTTTTATTACTATTATTATTTATGACGTTAACTGACCTCCGATATGAGGGATCCTGGACATTGGCTGTGTTTGCCTATCAAGGGAGTGGGAGAATAGCAACACTGATGTAGAGATAATATAGATAAGTAATACAGCGCCTCAGAGTACTGAATATTATTTACTTTTTACATTTGTTAAAGATATAAATTTCAGTGATCTGGTGGTTATCTTGTAAAATTGTGTAATTGCACCTTTTTAGCGGTGGTTACTCAAATCTCAGTTTCTATAATTAATTGTTTATTATGGGCTAACTTGTACCACCATTTTAGACTTTAAAGTTTTAATTTTTATGAAGGAGTTTTCAGCTATAGGTTTTAATTCTCCCAAGTAAGGTTAACCAAAGTCAGGACTCCTTTGAAGAGACTCCGTTGGTGGTGGAGGTGTCAAATATTATATCTCTGTGTTACTACTGAATTGGCAAATACAGAAAAGGCTTTTGCTAAGTTTGCACCATAAATTTGTGTTAGAATGGAAAACCCAGATCTCCTAGTATGTCAGACTTTTGAATTAACCCACAGATTCAACTTTATTTATATAAAGAGGTAAGCATTTTTTTTAAATTGATAGCAAGTAAAAATCTGAAGCCTGGTGTATTATGCTTCCATAACTAATGGGATAGAATCTCCTAAGTGTAGTTCAGATGATAGGAACTTGCTTTTTATAGAGCAAGATTTCAGAGCCTTAAAATAGTTTGACAGGGATGTTGAGAAATGATTGGCCAGAAGAACATTAAGTTTGTCATTCAAGTGTGTTATATTTTGTTTACTGGTTTTGTTTATTGTTTTTAGTTTTAGTTTTTAAGACAGAGTTTCGCTCTTGTCATCCAGGCTGAAGTGCATGGCACCTCACTGCAGCCTCCGCCTCCCAGATTCAAGTGATTCTTTTGCCTAAGCCTCATGAGTAGCTTACAGGTACCCACAGCCACACCCAGCTAATTTTTAGAAGAGACAGGGTTTCACCGTGTTGGCCGGGCTGGTCTCCAACTCCTGACTTCTGGTGATCTGCCTGCCTTGGCCTCCCAAAGTGCTGGGATTACAGGCGTGAGCCATCGCGCCCGGCCTGTGTTTATTGGTTTTAGATTTAGATTTTTAGCTTCAGTCTTGTTTATTTTGTTTTTAGGTATTTAGTTTTTTTTTTTTTTTTTTTTTTTTTTTTGAGAGGGAGTTTCGCTCTTGTTACCCAGGCTGGAGTGCAATGGCGCGATCTCGGCTCACCGCAACCTCCGCCTCCTGGGTTCAGGCAATTCTCCTGCCTCAGCCTCCTGAGTAGCTGGGATTACAGGCATGAGCCACCATGCCCAGCTAATTTTTTGTATTTTTAGTAGAGACGGGGTTTCACTATGTTGACCGGGATGGTCTCGATCTCTTGACCTCGTGATCCACCCGCCTCAGCCTCCCAAAGTGCTGGGATTACAGGCTTGAGCCACCGCGCCCGGCCGGTATTTAGTTTTTTTTGAGACAGAGTCTTACTCTGTAGCCAGGCACCAGGCTGGAGTACAGTGGCACGATCTCGGCTCACTGCAACCTCCGCCTCCCAGGTTTAAGCAGTTCTCCTGCCTCAGCCTCCTGAGTAGCTGGGACTACAGGCACGCCACCATGCCCAGCTAATTTTTGTATTTTTAGTAGAGACAGGTTTCACCATGTTGTCCAGGATGGTCTCGATCTCTTGACCTCATGATCCGCCTGCCTTGGCCTCCCAAAGTGCTAAGATTACAGGCTTGAGCCACTGCACCCGGCATTATTCTATTTTCTTTTTTTTTTTAGACGGAGTTTCACTCTTATTACCCAGGCTGGAGTGCAATGGCGCGATCTCGGCTCACCGCCACCTCCGCCTCCTGGGTTCAGGCAATTCTCCTGCCTCACCCTCCTCAGTAGCTGGGATTACAGGCACGTGCCACCATGCCCAGCTAATTTTTTGTATTTTTAATAGAGACGGGGTTTCACCATGTTGACCAGGATGGTCTCGATCTCTCGACCTCGTGATCCACCCGCCTCGGCCTCCCAAAGTGCTGGGATTACAGGCTTGAGCCACCACGCCCGGCTATTCTATTTTCTTAAGTAGCTTAGTGTCATGATTTCTAAGTTGAGTGAGATGGTTTCTTGGGCCTAAGACTTTATAATAGAGACCCATCTATTCAATTCTATTTTTTTTTTTTTTAAATTTAGAGATGGGAGTTTCTCCTCATTGGCCAGGCTGATCCCGAACTCCTGACCTCGTGATCTGCCTGCCTCGGCCTCTCAAAGTGCTGGGATTACAGGGGTGAGCCACCGCTCTCAGCCACTGTTTTTTTTCTTTCTTTTTTTTTCAGTGTCCTTTAAATGCAATGTCTGAAACAAAATAGAAGATACGACCTGACCAAAATATACAGCTGTTTTCTTAGGGAACTGAGTCAGTGATTTTCAGACTTCATTGTGCATTCTGGCTCTGCCACTTAGCAGTGCTGTGATTTTAGGCCAGTTAAATAATCTCAGTATTTTAGCATCTTTGTCTGTAAAACAAGGGTGAGAGGAGGGCAGTGTTAATTGTAGCACCTACCTATGGGTTGTTGTCAAGATTAAATGAGATAATGTAAAGTGTTGAGGGTAGTGACTGGTATGTGTTAAGGGTAATACGTGGTGGGAGTTAATAACTATGTAGTAGTTGCGGTAATCAAGTCACTGGAATCACTTTGGGACCTTGTGAAAATACAAGCAGCCTGGCCTTACTTTATTCTCTTCCACTCAGAGAATTTGTATGGGACGTGGGTAGCCACAGTTTTAACAGTCCCCAGATGATTTTCAGATGACCCAGAGGTGGAGAACTCTGCATTCTACATTCATGATATAAGATACTGCATTAGCTTTTACAAATTAAAACTTTTAAATTCCCCAAGTAATAGATGAATAGATCTTCCTAAAAGATTCGAACAATGCAGATATAAGTAAAGGCATGGCTCCCAATTTCAGACTCCTCTGGAGAAAGGAGAAGCACCCACTTACTAGTTAGGAAAGACCCACATTTCCTTCTACACACTGTTACCCTTTTTGTAGATTTATAAGTAAATGTCTTCATAGTAGTAATAGGCAAATTTAAAAGATGAAAATGATTTTCAAAGCACTTTTACAGTCATAATCAATCTCTGTTCCTTTCTAAGTCCTATGATATGGGTAGGGGAGGTAGCATCACAGTCCTGTCAATTTGCAGATGAGAAATCAAGGCCTGCAAGGGAAATTTGCCCTGATCGATCTAGAATGAGAATTGGGCCTTCTGTCCCTCAGCCTAATGTCCTGTTCATGTGAGCCACACTGTCTCTTAGCTACATAATCTTGGCTTATATTGAAGTTGTGGCTCATGAAGTCATCTAGTCTTTTTGCCATGCCAGTAGCTGTGAAGTCAGATTTCCTCCTTTTCTTTAGTACATGCATACTTCTTTTAGAAAAATGTAATTTCTTGGATAGGAGATTATTTAAGGAAAAAAAAGAAAAAATAAAAAGTAAATTCAAGGTTTTATATTTTTGTGTATCTGTTAAGATTGATCTGTTGGGGAAAGAAATCTAGAACTGGCCTGGTGGCCATCTGATAGCATGGTGCGTTTGGGTGGGCCCGTCTTTGTTCAGGATAGCTGAGGTCAATGTAGTACTTTCCTTCACTGCTGTTCAATTAACTCTTCAGGTAGAATCAGTTAAATTTATTTATAGTCTTACTACAAAAATGTAGCAATAATACAGAAAGTTGAGAGACCAGTGGAGGAAAACCCACATTAGACCATCCCAACATGAGCTATTACTTCCCGATATGTCACTCTTTGAGACTGCCATGTGTCCATTCCTTTTTTTTTTTGAGATGTAATCTCACTCTGTCCCAGGTGGAAGCACAATGGCGCAATCTTAGCTCACTGCAACCTCTGCCTCCCAGGTTCAAGTGATTCTTCTGCCTCAGCCTCCCAACCAGCTGGAACTACCGGCGCGCACCACCACAGTCAGCTAATTTTGTGTCTTTAGTAGAGATGGGGTTTCACCATGTCAGCCAGGATGGTCTTGATCTTTTGACCTCGTGATCCACCCACCTCGGCTTCTCAAAGTGTTGGGATTACAGGTGTGAGCCTGGCATGTCTATTTTTTTTGGTAAGTAATTTTAGGTTTTGCATGTTTTGTGAATGGTTTTCTTATAATTACATAGTATATGTAATTTTAATTTTTAATTGCTTTGCCATTTTGAGTTAATATGGTAATTTTTGGTAAACCGTTTTGAGATTTTTTTTTTTTTTTTTTTTTTTTTGAGACGGGGTTTCACTCTGATGTCCAGGCTGGAGTGCAGTGGCGCAATCTCAGCCCACTATAACCTCCGCATCCTGGATTAAAGCGATTCTCCTCCCTCAGCCTCTCAAGTAGCTGAGATTACAGGCGTGCGCCACCATGCCCTGCTAATTATTGTATTTTTAGCAGATACGGGTTTTTCACCAGGTTGGCTAGGCTGGTCTCAAACTCCTGACCTCAAGTGATTCACCTGCCTCAGCCTCCCAAATGCTGGGATGACAGGTGTGAGCCACTGTGCCCGGCCTGAGATCTTTGACATGAAGTTTTTTTATTTTTATTTTTTTAAGCCAAAAGATACTTTGTCACCCAGGGTGGAGTGTTGTGGTGTGATCACAGCTTACTGCAGTCTTGACTTCCCACCTCAGCCTCCTTAGTAGCTGGGATTAGCCATGTGCATGCCACCACCTGTGCTAATTTTTATGTTTTTTTTTGTAGAGATAGGGTCCCACTATATTGCCCAGGCTGGTCTCAAACTCCTGGACTCAAGCAGTCCTCTTGCCTTACCATCCCAAAGTGCTGAGATTATAGACGTGAGTCACTGTGCCTGAGTAGTTATCATATAAAGAAGTGGGATTATTGAATTGAAGGGTACTTACGACCTTTTTTTTCTTTTTTTTTTTTTTTTTAAGAGACATAGTCTTGCTCTGTTGCCTAGGCTGCTCCAACTCCTGGGTCTAGTGATCCTCCTCCCTCAGCCTCCTGAGTAGCTGGGACTGTAGGCACACACCAGTACATCCAGTCTCATATTTATGACTATTGATAGGTATTGCTGCTAGGTAACCAAAACTTTGTACCATTTAGTAACTTTCCCAGCAATCTAAGGATATGTTAATTTCACAAAAATGTTACCAGCTTCTGGTGAATATAATTTAAGTATATATTTTGCTATTATATCTTTACATTATATATTAATATATTATTGATATATATTATATATTATATTATATATTTTGCTATTATATGTAGCTGGTGCATTATTTTTTTCACTACTTTTTGTGTTTATTAAAAAAAAAAATAAGCAATCACGATGGCCTTCAGTATGAAGAAACTGTGTGAAACTCACATTGGGTATTACATACAGGTGGTCTCTGTTGCTTCCTTGGTTTCCAATCCTGTTGTGTATAACCAAAACTATTGCGTTTCTCGATGGGCACTGCGGAAAATGCAGCCTTTGCTTCTTGGGGTAGATTGTTGTGGTTGTCCGCATCAGAATGTAATCTTACTACATTTTTGTGGCATACCTTCTAGTGTTTCTCTAAACAGTTGTGTGCTGGGCTCCTGTGTAAAATATTTAGTAATCAGAATGTCTGTGGGTGTGGGTGAGCTATCTGTTTTTTTTTTTTTTTAGCAGGTTCCCCAAGTGCTTCTGGGGCTACTACCTTTTAGCTAATTTTCTTCACAGACTGTGTCTTTCCTGTGGGTAGAGGCAGCCTCTGTTAGGAACAGTAGCTCAGACATGCTAACAGAGGCCCGTTGTATAGAGAGAATGACTTGTGTAGCAGTGCCCTTCCTAAATGAGAGTAGCTGGGTTCGTTCTTGGAACAATAAGCCAGTCTTTCCTGAGAGAGTTGAACTACATAAAAACAGCTCGTTCTCTGATGTTTTTCTGTGGTGCTGGTGGCTGTTTTATTAAGTTCTGGTAAGTCACAGTGTTCTCCCAACCCAAGCCGTATTCTGCTCAGCCTTTGGTTGACTGAAAGAAACATAGATCTATTGCCACAGTAGCCATCACCGTGTGACCGAACACACACCATTTGTCAGGCAGTTGGCTGGATGCTAGAGGTGTAGTTCTGCCGATTCTTACAGTAACATTTAAAGGCAGGTGCCATTGTCATTTTATAATGAGAGAAATCAGAGACTTGGAGAAGTTGAATACTTTGTTTATTGTCCCACAGCTGCAGAGAAGCAGAATTTGGCTTTCAAAATCTTCAGCATGCTTTTCATTTCTCTCATTTTTTTTTTTCCCCAGCTCAGGTTGTTCTTTCTTCATGAAGGTCAGTGGGCTGCCTTGGGAAAAGGTCTGCTCCCACTATCTGGCGGCATCTGGAAACCACTCACTAGTCAGGAGGGATGTAGAGATGCAGACTTCCCATCAGGGTTTCCATGAGGATTGTATCAGATGACTGTACCGTCCCTTTAGATTTGAGTTCCTGATATGAAATCTAACCTTAGACAGTCCAGTTAACTGAAGACCTGATAAAGTTTTTTTCTTTTTTAAAAAATTTTTTATTTATTTAATTTATTTTTTATTTTGACACGGAGTTTTGTTCTTGTTGCCCAGCCTGGAGTGCCGTGGTACAGTCTCGGCTTATTGCAACCTCAGCCTCCGGGGTTCAGTGATTCTCCTGCCTTAGCCTCCTGAGTAGCTGGGATTACAGGCGCCCGCCACACACCCAGCTACAAGTTTTTTTCTTTTAAGTGTTTTAGTGTTTTAAAATATGCATAACTTAAAATTGTCCATTTAAACCTTTATTTTCTTTTTGGAGATGGAGTTTTGCTCTTGTTGCCCAGGCTGGAGTGTGATCTAAGCTTGCTACAGTCTCTGCCTCCTGGGTTCAAGTTATTCTCATGCCAGAGCGTCCTGAGTAGCTGAGATTACAGGCATGAGCCACGCTTGGCTAATTTTGTATTTTTTTTTTTTTTTTTTAGTAGAGACTGGGTTTCACTGTGTTGATCAGACTGGTCTCAAACTCCTGACCTCAGGTGATCCACCTGCATCGGCTCCCAAAGTGTTGGGATTACAGGTGTGAGCCATTGTGCCTGGCCTAAAATTTATTATTATTATTATTATTATTATTATTTTGAGATGGAATCTAACTCTGTCACCCAGGCTGGAGTGCAGTGGAGCGATCTCAGCTCACTGCAACCTCCACACCCCCCCAACCCTGGGTTCAAGCGATTCTCCCGCCTCAGCCCCCAAACTAGCTGGGATTATAGGTGCCTGCCACTGTGCCTGCTAATTTTTGTATTTTTAGTAGAGACAGCGTTTCACCATCTTGGCCAGGCTGGTCTTGAACTCCTGACCTTGTGATCCACCTGCCTCAGCCTCCCAAAGTGCTGGGATTACAGGCATGAGCCACTGTGCCTGGCCTTAAAATTTGATTATGTTTTTAGAGACAAGATCTCACTGTATTGCCCAGGCAGATCTCAAACTCCTGGGCTCAAACAGTCTGTCCACCTGTGTCTCCCAAAGTGTTGGGATTACAGATATAAGCCACTGCCCTTGACCTGAAAATTTGTTAACTAGCTATATAGATTCTGGTAACTGAATTTTGAATTGGGAAATATACTCATTTTAGAGGTTTTTTGTATGTCTAGATATTGCCTTTTCTTTTTTGACAAATGCTTAGTTTCAAAAATTACTTTGAGTTCGAGCAATGAGTATATATTACTTTTTGAACACAAAATTAAACAGCGTTAGAAAATTCTTGTCTAGAAATTCCAGAATTTAACTAGTGAAGTCTCTGATCTTTCTCTCTGAATCTGTATTATTATATTTCCCTCCATCACACTCCTTAATGTTGAGTAGTGGCTAATGTTACTTGCCCTAAGAGATCAGACCTCCCTGGGGAGTCCATTTTGTAATCTCCAGTCCAGATGTCAGTGAAGGGAAAGATTAAGCTTGAAGGTTGGCCTTTGCTTTTTGTTTTCCAGCAAATTTTGATCCTTAAGTATTTTTTAGTATCTTGTTATGTAAAGACTTTTATTATCTGAGATGTTGGTTATTCATCTGTTGTCTTTTTTAGAAGATATTTATTATTGATAGTAGAAACAAAGGAAGGAATTATTTTATTGTTTTTAGTTCCAGGCAATATAACAACATCAGAGAGGTCAGAGCAAATACGGTATTTCATATGTTTTTCAGATAATTGTCACTCAATAGAGTGATGTTTTTCTTTCTCTTTCTTTTTCTTTTTTTTTTTTCTTTTTTTTTGTTTTTGTTTTTGAGACGGAGTTTCGCTCTTGTTACCCAGGCTGGAGTGCAATGGCGCGATCTCGGCTCACCGCAACCTCCGCCTCCTGGGTTCAAGCAATTCTCCTGCCTCAGCCTCCTGAGTAGCTGGGATTACAGGCACACGCCACCATGCCCAGCTAATTTTTTGTATTTTTAGTAGTGATGGGGTTTCACCATGTTGACCAGGATGGTCTCGATCTCTTGACCTTGTGATCCACCCGCCTCGGCCTCCCAAAGTGCTGGGATTACAGGCGTGAGCCACCGCGCCCGGTGCTCTTTCTTTTTCTTTCTTTCTTTCTTTCTTTTCTTTCTTTCTCTCTCTCTTTCTTTTCTTTCTTCTCCTCCCTCCCTCCCTCCCTTCCCTCTTTTCTTTTCTGAAATGTAATCTTACTTTGTTGCCCAGGTTGCAGTGCAGTGGTGTGATCATAGCTCACTGCTGCCTAGAACTCCTGGCTTCAAGTGATCCTCCTGCCTTGGCCTCCTAAAGTGCTGGGATTGGATTATAGGAGTGAGCCACAGTGCCTAGCTCTCCAAGAGAGTGATTTGACAAGAGTTTAAACTTCCTCAGTAGGAAGCATGATTTATGCCAGGGAGAGTAGAAAGGAAAGATGCCAACTATTTTTTACTACCTCCGTCCTTCTTTATGGAGAAGTTGGGCTGGTATGTATCTCAATCTGTAGCTATCGCTATACTTTTGGGCACATCTTTTGTCTAAAAAGTTTGAGACGAGAAGCATTCTTTCCATTTAATAAATTACCCTCCAGGCATGGGATCCTATTCTGAGGAAGTTGGTCCTCTAAAAGATACTCTGATGTGAGCTGTCTGGGCTTACTGCTGATGGGGTGTACCTGTTGGGAGTGATTGGCATACCAGGCAGATTTCCTGTGGTCTGTGACTGCGTTTCTAAAGTAAACATAGTGGGAAAAGCTTGCCATTTTCTCTTTCTTTTCAGAACATGCAGTAGATTTCTGAAGTGGCCAAAGGAGGATTTTATTGGACAAAGGGACAGTATTTAGTTTAATTGTAGACTTACTGATTTTATGGAGTCATGAAAGAAGGACTAAGCACTGGGAGATTAGAAGTATCTCATTGTAATCATCTGTGTAGACCTCTTTTGGGGTGGGGTAGGGAGACTGGAAGGGATGCAGAAAGGGTGTACACAAGGCATTAATGAGAAATGGGTCTAAAAACAAAGTCTTTAATAAAATGGCTGACATTAAAATAAGAGTGTTATTCTAGGGTATATCCTAGGTAATTACTAGAGATTGAACAAACTGGAGACCTTGATCAAAATCTTCATTCAACAAGCTTTGCTGTTAGGCTTACAGGCAGAGAGAAAGGCTCTCAAGCCTTGTTCCCAAACTGCTCCATGCCTAAGAGGGAAGGTAGACAAGTGGTGGTTATTATTCTGTGTATTAAGCCTGCTGCTATGGGAAAACTGAAGACGAAGGGGATTTTATTCTGGGACTGGGGGAAGAGATGTGGTCCCTTCCTGTTTTGACCTGAAGGATGTGAGGCTGTGAACCAGGTGCACACTTTCCTGGTGGGGTACTTCGGGGTCTGTTTTGTGGTCTTCTATTTTTGAGAGAGCAGTCTTGGCTGGGGACCTAGCTTGTGAGTGTAAGACAATTAGATTGACTTTGGCTATAGTAATGTCATGTTCTCATTTGGTGAAGTGGCCACAGATAAGGGGCAAAAAAGCACTCTTGCTGAGAAAAGGCTGTTGAAACTAACATGTTGTGGAGAGTCCTAGATGTTGATGAAATCAGGACTCTTGTATTTTCAAATTTTTACTTGAATTAAAAACTGGTCAGTGATTCAGTTTTGGAATTTGTTGGACAGGGGTTAGGAAATTTGTTGCTATTGCATTTGCTTCTGAATATTGATGGCATTATTAATATTTTACATTGTAGTTACAAGTTTATTATGTGTATTATTGAACATAGAAGTTTTAAGAAGACATCTAGATCCCCTAGGTGTCTTCTTAAAACTCGTATGTTCAATAATACACATAATAATAATGCATCTTTTTTTATTACGAGTAAATGTAAGTGTATTATAGTTACATGAGAATTCTCTTCATCTTGCTTAAATTATCTAGAAGTGAGAAATAGGACTATTGGTGAAATGCATGAAATTTTTCTATTATAAACTATTTTTTGAACAGGTAATATATACACATGAATTAAAAGTTTAAGTTTCTCTCCTATCTTGTCTGCCATCCATCCAGTTTCTTGCCCTGGAGGCACCAATATTATTAAATATGTTTGTGAAAAAAAAAGCACACATACACAGACACACACATATACTTATGTATATACACACATATATACATATGTATACACACATACCTCCGTTTTTATACAGATGGTGGCTGATTATAGACTACTCTTGCATTTTGCCTTTTTTAAACTTAATGTATCTTGGAAATCATTCTATGTCAGTACATTAAAGACTTTTTCCTTTTTTTAATTGAATAGTGTGACTGAATAGTATGCTGTTGTATGGCATACCATGACTTCCTGAGTCCTCTAATGATGAACATTTAGTTTTTTTTTTTGAGACGGAGTTTCGCTCTTGTTACCCAGGCTGGAGTGCAATGGCACGATCTCGGCTCACCGCAACCTCCGCCTCCTGGGTTCAGGCAATTCTCCTGCGTCAGCCTCCTGAGTAGCTGGGATTATAGGCACGCGCCACCATGCCCAGCTAATTTTTTGTATTTTTGGTAGAGACGGGGTTTCACCATGTTGACCAGGTTGGTCTCGATCTCTTGACCTTGTGATCCACCCGCCTCGGCCTCCCAAAGTGCTGGGATTACAGGCTTGAGCCACCGCGCCCGGCGAACATTTAGTTTTATGTAATCTTTTGCATTTATAAACAATGCTGCAAATAATAATCTATAATATATTATTTTGCACATATATGAATAAATTAATTCCCAGAAATTGATGTTTTGGGTTTAAGGTTATGTGTCTTAACATTGATATTAATATATTTTGCCAGAGTGTTCACCTTGGAGATTTTACAGAAATTCAACCTGCAATACAAGATATGTTTTCGTTTGTTTTTTGAGACAAAGCACTATTGCCCAGGCTGGGTAGCTAGGACTGCAGGTGCAGGTACATACTACCATGCCTGGCTGATTTTGTATTTATTTTATTTTATTTTATTTTTTTGAGATGAGGTCTTGTTTTGTCGCCTGGGCTGGAGTGCAGTAGCGTGATCTGGGCTCACTGCAGCCTCGGCCTCCCAGGTTCAAGCAGTTCTCCCACCTCAGCCTCCTGAGTGGCTGGGATTACAGGGGCATGCCACCACACCTGGCTAATTTTTGCATTTTTACTAGTGACAGGGTTTCACCATGTTGGCCAGGCAGTCTCAAACTTTTGACCTCGGGTGATCCACCCGTCTTGGTCTCCCAAAGTGCTGGGATTACAGGCATGAGACACTGCACCTGGCCTGATTTTTGTGTGTTTTTTTGTAGAGATGTGATCTCACTATGTTGCCCAGGCTGTTCTTGAACTCATGAGCTCAAGTGATCTTCCTACCTTGGCCTCCAAAAGTGCTGGGATTACAGGTGTGAGCCACTGTGCCTGGCCTGAGATATGTATTTTAAAAATACATTTAAGTAATTTCGGGGCAGGTGTGATGGCTCACGCTTGTAATGCCAGTACAGTGGGAGGCTTAGACAGGCAGAACACGAGGTCAAGAGATCAAGACCATCCTGGCCAATGGTGAAACCCCATCTCTACTAAAAATACAAAAAATAGCGGGGCGTGGTGGCGCGCGTCTCTGTAGTCCCAACTACTTGGGAGGTTGAGGCAGGAAAATCACGTGAACCCAGGAGACGGAGGTGGCAGTGAGCTGAGATTGCGCCAGTGTACTCCAGCCTGGCGACAGAGTGAGACTCTGTCTTAAAACAGCAACAAAAAAAGTAATTTCAAAATGGCATAGAAACATGTCATTGTCGTTTTCTGAATTAAAACATGACTATAGTTCAGTGATCAAAGCTAACTGAGCACTTTTCTTCTCATTTCTGGTTTTTTTTTTAGACATAATTTTGCTCCTGTCGTCCAGGCTGGAGTACAATGGCATGTTCTTGGCTCACTGCAACCTCCGGCTCCTGGGTTCCAGTGATCCTCCTGCCTCAGCCTCTCGAGTAGCTAGGATTACAGGTGTGTACCACCATGCTTAGCTAATTTTTATATTTTTAGTAGAGATAGGGTTTCATCATGTTGGCCAGACTGGTCTTGAACTCCTGACCTCAGGTGTTCCACCCACCTTGGCCTCCCAAAGTGCTGGGATTACAGGCATGAGCCACTGTGCGTGGCTAATTTTGTATTTTTAGAAGGGGTTTTGCCATGTTGGCCAGGCTGGTCTCAAACTCCTGATCTCAGATGATCTACCCACCTTGGCCACCCAAAGTGCTGGGATTATAGGCATGAGCCACCATGCTTGGCCTCTTCTCATTTCTTGTTTGCTTTTTTATTTTGACTTGGCAAGAATTTTGTGATAGGATGAGCAGGAATAAGCTTTGTCTCCTTGTAGGCGTTATTAATACCGCCTTCTAGAGATGAGTACTAGCTACAGAAGGTTTACTGAATAATTGTTTCTCTCTCTCTCTCTCTCTCTGTGTGTGTGTGTGTGTGTGTGTGTGTGTGTGTGTGTCTTTCCGGTATAGTGATCTACAAAACTTTCTATGTTTTTCAATTCATGTAGTGTAATAATCCCAGGACTTTGGGTGGCTGAGGTGGGTCGATCACCTGAGGTCCGGAGTTCGAGACCAGCCTGGCCAACATGGTGAAACCCTGTCTCTACTAAAAATGCAAAGTTAGGTGGGCATGATAGCGTGCACCTATAATACCAGCTACTCAGGAGGCTGAGGCAGGAGCATTGCTTGAACCTGGGAGGTGAAGGTTGCATGAGCTGAAATTGTGCCACTGCACTCCAGCCTGGGTGACAGAGTGAGACTCCATCTCAAAAAAAAAAAAAAAGGAAGACACAGTAATAACATTTTGGTGTGTTCTCATCCATACATTTTCTATGTATGAAGCATATAAATAAATACTTTTAATTTTATAAACAAAAATGGTATCATTGTTGTTTTCTAGTTTGCTTTTGTTTGTTTTCTGTTTTAGGTGGAGTTTTGCTCTTGGTACCCAGGCTGGAGTACAATGGTGCGATCTTAGTTCACTGCAACCTCTGCCTCCCAGGTTCAAGAGATTCTCCTGCCTCAGTCTCATTAGTAGCTGGCATTACAGATACCTATCGCCACCTCCTGCTAATTTTTGTATTTTTAGTACAGACCGGGTTTCACCATGTTCGCCAGGCTGGTTTTGAACTCCTGACCCGCCTGGACCTCCCAAAGTGCTGGGATTACAGATGTGAGCCATCACGTCTGGCCTAGTTTGCTTTTCTAGTTGTTTTCTAGCTTGCTTTTTTTCACTGAAATGATTGTGGATTTTACAGGCAAGTAAGAACAAATCTTTTATCGTCATTCTTGGTAACTGAATGGTATGCTGTTGTTTAGATGTATGTAATTTATTTCCAATTCCCTGTTCTTTAATGTTTATGTTATTAAAAAAGGATGACCAAAACAAAGAAAAAAAAAGAATTAAGAAAAGGATGACCAGCTGCAATGAACAACTTTGTATGTATATTTTAGTATACTTTTTTTTTTTCGAGATGTAGTCTTGCTGTGTCAGGAGCTAATGCACTCAGCCCATTTTAGCATTCTTGACAAATTATTTCCTTAGATGCATTCTTAGATTTCAACTGGTTGGATGAAAGATGTTGCCAAATTGTCTTATATATTATTACGTTTTATTCTCATCAGCAGTGTATTATAGTGTTTATTTGATTACATACAATTACATTCTTTCTTTCTTTCTTTTTTTGAGATGGTGTGTTGTTTGGTCACCCAGGCTGGAGTGCAGAGGTGTGATCTTGACTCACAGTGACCTCTGCCTCCCGGGTTCAAGTGATTCTCATGCCTCAGCATCAGGAGTAGCTGGGGTTACAGGAGTGTGCCACCATGCCTGGCTAATTTTTTGTATTTCTAGTAGAGACAGGGTTACACCATATTAGCCAGGCTGGTCTCGAATTCCTAGCCTCAAGTGATCCACCCGTGTTGGGCTCCCAGAGTGCTGGGATTATAGGTGTGAGCCATCACACTCAGCTTCAGACACATTCTTAAGTGACCTTTTTCGAAAATGCAGGACTAGAGTGATGGTTAGGTCTTTTGGTATGTTAGGGAAAACCGTGTTAATGTTGAATAGGAATAAGTTCATATTGGAAAAATATTGAGGCAATTGCAATTCATTTTGGAAATTGAGCTGCTGTATGTGGTACAGCTCAGTATATACTAACATTGTTAACGCACAGATCTCTTTTTGCGCTTTTCTTTTGGAATTTTTTTTTGTAAATCCGTAAAAATAAATACAAAAATTTCATTATAGGAATAGCAGTGTCATACTATAGCTTATCTGAGAAATATAGCAAGTTTTTGTTAGGTATAAGCTTAGTAAGGTACAGACAAAGTATATGAGCTTGAAATATGATTCAATAGTGGTGGACAGGGTATGAAATTTCATAGTATTTCACAGAATGTAAAATTATATACATGTATAAAATTGTATGTTTTATGGGAATGCATGTGATGGTTCTTTCTCTTCATTTATTCTTTGTGGATCACTTGCTTAGTATGCAGTGCTGTGCCAGGTACTAGTTGTTCCTCTGTATTCAAGCTTTCCGGCTCTTACTTTGAGAACATGTATCTTTGCTTTGTAGGTATTTTCCCTAAGTTACGTGTATGTCTAAAGTACTCAGAGATACGTGTCTGTTGTTGGTGAGAAGGAGGTGATTTTGGTGAAAATAGCCCTGGATTTTGATTTAGAAAGCAAAGTTCAAATCTTGGTTCTGGCTAGGTGCAGTGGCTCACATCTGTAATCCCAGTGTTTTGGGAGACCCAAGTGGGAGGATCACTTGAGGCCAGGAGTTCAAGACGAGCATGGGCAACATAGCAAGACCTCATCTCTACAAAACAAAACAAAACAAAACAAAACACAAAACAAAACAGGAATCAAAAGAAAGTAGCATTTGTATGATCACTTAATACATTGGAAGGTACTGTTTCAAATATGAAGTAACTATGCTTATTTTATTGATGAAATGAGAGCCAAATTATAAACTATTGGTGTATTGATTCTTTATAGCTTGACTTCTTTATTTAATAACAGAGAAAGACTTGTCTTGTTTTTAAATCCTCAGCCTCCTTATACCTTCTGTCTTCACATTAAATATCCAGGAGTTAATAGAGTTTTTTTTTCACCTGAGTATAACCTAACTCCTTTGGGAAATTTGGGATGGCCATGTCAGCTGTCGTACTATATCAAATGACATATCAGATGTTCTCCTCTCTCCTTTTTTTTTTTTTTGAGATGGAGTCTCGCTCTGTCGCCAGGCTGGAGTGCAGTGGCATGATCTCGGCTCACTGCAACCTCTGCCTCAGGGGTTCAAATGATTCTCCTCCCTCAGCCTCCCAAGTAGTTGGGACTACAGGCATGCACCACCATGTACAGCTAATTTTTGTATTTTTGATAGAGACAGGGTTTCACCATGTTGACCAGGATAGTCTCAATTTCTTTTCTTCTTCTTCTTTTTTTTTTTTTTTTGAGATGGAGTCTTGCTCTGTTGCCCAGCTGGAGTGCAGTGGCACTATCTCGGCTCACTGCAACGTCCACCGCCTGGGTTCAAGGGATTCCCCTGCCTCAGCTTCCTGAGTAGCTTGGACTACAGGCATCCGCCACCATACCCGGCTATTTTTTTTTTGTATTTTTAGTAGAGACAGACACAGGGTTTCACCATGTTGGCCAGGATGGTCTCGATTTCCTGACCTTGTGATCCACCCACCTCGGCCTCCCAAAGTTCTGAGATTATAGGCATGAGCCACCATGCCTGGCCCATTCTCTTTTCTTCTTATTCACCTGAGTCTGGGGATTTTTCTGTTTCTGGAATTTCTTAGAAAATCTCTCAGCAGGCTGGGTGCAGTGGCTCACGTCTGTGATCCCTGTACTTTGGGAGGCCAAAGTGGGCAGATCACCTGAGGTCAGTAGTTCTAGACCAGCTTGGCCAACATGGTGAAACCCTGTCTATACTAAAAATACAAAAATTAGCAGGGCATGGTGGCAGACGCCTGTAATCCCAGATACTTGGGAGGCAGGAGGATCACTTGAACCTGGGAGGCGGAGGTTGAAGTGAGCCAAGATTGTTCCACTTTACTGCAGAGAGAGATTCTCTTCTCAGAAAAAAAAAAAAAAGAAAGAAAATCTCTAAAGCTAGCATATAAGCTCCTTTGTGCTTAGCTTTTTAGTGGATTTCACTGCAGGAAACCAACTCTTCGTTTGTTACTAGAAACATTTTTGTTTTTGAAGGGAGACTTGCTTTTCATTTGTACGTGCACGTGGAATACTTAGTATAGAAAGTGGGGGATAAAATCAATATTTAAGATTTAAATAATTGACAGATTTTTTTTTTTTTTAAACCTGGTCTAGATGCAGGCAAATTTTTAAATCATTAAGGGGCAGACATTTATAGAACATCCCTTCCAATATAGCAGGATGCACATCGTTCTGAAGTATACATGGAACACTTCAGGATAGACCATATGTTATGCCATAAGAAAAACCTCAATTAATTTAAAGAATAGAAATCATGGTATGTTCTCTGACCATAATGGAATGAAATTAGATATCAATAACAGAAGGAAATTTGGGAAATTCAAAGATATGTGGAAATTCAGCTACACACACTGAAATCACCAATGATTCCAAAAGAAAGCCACAGGAAAATTGGAAAATACTCCGAGATAAATGAAGACAAAATATTTTCCTATCCTGATGATGATGGTTGCACGACAATGTGAATGTACTTTATACCACTGAATTAATTATATGTTTTAAAATAGTTAAAATGGCAAATCTTATGTATGTTTTACCACAGTTGAAAACAAAAAACCCTGGGCCAGGTGCAGTGGCTCATACCTGTAATCCCAGCATTTTGGGAGGCCAAGGTGGGCGGATCGCCTGAGGTCAGGAGTTCAAGACCAGCCTGGCCAACATGGTGAAACCCTATCTCTACTAAAAATAAAAAAAATTAGCTGGGTGTGGTGGTGGGTGTCTAGCTACTTGGGAGGCTGAGACAGGAGCTAATAGCTTGGACCCAGGAGGTGGAGGTTGCAGTGAGCCCAGATCACGCCACTGCCCACTGCATTCCAGCCTGGGTGGCAGAGTGAGAATCCATCTGACAAAACAAGAAGGAAAAAATCCCCTGACATTCACTTTTCAAAAATAAATGTTTATTGAGGGCCTACTATGCTTCATGCAAAAAACAAAGCAATCTATCATAAGTTAAGAAATAGAGCAAAAGCAGTTTCCAGAGGGAAATTTACAGCTATAAATGGTTGTATTAAAAAAAGAAGAAAGAGATCAAATCCATAACCTAATCTTCCACCTTAAAGAAACTAGTAAGAGGAGAACATACTAAATCCAAAGTGAGCAGAAGGAATAAAATAATAAAAAACTAGATTGGAAATAAATGAAATAGAGGGAAAAAAATGTAGGGAAAAACAATAAAAAAATAGGTTCTTTGTAAGCATCAACAAAATTGACAAACCTTGAGCTAGATGAATAAATTAATAAAATGAGGAATGAAAGAAAGGACGTCACTGTTGACCTTACATGGAAAATAACAACGATTATAAGGAAATATGGCCAGGTATGAGGGTGCCCGCCTGTAATCCCAGCACTTTGGAAGGCCGAGGTCGGTAGATCACAAAGTCAAGAGATTGAGACCATCCTGGCCAATATGGCGAAACCCCATCTCTAGTAAAATTAAAAAAATTAGCCGGGCATGGCGGCGTGCGTCTGTGGTCCCAGCTACTCAGGAGGCTGTGACAGGAGAATTGCTTGAACCCAGGAGGCGGAAGGAGATTGTGCCATTGCACTCCTGGGCAACAAGAACGAAACTCTGTCTCAGAAAAAAAAAAAATAAAGAGAAATATTAGGATCTATTTTAGGCCAACAAGTTGGATAACATGTGAAATGTAAGCATTTTTTGCAAGACACAACTGAGATTGACTCCAAAAGAAATAGAGAATCTTTTTTTTTGTTTGTTTGTTTGAGATGGAGTCTTGCTCTGTCGCTTAGGGTGGAGTGCAGTGGCGTGATCTTGGCTCACTGCAACCTCCTCCTCCTGGGTTCAAGCCATTCTCTTGCCTTAACCTCCCGAAGAAATAGAAAATCTGAATAGACTGATAACAAAGAGCTTGAATTAACAATCAAAAAGCCCCCACAAAAAAGCTCAGGCCCAAATGACTTTGTGTTTTGTGATTCTACCAAATATTTAAAGAAAGATTGGCACAATTCTTCACACTTTCAAAATAAAGAAAAGGGATGACTTTCCAGTTTATCCTTTTGCAGAAACTGACAAGCTGATCTTAAAATTCTTGTAGAAATGCAGGGAACCCAGAATTGCCAAAACAGTCTTGAAAAAGAACAAAATTGGAGGACTTTGATAACTTACTACAAAGTTACAGTAATTGAGACAATCTGATACTGACTTAAAGATAGACATACAGATCCATGGACTAGAATGAGAATCTAGAACTAAACCCTTCCATTTATGGTCATTTGGTTTTCAACAAAGTGCAAGGGCAGTTAAGTGGATAAAGAATAGTCTTTTCAACAAATTATGGGTGGTACAAGTTGATACCCACATAACAAAAGAAGGAATTTGGACCCTTACCTCACTTATATATATAAATTCAGAATTCATCATAGACCTAAATGTAAGATCTGAAACAATAAAACTCAGGCTGAGCCTACTGGCTCACACCTGGAATCCCAGCACTTTGGGAGGCCAAGGTAGGAAGATCACTTGAGCCCGGGAATTTGAGACCAGCCTGGGCAACATAGTGAGACACCATCTCTGTTAAAAAAGGAAAAAAACACCTCTTAGAAGAAAACGTTGTTGTAAATCTTCATGCCCTTATATTAGACAATGTTTCTTTATTTTTGTTTGATACAAGGTCTCACTGCAGCCTCCACTTCGACTTCGACTTGTTGCTGGGCTCAGGGATCCTCTTACTTCAGCCTCTCAAGTGGCTGGGACCACAAGCATGTACCACCACACTCAGCTGATTTTTGAATTTTTTGTAGAGATAGGGTTTTGTTATCTCTACAAAAGGTAGGGTTTTGCTATCTCTGTCTCTGGTTTGACCAGCATTGCCCAGACTGGTCTCAAACTCGTGAGCTCAAGCAGTCTGCCAGCCTCAGCCCCCCAAACCTGTTGGGATAGGTGTGAGCGACCGTGCCTGGCGTTTTCAGTATGGCACCTAAAACATAGGCACCAAAAGAAAAAGAGATAAATTGATCTTGATCTTCATTAAAATGGAAAACTTTTTTTTTTCCAGTGACACCATCAAGACAACCCAGAATGAGAAAAAATATTTGCTTGTCATATATCTGATAAAGGACTTTTATCCAAAATATATTTTATTTTTTTTATTTATTTTTTTGAGACGGAGTTTCACTCTTGTTACCCAGGCTGGAGTGCAATGGCGCGATCTCGGCTCACCGCAACCTCCGCCTCCTGGGTTCAGGCAATTCTCCTGCCTCAGCCTCCTGAGTAGCTGGGATTACAGGCACGCGCCATCATGCCCAGCTAATTTTTTGTATTTTTAGTAGAGACGGGGTTTCACCATGTTGACCAGGATGGTCTCGATCTCTTCACTTCGTGATCCACCCGCCTCGGCCTTCCAAAGTGCTGGGATTACAGGCTTGAGCCACCGCGTCCAGCCTACCATTTTTCTAATTGTAATAATAAAAGTAATATATATTGATCATAGAAAAAATTGAGAAAACACAAGAAAACACAAAGATAATGTTAAGGGACTTGTAATTTTATCAGCTAGAAGTTACCCAATGTTAATGATTTTATTTTGTTGTGACCTGCTTTTTTTTTTTTTTTTTTTTTTGAGACGGAGTTTCGCTCTTCTTACCCAGGCTGGAGTGCAATGGCGCGATCTCGGCTCACTGCAACCTCCGCCTCCTGGGTTCAGGCAATTCTCCTGCCTCAGCCTCCTGAGTAGCCGGGATTACAGGCATGCGCCACCATGCCCAGCTAATTTTTTGTATTTTTAGTAGAGACGGGGTTTCACCATGTTGACCAGGATGGTCTCGATCACTTGACCTCATGATCCACCCGCCTCGGCCTCCCAAAGTGCTGGGATTACAGGCTTGAGCCACCGCACCCGGCCTGGTCCCCACCTTCTTAAGGCTGACAGTCCTGTTGGAAAATCAGACAGTAAATACATGGTAGAATTGTACCTTAAGTACTTGAAAGTAAAGAACAGCATGCAGTGACAAGGGAGCCCCCCTAGAATGGACTTCCAGTGAGTCTCTGAGGAGGGAGCATTTAAGCTGAAGCCTGAAAGACGAACGAGGTAGCTGGGCCAATATTTTTATTTTATTTATTTATTTATTTTTGCAGAAGGAACAACGTAAGCGAAAGCTCTGAAGTAGTAAAGAGTTTGGAACCAAAAGGAGGCCAGTGTATATGACTAGAGCTCAGAGGTATTTGGCTTGGAGACACAAATTTGGGAGACATCAGTTTATAGGCATGGAAATGGTTGCTGGTTATTTTGGAGTGAGCAGCATGAGAGGACAAGGGGCACTGGACTGAGCCCACCAACAGAGATCTGGAAGGTGGGTAGAGATAGTTGCGTAGATGCAACCAGAGAAGTAGTAAGGAGGCACGAGCATTTGTTTTCACACAAGTAGGGAATTTTTCAAGAAGGAAGGGGTGATCAACTTGGGATTGCTGCTGAGTGGTACAGTTTAAGTACAGAAAAGTCTTCCTTGGATTGCCAGCATGGCTGTCACTGGTGCTCCTGGCAAGAGCTGCTCTTGTGAAGTGAGTGGGTGAAGCCAGCTCAGAGGGTCTGTGGAGGGAGCAGGAAGTGTATCAGTGGAGCTGCCTGGCGTAGACAACGGCTTAAAGAAGCTTCACTGTTGATGGTGTCGTGGATGAAAGGCATGTGAGCTCAAGAGAGGGCCTTTGTAAGATGAGTGATTTAGAGGACATTTACAAGCTGCTGGGAATGAGCTAGCAGAGGAGAGATTGCTGATTCCTGGGAGCAGACAACTGGAAGGTTAAAGGTCTGAGGAGGCAGGAAGGAGGAGGAATTGTCATCTGTCTGGGTGCTGAAACCACTAAGGAAGCTGAGAGGAGATAGGGAGGGAGCCAGGGAGGCTGGAGTGGGAGCCTTCAGTGGAACACGGGGAGGGGTCTGTGACTGACAAATGAAAGCTGGGCCTACCCCAGTGCTGAGCTCTGCTTGGTGCTGCTGAGCTCTGCTTGGTGCTGAGCTGCCCTGTGCTTGGTGGTAGATTCAGTGTTCTTGCAATTCCCAGTTGAAGCATGACTGAGTTCCCTCAGGCAGAGTTTTATCTTCCTTCCTCTTCTACCCACAGCACTTTCTACAAACTTCTGGTTTAAGACTTGTCTCCATACTATTGTGACTGCGTTTGTTTCTTTCCTCTTTCAGGCAGTGACCTTCTTGAAGGCCTTGATGAAGTCTTTACTTTCTGTGATTTTTAGTAGTCAGCATCGTTCAATACCTGTCAGAGTAAATGATTGTTCACCGAGTGAATGTGTGGGCCTCAAAAGGAGTGGGACAGTGGGAGGGAGGCAAAGAAGGAAAGGACAGAAGGACAGGGAGACTGAGCACAGACCTGCTGGCAGGGCATGGCAGCACCTCTGTCTTTCTTCCTTTCTGATCTTACTGTAATTGTTTCAGAAATCTTCCTCATGCAAAAAAGATTGTCCTATTGATAGAAACATGCTGACTCAGTGTAAGTAAATCCTGCTAACTTCTGGCTCGAAACTATCATACCTTCCTCCAGAACTGGCTTTAAAGTATCATACCGTCTTTGAACATAATTTCCACGGAGATCTTTTTTAATGTGGTTATTGATTAACTCGTGCTGGTAATTTAATTGCTTCTTGATACTTTGGTATAGAATATTATTAAAGCTTCTTGAGTTCCTTATTTATGATTTGACTTCATGTTTCCTAATTTTCTCTTTCTTATGCCCCACATGCTGTAGCTGAAACATTTTCTTGTTTCAGTTAGTAAGTGCCCATACTTTGAACTTTGAATTAAGTTATAGTATAGTGAAAAGAACACAAACTTTGGGGCCAAGCAGATCTGGTTTTGAATTATTGCTTGACAGTTGTTAGTTTTAAAACCTTAGGCAGGTTTTATTTGTTTGTTTTTGGTTTGACTTATTTATTTTTTGAGATGGAATCTTGCTTTGTTGCCCAGGCTGGAGTGCAGTGGCGTGATCTCAGCTCACTGCAACCTCCACCTCCCGGGTTCAAGTGATTCTCCTGCCTCAGCCTCCCGAGTAGCTGGGATTACAGGTGTGTGCCATCACACCTGGCTGATTTTTGTATTTTTAGTAGAGATGGGATTTTGCCATGTTGCCAGGCTGGTTTTGAACTTCCACATGCCTAGGCCTCGCAAAGTGCTGGGATAACAGGTCCTGACCTGTTTTTGTTTTTTTAAACTAACCGTTCTGAGCTGCATTTCCATATCTTCAAAATAAGAGTAGTAATGTCTGCTTATCTCACAGGTATCTCACTGTGTCTGCCTTACCAGACTTCACCTCCTTCATTTCGCTTATGCTGTTTTTCCTTAAGTGGCATAACTTTTTTCTTTTTTTTTTGAGATGAAGTCTCATTCCCGTTTTCAGGGTAGCATGCAATGGCGCTATCTCAGCTCATTGCAACCTCTACCTCCTGGGTTCAAGCGATTTTCCTTCCTTAGCTTCCCAAGTAGCAGGGATTAAAGGCGTGTGCCACTGTGCCCAGCTAATTTTTGTATTTTTGGCAGAGATGGAGTTTCACCATATTGGTGGCCAGGCTGGTCTCTAACTCCTGACCTCAGGCAACCCATTCTCCTTGGTCTCCCAAAGTGCTAGGGTTACAGACGTGAGCCACCGTGCTCGGCCACCGTAACTATTGAATGCACATCTTAGTCACATTTTAACACAAAGCTCAAGCTGAGTCTTGTTTATATGGTTTTGACTCCGCATTCCAGGCTTTCTTGATCCATTCTCGTCTCTGAATTTTTATAGTACTTATTCACATTCCTTATTTGGCAGGTACAGTATTTTACTTGTTAAATCTACTAATTGTACATCTTATGTTTATGTTGAACTCTTAACCTTGACAAGCCTTTTATGTGTATGTATGTCTTGTTCTCTCCAAATATGTTGGAAGCTTTCTTTTTTTGTTTCTTGAGAGAAATAATGGTGTTATTTTATTGCTTTGCCCTTTTTAAAAAAATTTAATTGTACTTTAAGTTCTGGGGTACGTGTGCAGATCTTGCAGGATTGTTTCATAGCTACATACATGGGATGGTGGTTTGCTGTCTCCATCTCCTGTCACCTAAATCAGGCATTTCTCTCAGTGTTATCCTTCCCCAACCTCCCCTCCTTCTGCTGTCCCTCCCCTAGCCCCCAATACCCCAGTAGACCCCAGTGTGTGATGTTCCCCTCCCTGTGCCCATGTGTTCTTATTGTTCAACACCTGCCTATGAGTGAGAACATGCGGTGTTTGGTTTTCCGTTCTTGTGTCAGTTTGTTGAGAATGATGGTTTCCAGATTCACCCATGTCCCTAAAAAGGACACGAACTCATCGTTTTTTATGGCTGCATAGTATTCCACGGTGTATATGTGCCACATTTTCTTTGTCCAGTCTATCATTGATGGGCATTTGGGTTGGCTCCAGGTCTTTGCTGTTGTAAACAGTGCCGCAGTGAACATATGTGTGCATGTGTCTTCATAATAAAATTATTTATAATCCTTTGGGTATATACCCGGTAATGGGATTGCTGGGTCAAATGGAATTTCTGTTTCTAGGTCCTTGAGGAATTATCACACTGTCTTCCACAATGGTTGAACTAATTTACACTCCCACCAACAGTGTAAAAGTGTTTCTATTTCACCACATCCTCTCCAGCATCTGTTGTCTCCAGATTTTTTAATGATCACCATTCTAACTGGTGTGAGATGGTATCTCAATGTGGTTTTGATTTGCATTTCTCTTTTTTTTGTTTGTTTTGTTTTGTTTTGTTTTTGTTTTTTTTTAAGATGGGGTTTCACCATGATGGCCAGGCTGGTCTTGAACTCCTGACCTCAGGTGATCCACCCTCCTCAGCCTCCCAAAGTGCTAGGATTACAGGCATGAGCCACCATACCCGGCGATTTGCATTTCTCTAATGAGCAGTGATGATGAGCATTTTTTCATATGTTTGTTGGCCTCATAAATGTCTTCTTTTGAAAAGTGTCTGTTCATATTCTTCACCCACTTTTGAATGGATTTGTTTGTTTTTTTTCTTGTAAATCTGCTTTAGTTCTTTGTAGATTCTCAATATTAGCCCTTTGTCAGATGGGTAGATTGCAAAAATTTTTTCCCATTCTGTTGGTTGCCAGTTCACTCTAATGATTGTTTCTTTTGCCGTGCAGAAACTCTTAAGTTTAATTAGATCCCATTTGTCTATTTTGGCTTTTGTTGCCATTGCTTTTGGTGTTTTAGTCATGAAGTCCTTGCCTGTGCCTATGTCCTGAATGGTTTTGCCTGAGTTTTCTTCTAGAGTTTTTATGATAGGTCTTATGTTTAAATCTTTAATCCATCTGGAGTTAATTTTAGTATAAGGTGTAAGGAAGAGGTCCAGTTTCTGCTTTCTGCACATGGCTAGCCAGTTTTCCCAACACCATTTATTTAACAGGCAATCCTTTCCCCATTGCTTGTTTTTGTCAGGTTCAAAGATCAGATGGTTGTAGATATGTGGTGTTGCCTCCGAGGCCTCTGTTCTGTTCCACTGGTCTGTATCTCTGTTTCGGTACAGTAGCATGCTGTTTTGATTACTGTAGCCTTGTAGTATAGTTTGAAGTCAGGTAGTGTGATGCTTCCAGCTTTGTTCTTTTTGCTTAGGATTGTCTTGACTATGTGGGCTCTCTTTTGATTCCATATGAAGTTTAAAGTGGGTTTTTCCAGTTCTGTGAAGAAGGTCAATGGTAGCTTGATGGGGATAGCGTTGAATCTATAAATTACTTTGGGCAGTATGGCCATTTTCACAATATTAATTCTTCCTAAACATGAGCATGGAATGTTTTTCCATCTGTTTTTGTCCTCTCTTATTTTCTTGATCAGTGGTTTGTAGTTCTCCTTGAAGAGGTCCTTTACATCTTTTGCTAGTTGTATTCCTGGATATTTTATTCTCTTTGTAGCAATTGTGAACAGGAGTTTGCTCGTGATTTGGCTCTCTGTTTATCTGTTATTGTTGTATAGGAATGCTTGTGATTTCTGCACATTGATTTTGTATCCTGAGTCTTTGCTGAAGTTGCTTATCAACTTAAGGAGATTTTGGGCTGAGGCAATGGGGTCTTCTAAATACACAATCATGCCATCTGCAAATAAGAGACAATTTGACTTCCTCTTTTCCTAATTGAGTACTCATTATTTCTTTTTCTTGCTTGATTGTTCTGTCTAGAACTTCCAGTACTATGTTGAATAGAAGTGGTGAGAGGGGGCATCCTTGTCTAGTGCCAGTTTTCAAAGGGAATGCTTCCATTTTTGCTCGTTTAGTATGTTATTGGGTGTGGATTTGTCGTAAATAGGTTTTATTATTTTGAGATACGTTCTGTCAATACCTAGTTTATTGAGGGTTTTAGCATAAAGGGCTGTTGAATTTTGTTAAAGGCCTTCTCTGCATCTATTGAGATAATCATGTAGTTTTTTTCTTTGGTTCTGTTTATGTGATGGATTACATTTATAGATTTGGATATGTTGAACCAGGCTTGCATCCCTGGGATGAAGCCTACTTGATAGTGAAGGTTAAGCTGTTTCATGTGCTGTTGCATTTGGTTTGCTGGTATTTTATTCAAGGTTTTGAAATTGATGTTCATCATGGATATTGGCCTGAAGTTTTCTTTTTTAGTTGTGTCTCTGCCAAGTTTTGGTATCAGGATGATGTTGGTCTCATAAAATGAGTTAGGGAAGATTCCCTCTTTTTGTATTGTTCGGAATAGTTTCAGAAAGAATTGTACCAGCTCTTCTTTGTATGTCTGGTAGAATTCAGCTGTGAACCCATTTGGACCTGGACTTTTTTTGGTTGGTAGGCTATTAGTTGCTGCCTCAACTTCAGATGTTGTTATTGGTCTATTCAGAGTTTCAGCTTCTTCCTGGTTTAGTCTTGGGAGGGTGCAAGTGTCCAGGAATTTATCCATTTCTTCCAGATTTACTGGTTTATGTGCATAGAATTGTTTATAGTTATCTCTGATGGCAGTTTGTATTTCTGTGGAATCGGTGGTAATATCTTCTTTATTGTTTTTTATTGCATCTATTCAATTCTTCTCTCTTTTCTTTTTTTGTTAATCTTGCTAGTGGTCTGTCTATTTTGTTGATCTTTTCAAACTGGCTCCTAGATTTATTGATTTTTTTTTTGAAGGTTTTTTTTTTTTGTCTCTATCTCCTTCAGTTCTGCTCTGATCTTAGTTATTTCTTGTCTTCTGCTAGCTTTTGAGTTTTTTTGATCTTTCTCGTCTAGCTTTCAATTCTGAAGATAGGGTATCGATTTTTTTCCTCCCTTGTCATGTGGGCATTTATTGCTATAAATTTCTCTCTAGACACTGCTTTAAATGTGTCCCAGAGATTCTGGTACGTTGTGTCTTCATTCTCATTGGTGTCAAAGAACATCTTTATTTCTGCCTTCATTTCATTGTTTATCCAGTCGTCATTCAGGAGCAAGTTGTTCAGTTTCCATGTACTTGTGCAGTTTTTTCTTTTTTTAAAGACAGGGTTTCACCATGTTGGCCAGGCTGGTCTTGAACTCCTGACCTCAGGTGATCTGCCTGCCTTGACCTCCCAAAGTGCTGTGATTACAGGCGTGAGCCACCACGCCTAGCCACTTGTGCAGTTTTGAGTGAGTTTCTTAATCCTGAGTTGTAATTTGATTGCATTGTGGTCTGAGAGACTGTTATGATTTCTGTTCTTTCGCATTTGCTGAGGAGTGATTTACTTCCAACTATGTGGTCAGTTTTAGAGTAAGTGCAATGTGGTGCTGAGAAGAATGTGTATTCTATGGATTTAGAGTGGAGAGTTCTGTACATGTCTGTTAGGTCCATTTGGTCCAGATCTGTGTTCAAGTTCTAGATATCCTTGCTGATTTTCTGTCTCATTGATCTGTCTAATATTGACAGTGGAGTGTTAAAATTTCCCACTATTACTGTGTGGGAGTCTAAGTCTCTTTGTAGGTTGTTAACAACTTGCTTTATGTACCTGGGTGCTCCTGTATTGGGTGTATATATATATTTAGGATCGTTAGCTCTTCTTGATGCAACAATCCTTTTACCATTATATAATATTCTTCTTTGTCTCTTTTGATCTTTGTTGGTTAAAGTCCATTTTATCACAGACTAGGATCATAACCCCTGCTTTTTTTTGCTCTTCATTTGCTTGGTAAATGTTCCATCCCCTTGTTTTGAGTCCATGTTTGTCTTTGCATGTGAGATGGGTCTCCTGAATACAGCACACTGATGGATCTTGACTTTTTACCCAGTTTGCCAGTCTGTGTTTTTTGATTGGGGCATTTAGGCCGTTTACATTTAACGTTGATATTGTTATGTGTGAATTTGATTCTGCCATTTTGTTACTGGCTAGTTGTTTTGCCCATTATTTGATGCAGTTTCTTCATTGTGTCATTGGTCTTTACCTTTTGGTACATTTTTGCAGTGGCTGGTACTGTTTGTTTCTTTCTATGTTTAGTGCTTCCTTCAGAAGCTCTTGTAAGGCATGTCTGGTGGCGACAGAATCTCTCAGCATTTGCTTGTCTGTAAAGGATTTTATTTCTCCTTCACTTATGAAGCTTAGTTTAGCTGGATGTGAAATTCTGGGTTGAAAGTTCTTCTCTTTAAGGATGTTGAATATTGACCCCCACTCTCTTCTGGCTTATAGGGTTTCTGCTGAGAGATCTGCTGTGAGTCTGTGGGGGGCTTCCCTTTGTGGGTGACCCGACCTTTTTCTCTGGCTGCCCTTAGCATTTTTTCCTTCATTTCAACCCTGGTGAACCTGATGATTATGTGCCTTGGAGTTGCTCTTCTTGAGGAGTGTTTTCATGATGTTCTGCGTATTTTCTGGGTTTGAATTTTGGCCTGGCTTGCTAGGTTGGGGAAGTTCTCCTGTATAATATCCTGATGAGTGTTTTCCAGTTGGATTGATTCTTCCCATCACATTCAGGTACACCTATCAAGCATAGATTAGGCCTTTTCACATAATCCCATATTTCTTGGAGGCTTTGTTCATTTCTTTTCACTCTTTTTTTCTCTAATCTTGCCTTCTTGTTTTGTTTCATTAAGTTGATCTTCAATCTCTGTTATCCTTTCATCTGCTGGATTGATTCAGCTGTTGAAACTTGTGTATGCTTCATGAAGTTCTCGTGCTGTGTTTTTGAGTTCCATCAAGTCTTTTATGTTCTTCTCTAAGCTGATTATTCTAGTTAGCATTTTGTCTAACCTTTTTTCAATGTTTTCAGTTTCTTTGCATTGGGTTAGAACATGTTTCTTTAGCTTGGAGAAGTTTGTTATTACCCACCTTCTGAAGCTTCTGTCAGTTCATCAAACTCATTCTCCATCCTGTTTTGCTCACTTTCTGGTGAGGAGTTATGATCCCCTGGAGGAGGAGAGGCATTCTGTCTTTGATGATTTCATCCTTTTTGGGCTGGTTGCTTCCCATCTTTGTGGATTTATCTACCTTCCATCTTTGAGGTTGGTGATTTTGGGTGGAGTCTCTGAGTGGACATCCTTTCTGTTGATGTTGAATCTATTTATTTTTGTTTTTTAGTGTTCCTTCTAACAGTCAGGCCCCTCTGCTATAGGACTGCTGGAGGTTCACTCGAGACCTTGCTTGCCTGGGAATCACCCGTAGGGGTGTGCGCTGCAGCGAGGATTGCTGCCTGATCTCCCCTCTGGTAGCTTCGTCCCAGAAGGGTACCCGCCAGATGTCAGCCAGAGCTCTCCTATATGAGGCATTTTTTTTGTTATTCAGGGGTCAGGAAGCTGCTTGTGGAGGCAGTCTGTCCCTTGTCTGCCTGCAGAGGCACTGCTGGGCTGCCTCAGACTCAGCCCAGCTACTGTGTAGGCTTTCTCTGGGTTTTGTTTACACAGGTGAGATTAGACTCGCCTTCGCAAAGGTGATGTGTTCCCTGCCCCAGGTAGATCGTCTTGGGTCCAGTTCTAACTGATGTGCTGGCTGCAAAACTCTCAAGCAACTGGGCTTCAGTTTGCTGGTTTTTGTGGGGGTAGGACCTGCCAAGCCATATCACCTGTCTCCCTGCTTTCAGATTTCCCTCTTTATGAGGGGCCTGGTAGATCCGTCCCACAGGGGCTCTTGATGCTAGTCAGAACTTCACCCAGATCAGTGCGGACACCTCAGTCCCGGCCTGCCAGAGCTGTCACTCATATCTGTGTGGTAAGTCGTGAGAAAAGCCTGGTGGTGTTCTCCTGGACTGTGGGTTGCAACAGCCCTGGGAGAAGCACAGTATCTAAATTGAGGTGCCAAGGAGTGAAGCCCTCTGTCCTCTGGCTGGTTGCACTTCCAGGGTTGGGCAGCGCCCCGCCCTGCCTTGGTTCGCCCTCCTTGGGCTACACCCACTGTCCAACCAGTCTCATTGAAATGAACCTGGTACCTCAGTTGGAAATGTGGAGATCACTCACCTTCTGCATCTCTCTCACTGGGAACTATGAGAGAGTTCCGGAGCTGTTCCTATTTGGCCATCTTGATGCGAGTCTGGAAGCTCTTTCAAGTCAAGTCATAGACTGTATTTCTTTTGTATCTTCTATAGTGAGATTTTATATTTGATAATTTAATGAGCAAATAAAAGTGACTGAGATGGACTGCTAATGAATAAACAGGGTATATGAATATTTTTACTCCATTTTTTCATTCTACAAATATCCATTGAGTGCATATTTGTTAGACTGAAAAACATGTTGCAGTATTTTGTGGCTCCTCCTATTGATTGGTAGAATCCATTTCCTCACACTTTTTATTTTATTTTATTTTATTTTATTTTAATGTTTCTTTGTTTTTTGAGACAGAATCTCACTCTGTGGCCCAGACTGAAGTGCAGTAGTTTGATTCAGCTCACTGCAACCTCTGCCTTCCAAGCTCAAGAGATTCTCCTGCCTCAGCCTCTTGAGTAGCTGGGATTACAGGCACGCACCACCATGCCTGACTAATTTTTGTATTTTTAGTAGAGACGGGATTTCACCATGTAGACCAGGCTGCTCTTGAAGTCTTGACCTCAGGTGATCCACCCACCTTGGCCTCCCAAAGTGCTGGGATTACAGGTGTGGGCTACTGTGCCCTGCCTCCTCACACTTTTAATGTGGACTTGCCTTGTGACTTGCTGTCACCAATAGAATGTGGCAGAAGTAATATCCAAGTTCTGGATCCCAGGCTTCAAGAGGCCTGGTGGCTTCCCCCTTTGCCATCTTGGAATGCTTCAGCCACTACATGGTGAACTCTAGGCTATGCCACTGAATGGTTAGAGATCACATGTGGAGAGAGACCCAGCCAACAGCCAGCACCAGAGTCCCAGATGTGTGAGTGACACCATTGTAGAGTCTTCAGCTGCAGTAAAAATGCCAGATGACTGAGCCACATGAATGATCCCAGGGAAGATTCACAAGATCTTCCCAGCTGAGCCCAGCCATCTCATAGATTTATGAGAACTACTAATTCATTATTGTTTTAAGCTACTAAGTAAAAATGGTCCTACTTTAACTTCTTAGAAAGAAGTCTACAGTAAACTAAAAAGTTGGCAGAGCTTATGGTTTATTCTGTTCTTCTTTCCATCCCCCATTGTTAATAGTTTTTTTTTTTTTTTTTGAGACAGAGTTTCGCTCTTGTTACCCAGGCTGGAGTGCAATGGTGCGATCTCGGCTCGCCGCAACCTCCGCCTCCTGGGTTCAGGCAATGCTCCCGCCTCAGCCTCCTGAGTAGCTGGGATTACAGGCACGCGCCACCATGCCCAGCTAATTTGTTAATAGTTCTTTATCGATAGTGTGTGTAAATGCCACAGGTAGATATGGTAATTAAGGGACTGGAGAGAGGTGGTATATATACATATTTTTAAAGGCTCTGTGCATGTCCTTTTCCATCCCTAATCTTACTTAATGCATGCTAGAGCAGGTATTCTCCATAGGGCCACTCAGGAGTCAAGACCAGAGGCCAGAATTCCGTACTTGATGCCTCTTTTCATTACATCAAGCTGTCTTTTTTTATTGTGTGCTCCTTCCTTCTTGTTGAAGTTGGTATTTTTAAACTTCCTCCTGTTGGCCTGCAGCAGAGTTGGCCTATTGTTCTGGTTCCTCCCATAATTTCTACTTTCCAGGGTACTCTAAAGGAACATGACTAGGACAGTTGTCTTGACCTTTTATTGTTTCGGCCCTGTGGACCAAGATGATATGACAGGAAAAGGTTGAGATGCTTGGAACCTAACTACTGTAGTGGGGGCAGAGAACACTGGTGTTGGGAATGAAAGGGGTTTGTGTTTGGGAAGAGCTGGAGCATTTTTTCCAGAAATATCTGAAATGTGTCCCTTTTCATGGGTGACTGATAACAGTGACATTTAGTGTGTTCAGTAGCCTTCACAGTAGATCTTGTGAAAGGGGAAAACTTTTCCTAATAAGGAAGAATAAAGGTGCTTTGCTATTGTAACCTCCTCTGTTTCTTCTGTATCATTTTAATGCCTCTCATATTCTTTTGGAAAATGTATGAAAATTGAACTTTTTTTGGCCTCAAAAATAGTGTTACATTCTGAATAATACCTGATGTCAACACTACTATAAGATATTTCTTCTCTGTAACACCACTCTTTTGAATGATGATTATAGAACTGACTGCTGGGATTGTAAACAGTAGCTCATAATCTCACTAAGGGCGGGCAGGGGCTGAGTCCTGTTTATTTTTGTGTCCCAGTGCCTCCCATGATGCCTTAAATATAATAGCCCTGGTTTTTATTTAGCTCAGCCATAGGTGACCACTGGTTAAGGTTAACTTTAGACCTAGGCTCCCTTGTTCTACTCTTCCCTTGTGGAGAGCCTGGGCAGGATATGGGTGGACGGAAGAGAGTTTCACTTCTTCCTCCAGCTCCTTTGCCCCTCTTCTTCCACCTTCTCCAACTTCTCTAACTTCACCTCTTTCTCCTCCTTCTTCTCCACCTCCCTCCTTTTTCTCCTTCTCCAACTCCCTCAACGACTCCTCCTCTTTTCCTTCTCCAGCTTTTCTAATTCCTCCTCTTCCTCTTCCTTCCGCTTTTCTTCCTTTAACTCCTTTTCCTCCTCTTTCAGTTCTTCCAAATCTTCTTCCTCCTCCTCCAGTAACTCTTCCTTCTCCTCCTCCACTTTCACTCTCTCCTGTAACTCCTCCTCCTCTTCCAGTTTCTCTTCCTCCTCTAACTCCTCTTCCGGTTCCTCTTCCTCCTCTTCCTCTAGTTCCTCTTTCTCTTGTAACTCCATCTCCTCCTCCAATTCCTCTTCCTCCTATAACTCTCCCTCCTCCTCCTCCAGTTTCTCTTCCTTTTCCTTCAACTCTTCTTCCTTTTCTAACTCCTCCAAGTCATCCTTTTTTCCCTCTTATTTTCTAAGTTTTCTGCATACTTATTTTTTGATTTTTCTTTTTTGTGATTTAGTGTAAATGTTTAGAAAACTCATCCTGGAGGATACAGGGAGGAGAACACATATATTTATTTGTTTGGATAGCTAAAAATATTTCCGAAAGGATACATAGGAAACTGGTGACATTGCTTGCTTTTGAGGAGAATAACTGGGTGACTGGGACGGTCGGGGTGGAAGGTAGGTTTTGCACATCTGTACCTTGCGAATTTGGAACTATGATTAATAGTCCCTGAAAGTAAAGATATCGAAAACACATAAAAGCATGAAAAAATGTACAAAAACATCAGTTAGGTAAGAGTAAGAGTAAAAGAGAAAGTTACCTTTTTTTTTTTTTTTTTTTTTTTTAAATTAAGAAAAAGAAAAGAGAATTCGATCTGCTTAAGCCTAGGGGCTTCCAGTCTCTTTCATTCTTTGCGTTTTGTTCTTAGGAATTTGTGACCTATTTTTGAATGTACTAAGCCTTTGTTGCATAATTACGTTCAAGAAGCATATGCTTATTAATTAGAAATCTTGTGCAATTCTAGTTGAAGGGGAGGTTTTCTTTTATGTATTTAAAAAATCACGGTAGGGAGGCTTGAACAAATTGGATCTTAGTGTTTACTTAAGGAATGGAGACCTTGCTGTCTTTCCTGTTGCTTCCTAGCTAAGCAGGAAGTCTGACCTCCTCTTGAGCTAAAACAGAGTTAGTCTAAGATTTCTAATAGTAAGATTTTCAAAGTGGGGAAAGGAAACTCATTGTCCATGTAACCTTGGAAAATTACTTACCTTTTACCTCAATTTCATCTATAAGTAAGGATGTTAACAACTACTTACAGAGTTAAAGAATTAGAGATAGTATTATATAAATCAGTATTACATAAGCACAGAACCTGACACCTCATGTAGATCCTTAAAATTGTATTATTATTATTATTGTTAGTTTTGGTTAGTATCATTTTAGACCCCTTGAAGGAGTAAACACTATGAAATTTTTTTTCATTGAGGGTGAATGAAAATGAATGACAGTTGTTTAGGAGAAGAAGGAGTATATCAGTTATTTATTGCTGTGTAACCATCTGCTCTGAATTTAGTGGCTTAAATAACAATGAAATGTTATTTCTCGGCTGGGTATGGTGGCTTACGCCTATACTCCTAACATTTTGGAAGTCTGAGGCAGGTGGATCACTAGGTCAGGAGTTCAAGGTCAGCCTGGCCAATACAGTGAAATCTCGTCTCTACTAAAAATACAAAAAGTTAGCTGGGCATGGTGGCATGCGCCTGTAGTCCCAGCTGCTCAAGAGGCTTAGGCAGGATAACTGCTTGAACCCGAGAGGCAGAGGTTGCAGTGAGCCAAGATTGTGCCACTGCACTCCAGCCTGGGTGATGGAGCAAGACTCTGTCTCAAAATGAAGAAATATTATTTCTCATAATTCTGTGGTTTGGCTTGGTGGCTTTTCTGCTTGTTTCCTTACACTTAAACTGGCATAGATGCAGTCAGATGACAACTGGAAGGGTTAGATGGTCCCACATGGCTTCGCTCACATGTCTGGCAGTTGCCGTTGGCTGTTAGAGCATGTTGGTTCCCCACGTGACCTCTCATGTCCAATAGGCTAGACCAACTTCCTTACAGCATGGCCATCCCAGGGCAGCATTTTAAGAGGGCAAGTTCCATTGCTTGCATAGCAGGTCTCTGCTTGCTTTTGTAGTTGCTGATTTCACAGGGTCAAGCCCAGAGTCACTCACTGCAAGAGGGGACTTAGACTCCACCTTGGTAAGGGAGGAATAGCAAATAATTTGTGGCCATTCTTAATATACCACCAGCCTGGTGGTTATTTGATCTGCATTGTGGATTAATATTAGGCTCAGAAAGAGATTCTTTTGTTTTTTACATTTTCTGTATCATTGATTCCTTCTTTTTTTTTTTTTTTTTTTTTTTGTGAGACGGAGTTTCGCTCTTGTTACCCAGGCTGGAGTGCAATGGCGCGATCTCGGCTCACCGCAACCTCCGCCCCCTGGGTTCAGGCAATTCTCCTGCCTCAGCCTCCTGAGTAGCTGGGATTACAGGCATGCGCCACCATGCCCAGCTAATTTTTTTGTATTTTTAGTAGAGACGGGGTTTCACTATGTTGACCAGGATGGTCTCGATCTCTTGACCTTGTGATCCGCCCGCCTATTCCTTCTTTAGTCCAACATAAGAGATGATAAAAGAACTGGAAGTATCAGGGGTGGGCGAGAAAAGAAAAAAAAAATAAAAAGAAGTGGAAGTATCATTTTTTTTTTTTTTTTTTGAGACGGAGAGTTTCGCTCTTGTTACCCAGGCTGGAGTGCAATGGCGCGATCTCGGCTCACCGCAACCTCCGCCTCCTGGGTTCAGGCAGTTCTCCTGCCTCAGCCTCCTGAGTAGCTGGGATTACAGGCATGAGCGACCATGCCCAGCTAATTTTTTGTATTTTTAGTAGAGACAGGGTTTCACCATGTTGACCAGGATGGTCTCGATCTCTCAACCTCGTGATCCACCCGCCTCGGCCTCCTATAGTGCTGGGATTACAGGCTTGAGCCACCGCGCCCGGCCGGAAGTATCATATTTGTAGTAAAAATTGGAATGAAGAATAGTAGCTGCTTTTATGTATTTGAAGATCTTTCTTGTGAAGGAGGGACTAGCTCGAGCATTTTGAAATGACTAGAAAGCAGATTTCTCCTCAATATTAGGAAGGATTGCTCTGTGAGATACTGAGCCTTGTTGAATGCCATCCCTCCCTCACCCTTCTGTGTTGTTGGAAGCGGTAAAGTGGAAGACGGGTAATTATGTGCTGGGGCTTTGAAAGGAGGATTTTCTTCACTAAATGACTTGATGTTTGTGATTCCATACCTCAGAAAGAATCTTATACTTTTCTGTTGAGATTAGGGGTGAGGATGGGGTGGTATTAGAAAGGGAGAGAATTGCTGTATTTAGACTGTGAGTTACTCTACTGAGAATTTTAATTTTACTTTATAAAAGAAAGATTTATTTTCTGGAAACTTTGAAAGTTGGAATTTACTATTGGCGTGAACAAAACTTCAATTTGGTACAGTGTCAGGGAGGTACTGAATCTTGAAGATAGGTTTCCTGTGGATCTTCTTGGTTTAAAATGAAAGGACTTAATTAATGGTTTTAGGATAAGTTAGAAATAAATGTGTACAATGCTCTAGTAGCTATAGGTTAATTAGACAGATTATGCAGTTTGTACAGTTAAAACAGTTTTGGTACTTTGCCCATATCATGTATTTTGCCCTTCTCAAACATGATTTTGAGATCTAATGTTATAACAAAACACTAGGCCCAAATGGTGTGATTGTCAGCTGAGAACACTGTGGCAATAACTGATCAGAATGTAAGCCTGTTTCCTTTCTCTTTTTTTTGAGATGAAGTTTCGCTCTGTTGCCCAGACTGGAGTGCAGTGGTGTGATCTCGGCTCACCGCAACCTCTGCCTCCTGGGTTCAAGCGATTCTCCTGCCTCAGCCTCCCTAGTAGCTGGTATTACAGGCGCTCGCCACCATGTCCAACTAATTTTTGTATTTTTAGTAGAGATGGGGTTTCACCCTGTTGGCCAGGCTGGTTTCAAACTCCTGACCTCAAATGATCTGCCTGCCTTGGCCTCCCAAAGTGTTGGGATTACCGGTGTGAGCCGCTGCACCCAGCTCCTTTTTCTTTTTGTGTCTTTCTTTTTTTTGTTGTAGGGAGAAGGAGGTGGAGGCTACCATTTACCCCACTGTAAAGTAGTGTGATGTAGGTGCTGCCCTTGACTTTGTTTAATGTCACCAAGCCAGCCACTTTGGCCAGCAGTGTTTTCTATATTACCTCCCTCATTTCCCATACTTGGTTTTTTAGAAGACTGAGAGTAAGGCGGTAAGCTGCAGTACCTACAGTGATTAGACACAGAGTGGTGTTAGGTTTCCGGTGGGTAACAATTGAAGTTACAAATAAATATACTAGCTAAAGCAGAAGATTGCTTTCCTGAATGGTGCATTTACAAGCTGGGAAATTGTGAAAAATATCAACCCGCCAACTGTGTGGCTCATTGGCTCTTCTTTGGGCTTCGATGTTCTTCCTGATAAAAATAATAATTATGTTATTCTGATATGGTTGCCAAGCCGTTCATGCTTCTCACTCTGCTTGTGATTGTAAATGATTCTGCAGCATGAGTTGCTTTGTCTTTGATTTAATGTTTCATAACATTTGAGTGTTATGTTATCTGTGCTAATTTGTTGTTCTCTTCTCTTACTTTTCAGAATGGACTGCTGAATTATGAAGTATTTCAGACCCAATAGTAGAACATCACTCTGCTACTCACTCCTTTATCTCCTACTAGTTATTTAAATTGGACTTTTAATATCCTACCAGCTGCTCTTCAGACACACATGGTGCATTGTTGCCATTCCCCAGATTGCATCTTTGAAACACAGGCTCTTAGTAACCTTCAGCGAACAAAGAGGCAACCTCCCAGATACGTCTGCTGGGAGGGAGTCATCCTGACTGCCCTCTAGCTTTTGCTGGATCTGGATTTGAATTCCATCATGGAGCCTCGCATGGAGTCCTGCCTGGCGCAGGTGTTGCAGAAGGATGTTGGGAAACGATTGCAGGTTGGCCAAGAGCTGATAGACTATTTCTCAGATAAACAGAAGTCTGCTGACCTTGAGCATGACCAGACCATGTTAGATAAACTTGTGGATGGACTTGCTACCTCTTGGGTGAACTCTAGCAATTACAAGGTAAGCTGTGCTTTAGAAGACACTTTTGTAGGTGGCTGGGCTGCATTGGTAGATCAAAATTGACCCTTATAAAAATCCCTCGTGAGCAGTCAGCATGCTTCCTTGACTTCCAATAAGTCACTCAATCAGGTTGTGGCCTTGGGTTATTTCATTCTGGAGAAAGTAAAGTTTTCTTTGATACTCATTGAAGATCAAACATTCTTATCCTTAGCACTTTCAGAGAAGGTCAAGTGAACACATAAGGGGAGGATTTTTGTTGGAAAATTTACAAGCATTTGTAGCCTTGAAGTTAATGTGTATATTGTGTCTTGCAGCAAATAGGTCCTGAGACCTTGGTGAGTTGCCCTTTAAGAATAACAAATGTCTCCACTGATTTTTTCTGGGGTGCAGAATTGGTATTAGGGTGTGACTTTCAGGTCACTGTTGTGAAGCTGGCCCAGGTACCAGGACAGAAATAGAATAGGTTGTCAAGGACTTTTCTGTGACCTGTGTGTAATGGCCTGGAGATATCCTTCAGGATCTAGAGGTCAAGGCTGTTCATGTGACTGTGGCAGGGGGTGGGGGGTGGGCGTGGGGCTAGGTCCCATGGGTCAGATGAGTTGTGAATGTTTACCATTTTACCTTTCAAAAACAGTTTTCATGAATAAAAGCTAGATTGGACTTAAAGTGCTGAAAAGGTGCTGTGCCTCTCTCTGCTCCTTCCCCTATCCCCATCCCCTGTTCTCTCTTCTCATTTTCCTGGAGGGTGGCCACTGTGGATCAAGGTTGAGATGGAAGGAAGAGTGGAAAGTTTGCTAATAGGTGCTATAGACGTTGTAAAAGGGGCTTACAGAAGTAGAGTCTTCTGTGCTTTTTTATTGACTCAATCTTTTGAGATTGGTTTGGACAAAAGTCACAGGACTCCTTTGCTCTGGTATGTACTCTATTTTCTAAATATGTTAACTGTGGCCCTAATATTTTACTTACCAATGGGTATAAAATTGATCTGTCCTATCTTTGTTTATTTTATTTTTATGAATTTTTTGTTTTGAGGCAGAGTCTTACTCTGTTGCTCAGGCTGGAGTGCGATGGCTTGATCTTGGCTTACTGCAACCTCTGCCTCCTGGGTTCAAGTGATTCTCAAGCCTCAGCCTCCTAGGTACCTGGGAATACAGGTGCTTGCTACCACACCCAGCTAATTTTTGTATTTTTAGTAGAGATACGGTTTCACCATGTTGATCAGGCTGCTTTTGAACTCCTGACCTCAGATGATCCACCCGCCTTGACCTCCCAAAGTGCTGGGATTACAGGCGTGAACCACCGTACCCGGCTCATTTATTTATTTTTGAGACCGAGTGTTGCTCTGTTGCCCAGGCTGGAGTGCGGTAGCACTATCTCAGCTCACTGCAACCTCCACCTCCTGGGCTCAAGCAGTCCTCCCACCTCAGCCTCCCAAGTAGCTGGAAATACAGACATGTGCGACCATGCTCCACTAATTTTTGTATTTTTGTTTTGCCAGGTTGCCCAGGGTGATCTTGAACTCCTGGGCTCAAGCAGTACACCCACCCCAGCCTTCCAAAGTGCCAGGATTACAGGCATATGCCACCACACACAGCCTATCTTAACCTGTCTTTAAACTCTGAACTAAAATTCTATTTCATTCATCTGTTTATTCACTTAGCTGAAGTTATCAATTGCTTCTTATGTGTCTGGCATTGGTACTGGATGGTGGGAGTGTTAAAAGATGAGAGGTGTTAGAGTCTAGTCATTACAGTTTTGTTCTTTTTTAAAAATAACTTTTAAAAATTGACAAATAATTTTACATACTTGTGGGGTACCTAATGATGTTTTGATGAATATAATTTGTAGTGATCAGGTCAGGGTAATTAGCATATCTGTCATCTCAAATGTTTATCATTTCTTTGTGTTGGGAATGTTTAATATCCTCCTTCTAGCTATTTGGAACTATAGTACTGTTAACTCTAGTCATCCTGCAGTGGTATAGAACACCAGAACTTATTCCTCCTATCTAGTTATAATTTTGTATTCTTTAACAACTCTCTTCCTATACACCTCTTTTCCTCCTATCCTTCCCAGCTTCTGCTATTCTGTCTTCTACTTTTTGCTTATGAGATCAGCTTTTTTTATGCTTCACATATGAGTGAGAACGTGCAGTGTTTAACTTTCTGTTCCTGGCTTATTTCACTTAGCATAATGCACTTTAGTTCCATCCATGTTGCTGTGAAGGACAGGATTTTATTCTTTTTTATGGCTGAATAATATTCCATTGAATATACATACCACATTTGCTTTATCCATTTTGTGTTGTTGGATGTATAGGTTGATTCTTTGCTGTTGTGACTAGTGCTGCAATAAGATGGGGGTGCAGATATCTCTTCCATATTTTGATTTTCTCTCATTTGGGTAAATTCCCACTAGTAGGATTGCTGGATCATATTGTAGTTCTAGTTATAGTTTTTTGAGGAACCTCCATACTGTTTTCCATCGTTGCTGTACTAGTACTTGTATATGAGTTCCCTTTTCTCTGCTGCATTCTCATCAGATTTACTATTTTTTTGTCTTTTTGATAATAGCCATCCTAACAGGGGTGAGATGATACCTCATTGTGGTTTTGATTTGCATTTCCCTCATGATTAGTGATGTCGAATATTTTCTCATTTATTTGTTGGTTATTGGTATGTGTTCCTTTGAGAAATGTCTGTTTAGATTATTTTTTCATTTTTAAAATTGGAATTTTTTTTTTTTTTTCTGTTGAGATATTTGAGTTCCTTGTTTATTCTGGAATTAATCCCCTGTCTGGCAGGTCCAATGGTAATGGGTTATCAGAATTTAACATTAGTGTCACTAAAGTTGGTATACGACTCCCCACTGTTAAATTTGACTGGCTTAAACAGAAAAATACCCTGTTGGAGGAATAATTTACTATTCTGTATAATAATACACTATTCTGTATAATAATTATTCTGTATAATAATTCTCCTATTCTTTTTTTAGACGGAGTTTCACTCTTGTTACCCAGGCTGGAGTGCGATGGCGCGATCTCGGCTCACCGCAACCTCCGCCTCCTGGGCTCAGGCAATTCTCCTGCCTCAGCCTCCTAAGTAGCTGGGATTACAGGCACGCGCCACCACGCCCAGCTAGTTTTTTGTATTTTCAGTAGAGACGGGGTTTCACCATGTTGACCAGGTTGGTCTCGATCTCTCGACCTCGTGATCCACCCACCTCAGCCTCCCAAAGTGCTGGGATTACAGGCTTGAGCCACCGCGCCCGGCCATAATTCTCCTATTCTGTAATTTGTCTTTTTACTCTGTTGTTTCTTTGTTGCACTGAAGCTTTTTAGTTTAACATAATCCCACTTGTTCATTTTTGCTTTTGCTTTTTGTGCTTTTGAGGTCTGTCTTTTCCCAGACTAAATAATGTCCTGAAAAATTTCTTAAATGTTTTCATCTGGTCGTTTTACTGTTTGGATCTTACGTTTAGGTCCCTATCCACTTACAGTTGATTTTTATATAGAGCGAGAGATGGGGATCCAGTTTCATTCCATTGCATATGGATATCCAGTTTTCCCACTATCATTTATTGAAGAGACTGGGCTTTCCCCAGCAAGTGTTCTGGCATGTTGGTCAAAAGTCAGTTGGCCATAGATATGCGGATTAATTTTTGTGTTCCTATTTTGTTCCATTGGCCTATTTTTATGCCAGTACCAGGCTGTTTTGGTTACTACAGCTTTGTAGTTTACTTTGAGGTCTGTTAGTGTGATGCCTCTAGCTTTTTTCTTTTTGCTCAGGGTGGCTTTGGCTATTCTGGGTCTTTTGTGGCCCCCTACAAATTTTAGGAAATTTTTTTTTTTCTATTTCTGTGAAGAATGTCATTGGTGTTTTGATAGAGATGGCATTCAATCTGTAGATTGCTATTGTCATTTTAACTATATTAATTCCTCCAGTCCATGAGCATGTGACGTCTTTCTATGTGTTTGTATCCTCTTCATTTTCTTTCATGAGTGTTTTGTAGTTTTCCTTGTAGTGTCTTTCACCTCTTTGGTTAAATTTATTCCTAGTATTTTATTTTATTTTTGGTAGCTGTCATAAATGGAATTGCCCCCTCCTCCCCCTTTTTTTTTTGAGGTGGAATCTTGCTCTGTCACCCAGGCTGGAGTGCAGTGGCGAGATCTCAGCTCACTGCAACCTCTGCCTCCTGGGTTCAAGTGATTCTCCTGCCTCAGCCTCCTGAGTAGCTGGGATTGCAGGTGCGCGCCACCACAGCTGGCTAATTTTTGTGTCTTTATTAGAGACGGGGTTTCACCATGTTGGCCAGACTGGCTTTGAACTCCTGACCTCAGGTGATCTACCTGCCTCGGCCTCCCAGTGTGCTGGGATTACAGGTGTGAGCCACTGTGTCCGGCCGGAATTACCTTCTTGATTTCTTTTTTAGCTAGTTTGTCGTTGGTGTATAGAAATGCTACTGATTTTTGCATATTTTGTGTCCTGTAACCTTACTGAATTCAGTCATCAGTGGTAAGAGTTTTTTGGTAGAATCTTCAGGTTTTTCTGTATATAAGATTATGTTATCTGCAAACAGGAACAATTTTTCCTCCTCTTTCCAATTTGAATGTCTTTTATTTCTTTCTCTTGACTAATTGCTCTGGGAAGGACTTCCAGTACTGTGTTGAATAGAGGGTGAGAGTAGGCATACTTGTGTTTTAGTTCTTAAAAGCTGAAAGCTGGCCGGTCATGGTGGCTCACGCATAATCCCAGCACTTTGGGAGGCCAAAGCCGGTAGATCCCGAGGTCAGGATTTTGAGATCAGCCTGGCCAACGTGGTGAAACCCCATCTCTACTAAAGATACAAAAATTAGGCCGGGCGCGGTGGCTCAAGCCTGTAATCCCAGCACTTTGGGAGGCCGAGGCGGGTGGATCACGAGGTCGAGAGATCGAGACCATCCTGGTCAACATGGTGAAACCCCGTCTCTACTAAAAATACTAAAAATTAGCTGGGCATGGTGGTGCGTGCCTGTAATCCCAGCTACTCAGGAGGCTGAGGCAGGAGAATTGCCTGAACCCAGGAGGCGGAGGTTGCAGTGAGCCGAGATCGCGCCATTGCACTCCAGCCTGGGTAACAAGAGCAAAACTCCGTCTCAAAAAAAAAAAAAAAAAAAAAAAAAAAGATACAAAAATTAGTGGGGTGTGGTGGTGGGTGCCTGTAATCCCAGCTACTTGGGAGGCTAAGTCAGGAGAATTACTTGAACCTGGGAAGTAGAGGTTGCAGTGAACTGAGGTTGTGCCACTGCACTCCAGCCTGGGCGACAGAGCAAGACTCCATCTCAAAAAAAAAAAACAAAACCACAAACAAACACACCTGAAAGCTTTTCCTCATTCAGTCAGATGTTAGCTATGGTTGTTACATTTTTTTTTTTTTTTTTTTTTCTCGAGACGGAGTTTCGCTCTCGTTACCCAGGCTGGAGTGCAATGGCGCGATCTCGGCTCACCGCAACCTCCGCCTCCTGGGTTCAGGCAATTCTCCTGCCTCAGCCTCCTGAGTAGCTGGGATTACAGGCACGCGCCACCATGCCCAGCTAATTTTTTGTATTTTTAGTAGAGACGGGGTTTCACCATGTTGACCAGGATGGTCTCGATCTCTCGACCTCGTGATCCACCCACCTCGGCCTCCCAAAGTGCTGGGATTACAGGCTTGAGCCACCGCGCCCGGCCTGGTTGTTACATTTTTAAGGGCTGTGAAATCACCTTGTGTATGTTTTTGAGTCATAGCTCCACCACTGTTACTGTGTGCATATTAGGATGCTTCTGGCTAAGAGTAATTGAAAAGTGATTCAAATGGCCTAAAGTTCTCCAAGGAAATCTAGTGTCTCAAATAAATCCAGTAGTAGTTAAGGCAATGTCTAGGGAAGGAGAGTGTCTTCTTGTGCCTTTCACTTAGGGAAGGAAACCTTTCTCAGAAGCTCCTCAGCAGACTTTTCTTTCATCACATTTGCCAGAGGGCTTTGCATGCCCACCCTAGTACCACTGGAAAATGAGTGTCTGTGATTGCCTTTGACTGTCATACTTAACCTATTGGTCTTACGTCGGGGCCTCACTTGAGTGAAGCATGTGGCCATGTGAAGGAGGGCGGATACGTGAATAATATCAGGCTCCTAATAGGAGGAAGGAGGTTGGGGATGGGACTAGGGTAGCATGGATGTTAAATTACTAGGTTGGTGAAAAAGTAATTGTCTTCAAGGAGCTCATAGACTTTGGAGAGGAAACTGATAAACAAGTTACAGTACAGAGTAGTGTAGTGTGTGCAGTAATGCAAATACACGGAATTCTGTGGGAAGACAGAAGAAAGTAGTAACATTGCCTAAAGGAATTGAAAATTTTGAAGATTGGTTAGTTTTTCTGGAATAGCACTTGCAGGGTTACAAAGGAGTGAAAGATTAAGACTTGACTCTTGGGGCCGGGCGCGGTGGCTCAAGCCTGTAATCCCAGCACTTTGGGAGGCCGAAGTGAGTGGATCACAAGGTCAAGAGATCGAGACCATCCTGGTCAACATGGTGAAACCCCGTCTCTACTAAAAATACAAAAAAAAAATTAGCTGGGCATGGTGGCGCGTGCCTGTAATCCCAGCTACTCAGGAGGCTGAGGCAGGAGAATTGCCTGAGCCCAGGAGGCGGAGGTTGCGGTGAGCCGAGATCACACCACTGCACTCCAGCCTGGGTAACAAGAGCGAAACTCCGTCTCAAAAAAAAAAAAAAAAAAAAAAGACTTGATTCTTGGTGAAGTAATTCCTAGGCAAAGACAGATTAGTATGAAGGAAAGTGAGGAAGATGGGGTTTACCACTAACTTGCTTGTAACCATGGACAACTCAGTTAACCTGTTTGTGCAATGCCGATATTAGACTAGATCATCACTTGGGAGCCCTCAAGCTCCAATATTTTGTATGACATAATAGAGATGTTTTTTTGCACTCAAGGACCATGTCTTATGGTTTGTAAGTTCTCTAAGTGTGGTGAAAAACTCAGGGTATGCTTAGTTGGAAAGGCCTTGACAGAGAAGTGGGATTAAATAGCATTATGAAGAACCAAAAGGTGTAAGCTGCAAACAGTTCTGAGAAAGTTTCTCTTCGTTTCCTGTTTCTCCCTTTATGGATAGTACTATCTTGGTAGACTGTAGAAGGTTTAGTCTCTCTTAAGCTTCTTTACAGAGCATGTTACCCCTGGATCAAGTGTGTTCATGGGCAGGAGGAGACTGTGTTGACAGATAAGGGAGGTTCCTCTCATTTCCTTTGCCTATCTCCAAAACCTTGGCTTTCATTGAGGTTTTTATTCCCCCCGCCTTGTGTCCTTGAGAGGAGAGCCAGAAAAGATTATTGGATTCAGATTAAGTGACTTCTGTTTCTTTTTCTGGCAGTCTCCTCGCTGCTGCCACCAAGTGACACATCCTCTCAGAGACTGTCCATTCTTCCCAGGTGTTTCTTTCAGTGTTTGTCCTATTGGCTGTAGGAGGTAAATTTCCGTGGTGTAATCTAGAAAGACAGGTGCCTCTGTCATAAGTAGAAAAGCTGCAGTTACCAGCACTAAGCAAAAGCAGAAAACCTTAGGAAAGATTATTTCAAGAAAATTTCTGTGGATTGTTGAGTAAAAAATGGTGTCCTTGATTTTTGTGATTAGTGGCATTTCTTCCTAAATGTGTTTACCTATATGCAAGGGCAACAAAGTGTACTGGAAATAATTTAGATTTGAGTGTGAATTGTCTGGATTTCTGTTCTGGCTCTGCCGCTCGTATCTTTGAGCAGGTAGATTTCTCTCTAGAACATATTTCCTCGTCTGTAAAATGGGTCTGATGATATTCACTATGTAGAGAATTCAGAGAACCCATGTATATAAGGTGCCAGTGTAGTGCTTTTAATATGGAGCATGTGGTCAGTAAAAGGAAATTGATGAAAATGTATATTATTGAGCCAAATTATCATAAAAGCTGAGGAAAGTTAACTTTTATATAGGACTGAGGTTACATGTCTTCTGGTGGCCTTGTCAGTTAGCTGATGCCCTGGAACAGAGGTCTTGGATCTCTTGTAATAAGATTTGAATCCATCAGCTGTGCAGTGTTGATAATAAAGTTCCTGAGTAGAGCAGCAGCTGGCTGGGAAGTCTGTAAAGGGTGAGTTAAAAACCTACTGCTATAAACCAGTCCATTGATTGAGGCCCCCTGTTTTAGGAGATTTCACTTGTTTGTAAAATTTTTAACACTTACACTTTCCCTTGTTTTGGAAAATTAAAATTTAAATAAGGATACATGCAACAGAAGAAGTAATAAATTGAATGTCAAAGCAGAAAAGAAAAACAGCTGGAGTGAGAACATGGAGGCAACAATGAGGCTAATGAGTAACAGCTAATGTTTACTAGTAGCTAACATTTATGAAGCACCATTATGTGCTAGACACTGTTAAGTATTTTGCATGCATTGCCTCATGTAATTATGACATAGATGCCGTATGATAAGCCCTGTGATTATTCTCATTCTTTAACTGGGGACACTGAAGAAACTTGCCTGAGATTACATGAGTAGAAAGTGTCAGAGGCAGGATTTTAGTCTGAATAGTCTGACTTTAGAACCCTACTGATTGTAGCAGAGGTAATAGTTGCATTTATTGGAGCATAAAGAAAAGGGTGTAATGATGTACCCCAAAGTTGATCTCTTTAAAGAGACCAAGTTCTGAATGAGAGAGAAGCAACTTACTTTGTACTTTAATAAACGAAAAATATTTGAGAACACACACACACACACACACACACACACACTTTTTTTGAGATGGAGTCTTACTCTGTTGCCCAGGCTGGAGTGCAGCGGCACGATCTCGGCTTACTGCAATCTCCGCCTCCCGGGTTCAAGCGATTCTCCTGCCTCAGCTTCCCGAGTAGCTGAGACTATAGGCGTGCAGCACCACACTGACTAATTTTTTTTGTATTTTTTAGTAGAAACGGGGTTTTACCATACTGGACAGGCTGATCTTGAACTCCTGACCTCATGATCCCCTCATCTGGGGCTCCCAAAGAGCTGGATTACAAGTGTGAGCCACTGCACCCAGCCAGATGAATATATTTAAAATAGTTCTTTGGTCCTAGTAGAATCATGACCATATATACTTTTTAAACTTTTTATTTTGGAAAATATCCAGACATGTAGGAAAATTTCAAAAAACAGTTCAAGTAATTTTTATGTATGTTTCACCTGGACCCCAGTGTTAAATCTTTATCACATTTGTCTTATCATTTTCTCTATTACTATGCTTATTGTAATCATTTGAGACTGTAGACACAGTGCTCCATTCAATACCTGTGTGTATAGTAGTTTTTAGAAACAAGGTCGTTCATTTATGTAATCTTAGTACAGCTGTCTAAATCAAGATTAAGATTGATAAACTACTAATGCCTAATTGATGAGACATATTCAAATTTCACCTGTTTTCATGCTAATGTCCTTTATAGCACAAGCAAAATTTTTTTTAGATTAATGTCCTTTATAGCACAAGAAAAAAAGTCTAAAATTTTTAAAAAATTAAAACAAGTGTTTAAAAAATTTTCATGCTAATGTCCTTTACACCACAAGAAAAAAAATTTAATTAAAAAAAAATTTGGTTCATGATCCAGTCCTGGAGAACACACTACATTTAGGTCTCATGTCTTTGTAGTTTCCTTTACACTGGAACAGTTCATTGTCAGTCTTTCCTTATTTTTCTTGACTTAATACTTTTGAAGAATTAGGTCAACTTACTGTGTGTAGTCCTTCAGTTTGACATTGTTTGATGCTTCCTTCTGGATGAAGTTTGTACATTTTTGGCAGGAATACCATAGCTGTGACATATCCTTCTCCGTGCATCACATCAGGAGGCACACGATATCTTTTCCTCCTACATGGTTGAAGAGGTGTTTGCCAAGTTTCTTCAAAAAGTTACTTTTTTCCCCTCTTTATAATTAATAGATTTCTTGTGGGGAGATACTCTGAGACTGTATAAATATCCTATTACTCATCAAACGTTAACCTATAGCCTCAGAATCTATTGATGATTCTTGCCTAAAACAGTTACTAATTACTGTGCTGGCTGCCAAAGGATGATTTTCTAGTTCACCATTCCTTCTTCATTTATTAGTTGGCTTCTTTTTTTTTTTTTTTTTTTGAGACAGAGATTCACTTTTGTTGCCCACGCTAGAGTGCAGTGGCATGATCTTGACTCACCGCAATCTCTCCCTCCCAGATTCAAGTGATTCTCCTGCCTCAGTCTCCTAAGTAGTTGGGGTATTGCAGGCATGTATTACCATGGCCGGCTAGTTATGTATTTTTTTTCCTTTTTCTCCTTAGAGGAGGAGAAGGGGGTGGGGAGGGGAGGGAGGCAATTTTGTATTTTTAGTAGAGACGGGGTTTCTCCATGTTGGTCAGCCTGGTCTCGAACTCCCGACTTCAGGTGATCTGCCCACCTCGGCCTCCCCAAGTGTGGAATTATGGGTGTGAGCCACCGCGCCTTGCAACTTCATTTGTTTTTGAGATGTATATCCGATATTGGCTTCATATTTTTATGAAATGTATAGTAAGAGTGAAGTGTGTATTTTGATAGTTATCCCAAAAAGGAACTACTGTGAAGGAGAAAAAAAATGTTTAAAATTAATGTTACTTAGGTACATTTATATTCATACATTGGTTAAGGCAACCTAATAGTTTAGTGAGCATGTAATAATGTGATGAAGTTTGGGTTGAGCCTGAAGTAAAAATGGAGTGATGGCTAGCTAAAAAGTTTTCATAAATATGAAGGGAATATAAAAAGACATGTAATAGCAAAATGACTTCCTGGAGTTAGCAGGGTATTAAAGGACACTTTGCAGGAGAGGAAGAAAAGCAAAACATGCATATGGATGACACAATCTGAATATAAGTGAGATCCAGGTTATTCAGCTATAGACGGAACTCACCAGCTTGAACTGTGGGCTTAGGGGGAATTGTCAGACAGCATTGGAGTAAAAAGAAAACCAAGCTGGCAGGCTCTACCAAGTTGTCTGTTTAACAGGTTAGGTAGAGGGAGAGTCTGTGACAAGGGCCATGGTAAGGAATGCAGATAAATCAGATGAAAATGGCTTGAAGTAGAGAATGGGAGATCAACCTGCAAGAATTATTTGAGCTACAGCTGCATTTTACGTGGGATTTGGGGGAGGGGCAAAGAGGGAGCTGTTAAAGATGGCGGTCCGGTCCGTTGTGGACCAAATAGATGGGGTTATAAATGGGGAGGAAGTTCTTTGATGACTCCTAGGAATCTCTCTGTGTTTAACCATTCTTAAAAGCTTTGTGGCAGGGCGCGGTGGCTCATGCCTATAATCCCAGCACTTTGGGAGGCTGAGGCGGGTGGATCACGAGGTCAAGAGATAAAGACCATCCTGGTCGACATGGTGAAACCCCGTCACTACTAAAAATACAAAAATTAGCTGGGCATGGTGGTGAGTGCCTGTAGTCCTAGCTACTCGGGAGGCTGAGGCAGGAGAATTGCCTGAAGCCAGGAGGCGGAGGTTGCGGTGAGCCGAGATCGCGCCACTGCACTCCAGCCTGGGTAACAAGAGCGAAACTCTGTCTCAAAAAAAAAAAAAAAAAAAAAAAAAAAAAGCTTTGTGGATGAGATGGCCTTTAGGATTCTTTTGGATGAGGGATGAGAGAGATAGCTGAGCAGGCTCCCTGAAGGAGGATGTTCAGGTGTCCTTAATAGCGATAATCTCAGAATTATCTGAGAGATACAAGTGGCCTGGTTGTGCACATTTCGTAGGTGGAGGCGCCCTGAGGGCAGTCAGGAGAGACTTCCCTGCAGCACTGTAGTAGTACCTTAGTACTGATTTGCAGGGCAATGGAAGCCATTGAAAGACCTCAGGGAGAGCTGAGACCCAGACACCGAACTAGTGGGTGCTGAAGATTGTTTGATAAAGGCATTGTGGACTAGGACTAAGAAGAAGTGATGGAGAAGCAAATTTGAGTTACAGCATTAGGGAGAAGGATGACCTGGTGGTTTTTGGTATTAGTGTGCATATATGAAGGACTGGGATGAATTTGATAATTGTTTGAGATTTCAGGTTTCATGATACAATTTATTGGCTGTGGATAGCCTTGTTAAAAACGGTGTTCAAGTTCTTTTTCTGCATGGTGCATTTGATTTTGATTTAGAAAAGTAATTTTAAAAAATCAAATAATTTTTGAAGAACATTTAGAAAAATAGCTATGGAGATATTTTTGTCTTTACTTCTTTGGCTGAGAATCTTAAGCTTATGTTCTTTGTGATTTATACATATATCTTGGGAACAACCTTTTTCTTTCTTTCTTTTTTTTTTTTGAGATGGAGTTTCGCTCTTGTTACTCAGGCTGGAGTGCAATGGCGCGATCTTGGCTCATCGCAACCTCCGCCTCCTGGGTCTAGGCAATTCTCCTACTTCAGCCTCCTAAGTAGCTGGGATTACAGGCATGCGCCACCATGCCCAGCTAATTTTTTGTGTTTTTAGTAGAGATGGGATTTCACCGTGTTGACCAGAACGGTCTCGATCTTTTGACCTCGTGATCCACCTGCCTCAGCCTCCCAAAGTGCTGGGATTACAGGCGTGAGCCACCGCGCCTGGCCAAGGGAACAACCTTTTTCAAATACATTCCTGTAGGCTGCTTAGTTAGAGGATTTTTGCAAATGATAATTTTTTTTTGTTTTTATTGCAGTAAAAGTGATATATGTACTTAGTGTGTAAACAGAAACATATCTTTACAAAGTTGTAGTAAAAAAAATTAAAATCACTCAGTCTTTTGCCCTGAGAGAATTATCTTATTGTTTATATCCATAGAAAAAAGATGGAAAGAATATTTATGTAAGACCAGTCGTGCTATTTTGTTAGCTGTTTAAGTTAAACATGTCATGATCATCTTAGCAGTGAGTAAGTTATATCACTTATCAGATGATTTCAACCATTTTTAATGTGATACTCTCTTCTGTACATGTGTAGCTATTATTTCTTTTTCTGTACTTAGTTGCTAACATCCAAAGGTTTCTCATCTTTTGCCCGGAGCACCACTGCACTGAACATCCCTGGACACACATGTTTCTACCCTCTTGTGTGCCTCTGTGCTGGAAGTTTGGAAAGTAGAATTGCTGGTTCAGAGTTTGCCAGATTGCCCACCGGTCAGTGTTGCAGGAGTGCCTCCTGGGTGTTACCATTTCTTGATAACTAGGTCCAGTAGTCCTAGCAACATGCAGCTCTCCCACTGTGTGTTGGAGACTATTTCTTCTGCTTCTAATCTTTCAGATAAAAGCACATTTTAAGAGGAAATAAGGTAAATATAACAGTTTTATTTTTGTTGACCTCATTTCCCCCTTAACTGATCGATGACAGTTGTCTGTCTGAGGTGTATTAACATTAGCAGAGCAGGAGATGCCCATATGCAGAAGGAGGAAGGCCTCGTACCTCAACGACATTCACAGTGAAATAGATCTATTTGGGTCTGTTTGTTGTGCTTGATCCAATTATCTTTTTTTCCTCCACAAAATAGTATTGATTTATTTCCCAAGAGAGTTGTAAGAAAAAAACACCAAAATCCATTTTTTTAATAGTCCACTCTTTTTCCCAAGTGCTTTCACACCTATTATAACCTAATTAATATCAGTTCATCTTAACTGGGCCAAATTGGGAGGTGGGATATAATAATGTTAAACACATCATAGTATCCCCCCACCCCAGGAGGAGGAGTCTCGCTCAGTAGCCTAGGCTGGAATGCGGCCTCGGCTCATTGCAACCTCTGCCTCCTGGATTCAAGGGATTCTTCTGCCTCAGTCTTCTGGGTAGCTCGGACTACAAGTGTGCACCACCACACCTGGCTAATTTTTGTATTTTTAGTAGAGATGGGTTTTCACCATGTTGGCCAGGCTGGTCTTGAACTCCTGGCCTCAGGTGATCCGTCTGCCTCAGCCTCCCAAAGTGCTGGGGTTACAGGCATGAGCCACCACTTCTGGCCTATAGTGGTATGTTTTTGTTGGGCAAGTATGTGATCTTATTTGATTCTCCATATGATTCTGCCCTAAAAAATGTTTTTCAAAAAACATCTTTGTAAAGAAAATGATGGTCAGTAATCTTTCTGATCATTGGAGTGCAGTCAGATGGATGGGCATGTCACTGGCCAGTGTGGTGGTTGAGATCACTCTGGTGACAGCACTGGGGACTTGGTGGCGAGGATCGGGTTTCTGTCTGCCTTGTGGCTGCATTCTTGGGTGCAGGCCTCTTTTCAGTGTTGTATCCATGTTCTTTATGATCCCAACTCATGTCTTGCAGCTCCACTACCAGAAGACTGAGTTCTTCTTTTCCCAGCTGCGAGTAAAACAACCACAAATCCCCAGGCAATCCCTGGCCCATGCACTGTGGCTGGGGAGACATGGCTGTGCACGAAAATGTTCACTCCCACTCATGTCAAGGGACAGGACAAGGAGTACCAGGTCTTTTAAAGAAGTGGGGCTTGGCTAGGGGCAGATGTCCCACATGTGACCACGGGGGGAATCATGAACTTTAGATTGCTTGGGGGAGGCCTCAGGGGACTAGTGGGAAGCCTCAGGCATTGGGATCAGAGGTCAGGGTTTGCATCACAGCTCTCTACTTCTGATTTGTGTGGATTTAGACATGCCATTGAGCTTTCATTTCCCGTCCATAAGAGGAGACTACCGCATACTTCATGGGGACCCGAGGCATGCCCAGGCACTGCACAGTGCTTGGCGTGATATGTCTTTGTGTTTGTACTTTACTTCATTTATTTTCTCTCTGATGATCCTTCGTTATTTGGGCTTTTAGCTGTGTCACCAAGCAAGACCTTTTTCAGCTTTCCCGACCTCTTTAAATCAAGGATTTATCCTTAGTGATTATACTATATTTTGATTATACTATATTATACTACTACCAAAGGACCAGTATTTTTATGGGCATGATGCCATTTTTTTCTGTATATTAAAAATATGAAGTTTGAATTCTTTAGGTATTGAAATGTGCAAGGGATTTATATTCTGCTTTAGGACTTCAGATAAACACTTATCATACAACCTGTCTTGTTTAAAACCGTCACTGAGTATAGTGTGGGGAATGGGAGTTAAACTAGTAAAGTTGAGCTTTTTTTTTTTTTTTGAGATGGTGTCTTGCTCTGTCTACCAGGCTAGAGTGCAGTGGTACAACCTCTACCTGCTGGGCTCAAGCAGTTCTCCTGCCTCAGCCTCCAGAGTAGCTAGGAATGTAGGCACATGCCAATACACCTGGCTAATTTTTGTATTTTTAGTAGAGACAGGTTTCACTATGCTGACAAGGCTAATCTCAGACCTCCTGACCTCAGGCCATCCATCTGATTCAGCCTCCCAAAGTGCTGAGATTACAAGTGTGAGCCACCACCCTAGCCAATGTTGAGTTTCTTATGTTTATTCATCACATATTTTTCTAAGAGTCTGTTTGGGCTCTTCTATTAGAAGTCCCAAATGGAGGGGTTTTAAAATGAGAAAGGAAGGGGAGATGTTAAGGAAATTAAGAAGAGGATGTGGTAGGGGGGTTAGGAAAGGGAAAGCTCCAGGCCCAATTTCCAGCCCTGCCCTGGATCCAGACAGGAGGATGTTCTGGGGATGCGGGGAGGGCGGGATTCCCTGCACACCTTACCTCTTAAGGTTCAGATCTATTCTCTTAAGGCCAGATCTTTCTTTCCCTGGGATACTTTATTTTAGCCAGGATCAATTTGCTTGGTCATGCTACTTTGAGAAATGTATGTTCAGAGCAGCTGGGAGAAAGCTGTGCGCTTCACAGTACATATTGCATGGGGGCTGAGTGTATGCTACCAACCTAGGCCTCAGGGGCTTCAACTTGCGGCTCGTCATATAAAATGAACAAGGAGGATTTAGACTCACAGGGCCCCAAAGTACAGGTGGATGTGGGAACAATGGAAACACATTCGTGCACACTCAGGACAGCTGCCAATAGGTGGCTTTTTTAAAAAAAATTCATATTGGGCATAGTTTAGTTTAAGAAAACCTTGTGCCTATGCATAAAGAAAAATCTGGTAAGGCATATGGCAAACTATTAATAGAGTATTTTTTAAGGGGGATGGAGAGAATTATTGAGATTATTACTTTGTAGGTTTTTTATTGTTGGAAAAGTTTTGAATAATACAACTAGGATTTAAAATTTTTCTTCCTTTTTAAAGAATAAGGGCTGGATATGGTGTCTCACACCTGTAATCCCAGCACTTTGGGAGGCTGAGATGGGTGGATCACTTGAGGTCAGGCACGTGAGACTGCCCTGATCAACATGGTGAAGCCCCAGTCTCTACTAAAATACAAAAATTAGCCATGTATGGTAGCATGTGCCTGTAGTTCCAGCTGCTTGGGTGGCTGAGGCAGGAGAATCGCTTGAACCCGGGAGGCAGAGGTTGCTGTGAGCCAAGATCGTGACATTGCACTCTGACCTGGGTGACAGAGCAAGACTCTGTCTCAAAAAAAAAAAAAAAAAAAAAAAAAGAGTCCTCAAAAATGTTAAAATGAGTGTCAGCCATATTTGTGTTAGATATGTGTTTGTTTTTTTCTGCCCATGTCTGTTATCTTTAACTAAAGGAGCAAGTGGAGTGGTCAGGTTGCAGAATGATAAGCCATCTAAAGTCATTGTTTTTTCCCCTAAATAGCTATGCTTTTTTTTTTTTTTTTTTTGAGACAGAGTTTTGCTTTTATTACCCAGGCTGGAGTGCAATGGGGCGATCTTGGCTCACTGCAACCTCAGCCTCCTGGGTTCAAGCGGTTCTCCTGCCTCAGCCTCCCGAGTAGCTGGGATTACAGGCATGTGCCACCATGCCCACCTAATTTTGTATTTTTAATAGACATGGTGTTTCACTATATTGGTCAGGCTGGTCTCAAACTCCTGACCTCGTGATCCGTCCACCTCGGCCTCCCAACGTGCTGGGATTATAGGCATGAACCACCTCGCCCAGCCTAGTAGCTATGCATTTTTTTTTTTTGAGACGGAGTTTCACTCTTGTTACCCAGACTGGAGTGCAATGGCGCGATCTCGGCTCACCGCAACCTCCGCCTCCTGGGTTCAAGCAATTCTCCTGCCTCAGCCTCCTGAGTAGCTGGGATTACAGGCACGTGCCACCATGCCCAGCTAATTTTTTGTATTTTGAGTAGAGACGGGGTTTCACCATGTTGACCAGGATGGTCTCGATCTCTCGACCTCGTGATCCACCCGCCTCGGCTTCCCAAAGTGCTGGGATTACAGGCTTGAGCCACCGCGCCTGGCTTGCTATGCTTTTAAGAAACCTTAAGTGTCTTCGTAGAAAGACTTTGTTTTTGTTTTTTTCTGAGTCTCTCTCTGTTGCCAGGCTGGAGTGCATTGGTGCGATATTGGCACACTGCAACCCACCTTCTGTGTTCAAATGATTCTCCTGCCTCCGCCTCCTGAGTAGCTGGGACTACAGGTGCGCACCACCATACTCAGCGAAGTTTTGTATTTTTATTAGAGATGGGGTTTCACCATGTTGGCTAGGATGGTCTTGATCTCTTGACCTCATGATCCACCCACCTCGGTCTCCCAAAGTGCTGGGATTACAGGCATGAGCCACCAGCCCTGGCCCAAAGACTTATTTTTATAGACTGAGATCTTGATCACTTTCTGGAAGGAAAAATTGATTTTTTTTTTTTTTTTTTTCTTATCTCTAAAACTAGATACACCCTGTTTGGGGCAGGGGATGCACTCCTGAAAATGGGAACACAGGCAAAGGAGAGCAGATGTACTTAGTCTCTGTGGAGTTGTGTTCTAAATCTCACTTTGCAGTTGCTTTCTGTACCTTCATATCCTCTGAAATTGTGACCTACCTCTGGCTATTACATCTATTGTTTTTTTGTAACCTGCTGACAAATGCTCTCAAGTTACAGAGATGTCTCAAAAGCATTTTGTAATGTTGGTGCTTCCATTTGTCAGCTCTTAGTTGGTGTTCTTCTTTCTCTTCTTTTCTTTTTCTTTTTTCTTTCTTTCTTTCTTTCTTTTTTTGAGATGAAGTCTCACTCGTGGCCCAGGCTGAAGTGCAGTGGAGCAGTCTTGGCTCACTGCAATCTCTGCCTCCTGGGTTCAAGCCATTCTCTGCTTCAGCCTCCCGAATAGCTGGGATTACAGGTGCCTGCCATGGGATTTCACCACGTTGGCCAGGCTGGTCTTAAACTCCTGACTTCATTCGTGATCCACCCGCCTCAGCCTCCCAAAGTGCTGGGATTACAGGCATGAGCCATCACGCCTGCCCGGCCTCTCTTCTTTTCTTGGAAGGTGACTCCAGCTATGTAAAATAGGCAATTTGTAATTGAAAAGTTAACCTGGGGCCAGACTGTTTGGGGTTAGAATTCACACTCCCCACTTTGAATCTTTTCTCACTAGCTGTATGGTACTGGGTAAGTTCCTTAACCCCTCCATAGTTTTTCATCTGCAAAATGGGGACAGTGTTGATCTTTAGGGTTGTTGTGAGGGTAAATGAGTTCATATGTGGAAAGTCGTTGCCATATGGTAATTGCTGACATATAGTAAGTACTTGTTAGCTTTATGATCATTTTGTAGCATCCCGTGTGATAGCCTTCTTTCATTTCTTTGCGGTTGATCCAGCATTCCAGCACCATCACTGCTTGCTTTTGATGACCTATTATGGATTTAAATTGTACCTAAACAGCCAAACAGTGGTAGAGAGGCCACAGATAAACAGTTTGTTTGCAGAGCAGTCTCATTTTAAGAGACCGTAGTTGACAATGCGTTGGCTAGAGTGTCTTTGAAGTGCAGTGGGTGAAGGCTACTGGGCCAGGTTTCTCAGTACGTCAAAATGTGTAGTAAAGTGGATTGTGGACTCCCACCTGGATGACAGAGTGAGATCCTGTTTCCAGAAAAAAAAAAAAAAAAAGGATTGTGGGGTACATACCACACCTTTTAATTTTTAAAATCTATTTTGGAAATAAGCAATCATCTCTTTGTGGGGCATATCAGAGTCACCTAGGGGTAGCCTCCCTGTCCACCTTTCCTTAAAAACCAGGCTTAGATTAAGCTTCAGGTAGTTAATTCTCAATGAGGCTGGAGTAAGGGAGAGACTTTGAGTCACCATGTAAGCAGCGATTTGACTGTTTCAGTAGAGGAATGCCCTACAAGTTTTTCAGTATTGGAAGAAATTGCATCTAAATGAGTGTAAAAGTGATCATGGAGGCTGGGCGCGGTGGCTCAAGCCTGTAATCCCAGCACTTTCGGAGGCCGAGGCGGGTGGATCATGAGGTCAAGAGATCGAGACCATCCTGGTTCACATGGTGAAACCCCGTCTCTACTAAAAATACAAAACATTAGCTGGGCATGGTGGCACACGCCTGTAATCCCAGCTACTCAGGAGGCTGAGGCAGGAGAATTGCCTGAACCCAGGAGGCGGAGGTTGCGGTGAGCCGAGATCGTACCATTGCACTCCAGCCTGGGTAACAAGAGCAAAACTCCGTCTCAAAAAAAAAAAAAAAAAAAAAAAAAAAAAGATTATGGAGAATGTCTTAATCTGTTTCTGCTGCAGTAAACAAATACCCACAGACTGGGTGATTTATAAATAATAAAAATTTGGCCAGGAGCAGTGGCTCATGGCTGTAATCCCAACATTTTGGGAGGCCGAGGTGGGAGGATCAGTTGAGCCCAGGGATTTGAAACCAGCCTGGGCAACAAGCAAAATGAGATGCCCATCTCCACAAAAATAAAAAATCAATGTATTTCTTGCTGGGTGTGGTGGCTCAAGCCTGTAATCCCAGCACTTTGGGAGGCTGAGGCGGGTGGATCACAAGGTCAAGAGATCGAGACCATCCTGGTCAACATGGTGAAACCCTGTCTCTACTAAAAATACAAAACATTAGCTGGGCATGGTGGCGCATGCCTGTAATCCCAGCTACTCAGGAGGTTGAGGCAGGAGAATTGCCTGAACCCAGGAGGCGGAGGTTGCAGTGAGCCGAGATCGCCCCATTGCACTCCAGCCTGGGTAACAAGAGTGAAACTCCTTCTCAAAAAAAAAAAAAAAACCCAAAAAATTCAATGTATTTCTCACAGTTCTGGAGGCTGGAAGTCTAAGTTCAAGGTGCTGGTAGGTTGAGTGTTTGGTGAGGGACTGGCCTTGGGGGACATCCTTCCAGGATGATACCTTGTTGCTGCATCCTCTGGAGGGGCAAACACTGCATCCCATATGGCAGAAAAATGGAAAGGCCAAAAAGGGCCGAGCTAGTTCCTCCACCTGCCCTCCCACCATTTTTTACATAAAGATATTTCAGAAAAGACCCTAACACTTTATAAAGTGTTAGTCACATTCATGAGAGCTCTGCTCTCATGACTTAAGCACCTCCCCAAACCCTCAACTCTTGATGCTATCACATTGAGGTTTGGGTTTCAACATACATTTTGGAGGGGACAAGAACATTCACACCATAGCAGTGAAGAATGAGAGAGAATACAGATGAGCAAGAACAGGAGCAGACTTGAAAGGGGGAGATACTGGCTTGATAAGCACTAGATGGGTACTTGATGGGCATGCTATGAAAAAAGAGAGAGAATTTTGCTTGAGTGAAGTGAAAAGTAAATTAGAAATATTTGCATATTTTGCCAAAATGGATAAATTGTGATGGAGATTATAGAAAAGAAATAGTCTGAACATCATGAAGATAATCACCATGTATTTGACCTCCTGCTATGTGTCAGGTTTTTATATATGCATTATTCTTCAATCTTATCACAATTCCCAGAGGTTCCTTAGTTCTGGGACTCCTCCCAGTTAAGTAACGGTTTCTAAACCACATAGTCAACATTTAACTGGAATTTGAATGGAAGTTACTGTCAAAACCATTAGGTCCTCCATCCAGCCTCTGGCTGATAGGTATAACCTTGCTTTGTAATCACATTGTTTAGGGAGTATGGTAAGAAAAATAAAACAAGTCTTGTATTTCCCACTGGGCTAATAGTAGTGGGTAGTACATTTACATTTGCAATGGAGAGAATAAAAGAAAAAGTTCAGCAGATGCTTGGAAGAGCAACAACAGTCCCTTATCACAGTGACTGGGCACTGGCTTGGTGTGCACAGATGCATAAGAAAAACACCCTTGGCTGAGCATGGTGGCTCATGCCTGTAATCCCAACACTTTGGGAGGCTGAGGCGGATAGATCACTTGAGATCAGGAGTTTGACAGCAGCCTGGCCAATGTGGTGAAACCCCGTCTCCACTAAAAATGCAAAAATTATCTAGGCATGGTGGCAGGCATGTATAGTCCCAGCTTTCTGGGAAGCTGAGGCAAGAGCATTGCTTGAACCTGGGAGGCAGAGGTTGCAGTGAGCTGAGATTGTGCCACTGCTGTCCAGCCTGGGTGACAGTGAGAGACTCTATCTCAATTTAAAAAAAAAAAAGAAAGAAAGAAAAGAAAGGCCAGGTGTGGTGGCTCATGCCTGTAATCCCAGCACTTTGGGAGGCCGAGGCGGTTGTATCACCTGAGGTCAGGAGTTCGAGACCAGTCTGGCCAGCATTGTGAAACCCTGTCTCTACTAAAAAAAATAAAAAAATTAGCCAGTGCTGGTGGCAGGTTCCTATAATCCCAGCTACTTGAGAAGCTGAGGCAGGAGAATTGCTTGAACCTGGGAGGTGGAGGTTGTAGCAAGCCGAGATTGCGCCATTGCACTCCAACCTGGGCGACAGAGCGGGACTCCGTCTCAAAAAAAAGAAAAGAAAAACACCTTTTGAAGGTGTAAGGATTTTAGGTGGACTAGCACTTTAACAGCCAGAAGAATAATTTTGACTACCTTAGAACCAAGTTTAGGAAGAGAACTAACCAACCTTCTCCTTCCTTCTTTCCTTCCTTTTTTCCTTCCTTTTTTCCTCCCTCTCTCCCTCCCTCCCTCCTTCTCTTTCTCTCTCTCTCTTGCTTTCTTTTAATCTTTCTTTCTGTCTTTCCAGCCTTCCTGTCTTCCTGCCTTTCTCTTTCTTTTTCTTTCTTTCTCCTTCCTTCTCTTTCCCTTCCACCCTCCCCTCCCTACCTCCCTCCCTCCTTCTTTCCTTCCTTCAAAAAACATGTATCTTTCTTTCTTTCCTCCCTCCTTCCATCCTCCCTCTCTTCTTTCTTTCTGTATTTCTTTCTTCGTCTGTCCTTGACTTTCTGTCTCTCTCTTTCTTTCTCTTTCTTTTTCCTTTTCTGTCCTGTCCTCCCTTCCTCCCTCCCTCGCCCCTCCCTCCCTCCCTCTTTTACCTTCCTTCATTCCCTCCTTCCCTCTTCTTTCTTAATTTTTTCCCTCCCTTCCCCTTCCTTCCTTCCTTCCCTTCCTTCCCTTCCTCCCCTTCCTCCCTTCCTCCCTTCCTCCCTTCCTCCCTTCCTCCCTTCCTCCCTTCCCCCCTTCCTTCCCTTCCTTCCCTCCCTCCCCTCCCTCCCCTCCCTCCCCTCCCTCGCCTTCCTCGCCTTCCTTCCCTTCCTCCCTCCCTTCCCTCCCTTCCTTCCCTTCCTTCCCTTCCTTCCCTTCCTTCCCTTCCTTCCCTCCCTTCCCTTCCTTTCCTTCCCTGCCTTCCCTTCCTCCCTTCCTTCTCTTCCTTCCCTTCCTCCCCTTCCTTCCTTCCCTTCCTCCCCTTCCTCCCCTTCCTCCCCTTCCTCCCCTTCCCCCCTTCCCCCCTTCCCCCCTTCCCCCCTTCCTTCCCTTCCTCCCCTCCCTCCCCTCCCTCGCCTTCCTCGCCTTCCTTCCCTTCCTCCCTCCCTTCCCTCCCTTCCCTCCCTTCCTTCCCTTCCTTCCCTTCCTTGCCTTCCTTCCCTTCCTTCCCTTCCTTCCCTTCCTTCCCTTCCTTCCCTTCCCTTCTTTCCCTTCCTTCCCTTCCTTCCCTTCCTTCCTTTTCTTTCTTTCTTCCTTTTCTTTCTTTCTTCAGATTCTCACTCTGTCACCGAGGCTGGAGTGCAGTGGCATGATCTTGGCTCACTACCACCTCCATCTCCTGGGTTCAAATGATTCTCCTGCCACAGCCTCCCAAGTAGCTGGGTTTATAGATGCCTGCCACCACACCTGGCTAATTTTTGTGTTTTTAGTAGGGATAGGGTTTACCATGTTGGCCAGGCTGGTCTAGAACTCCCGGCGTCAAGTGATCCACACGCCTGGGCCTCCCAAAGTGCTGGGATTACAGGTGTGAGCCACTGTGCCCAGCCTTTTCTTTTTTGAGACAGTATCTCACTTTCTTGTCCAGGCTGGAGTGCAGTGGTATGATCTTGGCTCACTGCAACCTCTGCCTCCCAGGCTCAAGCAATCTTCCTAACTCAACCTTTTAAGTAGCTGGGACTATAGGCATGCACCTCCCTCATCAGCTAAGTTTTCAATTTTTTGTAAAGGTCGGATCTCACCATGTTGCCCAGGCTGGTCTCAAACTCCTGGGCTCAAGCCATCCTCCTGTCTTGACCATCCAAAGTGTTGGGATTATAGGCTTGAGCCACCATTCCTGGCCCTGTTTATTTCTTACTTAAGAACAAAAGGCCTTTTGGGAGGCAGAGAAAGGATTCTAGGGTACCGTATAATAGTCCTGGGATCCTTTGCAGAGTGACCTTTGCGAAATACTGGTCTGCCTGTGAATAGCATCTAAATTAGAAATTCAAGGTCAGCTATATAGATAGCCATTACCAAAATGACACACAGGTAAACAAAATGAATCTTTCTTCCTCACGTTTTTGATATTACAGGTCAGGAGAGGGGTCTGATTGCATGTTTAAGATAGGAGAGAATGCTTTTTGACTGATTGAGGGCATGGCCTTTAATTTCTTAGTGGTTTAAAGAATGTATGGGTCATTGTTTGTTCATTCCAAAGTCCTAATGATATGGACGATATTTTTTCTCAGACAGGAATGTAGCTTTTGGCAGTTACCCTGTATCACAGTGGCTTGCAAATATCCAAGTCCTTTGGAACCAAATGATAACTGCCTTTGTGCATGTGTTGTGTGTCCAAGAAAAAAAATACATGCATGATGATTTAAAAAATGACTTGAAATAAGAACCGGTGGCTTTCAAATTGGGAAATCTTAAATTCCCAGCATTAGGAGAATATAAGATAAATGTGTGTTAAGTATTTACATGTTTATCCAGGTGGTGATGGTACACTCTGTAGCAAGTGTGGTTTATAAAGAGTTTTCAGTGATATGGGGGACATGCGAATGGAATAATGTAAAATGAAAAAGATAAGTGCAAAATTTAAATACAGCAAGGTCTCCACTTTGTACAAATGTGTAGAAAAATGATCTAGAAAGAAATATGTGAAAATGATAATGGTGTTTAATTGATGAAATTATAGATAGGTTAAATTTCTGTCTTGCATTTTTAAAATGACTTGCAATAGGCAGATATTATTTTATAAAGAGAAATTAAAAAATTTTCTTCCACAACTGCTTTTGAGAAGATATTTATCAGGATATGATCATGGATGATACATTACATTGTCTGCTACATGAAGAAATAAAAGATTTGTTGCAAAAAGCAATGCCTTTGTTAGGTATACAGTTGCATTTCTAAAATAAAGGAAGATCACTGGCACCTCACAGTGATTTCTCTTTTTTTTTTTTTTTTTTTTTGCTTTATTTATTTATTTATTATTTTACTTTAGGTTCTGGGGTACATGTGCAGCTCATGCAGGGTTTTGCATAGGTGCATACATAACCAGGTGGTTTGCTGCCCCTATTCCCCCTTCATCTATATCTGGCATTTCTCCCCATGTTATCCCTCCCAACCCTCTCCACCCCACACTGTCCCTCCCCTAGTCCCACCCCCCACTGCCCGCAGTGTGATGCTCCTCTCCCTGAATCCACGCCTCACAGTGATTTCTTAATTATTCTCTTGGAATTCTGCTCACAACAAAGTAACTTCTCATCTGTAATATATGGGCAATACCCAAGCAAGATTACAGTTAGGATCAGGCATCCACTAAAGCATATTCCACTGCATCAGTCCCACTTTTTTCCCTTAAATTTTACTCTGATTGCTCTAAAAAGATAAAAACAAAAAATCTGTAGAAAATCTCTTACTACATTTAATACTTGAACTGTTTTGATGAGTTTTGCCAGTGAAATGAGCAAACATTTGTATGAATTTAGCTTGTTTTAATGACTTCATTTACTACTTTTTAAAGTTCGTTTATTTTTTCATGGTAATTGCTGTAGATTTTCTTTTTTTTTTTGTTATTTTTGCCTCAGACTGTTGAGATAGAAGATTATGAAATATGCCATGCCAAATGTTCAGAGTTTATTAGCAATGCAGTCAGAGTAAGCCAAATCTGGCAGTGTGGTTTGATTTCTGCTCTATAGTAGAAGGATTAATTCAAGAGGATGATGCTTATTTATCGTCCTCAATGTATAATGGTACATGTGGAGTTGAAGTACGTTCTTTGTATATTACAAACCTCATAGAATGGAGATCCTTTGATTCAAGAATGAATGTCTTGCATCTTCTCCCCCTCACCAACAAAATAGCCTTAGTGAGGATGATAATTGCATTAGTGGTTGCCAGGGACTGAGGGGAGGAGGGATCGGGAGCAGCTGCTCAAGGATAACAGTTTCTTTTGAGGTGATGAAGATATTTTAAAATTCGATAGTGGTGATGGCTGCACACCCTCTGCATATACTATAAATCACTGAGTTGTACACTTTGAAAGGATAAATTTTATGGTATGAGACACCAATCTTTAAAAAATGAGCTAGAAGAGAAGGGATTCCATATGTGAAGGAATCCAATACATGTGAGAAATCTTCTTCAAGTCCCCCCAAGCCCCTCTGTCTTCTTCATAGTAAATTACAGAGAAGCCTGGTTCTGAGAGAATGCTGGTTTTTCACAGGCATTTGACATGAGAATAAAAAATCGTATGATTAAATGACTAGGCTTGCCTCTAAAATGTTGTTATCAAGTGACGGTCTAAGGACATGGATAATACTGTGTTTTCAAGGGTCTGTTCAGAAGATACATTATGGCGCTATATTAAGGAAGACTGAATTGTATCTTAGACTTTAAAATGAAACAAACATATATTAGGTGTCAACAATAATTAAATTACCGAATTGTACACTTTAACAGGATGAATTTTATGATATTTATGGAGGAAGGGGGGAAGTATATGAGTTTTAGACTTACGGAGTGATGTGTGTGTGTGTGTGTGTGTGTGTGTGTGTGTGTGTGTGTGTTTAATTCCTCGTACTGTCATTCCCAGATGTTTGTGTTTTTAAGAAGCAATTGCTTTATTTTGCTTTTGGAATGTAAAAAAGCAAAAAGAAGAGCGCCTTTTTTTTTTTTTTTTTTTTTTAAAGATAGGTTTTCACTGTGTTGTCCAGGCTGGAGTGCAATCATTGCCTCACTACAGCCTAAATGACCTTGAAATATGGTCATTTTTAAGGCCTCATAGGATTCCTTTTTATGTGTTATGATCTACTTAATTTGTCTCCTGTTGATAGAGATTTAGGTCATTTTGCCATTTGAAGTATGCACTGTGATGATTATCTCATGCATAAAGGTGGATCTTTTTTCCTAACCTTTTGTCATGGATTTTTTTTCTTCTAAACATACATTAAAGACAATGAAACAATGAATCTCCATATTTGTCATCCAGCTTCAACAACTCTAAGTGTTCTGCTGTTTTTGTTTCCTCTGTCTTCCCTCCACTGCCCCCCAGTCTCCTGGAGAATTTTAAAGCACATTCCATGTGTCCTATTATTTTACCTATAAATATTTTAATATGTATCTGTAATAAGGTCTTAAAAAATAACTATAGTACCATTATCATGCCTAGCAAAATTACTGCCAGTTTCTTAATTTCACCTACTAATTAGTCTGTGTTCAGTTATCCTCAATTGCCACAAAAATAGGACATTTTCTAATTCTGTCATTTCCTTTAGTTCTATTATTTATTAGCCGTGATTCTTCTGTAAAGAACTTTGCTTCTTCAACTAGTTGATTATTCTGAAATACATTCTCTATAGGAAAGACAGTTTGACTGCTTTATTCTTCCCTTAGAGTTTCAGAACATGAGCTAGTGTCTACCAGTCTCCAAAAGATGACCACAGAGGGTCTTTTTTAGTATTAATATAACTCATAAATTTAAACATACTTTAAACGGTGTTCCATTCCATTTGAGCATCTTCCTGAGGTCTCATGTTAGCCAGTAGGAACCCTTTCAAGCCATGTCAGAGGACACAGAACTAATTTGAAAGGGCCAGTTCCCAGTGAAAGGAATTGGGACACTTTGGAGAAATGGCTGGTTTCAAATCTAAGCAGGAAGTGTCCAAGGTAGATAAGCCTGGAACATCATATCATACTTGAACACAAGGAAGCACCTTTACCTGGTGTTGGACTATATTGAAGCTATCTGATTGTACAAGTCCTCCTCATTAGATTATGAGCTTCCAGAGGGCAGGGACTGTGTTTTGTTTTTGAAGTCCCGTAACCTAGATCTGTTCCTGCTGGGCATTCCTGCATCCCTTTTGTATGCCTTCAGAGCTTTGCCTTGTAACATTTACCATGGCTTAATTTATGTTGTGATAATTTGATTAATGACTGTACCTCTCACCCCATATCTAATCCCCCCTCCACACCTTTAAAAAAAAAAAAAAGTAATTTTACCTGTAACACCTTGCTTAGTGCCTGGGCACATAGTGGTTACTCAGTAAAATTTGTCTAATAAATGCAAAGTCCCCTAACCTTTCCTGTTCATGGTATTCCATACAATTTTTTGATGGTCAAATAAGAACAGTAATTGCAGGCCAGGTTGTGTAATACCTTGCCATTATAGAGGCCTATCCATCAGGGATTCAAAGGTTTGCTTTGGCCTGTGTCATGCTCTTAGCAGCATCAGTCATTTTTAGTTGAGGGCGAGAATCTGTACCCTCTGGTGTTGGGTAGGGGCACATTTAACTGTACCTCCTTCTCTATAGCACTTAATATAAAGCCTTGTAGTAGGTCATGAGCCTGGATATTTACACTGATGCTATGGAGATTATGCTACTTAAGTAATGTTAGCTTAGGTTCACAAAGGAGTTGCATTTCCTTTTTGTGTTTTTATATTGAGTTGTGAACACACTTGGCTTTACTCTGGTGCATGGACTTGGAGAGACCACTTTACCTCACTGAATCTTTGCTTCCTGGTTGGTACAATGCAGAGCAATAATACTACCTGCCTTACCTCTTTATTATAGGACTGTGTAAAGCTTATTATTCACGAATCTTCTCTTACTTTCTCCCTTTTACCTTGTGGTCTGTGAAATTCAGAATCTGATACTTTTTTATGCTTTTGCCTGTAAACAATGAGCTCTAAAGCCTCCATTAAAAAAAAAAAAGGTTTTTTAATTAAAAAATTAATGTAGCTGGGTGGGGTGGCTCATCCCTGTAATCCCAGCACTCTGGGAGTTCAAGGTGGGCAGATCACCTGGGATTGGGAGTGTGAGACCGGCCTTGCCAACATAGTGAAACGCTATCTCTGCTAAAAATACAAAAATTAGCTGGGTGTGGTGGCACACGTCTGTAATCCTAGCTACTTGGGAGGCTGAGGTGGGAGAATCACTTGAAACAGGGAGGTGGAAGTTGCAGTGAGCCAAGATTGTGCCACTGTACGCCAGCCTGTATGACAGAGGGAGACTTGTTTCCAAAAAAAAAAGTATTTTTAATTGACAAAAATTGTATATATTATGTACAACATGATGTTTTTAAATATGTATACTTTGTAGAATGACTAAATCGAGCTGATTAGTATATGCATTACCTCACATATATTTTTGTGGTGAGAACATTTAAAATCTCTCAGTGATTGATTTTTTTTTTTTTTCTGAGGTGGAATCTTGCTCTGTCACCCAGGCTGGAGTGCAGTGGCACAATCTTGGCTCAGTGCAACCTCCACCTCTCTGGTTCAAGTGATTCTCCCACCTCAGCCTCCCAAGTAGCTGAGATCACAGGCATGTGCCACCATGCCTGGCTAATTTTTGTGTATTTAGTGGTTACAGGGTTTCACCATGTTGGACAGGCTTGTCTCAAACTCCTGACCTCAGGTGATCCACCCACCTTGGCCACCCCAAAGTGCTAGGATGACAGACGTGAGCCACCACTCCCGGCCATCAGCAATTTTAAAGAATATAGTACATTATTAATAGCTATAGTCACCATGTTGTACAATAGATCCCTTAAAGTTATTCTTCTTGTCTAATTGAAAATTTGTATTACCCTAGCTAAATGCCCCAGACACCCTGATAACAACCACTCTAGTCTCTGCAAAGCTTCCCTTTTTGTTGCTGGTCTCGATGTGGTCAAAGCAAATAGGGTTTCACAGGACAGAGTTGCCCATTGGCTTTTTTTTTTTGGCTACCCTCTGCCTTTTAAAATTGAGGTAATTATAGATTCACATGCAGTTACAAGGAAAAATATAGAGAGATTCTTTTTATAAATGCCCAGTTTCCCAAAATGGCAACATTTGGCCAAACTATGTTATCAAATCACAACAAGGATATTGACACTGGTACAAACCTAATAATTTTACTCACATGTATTTATTTAGTTTTATTTGTACTTAAATTGGACAAAAGCCAATTTCCCATTGGCTTTTGAACTGAAAAGTCTCCTAATTCAGCATTTCATATTTGAAGTGACGGGGTAATAGGAACAAATATCACTTAATATGAGAGAATTAACTTAGACTATGGAGACATATGATTTAACTGTAGTGAATGTGGTAATATAGACCATGATACTTTTGGGCCAAATAGTGCAATAACGTTATCTAACAGATGTCTTAAAAACTTAAAGAACTACCTTATTAGCATATACATTCTTGGCATGCTAAGGACACTTTAAAAAGGACTTTAAACTTGAAAATGGTTTCTTAACTATATCCTGTTGTCACATTGTTTACACATTCCTTTGCTTATATTTATTTTGCTTAGGCTGGACGTGGTGGCCCAAAGCCTGTAATCCCAGCATTTTGTGAGGCCAAGGCGGGTAAATCACCTGAGTCAGAAGTTCGAGATCAGTCTGGGCAACATGGCAAAACCCCGTCTCTACTAAAAATATAAAACTTAGTGGGGCGTGGTGGTGCACACCTGTAATCCTAGCTACTGGGGAGGCCGAGGCAGGAGAAGTGCTTGAATCAGGGAGGTGGAGGTTGCAGTGAGCTGAGATCACACCACTGCATTCCAGCCTGGATAACAGAGCAAGAATTCATCTCAAAAAAAAAAAAAGAAAAGAAAAGAAAAGAAAACTGTGTTTACATGAACACTGCAGAGTAATTTTAGTCTGGCTCTGGGTAAGTGGGACCTGAACTAGATGTAATTACTCTTTCCCTTTTCTCATTGGTCAGAAGATGATGATGGATGAAATATGCTTTCTTTCCTCCTTTGTTCTTGTTTAGGTGTGAGGCATGACCAGTCACCATCAGTGGAAGTTTTTTTAAGTTAATTTTTAACTTAAAATAATAGTAATTTATTATATATATATATTTTTGGTAGAAATGGGGTTTTACCATGTTGTGAAGGCTAATTTCAAACTTCTGAGCTCAAGTGATCTACCCACCTCAGCCTCCCAAAGTGCTGGGATTACAGTGTGAGCCACTGTGCTGGCCCTAACTTTTTTTTTTTTTTTTTTTGAGACAGAGTCTCACTCTGTGGCCCAGGCTGGAGTGCAGTGGCTGCGATCTCGGCTCACTGCAACCTCCGCCTCCCGGGTTCAAGTGATTCTCCTGCCTCTCACCCTCCTGAGTAGCCGGGACTATAGGCGTGTACCACCACGCCTGGCTAATTTTTGTTTTGTTTTGTTTGAGACGGAATCTCGTTGTCGCCGAGGCTAGAGTGTAGTGGCACGATCTCGGCTCACTGCAACTTCTGCCTCCCAGGTTCAAATGATTCTTCTGCCTCAGCCTCCTGCGTAGCTGGAATTACAGGCTGGGATTACAGAGGCATGCCACCATGCCCAGCTAAGTTTTGTATTCTTAGACAGGGTTTCACCATATTAGCCAGGCTGGTCTGGAACTCCTGACCTTGTGATCTGCCTGCCTCTGGCCTCCCAAAGTGTTGGGATTCCAGGTGCGAGCCACCACGCCTGGCCACTTTTAACTCTTTATGTCTCAAATGTTCCTCCTTTCCAGCACACACAATCCAATTGTCAATACATTTTAGTAGTTTTTTTCTCTGAAATAATTATGTTTGTTCCCCCTCACGTTTAAGAATGTGTACCTATTTGAAAATGGCAGAAAAGCATGAAGAAAATGTCATCTATTTTATCTGAAGCATTTACCAATCAGACCTCTGCCTTTTTTTCTTCTAAGCCTGCCTCTGTGATAGGAATCAGATGCCATTTCTCTCTTCCATAACCTATTGAAGCTGCTTTCCAACTATTTTCTCCTCTCCCTAGGCCAAGTGGCTCTCTCTCTCTCTCTCTCTCTCTATTCAGAACTACATCTATTACAGGTGAGCTTTCTAAAACACAGATTTGTTCATCCATCTCTGCTCTGAGGCCTTGAGTTCTCTGCTGCCTAAAGAAGAAAGCCCGAACCCCTGAGCATGATACTCAACACCTTCTGATATTTTTGTCCCAAATATGCCATTCTTTGCTTTTCTTCCACCACGTTCCCTCCATACTGTAATCACACCGATTTGGTGCATCCTCCCACCACCTCATTCTCTTTCCTCGGTATGGATTGCCTTTTGTTGTCCTTGTCAAACTTCTTTTCATGATTGAAGACTCAGGTTAAATGCTATGGCTCCTGTGAAGCCTGTGCTAGTTTTTCCCAGTTCAGATGGCTTGTTCCCAACCACTGAGCCCATGCTACACTTTGCCAGACTTTGTTTTGCTTTACCTTCTTGCTATTTGCATACTTGTTTCAATATAATATTGATATTGACTATAATACTGATATTTTTGCAGAAGAGGGCCATAGTTTGATTTTTTTGTGTGTGTTTGAACCCGTTGCTTTTACAGCAGTACCCAGCATATAGTAAATGCTTATTAAATTTAATTATATTAGCTTGGGCAACATGGTGAAAGCCCATCTTTAGGAAAAAAACAAAAAAATTAGCCAGGCATGGTGGCGTATGCCTGTAATCCCACCTACTTGGGAGGCTCAGGTGGGAGGATTACTTGAGCCCAGGAGGCGGAGATTGTAGTGAGCCAGGATCATGCTACTGTATTCCAGCCTGGGTGACAGAGTGAGACCCCTTCTCAAAAGAAAAAAAACATTGGGAGGCCGAGGCAGGCAGATCACGAGGTCAGGAGTTTGAGACCAGCCTGGCCAATGTAGTGAAGCCCCATCTCTACTAAAGATACAAAGAAAGGAAAAAAAAAAATTAACCTGGCATGGTGATGTGCACCTGTAGTCCCAGCTACTTGGGAGGCTGAGGCAGGAAAATCAGTTGAATCTAGGAGACGGAGGTTGTGGTGAGCTGAGATTGCGCCACTGTACTCCAGCGTGGACAACAGAGCTAGACTTTGTCTCAAAAAAAAAAAAAGAAAAGAAAAAAAAACAGCAAAAACTAAATAAATAAATTTGATTATATTAAGCTGTGTAATGTCTCCTGCTTGCTTGTATTTGAGGTAGCCTTTTCTTTGCGTTTTTTACTTAATGTGCCTTGTCATTAAAAAAAACCCAAAAATCCCTGTGACCATTTCTTATAGTTGTATCCTAATTTAGTATAGTTTTATGAGAGGGATGAATTTGTAGCCATGGTTTCTGTAAGGCAGGACGATTCTAATGGGCATCCAGATCCCATGGGTGACTTTCATTTCTCATGAGAATGAAGTAGGGAGGGGTAAGCCAGTGAGAGGGGACACCTGGGAATCAGCCAGGAATATTCTGTGTTTCCTTCCTATCCAATAAATTCAGAAAATGAGTTTTAGTTGGATGAAAGCCTTGGCATCCATCCTAACCTTTGTTAGTAACTGAAGAACTTGAATTTAAATTGTGATTTGTTTTCAGAAAATTCAAAGTAGAAAAATCATGATATTATAACATACAGGGTCCCAGTGAAGGAAATATAGACATAGAAAGTCTCGTTTTCTTCGGCTGGGCATGGTGGCTCATGCTTGTAATCCCAGCACTTTGGGAGGCCGAGATGGGTGGATCACCTGAGTCAGGAGTTCAAGACCAGTCTGACCAACATGGTGAAACCCTGTCTCAATTAAAAAAAAAAAAAAAAAAGGAAGTCTAGTTTTCACATTGTATAAGGAATATTGATACACTCAGCCCCTCTTGCCTTTTGAAGGGAGAAGCCGGGCTTCCTGATGTTGAAAACTGTATGCTTGCTGTAATAGAGGGTGCGTGGCAGGCTGAAAGCCCCGTGGATCATTAGGAGTTCACTAGGTTCTGTCTGCAGCTGTTAGAAAATGAGCAATCATGCATGTGGGAGTCTACCATGTTGTTCAAATGCTCAGCGTGAATGACTTTAGCCACAGAGATATTTTTCACTTTGAGAAGGAAAAGCTTTTTATACAAGAGAAGATTGGCTTTATCTTTAAGAAACAGTGTCCTACTGAGTGGTGCACTAAATCCTAGTTCACATATTGGGTATACTTCTTCCTCTCACCGTAGTGATAGTCTCCAGCAATAAAAAGGAGGGGGCACTTTTTACTTTGTTAACAAGATTGTGCCACCCGTTTCCTTTGGAGGTTGGGTGGGGAAGGAGAGAAGGAGGGAGAGAAGAGAGAACAGACTAATATGCTAGAGGCCTCTTGGAAAGAAGTGTGTCATATTAGTGATATTTAGACCCTTACATGCCCCCCGCTTTTACTTTTGCTCTTAAAATGGAAACTAAAACAGCAAATAATCTTCCTTTCACAGATGCAGAAACTGAGGCACATAGGGGAATTAATTGACTCAAAGTTACACAGGTAGTAAGTGGCAGAATCTAGGTCCAGAGTCTGCACTCTTAACCACCATATGCTATTGTCACATTAGCACAGTTTACAAACAGGGTTGGCCATGGCGAAGCCTCCAGTGCACACAGCATATCAAGTAATCTTTTTTTTTTTTTGAGACAGAATCTCACTCTGTTACCCCAGCTGGAGTGCAGTGGAGCGATCTTGGCTCACTGCAACCTCCGCCTCCCAAGTTCAAGCAATTCTCCTGCCTCAGCCTCCTGAGTAGCTGGGACTACAGGCATGTGCCACCATACCTGGCTAATTTTTTGTATTTTTAGTAGAGAAAAGGTTTCATCATGTTGGTAAGGCTGGTCTCAGATTCCCGACCTCAGGTGATCTGCCCTCTTTGGCCTTCCAAAGTTCTGGGATTACAGGTGTGAGCTACCATGTCAGTCCCAAGAAATCTTTTAACATCATAAATTGGGTTCTATCACTGGTTAACCTAACTCTCTCCAGTGTCTTCCCATTATACTTAAAATAAAATGAAAACATTTACCTTACAAGGGTAAACACCTATGCCCAAGGCCTAGCCCCAGCTGTCTCTTGGCCTTGTTCTCATTCCCGCTGGTCTTTTACTGTTCTCTAGCTACCCTTGTCTTTCTGTCTCTACAATGTGCTTTAGAGGGTTTTCTAATGGCTAGTTGGCTTTCCCCCAATCTCTGTGTTATGAGCTACGTCCTGTCGTTTGGGTCTTAGCTTAAACTCACTATTTAGAAACCTTCTCTGACCTCCCTGCCTAAAATGGTCTCTACCCTCAGTCAGTTACTTTGCCATTATCTGAAATTCCTTCTACTTGAATGTAAGAGTCTTGAGGCAGAGACTTCTGATGCCAGAGGTCTGATGGCAGTTAAGCAAGACAGGCAAAGTCATTAGAGTCTCTGTTGCCTAAAACAATACTTGGGACATGGTGGCCACTCAGTAAATCTTTATTGAGAAATGAACATAATGAGGGATTGAGCAGTTCTATCTCCGGAAGGCACGTGGCTTTCCTGAGAGCAACCTTATAGATTCCCGTGGCTTAAAGGATATATGACACCAGCTCAGGACAGCCAGAGGCTCCCCTACCAATTCTATTCCTTCAAACTATTCCTGCCACCTCCCAAACGAAAACTTGTGGAGAAGTTTGTCTCCTCCAGTGTCTCAGCAGTAAGTGAAGGTCGGGGGAGACCACGAACCTGAATATGACAGAGGTCTCCTCTGATTTGCTGTATTTTATAGGACCCTGGAAAGCAACTCTTGGACTTGAGCTTAGCACAATGGCTATGTTTATGGTGGTGTCTTCAAGAAAAGCCAAACTCTAGAATATTCTCTCTAATAGACATGCCTAGTACATTTTAGGAGATTTCCATTAACTAAATAGAAACTTCAGACATTCCAAATCAGTTGTCAGTTATATGGAAAAACCTTTTCCAGATAGATGCATCCCATTTTTCAGTTATGAGCCTGTTACTTGCTTAGTGCTGGACAGTCTTCACTAAAGTTGGGTTATGGTTATTAAAGAAATGTCTGTTTCATTTGTTCTTTTGCTTTTCTAGAATACAACATGTTTCTTATTTGAAATCAAAGATTTAGTTTTCTGAAGGTTGTTATTTGATTATACTACCCCAGTGTGAGGACCAGGGGGCTCTGACCATTCCTCTCTGGTCCATTGGTTACAGTTGCCCCCCTCCAGGGTTCCAGGAGCGATGGAAGCTAGGCCTCTTTGACCCTGCTTAACAGTGATGTGCTATCTCTGAATCATACTGAACCAGTTCTGGCTGGACATCATTAGCCATTTCTGTTCATTACTGATTCAGCCCTGAATCTGAGAGCACAGTACACATCTGTCTGAAGCGCTCTAGACAAATGGATGAATCCTCCCTCTGTTCTGTACTGGCGCTGTTCAATGCATATTAGAAACTGGATACTCTGATGATATCCTGAAAGTGTATAAAGCCTTGATCTTTCTCTGTTTTTGATTCATGGGTGTAAAAGGATGCAAATCTTAGAAGTTCACCAGTCCACCAAAATTTTACCAGCTTCCCAACCCCATCTAGGAAGACAGAAGTAGTCGCATAAAGAAAGAGGCTTCACAACTTCTTAGCCAAGATAAGTCACTGAACTCTGATAGTGTGTATTTGTATTATGTGGTTCTTCAAAGGTATTTCTTTTCTTTCCTAACACCTCTTTGTAGTCCAGATTTCTCTTTAGGTTTTGTGGTTTAATCACAGCATGATGAGAGGCTAACTAGGATTTATTTGCCCATTTCAGACTGTTTCTCTCTGTCTCTCTCTCTCTCTCTCCCTCTCTCTCTCTCTCTCTCTCTCTCTCTATGTGTGTGTGTGTGTGTTTGTGTGTGTGTGTGTGTGTGTGTGTGTGAAGATAAGATGTGCCAGGGAGTTAAAGAGAGAAAAATTATATTCCCTGCCTTTAAACTAGTGATTGTAGCAGAGGAGATGTGGTTTGTGTGGGAGGACCTTGTGTTGTATGTTACAGCCAACCAGTTACAAGGGATGCAGAGTGCTGAGTCCAGCCTGCCCTTCTATGGAGGTAACAAGCAAATGCTTCTGGAAATCCAGCACCTGGAGCTGGATCTTACAAGATAGGCAGGATTTGGACATGTGAAAGTAAACATTCCAGGTGGAAATAGTGCTGAGCAATGCTGGAGCAGGCTAGGGATGTTCTACTTTGGCCTATGGATCATGTTCCATAGAACTAAGGAAGGCCTGAGTTCTCTCCCTCCCGCCATTCTTGGGTGGCTTCCAGAGGGCCAGGGCTTTGTTCTGTTCATTCTGTAAGCTGAGCGTAAGGACAGGACAGTGCCTGGTGTACAGCAGTGCTCAGATATTTGTTCAGTGAGTGGAAGAAGCTGAGGATAATGGAAATAGCTAACGTTTAGGGAACAATTCTGCATACCAGGCCTGTGCTGAGCTCTTTTAAGGCAAATTATTTTCCTTCATCCTCATGACCATCTTGTTAGTTGCTGTCATAATTATCCTTTAATAGGTGGTAGAGCTGGCATCTGAAATGGGGCTATCTGGGTTCAGAACCCAAACTCTTCCCCTGAACTCTGCTTCCTAGAAAGAGATTGGTGCCCAACCTCAGAGGGCATGAAGCCACACCAAGGCGGTTAAGCTGTTTTTTAAGCATCCTCTGAGTGTTCATTGAAGGTTTTTGAGCAGGCTCCTAGGGTGTTCCGAGTTACATCTTGGAAAGTAAAAAAATTATGGTGGTGTCTCAGCCAACTTGAGGATAAATAAAAGGTTCCTAGAAAATAGTTCAGTGGGTAAGAGGTAATGAGATTGAGGGTGGATTACTGGAATGTTAGGGGAACTAGTTGGGTACTAGTTTGAGCATTTGGCATTGGTGGGTAGTCATGAGCTTGTGCTTTGCGCACAGTAAATCCTCAATAAAATGCTTTTAATTTCTCTACAATGCTTAACTGTTTTGGAACTTTGAATCTCCCTCACCTAAGGAAGGCCTATTTGCAGACCTCGTGTGCATTATGCCTTATACGATATTTCTTTAGTTCTCCGCCGTAGTTCTACTTGAAAACCCAGCCTTTCAAGAAAAACAGAGAGGACCAGGTTGTTTCCACTAACCGCTTACGTTTTGCAAGCTATTATTTTTAACACAAGGTATAGTGAACACAGAACACATTACAGAGCAATATAGTTTGTAAAGTAATTCCAGGATTTATAAACATGGGAATTCACGTTACACACCTACTGTGTGATCTGATAATGGGATCCAAAAATGCAAGGCACTTTGAGGTCTGGCTGGTGGTCCCACTGCTTTCCTCCCCATTTCTCTTTTTTGCCCACATTCTACGCCCTCTTGTGGGAGGACTTTCAGATGATTGCTTCGGAGGCACCTGAATAGTTTATGGGCTGGTCTCATTAGAATTGTTTGGTAGCTTGGATTAAAACAGTGAAATGTAAGAAGGGTACTGGAGGTCCATTAATAGGACTCACAGCTGTCAGTCTGAGAGCCCAGTGCTAGCTCCTGCTGTGTGCTTGTTTCTGGACTTCCCTGAAACACCCTTGCAAAAAAGTTCACTTGTGCTTTTTGGGTGTTTTCTCCTCGGAAAAGAGACAAATCCCAGGGCTCTTGTTTAGTACCTTACCTGTGGATAATTATAGCAAACTGATGCAAACAGGGAAAGGACTTAGAACAAGCTTTAGGACCTTTCTGCTCTTAATGTGTGTGCTGACTCTCAGTATTGCTGTCAGCATCTAGACTTGAGCATGCAGATATGCTGGTCATGCCTGATGATCTTTGATTTGAGTTGCAAAGTCAGATAATGCCAAAATTGGAGCAGCCTAGTTAAAAAAGGCTCTGGGCTCACAGCATGGGGCATCAGCTGTCTCTGCAGCTCTCAGGCCTCTGACAGTCTTCCCCTGCCAAGGGAGGGATGAACATGGAAGGTCACAGCAAGTTCAGTGGGAAAGTGGCTTCAGGGCAGAGTTTTGGTTGTCTGTGGTTGTGGAGGAAGTTAATTTCAAAGCTCATTTAGAGAGGGTTTTAAAAAAATATTTCTTTAAAAAAGTGCTTCTCCTTTTATGTGAACACAGCTGCTGCATGGGACTGTGACGGTGCCTCCTGGACTTGTGCAACAAGGCAGTCCTGGTAGGAATACTACACAGATTGCTTTTGGTAAATTTGATTTACTGGAGAAAGTAGTCACATCAGTTGTTTAGCCAGTGTTTACTGAGAGCCTCCTTGGTCTTGAAAATACAGAGCAGAATGAGACATGGTTCCAGTCCTGAGGAACTCGTGCCTAGAGAGACCCTATGTCCATGTGGTGTGACCTGGGACATTCCCTATTTATGCCTTTTGTTCTGGTATAAGAGCACTCTGTTTGAACCTCAAAGTTCCGCACTTCAGATGATAAATTACACAGTTACCTTATTCATAGAATAGCGATGGGAGGCAAATACGTGAACTCTCATCTCATCACGGAATCGAGCCTCTGTGCAGAGGGCCCAGCCTGGCCTGCTCATAGGCCTCCCCCTTGTCCTTTCCTCACCTGCTATACAACTTCTCTTCTCTGGCAGCGGTAGTCCCCTTGTTCGCCTGCGTTCTCCTGCTTATCCCAGTGTCCCAGCCTTTCTTACCCCATAGCTGTTGCAGGAACCCAGAACTTATTTAGGGACCAGGAAGATAAGCTTACATGCCAGCTGCAGCCCCCTTGAGCGTATTCTGGTTGTGGCTTTTCCTCTCTTTTCTTCTCAAACTGTGTTTGGGAAAAAACTTTTATTTGCTGATGGCTGCTTCTCTTCTCTCTATGCTCCAGTTCTCTGGGTCGTTTTGGTGATAATCTGTACTTCTGTCATTCTGATGATCTTTCAAGAGCAAAGTTTGATAAAAATGTATGCTGGGTTCCCATGTTTAAGTGGCATAGTTGGACGTGGATTCCTGATTCTCTCTACCCCTGGGAATAAAATATCATGCCATAGAAAGAGCTGGGCTTTGGAGCCCCTTTGACTTGGATGTGAGTACAGGTGATACATCTGCCACTAAAACAAGGTAAATCAAATACAGGGTGATGACCAAAGGCCCTTTCTGACCAAAATCTTTGGTAGTTCTTCAGTGGTTCTAAGTTAGGGTGAAGTCCTTAATTATAGAAGTCAGCCATTTAAATCATGATATGAGATTGTTCAGTGCTGGGCCAGAGAGGGTCTCAGAAAGAATAAATTCCTAAAACATGGTTCGTGCAATGGAACATGAATGGATAAATGTTAAGTTTCTCCCCTTGCCCCCCACCTGCCTTCTTTGGTTCCCTCCCACCCCCCTCACCACCCCCCCCCCCCCACCGCCTTTTAAAATTTTTCCTCATTGCCTTTAGTTAAGCAGTGGATTCCTTATTTGGAATAATTACATCATGAGTGATATGGTTTGACTCTGTATTCCCACCCAAATCTCATCTTGTAACTCCCATAATTCCCACATGTTGTGGGTGAGACCCCGTGGTCTTTCCCATGCTGTTCTTGTGATAGTGAATGGGTCTCACGATGGTTTTAAAAATGGGAGTTTCTCTTGACAAGCTCTTTCTTTGCCTGCTGCCATCCATGTAAGATGTGACTTGCTCTTCCTTGCCTTTAGCCATGTGGAACCGTAAGTCCGATAAACCTCTTTCTTTTGTAAATTGCTCATTTTGGGGTATGTTTTTATCAACAGCACGAAAACAAATGAATACAGTGAACTCTTATTTTCACCCATTGCTGATTCTTCTTTTGTTTATTGCTCCCAAATTTGGTCTTGCTTACTTTTGAAATTTGAAATCAGGATTTGATAAGAGTAGAAGGTAATATAAAAGAAGATAATTTCCCCAGAGCTAAGAATTCATTCTGAGTTCTCAGGGCCTTTTTGTTTTACAAAAAGTTGGAAGTTGATGTTCAAGGGAAGGAAATTAGAACTCAAAGAAAAAATAAAAAATTAAAAAACAAAAAAACAAAAAAAAGTTGGAAGTTATAAGAAATTAGAGCAGCAGATTTATTTTTGATTTCCATATCCTGCCTCTAAGCGTTCTATGCTAGAACAAGTTAGCATATTTTTAAATAAAATTACTCATTAAGTGTGTCAGCATGTTAATTTTTAATTTTTGGCTAAAAGCATGGTATATTTGAAAGTATGAATGAAATTCTGGAATGGAAGAGTAGGGCTCAATCCAGACATGAGGTATCTGTTGATTCTTTCTCCTCTTTAAAACTGCTACTGGCCTTTGACCAAGGCTTGTTGCTTTACCGATCTCCTTTTTCAGTGTGATGTAGACTCTTTCAGCAAATCATCAGGCAGTCGTTTCTTGACAGACTGTTCAGCATGATATAAAATATCCTATGACAAAATGGGAGAAAAATCAAGTGCCTGTTGATGTTGTCCTCAAGTGTTGTGGTTAGAGGTCAGAGAAGGGAGAGAGAAGTAAAGGCTACCTGGTGTTGGGGGAAGCCTCCAGTTGAGAAGAGATGCCCTGTACTTGATCTGAAAGGGGTCATTTGGGAGGTAGGGCATACCTCAGGAGCGGGATGCCAGATGAGGCAGGTACACTGCCTGCCGCCAACCCCGGGAGGCTCAACCAGGCGTCTCTGGGGAAATGTCAGTCGCGTGTTTAGCTTGGCCTGCGCTGGGACCATCATCGGGACTCACAAAGGTGTGCGCATATGTTTTAACATTTTAAAGTTAGAAGAGACACGAAAAATAATTTAGAACAACTTCATTATACAGATGAAGGAACTGAAGCTGAGAAAGGACAGCTGACTTCCTTTCCAGATTCTGAAAGAGTAAAATCAAAAGCAGGAGAGGGTTCTCTGTACCAAGCCACATCATTGAAAGACAAAACTTAAAAACAAAACCTGAACAATAATAAAACCCCAAAGGACAAAAGCCAAGCTTAAGTGAAATTTGCCTATTGTGTTTCTGTGCTTGTATTTGATCCCCTAGTAAATAATTGAAAAGTCTGAGATAATTCCCAAATGGAAGGGTTTCTAAATTATATTTGCCTGAAAATGTTCAGAAGAGCTTTTCAGTATTCTACTCAGTTGATTTTATGGAGAGAGTCACAGGACTCCATCAGTGTTGGAGTAACTAGTTGTGTTCTAGCCTTCCATGGCTTTGCAGTGATTTTTTCTTTGCTGGATGACTAGATAAAGCAGTAAAGACAGAATTCAGGAAAAGGGATGAGAGATGGAGTGGGGAGGAGACTCAGATTTAAAGAACGCCTCATGCTAGGCCGTGTGTTAAGCATTTTCTATATCAGTTCCCCCAGGGCTCCGAAGAACTCACATCTTCAGCACCTTTGTTCCACACTGCTTAGCAGAGGTCACAGGCAGCCCCTGAGGGTGCCTACCCAGGTTCCTGTGCTGTGGCTGGTGCTGGGCTGTGCTCAGAGGAGACAGAGAGAAGTCACTTGGGCCCAGCTCTCAGAAGGCTTGCTTTCTAGGACAGAGTTTGTCAAGCTCTTTCTGTAAGGTTCTTAGTGAGAAGTCCATTTTATGTTGCAAACTGGAGGGACACATTAGTCCCACAGTAAGAGGTAAAGCATTTCATCTAGAGATAAACCACAGAAGACAAGAATACTTGTCTAACATTAAGCCCTGACGTAATGTGGTCTTGAGCCCCTTTCTTGTAAGTTGCCAGATTCCCTAATGAAATCAACTTTACCTCTGATTTTTGCTGTTCTGATGCCTGCAGACATGTAATAACCCTTGTAGATAAGCCACTCAAAGGTAGGAAACTGATGATTTTCTGCAAGGAAGGATAGTGAGTGTATCAGTTGTAACACTGGCATTTCCTTTCCCCTTTATTTAGGGAGCCCAGTATTTCAGGAGGCCTGATCCACTTGCCCTTATCTCCATCTAAGTCAAGCTCGTGCAACCTCTGGCTCAGAGGCCCAGGACAGCTTTGAATGTGACCCAACACAAATTCACAGACTTTCTTAAAACATTATGAAATTTTTTTTTTAAAGCTCATCAGCTGTCATTAGTGTTAGTATATTTTATCTGTGGCTCAAGACAATTTTTCTTCTTCCAGTGTGGCCCAGGGAAACCAAAAGATTGGACACTTTTGATCTAAACATTTGTCTTATTGTTCTGCTTTGTCTCTGGTTTTTCTCTGATAGTGATTTTTTGCGATTAGTGCGCTGCAAGCTACTCTTTTTAGTCGCTGCAGTATGTAGGGTAAAAGAAGGTTTTAGGATAGATTCTACAGTAGTGAGTCTTTGCCTAGAATGATAATCATGAGTCTTAATCCTGGTAATTAAGGAGAGAGAGTTCGTAAAGATCAAACCTATAGGACACCTTTATTAGTACTTTTTTAACTTTATATTATGAAAACTGTGAAACATTGGGCTGGGTGCAGTGGCTCATGCCTGTAATCCCAGTACTTTGGGAGGCCAAGGCGGGTGGATCACCTGAGGCCAGGAGTTTGAGACCAGCGTGGCCACCATGGTGAAACCTGGTCTCTACTAAAGATACAAAAATTAGGCTGGACATAGTGGCTCACGCCTGTAATCCTAGCACTTTGTTTGGGAGGCCGAGGCAGGTTGGTCACCTGAGGTCAAGAGTTCAAGGCCAACATGACAAAACCCTGTCTCTACTAAAAATACAAAAATTAGCTGGGCGTGGTGGCACATGCCGGTAATCTCAGCTACTTGGGAGGCTGAGACAAGAAAATCACTTGAATCCAGGAGGCAGAGGTTGCAGTGAGCCGAGATCATGCCATTGCACTTTAGCCTGGGCTACAGAGTCAGACTCCATCTCAAAAAAAAAAAAAAAAAAAAAATTAAAATTAGCTGGATGTGGTGGTGGGCACCTGTAAACCTGTAATCTGGCTACTTGGGAGGCTGAGGCAGGAGAATTGCTTGAACTCAGGAGGCGGAGGTTGCAATGAGCTGAGATCGCACTACTGCACTCTAGCCTGGGCAGAAAGACAAAGAACATTGTGAAACATACACAAAAGTAAAGAGAATGTTATAATAAATCCATGTGCACCCAGCATTTAACTTCAAGGATTATCAGTAACTTGCTGTTCTTAGAATGCATGGTACTGACATGATACTCCTTATTCCTAGAGGTGGAAATAACCATAGAGCAAAGGGATGTTCTTGGATGTGGATTCCTTTTCCACTTTCCAGGCAAAACCTAGACAGAAGTCTATCTTCCATTCCTTCCTGGCAGGCAGCTTCTGAGGGGATTTAAATGTGTGTGTGTGTTTAAAACTCAAAATGTTAAAAATGGTTTTTATTGTGGCTTTCTTAAATTACAAATTTATGTGTGTCTGTTGTGAAAATTGCATAGTACACACATGTGTGAAGGACAGGGTGAAAATCCTGTTCCCCTGATGACAAACACACTGCTTCAGTTTGCAAGGTCATTCTTATGAAATATTCTGAGCAGAACTATGAGAGGATCTGGCTAGCTCTGGAAAATTCTTTGTGATTTGGAGTCTGAGGCACTTGGGAATATATCACCTTACCTGCCACTTTCCCCCTGATGCACAGCATGAGTATATTAGTCCATTTCCTGTCACTTATAACAGAATACCTGAAACTGGAGAAGTTATTTTTAAAAGGAATTTTTTTCTTATAGTCATGAGGGCTGAGGCCACCTCTGGTGAGAGCCTTCTTGCTGGTGGGCATTCTCTTCAGAGTCCTGAGGTGGTGGAGGGTATCACATGGTGAGGGGCTGTGTGTGCTAGCTCTGGTGTCCCTTCTTTTTTTTTTTTTTTTTTTTTTTTTTTTTTTGAGACGGAGTTTCGCTCTTGTTACCCAGGCTGGAGTGCAATGGCGCGATCTCGGCTCACCGCAACCTCCGCCTCCTGGGTTCAGGCAATTCTCCTGCCTCAGCCTCCCGAGTAGCTGGGATTACAGGCACGTGCCACCATGCCCAGCTAATTTTTTGTATTTTTAGTAGAGACGGGGTTTCACCATGTTGACCTGGATGGTCTCGATCTCTCGACCTCGTGATCCACCCGCCTCGGCCTCCCAAAGTGCTGGGATTACAGGCTTGAGCCACCGTGCCCGGCCTGGTGTCCCTTCTTATAAAGCCATGAGTTCCACTCCCATGATAACCCATTAATCCATTAATCCATTCATGAAGACAGAGCCCTCATGACCCAGTCACTTTTTTTTCCCCCCAGGTGGAAAAAAAAGCCTCACTTTATTGTCCAGGCTAGAGTGGAATGGTGCAGTCTCGGCTCACTGCAACCTCCACTTCCTGGGTTCAATCAATTCTCCTGCCTCAGCCTCCCGAGTAGCTGGTATTACAGGTGTGTACCACCATGCCCAGCTAATGTTTTGTATTTTTAGTAGAGACGGGGTTTCACCATGTTAGCCAGGATGGTCTCGATCTCCTGACCTCATGATCCCTCCACCTTGGCCTTCCAGAGTGCTGGGATTACAGACGTGAGCCACCACTCCCAGCTGACCCAGTCACTTCTTTAAAAACCTCACCTTTTGCCAGACACGGTGGCTCACGCCTGTAATCTCAGCATTTTGGGAGGCCGAGGTGGGCAGATCACCTGAAGTTGGGAGTTCGAGACCAGCCTGACCAACATGCAGAAACTCCATCTCTACTAAAAATACAAAAAATTAGCCTGGTGTGGTGGCACATGACTGCAATCCCAGCTACTCGGGAGGCTGAGGCAGGAGAATTGCTTGAACCTAGGAGGCGGAGGTTGCGGTGAGCCAAGATTGTGTCATTGCACTCCAGCCTGGGCAATGAGAGTGAAACTCCCATCTCAAAAAAAAAAAGCCTCGCCTTTCAATACTGCAGCATTTAGATTAAAAGTACAACATGTGAAACTTGGGGGATACATTCAGACCGTAGCAGAGATGCTTCCTAGGATGCCTGGAGAATTTCTTTCTTTCTGTTGCTTTCCTGTTTCCAATCTGGGTGATGCTGCTTTCATTTTTAATTAGTGGGTTCTATAAGGGAGACAGGCCAGTCCATTGGGCTATAGGAAGAACATTACAGCTCTTTGTTAATACTTATTTTTCATCTTATTTTTTGAAGTGATTCTGTTTTACTTATGCTTTATAACTATAAATTTGCATAACAATAGGTTATATGATATATAAGTAAATACATGTAATAGGTATTCTTTTTTCCTCTCTGAGACAAAGTCTTGCTTTGTTGCCCAGGCTGGAGTGCAGTGGCATGATCTCAGCTCACTGCAACCTTCGTCTCCTGGGTTCTGCAGTAGACTAAAAAGTTGGTAGAACTTATGGTTGATTTTGTTCTTCTTTCCATCCTCCATTGTTAATAGTTGATTGATTGATTGATTGATTGTTGGAGGCAGAGTCTTACTCTGTCACCCAGGCTGGAGTGCAGTGGTGCAATACTGGCTCACTGCAACCTCCGCCTCCTAGGTTCAAGTGATTCTCCTGCCTCAGCCTCCTGAGTAGCTGGGATTACAGGTGCCTGCCACCACAGCCAGCTAATTTTTTAAATTTTTAGTAGAGATGGGGTTTCACCATGTTGACCAGGCTGGTCTTGAACTCCTGACCTCATGATTCTATGATCCTCCCGCCTCAGCCTCCCAAAGTGCTGAGATTACAGGTGTGAGCCACCGCAGTGTACCCGGCCTCATAATAGGTATTCTATGTAATCAAAAGTTTAGAGGCCACTGCTTTAAACTATCTACTGAGGGAAGAAAGGCACAAGCAAAACTTATCATCTGAACTGATGACCAGGAGAGAGTAAGTTCTATCACGTGCTCTTGAGAAAGGCAGCAGTAGAAACCTAGGGCAAGGCACAGCAACAGAGTGACATAATTCACAGTGAGCAGCACTGCAAAATGGGGAGAATGAAGTACAGAATTCAAACCACAGAGCTCGCAGAGCCTCAGAGACCACTAGTTTTAGGTTTGTAGACAGTTGCCCCGATAGTGCAAGTATTAATAACACACCTAAAGTCATTTGGTAGCAGAACTAGGATACAGGTCTTGTCACCTACTACAAGACAACTTACATGGCAATATAATGGGTGGCTGGAAACACAGCTTGTTTTTCATGATGCTTTCGTTGTGTTAGTTTCTCTTTATTTGGTAACACTTTAGCGGCAAGAAGTATGGGAGTGGAGGTGCATGTCAGAAGTTATTCATTCATGTTCAACTTAATTTAGAATCCAGCAGAAAGACATTTTTTCCAGGTGAGCAATAAGGCCTGTCAACGGGATTTGTTCATTTATTCAACAAATAGGGTTCTAGACAATAGCAGTTATATTCAGATGACTATTTCTGTCTTCATGGAGCTTAGGTTTTACTTGGGGGAAAGAGCCAATAAGCAAGTTAACAGTGAACTTTATGACCTTTGAACAAAGACTTGAAGGAGATGCTGGAACAAGCTAGGTGGGTGTCTTGGGGAATAGCATTCCGGGCATAGAAAGTACCCAGTGCAGAGAGCGGAAAGGGTCTGGCACATTTGAGGAACAGCTAGGCCAGTGAAGGGAGGGGGTAGTGCCACTAGATAAGCTCAGAGAGGTAATGAGAGGTCAGATCATGAGGGCTTGTAGCCCATGGTAAGACTGGCTGTTAGCCAAGGTGTGGGGAGCCATTGCATAGTGTTGAAGAGAGGAGTGAAATGATATGGGGGCCATTCTGCGTCTGTGTGCTATGGCTCTGTAATCCCAGCATTTTGGGAGGCCAAGGTGGGTGGATCACTTGAAGGCAGCAGTGTGAGACCAGCCTGGCCAACATGGCGAAACCCTGTCTTTATACAAAAAATACAAAAATTAGATGGGCATGGTGGCACGTGCCTGTAATCCCAGCTACTCGAGAGGCTGAGGCACGAGAATTTGCTTGAACTTGGGAAGCAGAGGTGGCAGTGAGCTGAGATGGTGCCACTGCACTCCAGCCTGTCTCAAAAAAAAGCGGGGGGACATTCTGCCTGTTTGTGGAGAATAGACCTTGAGAGGGCTGGCATGGAAGCAAGGATACAAGTAGGATAGAGTGATAATGCCTTGATGGCAGTCATCGTATTTGAGTTTGTTAATTGGAATACATAGCTCATGATATTTACATTCTTTTCTGTTTGTCCTATTCAGCTTCCCTCCATCCTCCTTTCCAAAATTTGCTCTCATTATAATTGATACTGATGACAGATGAATAAAATGAAGTCTGTCTTCTGGAAGGTTGCAGTCTCGACTCTTGGCATTATAGAAATAGATGGCTTTAAAAATCAGAGGTCACAAATGAGTCTGACTGCTAGAAGAACAGTATAATAGGTGGCTGGAAACACAGCTTCTGTCTCAGGCTAGTGGATATTGGTCGGAGGCCACCGGAGTTGATGAGGCTTGAAACGAGTCCTGAAAGAGGCACAAGAACAGACCACAGAGAGAACACACAGTGTGCAGACGAGCATGAGAGAGCACAGCACATCCAGGAAGACTGCTGGTGGTTAATGGGCCACAGAGAGACTTGCTGAGGTTTGTGTGCCGTGTGAGCTCTCCAGGCAGTTCTCAACTCCATTAGGACTCTTGGTCTGCACAGGCCGTGTTGCTTTCTACCCACAACTCTTAGCTCCTGACCCAGGGCCTAGCTTTCTTCCATAACAGCTGATATTTCTGGAGAGAGAAATAAGAAATACTTGTTTTGGGCAGGTGTAATGAGTTCTTTGCATGATTCAATCACCAGAGACATCATAGGAGAATTGTTTTAAGCTTAGTAACAGATTTTGCTTTTTCAAAAAATGGCTTTACTGAGGTATAATTTATATACCATAAAATTTACCTGTTAAATGTACAGTTTAATTATTTTTAGTAAAATTACAGAGTTGTGCAACCATCTTCACATTTCTCTATCAGCCCACAAAGATCCCTCATAACATTTGCAGTCCCCATTCCTACCCCCAGCTCTAGGCAATGATGTATCATTTTCTGTTTCTACTGATTTGCCTTTTCTGGACATTTCCTATAAATCGAAACATGCAATATGTAGTCTTTTAGTCTAATTTCTTTCTTTCTTTTTTTTTTTAAAGACAGGGTCAGGCAGGAGTGCAGTGGTGCTGTCTCAGCTCACTGCAGCCTTGAACTCCTGGATCCATGCCATCCTCCCACCGCGACCTCCTGAGTAGCTGGGACCATAGGCAACCACCACCACTCTGGCTAATTTTTTTAAATTTTTTAATGTTTTTTACTTTTTTGTAGAGACAAGGTCTTCCTGTGTTGCTCAGGCTGGTCTCAAACTCCTGGGTTCAAGTGATCCTCCTGCCTTGGCCTTCCAAAGTGTTGGGATTATAGGTGTGAGCCCCTGCACCCAGCCTATCTTATTTTACTTTGCATCATGTTTTCGTGCTTCATCTATGTTGTAGCATGTTTATCAGTAGTTTGTTCCTCTTTATTTTTGTGTTATTTATTTATTTTTAAATTAATTTTTTGAGACAGGGTCTTGCTTTGTCGCCCAGGCCAGAGAGATTTTGCTTGAACTTGGGAGGCAGAGAGGGCAGTGAGCTGAGATTGTGCCATTGCACTCCAGCCTGTCTCAAAAAGAAAAGCGGGGAGGGGGAGAACATTGTGCTTGTTTGTTGAGCATTGACCTTGAGTGAGACCTTGATGCGATCATGGCTCACTGCAGTCTTGACCTCCCAGGGTCAACTGATCCTCCCACCTCAGCCTGCAGTACAGCTGGCACTACAGGCACACACCACCACACACATCTGATTTTTTTTTTTTTTTTAAAGTGATGTCATCTCACTGTGTTGCCCAGGCTAATCTTGAACTACTGGGCTTAAGCTGTTCTCCTATCTCAGCCTCCTAAAGTGCTGAGATTCCAGGTGTGAGCCACTGTGCCCAGCCTGTTGAGTGTTATTTAATTGTATGTATATACTACATTTTGTTTATCCTTTCATCATTTGATGGACATTTGGATTATTTCCACTTTTTTGCCGTTACGAATAATACTGCTGTATGAATTACGGCAGTGTTTCATAATTATGCATTAATTCATAATGAATAAAGATATAAATCTTTATGTAGCCATACATTTTTATTTTAAAAAAATGCAATACTTTGCTATTTTATTTTATTTTACAAGTTTTATTTATTCACTTTTAAAGTTTTAGGTTCAGGGGTACATGTGAAGGTTTGTTACAGAGGTGAACTCATGTCACATGGGTTTATTGTACAGATTATTTCATCACCCAGGTATTCATCCCAGTACTCACAAGTTATCTTTTCCGCTCTTCTCTCTCCTCCCACCCTCTACCCTCAAGTAGGCCTCAGTGTCTGTTGCTCCCTTCTTTGTGTTCGTGAGTTCTCATCATTTAGCTCCCACTTATAAGTGAGTACATGCAGTGTTTGGTTTTCTGTTTCTACACTAGTTTGCTAAGGATAATTAGCCTCCAGCTCCATCCATGTTCCCACAAAAGACATGATCTCCTTTTTATGGCTGCATAGTATTCCATGGTATGTATATACCACTTTTTCTTTATCCAGTCTGTTGTTGATGGGCATGTAGGTTGACTCCATGTCTTTGCTGTTGTGAGTAGTGCTGTAGTGAACATTCACATGTGTGTGTCTTTATGGTAGGATGATTTATATTCCTTTGGGTATTTACCCAGTAATGGGATTGCTGGGTCGAATGGTAGTTCTGCTTCTAGCTCTTTGAGGAATCACCAGACTGCTTTCCACAGTGTTTGGTCTGATTTATACTCCCATCAACAGTGTGTAAATGTCCCTTTTCTCTGAAACCTCACCAACATGTGTTATTTTTTGACTTTTTAATAATAGCTATTTTGACTTTGTGAGATGGTATCTCATTGTGGTTTTGATTTGTATTTCTCTAATGATCAGCGATACTGAGCTTTTTTCATGTGCTTGTTGGCCTCATGTATGTCTTCTTTTGAAAAGTGTCCGTTCATATCCTTTGCCTGTGTTTTAATGGGGTTGTTTTTTCTCTTGTAAATTTGTTTACGTTCCTTATAGATGCTGGATATTAGACCTTTGTCAGATGCATGGTTTCCAAATATTGTCTCCCATTCTGTAGGTTGTCTGTTTACTCTGTTGATAGTTTATTTTGCTGTGTAGAAGCCCTTAAGTTCAATTAGATTCCATTCGTCAATTTTTGCTTTTATTGTGATTGCTTCTGGTGTCTTTGTCATGAAAGCTTTGCCCATTCCTGCGTCCAGGATGGTATTGCCTAGGTTGTCTTCAAGGATTTTTTATAGTTTTATGTTTAGTATTTTAGTCTTTAATCCATCATGACTTGATTTTTATCTATGGTGTAAGGCAGGGGTGCAGCTTTAATCTGCAGATGGCTAGCCAGTTATCTCAGCATCATTAATGGAATGGGAAATCTTTTCCCCATTGCTTGTTTCTGTCAGTTTGTTGAAGATCAGATGGTCATAGGTGTGCAGCCTGATTTCTGGGCCCTCTTTTGTTTTCCATTGGTCTATGTGCCTGTTTTTGTATGAGTAGCATGCTGTTTTGCTGATTGTAGTTTGAAGTCAGGTAATGTGCTGCCTCCAGGCTTGTTCTTTTTTTTTTTTTTTTTTTTTTTGGCTTTGCTGAGGATCTTTCTTTTCTGGTTCCATGTGAATTTTTTTTTTCTTCTTCTCGTATGAATTTTAAAATAGTTTTTTCTAGTTCTGTGAAGAATGTCATTGGTAGTTTGGGTAGTATGGCCATTTAAATGATATTGATTCTTCCTATCCATGGACATGGGATATTTTTCCATTTGTTTGTGTCTTCTCTGATTTCTCTGAGCAGTGTTTTGTAATTCTCATTGTAGAGAATTACACTGCAGAGGCAGTGGCAGAGAGACTTTCAGTTGCCATGTGGTCTCTGTTCAGGGAGTTGCTGATTTGCTATTGGCTTGATAGCTCTGGTGAGAGGGTGGCTGGAGGACAGGTCTGGAGGACGTGCCAATGAGAAGATATGGGAATAGATACCCACATAATGGTCTGGCCACTTTTCTGTAGGGCTGCTGCAATATGTTGGGGGTCCACTCCAGTCCCCAGTTGCCTTGGATTTTCCAGTACCTGGAGGTATCAACAGCGAAGTCTGCAAAACAGCAAAGATAGTGGCCTGTCCCTCCCTCTGGGAGCTCTGTCCCAGGAAGGGATGGATCTGTTGCCAGCCCTAAGGCATCTGTAGGAGGTGGCTGGAAACCTCAGTTGAGAGGGCCCACCCACGGAAGAAGAATGGGATTGGCGACCTGCTTAAAAAAGCAGTCTCACCTCATTTTCATAGAGCAGCTGTGCTATGCTCAGGGTCTGCTTAAGCTTCAAAGATTGAGTTGCAGCTCCTTTTGCTTGGAAGCCCAGAAAGCCTGGGTACAAAGGCTCTCAGGTCTCTGTGTGTGCCTGAGCAGCTACTCTGCCAAGAGTAGTTGACACATAGCTCTGACACATAGTACTCTGACACATAGCTCTGTGTCAGACTGAAGACCCTGGTGGAGTGGGTTCATGAGGTGGTCTTCTGACCTGAGGGTTGCAGAGGTCTGTGGAAGAAGCGTGAGTTTTCAGGGTCCCATATTCACTCACTGCTTCCCTGGGTCAGGGAGGTTCCCCTGGCTCGGTGTCACTCCTGAGTGGGCCGTTGTCCTTCCTTGCTTTTTCCGTTTTCCATAGGTGGCATTGTTTCCTTGATTGGTCCCAGTGCATGTGCCCGCTGGGTGTGCTTAGCTGAGGTGCTGTGTTTACTCGCCCCTTTGTTCCTCTCCATGAGAGCTGTGCACACTAGCTGCTTCCAGTCACCCGTCTCAACCATCCCCCACCCACTTTAATTTCTATATTTCTTTTCTAGGCAGAATACCTAGGAATGGAATTGCTCAGTCATGTGGTACGTGTGTGTGTAGTTTTTAAAGAAACTGCCAAGTTGTTTCCAACATAATTGAATTTTTTAGCTGTTCCTTGTTTTTCTGGGTATCCCCTGAGAGGTAGTCTTATGGCTAAAGTATAGAGATGTGATAAATAACAGGAAATGTGGTGGGGTAGGATATGAAAGGAAAGGGTCTTGAAATTCATGGTTGGAAAGTACCTTGAAAGATCATTTCTGTTTCCAAGAGGCTTTGCATGTAAAGTGTGCCATACTTCTAAGACTGTTTCTGTTTTTTTGTTTTGTTTTGTTTTGGGGTAGGGGATGGAGTCTCACTCTGTTGCCAGGCTGGCGAGCAGTAGCACGACCTTGGCTCACATGCAGCCTCCGCCGCCTGGGTTCAAGCAATTTTCGTGCCTCAGCCTCCCAAGTAGCTGGGATTATAGGCAGATGCCACCACACCCGTCTAATTTTTGTATTTTTAATAAAGACAGGATTTCACCATGTTTGCCAGGATGGTCTCGATTTCCTGGCCTCATGACCCACCTGCCTTGGCCTCCCAAAGTGCTGGGATTACAGGCATGAGCCACTGGGCCCGGCTGACTCTTTCTGTTTTTAAAGGTGTTTTTGAAGCTGTTATTCTATAGAACTCCTGTAAATCAAATTAAAGAAAGTTTTTTATTTTTTATTTTTTAAGTAATGAGCAAACTGTTTATAATAGAATTTCAATTCTGAGACACTTTATTTTCTACCTCTACAATTTTACCATCTCTGATATCGAGATGAGTCTTTTGATCAATTGTGTAACAGTTTGTCACCATTTTTTTCCTTGTTCTTCATGAAGTTGATGATGTCTTCTTAGATTTGTTGAAATATGGAAGATGTTGGGCTAAAGATTATAGTACTACCTATAAAATACTCTGGCAAGAAATGTTGACTGAATCTAGCCAGATCTCTAGAGCCAACTTCCATCTGCAGGAAATGCACAGATAGAGTGTCAAGTTCAGTGATAGCCAGGGAAACAGACAAAGGCAACTATGGTTCTCTTCAGAACAGAACTGACCAGATATCTGCAGCATGAAAGTAACAGGAAAAGAAATGGGGTAGGAGGGGTCCCGCTCTAGAGTCAAGGAGCCTTTAGAATAACCTCGAGTTGTCATGTGCCATACCTGCTAGATGTCATGTGTGAATTTTTTTTGGATCATGATTGAAGCCAATGTCTGCTCCCTGCCCCCTGTGGGGAAAAAACAACAACAGAAACCAAACAAATAAAAACAAAAACGTTTTGGAGACAAACTTGGAGATTTGATTTTGAACTTTGTCTTCCCCTGTAGATTTCTAAATTGCTTTTATTCTCTACCCTCACTGTGCTGATTTTAATTAGGTGCCCTGGCTGGGTGTGGTGAGTCATGTCTGCAGTCACAGCACTTTGGGAGGCTGAGGCAGGTGGATCACTTGAGGTCAGGAGTTCAAGAACATCCTGGCCAACATGGTGAAACTCTGTCTCTACTAAAAATACAAAAATTAGCTGGGTGTGGTGGCACATGCCTGTAATCCCAGCTACTTGGGTGGCTGAGGCAGGAGAATCATTTGAACCTGGGAGGTGGAGGTTGCAGTGAGCTGAGATTGCATCACTACACTCCAGCCTGGGCGACAGAGCAAAGCTTTGTCTCAAAAACAAGCAAAATATTAGGTACCCTGCCATTGTTCTGAGAATCCCTTTTGCCATCATCTTGGTAATTGCCTTCACCTCTCTTTTGAATGGACCCCTCTGTTTCTAGGATCCCATCTTTTTTCATTCTTTCTTTCTTTCTTTCTTTCTTTTAAATTTTCTTGTTTACTGACACAGATCTTTATGTAACTGTTAACCCAATGAAACTCCTTATATGTCTTAACAGCTTGTTCATCCTACCCGTATACTTGATTGATACTTAGGCAAGTATATAGAATTCTAATAAGTGCTCAATACATTATAAGTACATAAATGAATACACCTTCCCCCCTTTAAAAAATATGTATCACATGAGTTAGAGAGTATGTTAAGCACAGACTATTGTTGTATTATTCCAGATTCCAACATTTCAAGAAAGAGTAGTAATATCTTTTTTTTTTTTTAGTATTTTTTTAAAAGTAGTAAAATGTCTTCCTGGAGCTAAGGTTTTTGTAAGGATTTCACCCTGGCATGAACTCGGAAAAGTCAGTGGAAGGAGATTACTCCTTTAGGAAGGAGTTGACTCCTCTCCCACGGTGCCTCTGTGGAGACTGAAATGCTGGGAGCTGTAACCAATGAGCCAATTCACAGATATTTTGGTTTCTAAAATTAGCTACAGTACACCCTTGGAACGGCTTCTGTTATACACTTTTTGTCAGAAGCACAACCAGTGGGCAGATGGTTCTCTGGAAAAAGTAGACACAGAGTGATTTGACTTGGGTGTCATTACAAACTTAGTGTTCTTGGTTTGCCCTTTTGAAAGACTAATGGATTAGTGAACATTACTTAAGCCACATAATTGTGGAGTGACCTTTGCCTAATGGTTTGTTCATCTTTTTGGGGCTCAGTTTCCTTATCTGCAAAATAGTCATATTTATAGGCATGGTATTTGCGTCAAAATGTTGTTGTGAGGATTAAATAGAGAATATCTGCAAGATACATGGTAACTGCCCCATGATTTCCCTCCCGCCCCCTATTTTTGTTACTGTCTTTGGGCAAGTGAGTGGGTGAGAAAGGTTGTGTAAGAATCTGCTCTGCTTTGAGTAGTTTGAGTAATTTGAGAGTTGCTTCATATGCATATAAAGGAGATAGAAGAAAGTACTATTCAGATTGGGGTTTGGAGAAATTTGGAGGCTGGAGACCTCTTGGATGGGGCTAGCTAGAACTATCTCATAGAAGGATTGGAACCTGGGCTTTGGAAGAGTCTAGGGAGAATCTAGGAAACTTGGGCAGGGGGAAGAGCTGTGGGTCCTGCTGGTGGGCTGGGGGCTGCTGGGAGAGAGGAACAGGTAGGTCAGCTTGGAAGCATAGTTGGGAAAAATGTGAAAGTCCATGTGGGAAACTTGGATCTTTGTTTATTTCCTTTGTCATAAATATCTTGGTGCCTGATGTCATGTTTTTGGGATGTATCTGGATGAGAGAGATTTCAAATTTAGAAGTCTGTGGCTGGATATCACCCAAAAATACGTTTTGTTTGGTCTCCTGAGTGCTTTGAAATTCTTTGAATAAGTTGCCAGGGTTTAAAATCTGGAGCTGTAGCCTTACTGTCCTTTAGTCTCACATGGTATCAAGTGACTGGAGCTATAAGAGGTGCCCCAAGTTTCCATGGTCCCCTTCCCCCCTCATGTGGCTGGCCTCATTTCTGTCTACCTGTCCAAGTTTGCAGCCAGTGGTCTGTCAAACACAGTAGCCGTGAACCTCCTGTGGTGGTTTAAAGTTAGATTAAGTTAAGTTAAATTACATGAAAAGTCCTGTGTCGCATTTGCACTAGCTATATTTCATTTGCGCAGTCACCATCACCATATGTGACTAGTGGCTACTGTATTGGACATCAGTGATGTAGACCATTTCTGTCATTGCTAAAGTTCTGTTGGATTAGTTGGATTGGATTGGTCTAGGTCTTCAAACAAAGGTTGCTAACTTTGCCTCTCATTGTATTTTAAACCTTGTCTCCTAGTGTGACTTGACATGTTGCTGCCTCATGTGTAAAAGAAAGTGGTTTGGTGATATGATCCTAAATACCTTTTGAGGGGTAAAATTTTTTATATGTACAATTACTGGTAATAGCTTGTAACTTTCCAAGTCCCATTAATCTAATATTACTTAACATATTTTAACAGACATTTACTTTTATGGTTCATAAACTATCTCTGGAGGGCATTCCAGAAGAGGAATTTTAAAAATAGACTGCCCGGTGGCATTGTTATTGGGTTGAGTACTCAGGCACTTCCTAGGTGACTGCTTTGAAGGATAACGAGTTTGGGTGATGACTACTCCCATTGTATGTATACATACGCAAAGTCATTGACTACCACACTTTTCTTGAGGGGGTTATTTGTGTTGTGCTTTTATTCTTGAGTTTGAGAGTAAGTACAGTGTAGAGTGCTAATTAATTTCCCCTTAGTGAGGTTGCAATCTAAAGTCTTTTAAAAAACTAAAAAATGTGTAGAAATCAGTAGAGCATAGTTGTTTTTTTTTGAGATGGAGTCTTGCTGTTACCAGGCTGGCGTGCAGTGGAGCAATCTTGGCTCACTGCAACTTCCGCCTCCTGGGTTCAAGCAATTCTTTTGCCTCAACCTCCCAAGTAGCTGGGACCACAGGCCCATGCCACCATGCCCAGCTAATTTTTGTATTTTTAGTAGAGACGGGGTTTCACCGTGTTGGCCAGGATGGTTTTGATCTCTTGACCTCGTGATCCGCCCACCTTGGCATAGTTCTGTTTTTAAAGCAGCACCTAGTGCAGTACGTTAAAAGGAGAATTAATGGTATATTATATAGTGTGTTTTCTTTTTGTCCCAGCAAATGTTCTCAGCATCTGTACTAAGGGAATAATAGCACATGTGTGGAATATCCATCATCATAGTGTGTAAAATAATGAAAACCCTGCTTGTCAGTAGGATTGGTTGAGTAATTATGATACCTAGGTACAATATTATCATGAAGCCATTGAGAATAGGGATGTAGACCTGTATTTATTGACTTGGGAAGATGTCCGTTGCACATTGAATGGAAAAATGTGCATATGAGGGTGCCTGGATGTCTTGCAGGATAGTCACCAAAATAGTAACAGGGGTGTTGTTGAGTGATGGAATTTTAGGCTGAGAATTTTAGATGAGAATTTCATCTCTTGGTATGAAACCCACAACTTCAACTTGAACTTCTTTTCTAGATTTTGTGCCTACTTTGTTTGCCCCTTACCTCAGTAAGCTGCACTTTATTATTATTATCATTAAAGTGCTGCTCTCATAAAGAAGGGAAACTTACTCAGTGCCTGTGATATTCTGAGCATTTTGTTAAAACTTTGTTTAGCCTCATATGTACTCCTTAAGGTAAATATATTATTATTCTGGTTTTACTGATGAGCGTTTGAAGCTCGGAGATGGAGCAGCTGCCATAGGTGGGAGAGCTGGATGTCAGCCCCAAAGCTGTGCTGACAAAGCCAGTGTGTTTTTTCCTAGTAGAGGCATTCTCAGAGCCTCAGAGAGGTCGAGAGCCAAGGCTGACATTTGAGGTTATCTGATATTGGCAGAGAAGGTCTCAAGCTTGAGAGACAGAGACAGAGAGAGACAGAGAGAGAGGAGAGAGAGAGAGAGAGAGAGAGAGAGAGAGAGAGATGGGGGAAAGACTAAAAATGTGGGGTTTTGTGTATACCATTATTATGTTATAGTAAAAATGGCTTTGGTGTAGTCAGGAGGCTCAGGCTTGTTGCAGTTTGGTAATTAACAAACTTTACAACCCTGGATAAATCTTTTGGTCTTCATTTTCCTTATTTGCAAAATAAGGATAATATATTCTACACCTCAAAATTATTTTAAGATTACTCAAATTCATGCAAAAGTACCTTAAAACAATAAAGTACAATATTTCTACCTTAGACAATCCAGTCTTCTGAAGCTTAAGAAATGGCCTGTTTTTACCACCTATTTTGTCCCTTATGGATAGTTTTTGGAGAAAAGGATTTAGTATTCCTTTCTTTCCTCAATGAACAGACCTCATATTCTGGAAAGAGAACTGTTCCATTTTGGTGCCTTTATGAGTGTTTTGGAAAGGCAGAGACAAGATCTAGTCACTTGTTATAAACTTGCAGGTCTGGTGGTCAGCTTCACTCCTATTGTTCTAATTTTTAAAACTTAAACAAAACTGTGAACTCCATGAAGAATGTGTACAAAACAAAAAGACACAGTTTAGTGATATGTTTTAAAGCTAATAGCTATTTAATTAATCTTCAGGACAAGAAATAGAACATTGCTTAGGACATTGCCACCAGGACTCCCTTAAGTAACCACTCTTCTGACTTTTATGGTAACTGCTTTCTTGCTTTTCTTTTTAGTTTTATTATCTAAATATGCACCTTAAGATTACAGTTTGTTTGCTTGTTTTTTAAAAATTAATTATGTTTAGAGATGGGGGTCTCACTGTCTTGCGAAGGTTGGACTTGAACTCCTGGGCTCAAGTGATCATCCAGCCTCAGCCTCCCAAATAGCTGGGACTGTAGACAGACACCACCGTGCCCACTTTGTTTGATTGTTTTTGAACTTCATATAGATGTATGTATGTTTGTTTCTGGCCCTTTGACTCATTCGTATGAGATTTATTTCTATTGCTGAGTATAGCTGTGATTCATCTATTTTCAATGCATCTCTTGGTATGAAACCCACAACTTCAACATTCCAGAGAAGATAAACTTAGGGATTTCTAGTTTTTGGCTACTGTAGTAGTGCTGCTGTGAGCATTCCTAAGCATTTCACCCGTTGTACGTATGCCTGTGTTTCTCGTGGGTATATTCTGCAGTGGTATTGCTGCATATCTTCAGATTTGTTAGATAATGCCAAGATGTTTTCTAAGGTGTTGATATATGCCAATTTACATTCCTGCCAGCATGTAGGAGAGTTTCTGTGGCACCACATTCTTGTTAACACTCAGTCTTGTGGGTCTTTTTCATTTTAGCCTTTGGAGTGTGCGGTAGTGTTTCATTTAATTTTTTTTTTTTAATTTATTACTATTATTAATTTAGAGATGGGGTTTCACCATGTTGGCCAGGCTGGTCTCGAACTCCTGACCTCAGGTGATCCGCCTGCCTCAGCCTCCCAGAGTGCTGGGATTACAGGTGTGAGCCACTGTGCCCGGCCTGTCTCATTTAATTTGCATTTCCTGATAACTAATGGAAGTTGAAAAACTTTTCTTAACGATGACCATTGATTTCTTTTGTGAAGTGTCAATTCACATAGTTTGCCCAGTTTTCTACTGGCTTTCCTATTAGTTGCTTTGTTGAACACCTTCTAGACTGAATTTGACCAGTCTAGGTGATATCATGTAAGTGGAACCAGATAGTATTTGTATTTGTGACTGGCTTACTTGGATTCCACATAATGCCTTTATATATTCTAAAAACAAGCCTGTTATTGCTTCTTTGTTTTGTAATACCTTCTTCTAGTGTGACTTGACTTTCACTTTCTTAAGTGGGTTTGATATGCCAAACTTCTTAATTCTAATTTGGTCCAGTTATAACAGTCTTGTCCTTTACAGTTTTGTTGTGTCCTGATATTTTCCTCTATCCTGGGATCATGAAGTTATTTTCTTATGTGATTTTCTAAAAGGTTTATTGCTTTACTTTCTGCACATTTATCTATTATCAGGAATTCTTTTTTATGCAGGTTGTGAGCTAGGAGTCAGCTTCTTTTATATCCATGTAGATATTCAGTTGATCCAGAGACATCAGTTTAAAAAGTAGCCCTCTTGTCACTGCTCTGTAATGCCTGTTTTGTCATAAATACCCCAATAGGCCTGAGTCTATTTCTTTATCCTGTCTGTTGGTATATGTGTCTGTCCATCAACTGATAACACATTGCCTTAATTCCTGTGGTATTGTAATCAATCTTAATATCCACGGGGAGCAAGTTTTATCACCTTATTTTACTAAAAGAGTGCCTTGCCGTATTATCACATGTATTTTAGAATCAACTTGTTTAGTACTTAAAAAAATAAATGTTTTTGTGTTTATTGGGGTTTTGAATGAAATTTTATTGAATATTTAGATCAATTTGGGAGAACGGAAAATTTCACAATACTGAGGTTTTTTTCTCCATTTATTTTAGCTATCAAAAATTTTTAAAATTTGTTACATAGCTTTTTGGGCAGATATTTTGGCTAGATTTATCCCTAGGTGTTTACCATTTTTATGCAATTAAAAATAGCAACATTGCCGGGCGCGGTGGCTCAAGCCTGTAATCCTAGCACTTTGGGAGGCCGAGGCGGGTGGATCACGAGGTCAAGAGATCAAGACCATCCTGGTCAACATGGTGAAACCCCGTCTCTACTAAAAATACAAAAAATTAGCTGGGCATGGTGGCGCGTGCCTGTAGTCCCAGCTACTCGTGAGCCTGAGGCAGGAGAATTGCCTGAACCCAGGAGGCGGAGGTTGCGGTGAGCCGAGATCACGCCATTGCACTCCAGCCTGAGTAACAAGAGCAAAACTCCATCTCAAAAAAAAAAAAAAAAAAAAAAAGGAACATTTTTAAATTTCCTCTTTGGCTTGTTGTGAGAAATGTAATTTTTTAAAATATATATTGAATTTGTATTAGTCCTGCAAAACGTATTAATTTTATAATGCATCTTCAGATCTTCTAGATTTTTTCTTTTTCCTTTTTTTTGAGACAGCTGGAATGCAATGGCATGATCTCTGCTTACTGCAACCTCTGCCTCCTGGGTTCAAGCAATTATCTGCCTCAGCCTCCCAGGTAGCTGGGATTAGAGGCACCTGCTGCCATGCCTGGCTAATATCTGTATCTTTAGTAGAGACGGGGTTTTACCATGCTAGCCAGGCTGGTCTTGAACCCCTAACCTCGTGATCCACCCACCTCAGCCTCCCAAAGTGCTGGGATTATAGGCGTGAGCCACCACACCTGGCCTCTTCTACATTTTTTTACTCAGTTATTTTTCCATTCAAAATGATAATTTTTTTCCTGCTGATTTTCATACTTTTATTTTTTTCTTGCCACAGTTACTTAGCTAGGACTGCAGATACAATGTTGAACAGAAATTGCAGACTGGATATTTTTGTCATGTTCCAGTCACAGAGAGAAAGCTTTTGGCGTTTCATCATTATGTGTGATGCTTTTTGTAGGTCTGAAAAAATACATCCTTTATGAAGTTAAGGGAGAATCTTTCTCTTCTTAATCTGCTAAGAATTTTTAATCGTGAATGCAGTGGATGTTCAATTTCTCAGATGGTTTGCATCTTTTGAGATCATTAACATAATAAAGGGGAAATATGTTATTAATATGGCAAGTTACATGGAATGATTTGTTGTTGAGCCAGTAGCACCAGGACAGTCACTAAAATTGAATTTAAAAGAATGGATAGCTTCTAAACTAAGTGATGAAAAGTTCTTTCAGTTTCTTTATGAGCATTATTTCACTTTCTAGAAAGGTGTATTTTACTGGTCATAGAATTATAGGTTGGTAATTAGTCATTGTCTTTCTTCACTTTGCTGATATATTTCTTTATTGTTGGCAATGTTGCTCTTAATCTTCATCTTTTAGACGACGTACCTAACATATCTAGGTATGGATAGCGTGCTGTGATTCTTTGGACTTCTTGAACCGGTGGCTTGATTTTTCTACAGTTTTTGGAACATTTTCAGCCATTACCTCTTCAGGTAAGAGGTAATGGCTGAAAATGCTTTACTCTTTTGGATACAGGATCTTGCTCTGTTGCCCAGGCTGGAGTGCAGTGACAGGATCATGGCTCACTGCAGCCTCAACCTCCTAGACTCAAGCGATCCTCTCATCTCAGCCTCCTGAGTAGCTGGCACTACAGGCTTGTGACACCATGCCCGGCTAATTTTTGTATTTTTTTGTAGAGACGGTTTTGCCGTGTTGCCCAGGCTGGTCTCAAACACCTGGGCTCAAGCAATCTGCCTGCCTTGGCCTCCCAAAGTGCTGGGATTACAGGGGTGAGCCACTGTGCCTGGCCTTTTATCCTTTTTAAAGGTGTAAAATTCAGTGGTTTAGAATACATTCATAGAGTTGTACAACCATTACCACTATCTAATTTCAGAACATTTTTATTGCCCCATAACACAAACATCATAACCATCAGCTATTGTTTAAAAGTTATTTCTAATTGTTGTAAGTTATACAGAACATAAAATTTACCATGTAACTAGTTTTGTGTACAGTTCAGTGGCAGTAAGCACATTTGTATTGTGCAACCATCACCAACGTCTATATCCAGAGTGTTTTTCTCTTATAAAACTGAAACCCTGTAGCCATTAAACAATAACTTTCATTTCTCCCTTTTACAGCCCCTGGCAGTCACCAGTGCACTTTCTGTATCAGTGAATTTGACCAGTCTAGGTAATTCATGTAAGTGGAACCAGACAGTATTTGTCTTTGTGACTGGCTTACTTGACTCCACATAAAGCTTTCAAAGTTTATCCACGTTGTAGTGGTTCAGAAAAGAGCTAAATTTCCATTGTATGGATAGACTGGCAGACTACATTTTGCATATCCATCATCTGTCAAGCAAGGCTTGAGTTGTTTCCACCTTTTGACTCTGTAGATAATGATGCTGTGAACATGGGTTTACAACTGTCTTTGGAAACTCTGTTTTTACGTCTTTTGGGTATATGCCCAGAAGTGGAATTCCTGGAATCATATGGTAATATTATGTTTAAATTTTTTGAGGAATTGCTATAACTATTTTCCATAACATCTCTACCATTTTACACTTCACCAGCAGTATACAGCAGTTCCAGTTTCTCTACATCTTCACCAACACTGTTTTTTATTTTTTTAAAATACCATCCTGGGCTGGGTGCCATGGCTCACACTTGTAATCCCAGCGCTCTGGGAGGCCAACAGAGGCAAATCGCTTGAGTCCAGAAGTTCTGGACCAGCCTGGGCAACATGGTAAAATCTGGCCTCTACAAAAATACAAAAATTTAGCTGGGTGTGGTGGCACATGCCTGCAGTCCCAGCTACTGGGTCAGCACTGCACTCCAACCTGGGTGACAGAGCATGAGCCTGTCTCAAAAAAAAAAAAAAAAAAAAAAAAAATTCTAATAAATGTCATCTGTTGCTTTTTACCTATTGTCTCTTATTTCGTTTTGAATTCCATTTAAATTTAATGTTTTCTCTCTATCCTCTTACCTACTCTTTTGAATTTTCCATCTTTTTGCCTCTCTTCTGGATTTTTCCTTCAGACTTAGTTTCCTGTTTAGTTCTCTTCATGTATTCACAGTGCACTTAGGAAAAAAAAAAAGCCCATTCATTGAGTATTTAATTTTTTCTCTTGTATTATTTGTTTAATCTCTAACTTTATTTATTTATTTATTTTTTTTGAGACGGAGTTTCGCTCTTGTTACCCAGGCTGGAGTGCAATGGCGCGATCTCGGCTCACCGCAACCTCCGCCTCCTGGGCTCAGGCAATTCTCCTGCCTCAGCCTCCTGAGTAGCTGGGATTACAGGCACGTGCCACCATGCCCAGCTAATTTTTTGTATTTTTAGTAGAGACGGGGTTTCACCATGTTGACCAGGATGGTCTCGATCTCTTGACCTCGTGATCCACCCGCCTCGGCCTCCCAAAGTGCTGGGATTACAGGCTTGAGCCACCGCGCCTGGCTAATCTCTAACTTTAAAAGTTGTCATTTCTCAGCTGGGCACGGTGGCTCACGCCTGTAATCCCAGCATTTTGGGAGGCCGAGGTGGGTGGATCATGAGGTCAGGATATCGAGACATCCTGGCCATGGTGAAACCCCGTCTCTACTAAAATACAAAAAATTAGCTGCGCGTGGTGGCGCGTGCCTGTAGTCCCAGCTACTCAGGAGGCTGAGGCAGGGGAATTGCTCGAATCTGGGAGACGGGGCCGGGCGTGGTGGCTCACGCCTGTAATCCAAGCACTCTGGAGGCCAGGGTGGGCAGATCACCTGAGGTCGGGAGTTCAAGACTAGCCTGACCAACATGGTGAAACCCCGTCTTAAAAAAAAAAAAAGAAAAAAATAATCTGGGAGACAGTGGTTACAGTGAACCGAGATCATGCCACTGCACTCCATCCAACCTGGTGAAAGAGCAAGACTCCATCTCAAAAAAAAAAAAAAAAAAATTCATTTCTCTACCCAAAACTTTAATTATGTGTTTTTTCTTCATAGACATAATATGACTTATTTTATTTAATTAATTTATTGAGATGGGGTGTCTCTCTGTTGCCCAGGCTGGAATGCAGGGATGAGATCTCTACTCCCTGCAACCTCTGCCTCCCAGGCTGAAGTGATCCTCCCACCTCAGTCTCCTGTGCAGAGCAGCTGGGGCCACAGGTACATGCCACCACACCCAGCTAATTTTTAATTTTTTTGTAGAGATGGAAGTTCGTCATGTTGCCCAGGCTAGTCTCGGACTCCTGAACTCAGGTGATCTGCCCATCTTGGCCTCCCAAAGTGCTGAGCTGAGATAGCACGCCTGGTCTGACTTGTTATTTTGAAGTGTTTTTAATTATTCACCTATCCAGGGATCCAGAGTTCAGGTTGGTCTTTGTTTCTGCTACTTTTCATTTATTTTGCCTTGTGTGCCTAGTTATCTTTGGTTGTGTTTCAGATGTTCTCTCTGAAAAATTGTTACAGGAATAGGCAGGGTGCAGTGGCTCATGCTTGTAATCCCAGCACTGGGAGCCGAGGTGGGCAGATAGCTTGAGGTAAGGAGTTTGAGACCAATCTGGCCAATGTGGTAAACCCTGTATCTACTAAAAATACAAAACTTAGCTGGTCTAATCACACATCCCAGCTACTCAGGAGGCTGAGGCAAAAGAATTTCTTGAACCTGGGAGGCGAAGGTTGCAGTGAGCAGAGATCGCACCATTGCACTCCCAACCTGGGTGACAGAGCGAGACTCCATCTCAAAAAAACAAACAACAATAACAAAAGAAAAATTATTAAAGGAATAAATTGAAGACTAAACTAGGATGATGTTTCTAAATCCAGAAATGACTTGTGCTTTTATCTGCTGAGGGCTTTTGGGCATCAGATTAAACTCACTTTAATCTGATGTCAGGGATTAGGATTTTTCTGAACTACCCAGATGCTTGGAAACTGGGCTGCAGTCGGGTGAAGGCTGTTTTGTTTCCAACTCACTCTCTTCCTAAAGTCTGGCCATTTGGGTTTCCAGCCCAAGTGGTAGGGAGTTAACTAGGCCACCAACTTTGGAGGGCTTTGGAATCTAACCTTTGCCCTCCTAGATGACCCAAGAGGTTATTAAAAGTGATTCTCTGTGCCCTTTACCAGTGTTTAAATGGCCCCAGGGCAAAGTGGACCAATTGCTGTAGGCCCATCTCTGTGAATTTTAGTTGTCTGTGTTTCTTGACCTGGAAGTTCTGTGCCGCCTTAGTTCTCTGATGCTTTCAAGCAGATGTTCTTTTATATCCAGCATTGTTTGTTGTGCTCAGCAGGAGTGTTGGTCCCAGTGACCTGGTCATCCCTCTTCTCTCTTTTACAAAAGGGTCTTTTAGAGGTTTTTAGGATAATGGAACTGTGTTGGATCTTGAAAACTCATCTGTTCCAGCCTCATTCACGTCAATAAAGTAGGGTTTATCAGTCACCTACTTTGTACTCAGTGTCGTGCTATTATTATGGGAATTCTGAGGAAATGCAAGATGGTAGTATTCCTTACATTCAAGGAGTTTAGCTGGGGAAACAAGCACAAATGTAGATAATTAGTAAAAGGTCAGAGGCAGTGTTCAAGGGTCACACAGTTAATGGTGTTAGAAGAAAAAGATTATGACAAATTTAAAGATTTTGATTGGCTTTTATTTGTGATTTTAGAATTAGGCAACACTTCATTCCATAAAACAGAATTGCGTGTTCCAGTGAGCCATGCAGAAGAAGTTGGTTTTGTAGACCTAAGGCTTGAAGAAAGCAGAAACGGGGGGAAAAAAGTGCCCTTATCATGTGCCAGGCAGTTTCAAGCATTTTACATTCACACTTTATTTAATCCTCATAACAACCAAGAGGTAGCTGTTATTATTGTCCCTGTTTTACTGATGAGGAGATTTAGGCACAAAGAGGTCTTTACAGCTCATTATTAGAGTGACCTTCTGGGCAAGGACTTTTTCATGTATCCTTTCTTTAGTAGGGAAATGGAAGCCCAGGAGAAGGGCCTGAGCTGTCAGTGCTGGAACTGCCTTCTGTCATCCCGGCTGGCGCCCTTGACCTTTCCTGTCCTATTTCTTTGGGGCTCAGGTGCATCTGCCCACTCAGTCTCCTTTGGGAGTGTCCACACTCCCTAGTTCATCTAGGCAAGGCATTGAAACCTGACTGTCCGGGACTTAATGAGGCCCTCTCTGCTCAGACCTACCAAGTAAACTGCCATCCTGGAAAAGCTGAAGTCAGTTTTCATGCTAATAAACTATAGTCCTCTTTACCTCAGCCTTGAACATGTATGAAGGGATGTTTCTGTAATGAATAACACCCCTACCTGTAACCAGTAATGCAACTGTACAGATGCTTAAGATTTTACCAGACAAAACCTAAATGACTCACTTAAGTGAGGGGCTGGCTTTTTTTTTTTTTTTTTTTTTTTTTTGAGATGGAGTCATGCTCTGTCAACAGGCTGGAGTGCTGTGGCACGATCTTGGCTCACTGCAACCTTCGACTCCCTGGTTCAAATGATTCTCTGGGATTATAGGCACTCGTCACCATGCCCAGCTAATTTTTGTATTTGTAGTAGAGACAGGGTTTCACCAGGTTGGTCAGGAGGGTCTCGATCTCCTGACCTCGTGATCTGCCTGCCTTGGCCTCCCAACGTACCGTGCCCAGCAGGGGTGTTCTTTTTAAAAAATCAACTATTTTTTTTTTTTTTACAGAAAAATTATAAAGATAATACAGTCTCATTATTATATCTAACATTAGTGTAGTTTATTACAATTAATGATCCAGTATTGATATATTATTACTAAAGTTCATACTTTATTAGTATTTCCTTAGTTTCTACTTAAGGAAAAATATCATTTTTCTGGTTTAGACTCTCTTCCAGTACACCTCATTACATTGAGTTGTTATGTTTCCCTTGGCTCCTGTTGTGAGTTTCTCAGAGTTCTTGCTTTTGAAGATCTTGATAGTTTTGAGGAGTACTGATCAGGTGTTCTGTAGGATGGCCCTCTCTTGGAATTTGTCTGTTTTCCTCATGCTTAGACTGGGCTTAGGGGTTTTGGTAAGGACTATCACAGAGGCAAAATGCCGTTTTCATAACACCATATCAAGTGTACTTGATGGTGACCTTCGCTGTCTGCTGGATGTAGTTACTCCCCCCACTTCATACTGTACTGTTTGGAAGAAAGTCATACTGTGAAACTTAATCCTTTTTAGCTTGAAAATAGAGGCATTAAAGTTTTTATACCATTATTATATTATTATTATTATTATTATTATTATTTTTTTTTTTTGAGACGGAGTTTCGCCCCTGTTACCCAGGCTGGAGTGCAATGGCGCGATCTCGGCTCACCGCAACCTCCGCCTCCTGGGCTCAGGCAATTCTCCTGCCTCAGCCTCCTAAGTAGCTGGGATTACAGGCATGCACCACCACGCCCAGCTAGTTTTTTTGTATTTTTAGTAGAGACGGGGTTTCACCATGTTGACCAGGATGGTCTCGATCTTTCGACCTCGTGATCCACCCGCCTCGGCCTCCCAAAGTGCTGGGATTACAGGCTTGAGCCACCGCGCCCGGCCCCATTATTATATTATTAAAGGAAAAATCTGTTTACAAGTTCTCTTTATAAAGGTTTTAAAAATTATTTTCTTTAATATTGTCAGCCTGTTTCTTCCAAGAACATTTTATATATTGTGGGGATTATTGGGCCATTTGGATTCCTTCAATTTTGAAGCAGTAGATTCAGAGCTGAGTAGAAAAGCCAGCAGTTTTTGCTCTTATCAGCTGCCAGGGGCAGGGGCAGGCTGTATATGAACACTGGGCAGTGCCTGAAATTGTGTTTAGAAGCATGTTTAATCTGCCCACCTCAGCCTCCCAAAATGCCGATGACTGCAACTCCACTTAGGTTACAGGGCTGGTTAAGCAGGAAGAGAAATCACACGACAGCTGAATTGGACGGTCCGGGGAAAGTTGACATTAAATGGGAAACGTTTTACCAGGGAAAACCCGGCGGTTTCACGTGAAATCGTAATCACTGTGCGCCCTCTACTGATAAAATGAAAAACAAAGCTTACATTTATTCGTAATTTAACCGTTGTTAAAGGGTTTTTCGTTTCTTTTTCCAAAAATTGCACCAACGTAAAGCAGAGCTTCAGTTGATGCGAGTGTGTTGTTTAGGTGTTAGCAGTACTGCCCTCACTATGCGCTCATTGGACAGTAGCGCAACCCCAAGAAAAGGATGGTTGCGGTAGGTAGTTCGTGCGCTGCAAGCAGGAAGCGCCAATACCTGGTAGGGTTGTGGTATTTAATTCGTGAGTCCCGCCCTAGTTGGCCTGGTAGCTACCTTACCTGCAGCCTGCACAGCTTTTGACGACACCACCAATTCTTTGTTTCTGAGGCTTGAAGGGTTGCAGAAAAGGCGGCCGGGTTTTACCCAGAAGACCGAGCGTCGGCCGCTCGAAAATTTGCATACGCTCCTCGTCGGGGCGGAACTGGAGGGGGCGGGACCGCGGCGCGCTCTTAAACTCTGCAAGGCGGCTCACCCGGCTTTGGCTACGCTGTATAGCCTTTTATTTCGTTTTTCCCCTCATGGAGTATTTTCCATTATAGCTGTACACAGCTCTTTTTGTGGAAGATCGTTCTACCTCTTGCTGATCAGTTTGGTTCCCCCAGTCGGCATGCACGCTCTGGACTCTCTGACTGCGTTCGGGCTAGAAATGTCGGGGTGTCCCCGGAGCGGGTGGGCGGGAGCGCTGCCCCGCAGGCCGGCCGCTAACTGGCTCCGGGTGTTTCCCATTGCAGGTGGTTCTGCTGGGCATGGACATCCTGTCCGCCCTCGTGACCCGGCTGCAGGATCGGTTCAAGGCGCAGATCGGCACAGGTGAGCTGCGGCACTAGTGGAGCGGCCCAGGCCCCTTCAGACCCCAGCCTTCCCTCAGCCTCTCCGGCTCCTCCACTTAGCTGCTTCCAACCCTTCCGGCAGCCACCCTGCCTCCCCATCCAGCCCCCTTGGTCTCCCTTCCGCTCCTTCCAAACAGCCAGTCCTCGCCCCGCAGCCCCCGCCGCCCTCGCCCGCTGCACCCTGCCTTCCCTCCCGTAGCCCCCGCCGGCTGCACCGCTGCCTTCCCTCCCTGCTGGGCTCCTCGGCCTCTGGGCCTGCAGGTGCCCTTACCCTCCCCCGTATCTTTGTGCTGGCTTCTTTGTGTTCTTATATGGAACTCATATTAGTGCCGTGTTTATTTCTTATGCTAAACTAGCCATCACCTTTTGGCGACAACCAAGTCATATTTGTCCCTGGCCCCTGGTCCCCTTTAATGAGAGGCAGTTTTCTTTGAGAAGTTCTATAAAACTGAGCCAGCTGTATTTTTCCCCGGATGATTGTGGTTGGAATTACCATTTTCACCCTGATTGTAAATGTCATTACAAGTGTATAGTAAATGTTCGCTCTTATTTAGAGGGAAAACAATATGTCTGCCAAATGGAACAAAACCCACAGATTTCATAGATTTAAATACCTCGAAATTCTTGACCTCTGTTGTTTCACCGGGGCAGTATAAACACTAAGCAGCTCTACGCAACCATTTCCTTATGGAATCTTCTATTTTCATTGGCACACATGTATTTGTTCTTTTCTGTTAACTTTCTTGTCAATATGCTCCTTCTGAAAAGGTGGTGAACTGTTTTCCCATTCTAGCACCTAGTGTCTTTTTACAAATAAGCCATTACTTTTAGAAATTTGATATTTTAGTAGTGTTCCATTTTCCTCCTAAATTAGCTGAACTATTCAGAGATATCTCTTGTAATAGAGGTTTACAGACTGTTAAAATAAGCTGACCTCTGGTCTACAGGTGTCCTTGGAGCACTAGTGGGAGGGTCCACATTTGGGTATGTGGGGGAAGATGGAAAGCTGGGCTCTGTCTCCTGTGTGTTTGGGTGTGATGTAAAACTAAAATCACACAATGTCAATGAAATTTAAGATTTATCCATAAGTCCCTACCCCTTCCACCCCCAAACAGATATGCTGGAGTCCCTCTCCTTGACTTTTACTTAAATTTTCTTTTCTGTTGACTCTTCCTGCCAAGGTCTTCCGTTTTTATCAGCTTACAAATACATTGGGAACTGGCTGGAGGAGCGTGGGGTAAGGATGACGACAAATAGTATATCTGTCCATACAAAAGATTTTGCAGACGCTTTTGCTGACTTTCATGGATTTCAGCAAGAATAGAGCTGTGAGCAAAGATGAGTGGTTTTAGAATGAGACACATCATTTAGTTCAGGGGTTTGTCTTCCCACATAATTGAAATAGCAATACTTGGTGACCACAGACCCCCAAATAGGGTTTCATCTGACCAGTTTCCATTTTGATTTTCAGTGCTGCCAAGTCTAATAGACAGACTAGGAGATGCTAAAGACTCTGTGAGGGAGCAGGACCAAACTCTGCTGCTAAAGATCATGGATCAGGCTGCTAATCCCCAGGTAGGGCAAGAGACGTGTTTTGAGGTCAGCGGGCCTGTGTGTGCACATGCACGCACAATGGTGTGTGTGTACTTGCACAAATGGTGTGACTCCATAGACTTAAGCTGATGTATTACAGATAAAAATTTTCACAGCATTCAATCTGTTCCCCATGCAAGATACTTAAATAAGTCACAAAAGTATAAGATGAAAAAATTAGTGGATTTAACATGGGGGTATTGAATAAATTAGTGAATTTAATATACTTGGTTTTAACCTATTAGACTCTTCGGCTCATTTATGTAACTGATTCTCCATTTCTCTGAAAAGAGGAAGCTGTAGTGTCTGGGGAGTCAGCAGGCCTGACTGGAGCCCTAGCCCCTGTCTTCTAGTGAGTTGGGGCTGCTGGGATGGACTGAAACAGCCCTGCCTTCCCAGGTTCCACTGTCCATTATTAGGGGAGTGATCAGAAAAAGCAGAGGGCAGTGTGAGTGTGTGATCTGCAGCAACTCACTGGCTCTTTGGGCCTTGCTTTCCTCACCTGTAAAACGAGGACAGTTATACCTCCCTTTCAGAGTTCTTGGGAGAATTCAATGCAATTATGTAAATGAATGTGTTTTAAAAATTGTAATACTTGGTAACATGACAGATGCCATCATTTTCCAGTATGCTCTTGAAAGTATTAAATGTGTTGGTAGAGGATGGGACTAACTTGGTACTCATTAAGAGGCTCCCCTTCCATTGCTCCCTTACTAAGTGACAGCTACAGCAATCTTCTGTTTTCCTCACCTGTTCTTTGTCACCTGCAGTACGTATGGGACAGAATGCTTGGAGGCTTCAAACACAAGAATTTCCGTACTCGAGAAGGCATCTGTCTCTGCCTTATAGCAACACTCAATGCGTAAGTCTGGGATGATCCTGACATTTTTACCTGGCTGAATTTTTAAAAACTTTTTATTTTGAAATATAGATTTGCAGGAAGTTACAAAGAAATGTAGTGTGAGGTCTCATGCCCCCTTACCCTTCCTTGTCCAACATTAGCATCTTGAATAACTGTAGTACAGCATCAGTACCAGGAAGTTGAGATTGATACAATCCCCAGAGCCTGTGCAGATTTCTCTGGTAAAAACATGCGTATTTGTGTGTATTTACAACTGCACCCCTTCCTCATGCTGCCGTGTGTAGCCACACCCTGACCCCTGGCAGCCATGCATCTGTTCTTCCTCCCTATGATTCTGTCATTTCAAGAATGTTATGTAAATGGAATTATACAGTATGTAACCTTTTGAGTTTATCTTTTTTTCACTCAGCATAATACCCTTGAGGTTGCCCTTGTCATTGACTGATAGTTCATTTTATTGCCAAATAGAATTCCTTGGTATAGATGGCTAAACTATTCACCTGTTGAAGAACATTTGGGTAATTTGCAGTTTTTGGCTTTTATGAATAAAGCTGCTGTGAACATGCATGTACAAGTTTCTACATGAACATAAGTTTCCATGTCTCTTGGATGAGTGCCCAAGAGTACACTTGCTGGGTCATTTGCTAAGTTCATTTTTAGTTTACAAGAGACTGCCAGTTTTTCTCCTGGAGCTGTCTGTACCGTTTTACTTTCCCAACCAGCAATGTCTGAATGATCTGGTTTCTTCATACCCTTGCTGGCCATTGGATGTTGTCACTTTTTAATTTTAGCCATTTTTTTTTATGTGTGTGGGAATACCTCATTGTGGTTTTAAGTTGTTTTTAATCTAATAACTGTTGACATTTTTTTATGTGCTTATTTGTAGGAGAGGCTTTTTAAAAATTACAAATTTCAAGCCTTTTTTTCTGATTATGAAAATAATATGTTATTTTTAAAAACAAAATTGAGATTAATGTTTATATTACTTTGTAAATTTTTTCCATCTTAATATGTTAGCCTTTTCAGTGCCATTAAATTTGGCCACATGTAGCTGAAGCTTTAAAAAAAAAGTTCTAGCCTTTGATCATAGTAGCTCCCGTTCTAGGAATTTATGCTAAGGTAGTAGGCAGATTAACTAAGAGATTTGTAGTCACAAAGGCTGTTTGTCATGGCAGCGATAGTGATGGTGAAAATTCTAACTCAAATGTGCCCCAGTAGGGCAGTGCTTGGCTCAGAAGTGTCCCAGTAGGGCAGATGCTCTGGTTTGATTGCTGTCTTTATATCCAGCAGTGTTGCCTTAATGTCTACTGTAGCAGAGAGCTCTGCCACAGCACACGAGAGAATTAAGCAAGGTCCCTCAAGCGACTTGTAGTTGCCTTACAGTGACGGACAGTAATGCAGAGGCAGCACCTGTGAGGCAAGCGGACTGGGGCCAGGCCAGAGCTCTGGCCCAGCTTTAAAGGGGTAGGGCCTGTTTGGCCACAGCCCTGGGGGACTGGAGAAAGTCTCATCTGGGAGAAGCCGTCCTAGGTTTTGAACTGTCTGCAAAGGGGGCCTCAGATACATTTACTTGGAGCCAGCGTGGATGGGATGGAGAGAGACTTGGTGTGAGGTGGTGATGGGGGTTGGGGAGACACAGGGAGGGCAGATGTGGGCAGACAGGCATTTTGCTTTTCTCGGTTCTCACTAACAAGAAGGCACTCCTTTTGTTTTCAGCTCTGGAGCACAGACTTTAACACTAAGCAAGATTGTGCCACATATATGCAACTTACTTGGAGATCCAAACAGCCAGGTGAGTGAGAAGGAAAACCCCTGGGAGGAGGTCGTTGCTTAGACTGTTCAGATGCATTGTGGTGTTCTGTCTATTCCCAGTAGGTGGGTGGCACTGTAGTCCTAATCTTCATAGCGCAATGATGATTTTTTAAGAGATCCAGTACCCATTAGCATTTATAAAATATTTATCCATTAAAATGTATAAAATGTGTATACGTTTAAGTATTAAATTGTTAAATGTGGTGGCCACTCTGCCCTCTTCTGTACCCAGGGCTGAGAAATCACTAACCTAGAAATTGATGTTATCCAGACCAGCCTCCGAGATAAGATGTCTGGCCACTTTTTCTGCAGCCAAAAGGGGTGGTGCCAGGGGTAGTGGTGCAGAATCTGTGCTGAGGTCGGGGAGAATGATTGAAAGAGGGTCTGAGGGGACTGTTCTGAGGTGATGGAAATGTTCTTCATTTTGCTTTGGGGGGCGGCTCCAACTGTGTATATCGTTGAGGAAACGCTTTCAAACTGAATGTTTAAGAGCTGCAGATTTTACCTAAATTAATGAAAAGCACTACTTCCTTAGTGTGAGGGTAGGAGAGAAGCTGGCTGTCTCACCTGTGAGTAGTTACCAGGTAATTCACGAAGTTATACAAGTCTGGGCTGGAGAAATAACACTGAACTCGCCTCCCAGTTCAATGCTCTTTCTCAACCAGAATCATTTTTACTATGTCATCTCATTCAAACTGATAAGAAACATACATCATTAGCAGAAGGTTCAGAAAATGGAACAGTAATTTACAAGAGAACTATACATGGTCAGTGGCCTCTCCTTGAAATCTTGGTTGGTAACTGCTAAGTTACCTTCCCAAGAGGTTGTATCAGGCTCACCTTCCACCCAGCCTCCCCTGGCCTCTAGGTCCCCTGAGTCTGCAGCACCCCATCTGCTCTCCAGGCCCTTTCCTTGCTCTTGTTTCCAGCAGCAGGTGTCTCTCCTGTCTCTGGCTGTTGTGCTGCTCCTTCCACCCCAGCCTCTGCCCTCCTCACTGCCTGTCGTTTGCTGTCTCGCTGCTTTCTTCTTCCACTCATGCCCTTTTTCAGCCTTCGTTGAAAATAAATGGCATTAGGCTGGCCGTGGTGGCTCATGCCTGTAATCCCAACACTTTAGAAGGCCGAGGTGGGCAGATCACTTGAGGCTAGGAGTTCAAGACAAGCCTGGCCAACATGTTGAAACTCCGTCTCTACTAAAAATACAAAAAAAATTAACCAGGTATGGTGGCGCATGTCTGTGATCCCAGCTATCAGGAGACTGAGGCACAAGAATTGCCTGAACCTGGGAGGTAGAGGATACAGCGAGCCAAGATTGTGCCACTGCATTCCAACCTAAGCAACCCAGCAAGACTTCATCTTTTTTTAAAAAAGGAAAATATATGGCACTGGAAAGAAATGTTTAGACATTTTTATTTACTTAATCATACTTTATAGTCAATGTTAATTTAAAGATAAGTTGAACCTAGTTTTTAAAAAGATTCTAAATTACCAAATAGATTATTTTGTTGTACCCTTCCCCCTTTTGGTTTTGTTTCTGTTTTTGTTTTCTGTGGGAAAAATCCTTTTAGAGGCCACACTCTGGGGGGTCGCTGCTGCCACATGGAGTGCTCTAGCAGAGCAGAAAAGCCAACTTGCTGAGGTGATTCGTTCCTCATTCAGTTGCTGACTTTGGTCAGACAGGTGATGTGAATGTTGACACTACTTGTGGGAATCTTAGAACCTGAGGTGGTCGGTGAAGGCTGGGTTCTCTGAATGCACTTCCATGGTGAAGTCAATATAAAACACAGACCAGGCCAGGCACGGTGGCTCATGCCTGTAATCCCAGCACTTTGGGAGGCCGAGGCAAGTGGATCACTTGAGGTCAGGAGTTCGAGACCAGCCTGACCAACTAGTGAAACCCTATCTCTACTAAAAATACAAGAATTAGCCAGGTATAGTGGTACACACCTGTGATCCCAGCCACTCAGGAGGCTGAGGCAGGAGAGTCACTTGAACCCGGGAGGCGGCGGTTGCAGTGAGCTGAGATGGCACCACTGCACTCCAGCCTGGATAACAGAGCGAAATTCTGCCTCAAACAAACAAACAAACAAACAAACAAAACACAGACCAGACCTACACTGTCCAGAACGACAACAAGGGACATTGTCTAGGATGGAAGGGAGCACTACATGGGTATGTGCCACGATGTAGTTCATCCCACGGGATCCCCTCACTCGTCCGTTTTTCCCCTTTTTCTCTCTTTGTTCCACATATATTTACTGAGAGCTCGTGCTGTGGGCCTGCCTTGTCTATGTGAATCCTTGGGCTTTTGGGGGGGGAGGGGATGGAGATTACTAGCTTGATATTGTTTCTGAGCCTCAAATATTGCTTCTGCAACTAAGGTGGACAACATCCTCGAGGAAAGTGAAGGAGACATCTCATTGTCCTGGGACTCTTCACTGATGAATGAATGACCTCAGTATTTCCCTGCCCTAAAGATACATGGATTCGGTGTAGATTTTGAGAGACATTGGGAGTGGAATGTTAAGCACATTTAAAATTTTGAATGGGTACATTCTCATTCTTGAAGCTATTCAGATAGGCCTTGAAGAATGTCTTACTTTTCACAGGTTTTCCTTTCCTCTCAAGTTTTCTACCAGAGGAGGCCTCACTTAAAAGTTCCTTAAAGCTTCTGCAGAAAAGAGACAGGAAGGGCCTACTTTGTTTTTGTGCTGGGCTGCTCTCTGATACTATTTTTCTCCTTTAGGTCTAGAGAAGGAGTTAACTTGTCCCTAAGGATTTTAACTAAATATTCTTTATTTTAGAAGTACACAGATTAAATTTCAGATGATCAGCACAATCCCACATTCTCAAAATGTTGATTCAGTTGTTTAAAAAAGGTAATATTGAGTCTTTAACAGTTTGACATACTGTTCTAAAGTTGCCAAAAGGCAGGATATGTTTAATATTAATACTTGAGCTACCTGATGCAATGTAAGACACCTAGGTTAAAGGCATAGATCCCTGCTTTGCATGTAACAGCCAGCTAACCGTGGAGTTACTTGGATCTTGAGCCTCAGTTTCCCCTTTAAAGTAGGGGCAGTGGTAAGTGCCTCACCCCTCAATCCTCATGAGAGTCCTTGCAAGTGAATGTTCTTAAGTGTGCGTTGTGACCAGTTGGTCCAAGTAGAAGACTCTCAGGAGGCCAAGTTATTCAGTAGTCTTCTTATCATCTGAGATGGCCGTTTTCATTTGCAGAAATCATGCCCCTGCCATGTGCCAGTGGGTTTCTGAGAAACTCAGGTGTATAGTGCTTTAAATACGTGAAAAGCCTTAATTGTGAGATAGCCTTAGTGTCTTGTGATTTTGACGTAGCCATACTTCTACCACACATTGACAGCCCTGGAGTAGACTGTACTCATGCTGCCCCCAGACATGAGTTTCACTAACAAAAATCAGGTGCTCCTGGACTGCTTATGGGTAGTAATAATAATACAAGTGAAAAAACAGAAATAGTACATTAAATGGATTGCATCTTACTGCTGTATGTAATCATCATAGATTGTATAATTTATAAAAATAATTTATGAGGAAGCAAAGAGTTTTTAAAAATAAGATATAAAATGTAAGATTTGTTTAAAATGTTTCATTAAGCCAAAAATTCAAGTTAGCACTTCCTGCCTGGTGTCTTTAATGGCAGTTATACTTTTTGTGCCAGGAAACCCTAAGTCTTGGCCAGAAGTTTGGAGCCTACAATGGTTTCATGGGTTGAGTTCTAGGCCTATGTGTCTGCTTTTGAGAAAGTTCTTATTATTTGTTTTGCTTTTTTTCATTTCCCCTGCCTCATCTGTAAGACGAGATTGGTATTCTACAGGCAGCTTTCAGTAGTCTGTAGTAGACAGCATTTACAGCTAGAGCATTCCGAACCGAGCACTCTGAACATAATCCATATATTCAATGTGCCTTAGTCATGTTTTGTTTGCACGTATATTTGCACACACAGACACACACACATACACAGGCACATAATCAATCCATATCTCCCTTCCGCCAGGAAGTTCTGCCACCCACTCCCTGATACTAATCAAGTTAATGATTCCTCCTTCTGGGGTACATGTGTAGCTTGCATTTGCTTTTGCTGTTGCCTTTATTTTAATCTTTTCATTAATCTTTCCTACTAGTCTCTGAACCTCTAGAATTAGGATTATAACTTTTTCGTCTTTGCAGTTCCTGATGCCCCATGACTATTTGAATGACTTTCCATTATTTGCCACATCTCAGACCAGGGAGGACACTGTTGTATCAGGGTTGTCTCTGCACTCAGGCACCTGAGCTGGTGGTCAGCCTCTAGCTCTTCGTTTCCCTACAGCCGGTGTGTGGAGAATCCTCTCTCAGCTCTTCAGGCAGTGGCTAACAGACTGGATTTGGTGTTTAAAATCACCTTGGCAAGTGTTCATTTCCTTAGTGCTGTGAATGCAGTGACTCAGAGCAGGGAAGCCTTTCAGAGTGGCCCACAGGTGCACCGTGTGTGTGGGCGAGGATGCTTTTGGTTACAAGTAATTGAAAGCCCAACTCAGAGTCATTAGAGCAGTGGGGAAATGTATCATCTTGTATGATGACAGGTCCTGACATAGCAAGATTCCCGGTGTCTGTGACACAGCTGCTGGGAAGGGAGTAGGATTATGTGATGGATACACTAAGGATGTACCTCCTGAGCTGAGAGAAGCTTTTGTTCCTGGAGGTATGGATTTCAGTACAAAGTCTGTGCTTGTTCACGGGGACAGGGCAGTGATTGTAGCAGATGCAGCCAGCAGTCTGAGACATCCTGACAATAGGAAGTCCCTTGACTAGATAAGAAAAGCCTGAGTTCTGCTTGAAAACTTGCAATTTCATCTTCCCAGCACCTCAGCTACCCCTTGGCAGACAGGCTGGCAGAGGGTTGCATCCAGTGAGCCTCTCCAGGCTGACTGCTGGCTCTCTTGCTGAGTTTGGTCACGTTTTCAAAGCCTAAAGCATCTTGGAACATGTGATGACCATTGCTGATTCCTTGCTGTCTCCAACTGGACGGCTGTGCCGACAGAGCTCAGGAGGAGGGAAGAGGAGCGCCTCTGCTGCCAGCCTGACAGAACTCCTGCACAGTCCTGCCTCAGCTGCAGCCTGCACGCCGGGAGTGGGCTGTTGGGCCCAGCTGTTTTGGGGTGCTGGGGCACCCACTCTCTAAGACACTGGCTGTGGGGCTGTGTTGGGTTCTAGGAGGACGGGGTAGGTTTAGGGTCTCATCAGTTTATAGACTGCTTCCCAGTCTCCCATTCTAGGGTGGAAGCCTTCCTTTGAGCTTTTTGCTTTGTAGGAAGCCCTTATTTTGGCACCCGCTCATTAAGGTGCCTTGTGCTGAAGTGAGAAGAATGTTGGCTTGCCCCCAGAGAGGTGGTATTTTGGAGCCCCAGCCTGCCATTCCAGATCTGTGGGCCTTGGGCAGGTGACTAACCTTGCAGCTTCTACACCCTCCTCTGTGCAGTGACCCTATGAGGAAGGAAGGACCAACATGGGCAGACATTGGAGACCTCAGATTCTGTAAAGCATGCATGTACGACCTGGCAGAGCGTGCTGCATGTACGGGGCTCTTGTCTTTTTGCAGTCTTCATGGCCTGACACGTTGGGGTGCCTTTCTGTGGTGAGCCTGAAGGGTCAGCACGGAGAGGCAGTGTGAGAGCAGTGAGAGCCTGTGTAGAAGCCAACAGCTACATTGTCCTTCAGTCTCGGCTGAGTGGCTTTTATTTAAACCTCTTCTGTGTTAGAGTGTCCTACTTTGCAGTACCAAAGAATACCTGTTCATCTGTATTTCTTCTCTTCAGTGAAGAATAGTTTAGCCCCCTAAATGCTATCTGATCCTGTAACTTTCTAGGTCTAAGGAACAATTATTTTAAAGAATAAGGATGTTGGTTTAAAAGATACGGATAACACTAGCCATTGTGTTGATTGCTTTATAGATACAAACTATAGGTCACAAACTGCTGGTGTAAGGCTGGTTTCAGCCTATGGATTTGTGGGTGTATGTATGCTTGTGTGGGCAGAATGTTTAAATTTTACATTTTGAGTTTAAATGATTGTATATTTGGGAGATCTATTTTTTTGACTTTTTTTGACAAGTCTGGTAAAGCTGTGCTTCCATTCCTTTGTGGCAGGGAGGTGCTGGCCCACCTGCCTGAGCCTCTGTAGCCCTTTTCTGTCCCTGCCTCCAGGGTTCCTTGCCAGTGCCATTTGTCACCCTGCACTCAGCCTGCTGCACTCACTCACTTCTTATGTCACTGCGTAGGCCAGGCGTCCCCAAACTACTGCCCGCGGCTGCATGCGGCCCCCTGAGGCCATTTATCCGGCCCCCGGAGCCGCACTTCAGGAAGGGGCACCTGTTTCATTGGTGGTCAGTGAGAGGAGCACAGTATGTGGCGGCCCTCCAACGGTCTGAGGGACAGTGAACTGGCCCCCTGTGTAAAAAGTTTGGGGACGCCTGGTGTAGGCATTTCAACTTCATTTTTAGCTAGTAGGCATTCTAATATTTGTTGAATGAAACTGTTATTTCTTTCAGTCCTCAGAGCAACCCTTAATTTACAGAGGAGGAAATTGAGACCAAAGGAGTTCTAGGGTTTTGTCTAAGGTTACACAGCTCCCTAAATGTCCACATAGGTCCTTAAGTCTACTTACTAATATTTGACTCTAAAGCTAGTAGTTTTTCCACTAAATCTCTTAAACATTTATGGCCCAGACTTTCGTAGTAGCTGACTGGGTATGGATTTTTCTTTAAAGAGGTCCCCCGTTGAGATTTGCTCTGAGCAGATGTTATCACTAGAAAGTAAGCAAAAGTGATATACTTTAATAATAATAGGCAAGGCATAGTGCATTGACTACTTCCATCATATGTGCATTTTTCAATGTAAAAATGTTTTCTCACGTTAGAAATTATTTTTTTTTTTTTACCGAAATAAACTGATAATCTATGTTTGTCAGCTGTGGCTGCCATAACAAAATGCTGTAGACTGAGTGAGTTAAACAACAGAAATTAATTTTCTCACAGTTCTGGAGGCCGGGTTCTGGTCAGGGCTCTCTTGCTGGCTTGTAGATGGCTGCCATCTCACTGTGTGCTCATATGACCTCTTCTGTGTGTGTACATAGCTCTGTGGTTTCTCTTAGGAGGACACTAATCCTCTCCTTCTAGGATCCCACCATCAGGACCTCATTTGCCTCATTGATTGCCTCCCCCTTTTTTTCCTTGAGACAGTCTTGCTCTATCGCCCAGGCTGGAATGCAGTGGAATGCAGCTCACTGCAGCCTTTGCCTCCCAGGTTCAAGTAATTCTCCTGCCTCAGCCTCGCTAGTAGCTGGGATTACAGGTGTGTGCCACCATGCCCAGCTAATTTTTTTATTTTTAGCAGAGAGCGGGTTTCACCATGTTGGCTAGGCTGGTCTCGAACTCTTGACCTCAGGTGATTCACCTGTCTGGGTGTCCCAGATTGCTGGTATTATAGGCGTGAGCCACCATACCATATGCGGCCACCTCCTTTTAAAAAAAAAATCAAAACGCCAAAGTCTTGCTTTGTCTCCAAGGCTAGAGTACAGTGGTAGGATCATAGCTCACTGCAGCCTCCAACTCCTGGGCTTGAGTGATCCTCCTACCTCAGGCCTCCCAAGTAGCTGGGACTGTAGGCATATACCACCTGGCCCAGCTAATTGAAAAAATTTTTTTTTGTAGAGACAGGAGCTCACTTTGTTGCCCAGGCTGGAGCTCACTTTGTTTCCCTGGGCTCAAGCAATCCTCCTACCTTGGGCTCCCAGAGTGTCAGGGTTACAGGTGTGAACCACCGTGCTTGGCCCTTAATTGCATCATATAGGCCCATCTTGAAATATGTTGGAGAGTTAGGGCTTCATCATTTGAATTTTGGGGGGAACACAGTTCAGTCCATAGCATGAGGTTTTGGGTGATAAGATAATATAGCCTAAGATTTACCTTTATTTGCTGGGAGAGGTAAAAATGGTAAGTTACCCTCAGTAAATCTGAGGGTTACCTTCAGTATTTCAAATTGTAAAGTTTTGTTTGTATTCCTCCTTCTTTCATTCTCTACTACCTTGCTGTTAAACTCCCATCTTTGCTTACTGAATTAAGCACAGCCTCCCCAGTACCACCTGGCCTTGTTCCATTTTATAGTTAAAAAATATTTTTCTTCCTACCTTTTTATATGCAAATTTTTTTACCTACAGGGGAATTGAAAGATTGTATTTACATTAACATTTGTCACATTTGTTTTGTATCTCTGTGTACACACGTATGTATGTATAAAGACACATACTTGTTTCTTGAACCATTTGAAAGTAACATGCAGATATAATTTTATACATACATACATATATCTATATCTATATCTATATTTATATCTGTATCTATATACATATTTTATTTTGAGACAGAGTCTTGCTCTGTTGCCCAGGCTGAAGTGCAGAGGCGTAATCTTGGCTCACTGCAGCCTCTGCCTCCTGGGTTCAAGCGATTCTCCTGCCTCAGCCTCCTGAGTAGCTGGGATTACAGGTGCTCACTACCACACTGGCTAGTTTTTGTATTTTTAGTAGAAGCGGGGTTTCACCATGTTGGCCAGGATGGTCTCTGTCTCCTGATCTTGTGATCTACCCGCTTCGGCCTCCCAAAGTGCTGGGATTATAGGCGTGAGCCGCCCTACCTGGCCTATAATGATATTTTTAACCTTAGACCTATCAGTGTGTATCGTGTAACAACAAGGATATTTTCTTATTTAAACTCATGTCGTTTTTCTCACTCAAGAAATTTAACATTGATACAATGATGTATAATACACAATCCATGTTTGAATTTCCCCAGGTTAAAAAAAATCCACGTTGTCTCTCATACCTTATTTTGTATTTGATGCTGCTTTCTTAGTTTGTGTTTGTGTCTGGCCAGACTGATGTATTTGCTCTTCCTGAAGCATGTGCCGTGCATGCCTGCTTTCATGCCTTTGCACGGGCTGTGTCTTATTCGGAATCCGTCTCATTCCTTCTGAACCTGATGAAATCCTGCTCTTCCAAGCACATTGCAGTGGTTCCTTCTTCATATGGCATCCCTTGACATCACCGAATGTGACTGCTCCCTTCATTAAACCGCAAGCTCTTTATGCTCCTGAATAACGTTTTTGTATCATGCCCTGTAATGAATGTAGAATTTTAGGACTTTTAAAAAATCTCCTTTTTAGGGCTAGGAGCTTCTTGAATATGGGACGTCGTATACCCTGTACTACCCATTTTTGTTGCTCATTAAGTAGTTAACTTAAATCCAGAGTGTTTTACATGGTATTTTATTTTTAGTATCATTTATTTATTTGTAGTGTTGTTTCTTAATTTGGAAAGATGGTCTGAAAATTCTAGTTTTCTGCAGTTATCTCAAAGAATGGAAAGAACTAAGGATATGGACTTGACCATGTATATAGGGGTGGGAGTCCCACAGTTTTACTACCCTTTCACATTTTATCAGCAAAGTGAAAACTGTCAAACATGGCTTTATCTGGACAAATGTATATAAGGATTGTATTTACAATTGCACTGGTAAAATGGTGATAAATTGGGATGGTATATGGCCTGTTGTGTCCCAGCAGGGCATGCTGGGGGATGACACAGAGCAGCTGTAAGATCTCTTCTTTTACATCTAGGTTCGGGATGCAGCAATAAACAGCTTAGTGGAAATTTACAGACATGTAGGAGAACGTGTGAGGGCAGATCTCAGTAAAAAAGGATTGCCACAGTCCCGGTGAGTGCAGATTTTTTCATTTCTTCTGCTCTTCTCCCCCATTCTTTTCCAGTTAATATCTTGATTTACAATACTTTTTCTGTTGTAATTTTATTCAAAGAATATATGGGTAGAGTGTTGGTAGTTGGAGATTTTGTCCAGATCATATATCAGGGGTCTCCTCCCATTCTACTTCCTCAGAAGTAAGACTCTCACCCAGGCAACTGGCCAGGTTCCATGCCACATACTGATTTTAAAAGCAATTAGTATTGAAAACTTCAGCACTGTTACAGTTTATATGGTTCTAGATCTATGATTCTGTGTCTATATTTATATAGATAGCACTTAGTATAGAAGGTGCTTAGAATATATTTGAATGAATGAAGCCATCCCAGAATAAAAATTCATAAGTTATAATTTTGGAAATCATGTTTTAAATGTAGCTTTTCTGTTTGCACGTCATTCTCAGTGTGTATAAGCCCATGCAAGATGATCAGTGTCTCATCAGACCCAAGACAACTGGAGTCCACAAATGTGACTTTGTTATAGTCAAAAAATTTAAAATAATATAAGGATCAGATATGTATAATTTTAACTGTGATGGAGAAACTTAACACCAAATTAATTTGAAACCTTTATCCTGGGTTATTCCTTTAAGGGGGAAAGTAATGTAAAAATTCCAGAGAGAACTGGAATGGACTCACAAGGCAGCTTGTCTGAGCCTGTCATTTTGTCCATGAAAACTCCAGAGGCCTAGAGACATGAAATAACTTTTGAGAGATTATGCAGCTAATAAGAGTCAGAGCTAAGGTCAAAACCCTGTTCTTCTGACTCGCCTTTTTAATTTTCTCCACCCTATTTCACAAAAGAGTCATGGAGTACTGGGCATCTGGAAATGGGATGGAATATTGAAATATACAGGAGTCAGCTGTCTTGATGTCTCGAAGGCAGATATGACAGGAGTGGGCCCCAGGCCCTTGAGTGGTAGCTCCACAGGCAGACAAGTGGACCGTGCTTCCTTGAGATTGAGAGTCTTGCCTGATCCAGAATTGCTGTCACCATCTGTGCATATGATTAGATGGGAATAAAACTACTTTTCTTGTACTTTACGAAGGATAATCTGTGAGAATAGTTTTTTAAAATTCCAGTGTTTTGTGAACCTCAACCTTCTGATCTTTGAATATGTGGTGAGAACACAGGAGGAAGAAGAACTCAACAGCAATACTAAACAATGTCTTAGGGAAAATTGGAGGGCACAGATGAGCAGGGAAGACGTGATATCAAGGGAAGGGACTATTTAATGATGCAGTCACCATGATTGTTGGGAAAACGGGTCTTGAGAGTGAAACCCTAACCGGCTCCAGGAATGACCTCGTGCCATGCTGTGTAACTTGATGTGGCCCCAGACCATGAATCCACCCATTGACATAGTTTCCATCTTAACAGGAGGCTTCTTCTGTATTTTTGAAAGGTAACCACAGCAAACTAGCAAATCAGGGAGAAATGACATGGTGAAACTGAGACCTAGAGATGTGAATGCAGGAAAGAGTTAACGCAGCAGGCCTGAGACTGCTGTTTAGAAAGGCCCGCTTACAGGCCTGGCCCCTAGAAATGTGGATTTGGGGAGCGTTCCCACCATTCCCAAGAAGTGGGATAAGAGTGGCTCACTGTGTCAAACTGCGCAGGACAATGTGTTTATACCTGCTTTCTTTTCCCTTCTGGGAGTCTGACATTTTGTTAAGTGCCAGGCAGAGGGTGTTTACATGACCAGCCCCCAGTAAAAACCCTGGCCCCTGAGTCTCTAAGGAGCGTTCCTGATAGAAAGCATCCCACTTGTATTGTTACAGCTTAGTGTTGAGGGATTACATGTGTCCTGTGTGACTCCACCAAGAGAGACTCTAGGACACTTGCCTGGTATCCTCTGGATCTCACCCCATGTACCTTTTTCCTTTGCTGATTGTGCTTTGTGTCTTTCTGCTATAAAAAAATTGCAGCTGCGAATATGACTTTGCTGAGTCCGGTGAGTCTTCCTAGTGAACCAGTAAACCTGGGGGTGGTCCTGGAAAACCCCAACACAGTGGAGCCCCGGAGGCCCTGACCCCCTGACGCCAGAGCTGGAGTTAAAGCCACCTGTTTCAGCTTCTCAGTTACATGTTTCTCAGGTTCTTCACATGACTCCCTCCTTCTCTTGCTTTTTTTTTTTAAAAAAAAGAAATATTGTAAAAGGTGCTATAAAAGAGCTTGGGTCTCTGAATAGAAATGAGGGTTTCTGCTAGCTTATATTAAAATCCTCCCACCTCAGCCTCCTTTTTTTAGATAGAGTCTGGCTCTGTTGCTCAGGCTAAAGTACAGTGGCATGACCTTGGCTCAATGCAACCTCTACCTCTGAGCTCAAGCAATCCTCCCACCTCAGCCTCCTTTTAATAGCTGGAACTACAGGTGTGTGCCATCATGCCTGGCAAAATTTTTTTTTTTTTTTAAATTCTTTTGTAGAAATGAAATTTTACTGTGTTGCCCAGGCTGGTCTTGAACTCCTGAGCTCGAGCGATCCACCCACCTCAGCCTCTCAAAGTGCTATGATTATAGGCGTGAGCCACCATGACTGGCCTCAGAATATCTTTTTCTTACTCTGACTTTGATAGTTTAGAATCTAGGTTGGAAATTATTTTCATCTGGAATGTTAAAGCTAATACCTCATTGTGTTCCAGCTATCCGTGTTTCTATTGAGAAGTTCAAAGTCATTCTGATGCTTCATCCTATGTAAATAAATTTGATTCATTGAGGAAAGTTGTAGTATCATCTCTTTGTCCCCATTGTTTGTCTGAAATTTTAGATTGCTGAATCTTCTTTTCTTTTTGAGACCGAGAGTTGCTCTGTTGCCCTGCTGGGTGAGTCTAGTTTAAATTGATACTATTTAATTTCAATATTAAAAACTTTAGTCATACTTAGCTCTGTTTTCTTCCTCTTTTTTACTGTTACTGTCATGCAAATTATATCTTTATACATTGTAAGTGCATATAGTTTTATAATTATTGCTTTATGCAGTTTCTTTTTAAGTTATACAGGACAAGAAAAAAGTTAAGAACAAAAAGCGCCTTTATACTAAATTTTATATATATATCTATGTAGTTGCTTTTACTTATTTTTAAAATTTCTTCATGTGGATTTGAGCTGTTGTACAGTGTCCTTTCATTTCAACCCAAATAACTTATTTTTCATGTATCTGATATCTTAAGTTTTCTTTTTTTGATGGATAGTTTTGTAATATGTGAATTCTTGGTTGATTGTCTTTTTAATTTCAGAACTTTGAATGTGTTTTCCTTTTCCCACCCTGCCTCACTCCGGCTTTCATGGTTTCTCATGAGAAATCAGATATTTACCTTTTTGAGGATCCCTTGTGCACAATGAGTAGCTTCTCCTTTGTTGCTTTAAAGACTTTCCCTTTGTCTTCTCTTGTGGCAGTTGGTTATGTGTGTTAGATTTGGATCTCTTTAAGTTTTTCCTGGTTGGAGTTGCTTGTTAAATAGATTGTTTTATGTCAGATTTGTGAAGTTTTTAGCCATTCTTCTTCATATATCTTTTTTGATAATTTTTCAATGTGGTAGATGCCTGAGGCAACAATAACAACTAGGACAAATAATCCGATCTGAAAAGTCCTTTAAAAAGTACCATATGTCCTTTTCTTTTTTCTCTTTGCCTGGTACTTCTATTATGTGAGTATCTTGGTACATTGGTTTTGTATGATGATCTCTTAGGCTCTGTTCATGTTTTTGTTACTTAGATAGGATATAATATCAATTGATTCCTCTACAAATTTGTTGATTCCTTCTTGTCCCAGCTCAGATCTGTTATTGAACTCCTCCTAATGAATTTTTAATTTCAGTTATTGTACTTTCATCTCTGGAATTTCTATATGGTTCTTTTTAATTCTTTCTTGTCATCGTTATTCTCTTGTTTGATGAGGCACTGTTCTTATCACTTTAATTCTTCAGAAATAGTTTTCTTTAGATCTTTCAACATATTTATATTAGTTGACTTGAAGTCTTCATTGAGTTAGGCCAGTGTATAGGTTTCCTTAAAAATAGTTTCTGTTAACTCATTTTTATTTCCTTTGTATGGGCCATATTTTCTTGTTTCTTTGTCTCATAATTTCTTGTTGAAACTGGATATTTTAAATAATCTGTGGCAACTCTGGAAATCATCTTCTTTGCCCTCCCCAGAATTTTTGTTGTTGCTGTTTATTGTTTTTGTTGGTTATTTTTGCCTAGTGACTTTCCTGAACAAATTCTTTAAAGTCTTTGTTCTCTGTTGTATGTGGCCACTGAATTCTCTGGGTGATTAGCTTAGCGGTCAGCTAATTATTGAACAGAGATTTCCTTAAATGTGTGGAACCAGTAGGTCTCCCAGCCTCTACTGAGTGGCCCTGTGTTTTTAGGGCATGCTTCCCAGTGCTCTAAAAGGTATTTGACACCTCTGTCTTCCTTTTTCCTTCTGGCTTGTTCAGAGTGTCAGAGTCAGCCAGAGGGACATAGAGCCTTCTGGGGTCTTTCTTGGGCTTGTGCATGTGCAAAGCCTTGCACATATGCATGACCTCCCAGGTTCCCAAGAGTATGCCAGTGTTGTCAAAGTTTGCTATGGACATCCTAATTTCTACCTTCCCCCCCCCCCCCATTTTTGGTCAGCTTCTTTGCCCCAGTTGTTACTGCTGTCTCAGGTATCTGCTGTATTAAACAGTTGCCACTGGTTAGTTTTGATCATTGCCTCAGGGAAAAGGCCTCTAATGTTGAACAAGCTCTAAGTCAGGTCAAATAAAGACAAGTCCTGCAAATGGGCTTACAGGGATGTGCCAGATAGGTGGAATGATAAGTTCTTTGGGAATGAGGACTTTTAGGGAGCTTCAGACTTGTTCAGCTCTTTGTAGTGGCTGCCAGGCTGCTGGTTTTCACACTTAACCATGATGATGAGACTGTTGGTTTTCAGCTATCGGATTAGAGATATAGGCACAACAGAACAGTGAAAAATCTTGCTGTTCTTACCAAGATTCAGCCATTTTTCTTGAAGAAATACTCAGATTGTTATAAGCCTCCTTTGTTCAATTTACAAGGTTTTTTTTGGTTATGATAGTGAGTTCTCATGAGAATTTACAAAGGTTTGAAAAAGTTGATTGGACAGTTTTTGCCAGTGTTCTCTTTGCTTCCGTGAAGCAGATGTTCAAGGGTCCTTACTCTGCCGTTTTAAAGAGCTCCTCTCTTGTTTTATGATCACAATATTTTATGTCTTTCAAAACACTAATGACATATTTTTGAAACTTTTCCTTTCTCTTCAAAATCTCTTTTGTCTTCCAAGTTGGGATTTTAAAGCATATGTTTATGTTGATTTCTTTTTCATGCTAGAAGCTCTGAGTATATGGATGCAGTTTATTGACTGAGATTGCTGTCATTAAGTATTTGCTTCTAGGAAATTATTTAAAATTTCTATATAAAATTTTCCAGGAAGGAACTAATTTGAACTAAATTTTATTATAAAATAAATTCTAATTGGGTTGAAGACTTTCTTTTTTTTTTTTTTGAGACGGAGTTTCGCTCTTGTTACCCAGGCTGGAGTGCAATGGCGCAATCTTGGCTCACCGCAACCTCCGCCTCCTGGGTTCAGGCAATTCCCCTGCCTCAGCCTCCTGAGTAGCTGGGATTACAGGCACGTGCCACCATGCCCAGCTAATTTTTTGTATTTTTAGTAGAGACGGGGTTTCACCATGATGACCAGGTTGGTCTCGATCTCTTGACCTCGTGATCCACCCGCCTCAGCCTCCCAAAGTGCTGGGATTACAGGCTTGAGCCACCGCGCCCGGCATGGATTGAAGACTTTCATATGGAAATTTAAATTCAGAAAAAGTAGAGGAAGATGGCAGTTATTTGTCAAACCAGTAAAGAAATTTATTTTAAATGGAAATCCAGAGATTTAAAATAAAACAATTTGGTGGCTTCAGAGGGTAATCATTAGTTATATATTCAGTGTCCTTGAATATATAAAACTCATCCTTTTATAAAGATTTGTGTGAATCAATAGTTCCCAAGAGAGATGTTTTATATTTTTGTGCTCAGAGCTAGCAAACAAAAACCAGTCCTTTCATTCCTAAGGAATGCTTCGTTGGTGTTAAGACTGTCTCTTTAGGTGGTAACCTTCATAGGAGCTGTTATAGCAGCATTAATGAGCAGAGAACAAGGGAGCTAGTGAGACAGGAGGGTGAAAGCAGAGGGAGTTCTGAGTGAAGATGCACATACCAATAATAGTTATGTTTATAGTGTTCTCATACCTAGTTGTTCATGCCTGCCAGGTTGTGGGTAATATGGCCACAGTGAAAATGTGTTACCACTGAGAAAGAATCCATAGACTTGTACACAGTTGCCATTTATAATGGTGAATACTCTCCCAGGAATGGAAGAAATACTCGCCCTCTTCCAGTAATTTCAGGAACAACCAGACTAGAGTTATATCTTGGGTCCAACTTGCAAACTTGCAAGCGTGCTCACATCAGAGGGTGCGGTTGTGACACAATAAAGTAGTGCCTTAGTGAGGGCATGCCTGGCAACCTGTGTCATGATATTATTTCTGAGTTTCTCAAACCATTGGAGATCTTTGTTACTTTTAAAAAGGGAAGGTAATGGAAACATCCTAAGACACACAATCATGGAAGGCATCTTTCCAGTTCTTTAATAACTGCTGGATTTGAAAGTGAGTTATATTTTACTTATATCTGGTCCTGAGATGGCAATTGGCATTTATTCAATGTCAGTTATAACTAATGGGTAGTGGCTGCCTGGAATAGTTTTGAGAAGGATTCTGAGGGAACATCTGGACTTGGTGGAAAGAAGGCTTGAAAAGATTGTTGGTGTCTCCTACGCAATGGGGAGGGGCAGTGCATCAGGCTGGTTCATCCCCTTCATTTGCTAATATGTAATTTTGGCCTCTCTGTTACTTAGAGCATAAGCTCCAGAGAGTAAGAACTCATTAGCTCGGTGCTGGGTACATAATGGGCACTCAAGTATTTTTGAGTGAACAAGTGAACGAACACCAGAGTTTGTGTGAGTACTGCAGTTTTCCAGAGTAAGGAGTTATGTTCCAGGTGTCTAACATAGTGTTGTAACTCTCCTGAGTGAGCATCTGCATAGCATACATAGTGCTTGGTACAAATACAGAAATAATACAGCTCCCATCTCTGCCCCTAAGGAGCTTCCATTCTGCATGAGAAGAAAAGACAAACATATTTGAAATGATTGGAGCCGGCAGGATAGGATGGTGTGATAAAAAGCACTAAAATGCCCCTAAAATTGAATGCACGGATACATTGCTTGGGAATCTCAATCTTTATACTTACTCTAAGATACCTGTGTTTTGCTTGAGAAAGTCTCTTTTTTCTTAACTTTCTCTGCTAGGTAAGATCGCGTTCTCCCACCTTTTCGTTTCATTTTTAATGTCACTAGGATGGAATATTTAGACTGGATGAGGAATTTTGCATTAATTTAAATGCCCAGGTGAAATGATCCATTAATAGAAAGTAAATGTAATGTAGACTTTTTTAAGCTGAAGATTATTCAGTCACAGCATTTTTTTCTGGAGAAATTATTTATAGCATTTTTGGATTAAGCATGAGTCACAGCAGTTAGCACAAGCCTTTGTAGTGTACTATTAGTGCATTTTGAAAAGCTTTATCCTAAGTAACTGATAGTCTGTGGTAAGAAAGAAATAGGAGAAACACACCTTTTCATAATATATACATTTGTGTAGAGTAGTCAGTTTAATATAATGTCTGGGAGCAGGGGCTCTGGATTGCTACTCTAAGGGCTAGAATCTCCACCCCACACCTGTGTCACCTCAAGGAGATTAAACGAGATCTTTCAGATAGACTTCTAGGCCCTTTCTTTACCCTTGGTAAGTGCCCAGTTATTGTTGGCTATTGTTCATGTTATTGATTTAGTCACTGTGTTTTGTTATGGGTCTGTGTCATTGATTTTTTTTTTTTTTTTAGGGGGAGTGGTGGAGATCAACTTCACATTAGGATTTTAATATTAATGGCTATGGAGCAGTGATGGTCAATAGTTTGTTTATGTTTTTGCTTTCTTACAGGTTGAATGTAATTTTTACGAAATTTGATGAAGTCCAGAAATCTGGAAACATGATACAATCTGCAAATGGTGAGTAGAAAAAGTAATTGCTATTTTTGCCTTTTAGTTTTACATCCATAACATTTATGCTATATGTGAACATATATGTGAATGTTATATATATATATATATATATATATATATATATATATATATGTATAGCATACATATATAGCATGTATGTTACATCCATAACATTTATGCTATATGTGAACAGTTGAATTAGGTAATTGAGTAAGAGTTTCTAGGTCTTAAAATTTAACTTTCATTCATCTACTTTTCCAGGCCAGAAACAATGGAGTGAATCAACGACTTTCTTCCATAACCTGTACTGAGTTTATTAACTAATCCTGTTGGCTTTACTTTTAAAACTGCATCTTGAATCCGAGTAATTGTCATCACTGCTACTCTCTTCCTAACGCAAGCTGTCATGGGATTTTACCTGGGCTCTTGTGGTTCCCTCCTGAACAGTATCTTTTCTTCTACTGTTTCCCCATGCCTAAAGTCTGTTTGTCATATAGCAACTAGAGTAATCTTTTTAGAACATAAGTCAGGTGATGTTAGTCTTCTTTCAAATCCTCCAAAGGCTTCCCATCACACCCAGGCTACAATTCAGTGACTCACCATGGCCTACTGGGCCTTGCATGATCTGGCACCCACCACCATTGTGATGTCATTTGAATTATTCTTTGTGAAAGTTCTCTTTGCTCTAGCCACATTGACCTCCTTCCTAAGTTTGAACATTCTGCTTCAGGACCTCTGTGCTTATGATTCCTTCTGCTTGAAGCATTCACCCTCTGGGTATCATTATGGCCTCCTCCCTCATTCCATGAAGCTCTCACTTCATACAGTATCACTGAATTACTGAGGCCACTGGAATAGCACATCCAAGGTTCTAAGGGAAAGCTCTGTGCCCTCACCCTGCTTGAGTTTTCTTCCTAGCCATGTATCACCAGAAAAATATGTGTTTACTCATGAGAGCAGGAAGTTTACTTTATTCCCTTTATTGTTCTTTTTGTTTTTTCTCAATGAGCGTAAGTTCAGTGCCTTGAAGAGTCCCTTGTGATAGGTGTGCAGTAAGTATTGTTGAATAAAGTAATGATCGTGTCCAGTTCCTGTATTCCTTTCACTACATTGTGATGATACTTGAGGACTAGTGGGTAATTCTTGTGATGAGTGAATTACTCCTATATGAAGGAAAAAAACACCAAAAAGTTAATTGCTGAGAATAACTTTTTCTAACCTTGGGTACCTCATTGTATTATAGCTAAGCTATTTTAGAATTTTTAAGTATCTTAGTTACAACCGGTACTGAATTCATTAACTAATCCTGTTGGATTTACTTTTAAAACTACATCCCGAGTCCCAGTAATTCTCCTCATCACTGCTACTGTCTTCCCTAGTACAAGCCTTCACATGTTGAATATCTTGAGACTGTGAAGTCTGAGGGCTTTTCCTCAGAGTAACTTGGAATATAAGGGCAGAGCAGGTAACAGAATGCAAGCCTTTTGACTCATACTCTGCTGTGTACCTATTATTATTCCAAATAAATTTTTCTTTGAACAGCATGTTTTCTGTATAAAACACTTAAAGTGATCTAAAAAATGCATTCATTAATCTCTTTCTTTTTCATAGATTGTAAAAAATAATAGACAATATCATAATTTAGCTATTACCATCAAATACAAAATGTATTTTCACTACATTTTCTTATATTTCATCATCTTCTAACTGTATCATTTGTATATAATTTTAACCATGGTGTAATTTTCTCTACCCAGTACATTAGTACATACTTTTATATGTACTTCTAAAAACATACCATTGGCAGAGCTGGGCCAGAATTCTGGTATCCGAGCAGTGCACTTGTGATGAGTGGGGTTGCTGGGTGTCCACAGGCAGGTTCTTCACAGGCAGTTAATTGCTGGACATATGATAATACTTTTGTGTGGGTATATTTGTGTAGTTGATGTGGCTTCTCAGTTTAAAAATTGTTGGCACTAGGACACAACATGCTGGGCAAGTAAGTAAAAGCAGTGGCAGGAAAGTGCGTTTGTGCTTTGTAAGCCAGTATTACAGCTATGAAACAGAATCTCATTATAGTGCTGGCACTGGGGAGAAAGACTGCATCCACGCTGGGTATCTTGCCTAAAAGATTGTACATACACTCTATGGGTTCCAGTGATGTGACACATATGATTTTATCCTCAGGAATGCCGAAACTGTGTGGCATTGGGTGTATCACAAGTAGCCTTTTATTATAAGTGGCTAGGTGCAAATATTGCCCCCAGATTCCCTTTATGTGTGTGTTCGTGTGCATGCACACAGGGGCAGGGTTGAGGCTGGAAACAGTTCTTCTAGACATCTGTGTTAAAAATAGCAAATGGTAAGGAAGCCTTAACAGAATTTTCTTGGAGGCCTGTAATTTCAGCTTTTTGCTTTATATATGTAGTATTACTGTTTTAATTGTTAGATCCAAAATATTTAAGGAAACTAATATAAAGCCATATGTGTAAAATTTTAGAATTTCTAACCTGAGTGATTTTCATCTCTTTACACAACTTTTGAGAGACCAGTAAAATGTTCAATTGCTTTCAAAAGACAAACCACCTAATTTCCTTCATTGAACGTTTCTGTCATTGAACATTGAGATGGCATAGAGAAACTGCAGTAGTGATAGAATAAAACCTGTCTCCCTCTTTATCTAATTTTCTCTGTCTTGTCCCTCCCTCCCTCCCTCCATTCTCTCCTTCCTCCCACCCTCCCTTTTTTCCTTCTCTCTTCTCTTCTCTTCCCCTTCTTTTCTTTTTCTTTCTTTCTCTTTCTCTCTCTGTTCCTCTCTTTCCTTTTCCTTTCTTGTCTTTTCTTTCTTCTTCTTCTCTTCATTTTTTTTTTTTTAACACAACTCTCAGTGTAATTCTTTGATCTCTTCTGAACTTCAAACCTTTGACTGTTCCACTTTCTCTAAATCCATCCATCCTCTCCTTTCTCCGTTTCATACCTTACACAGCTTAGGTTACAGCCTTTCTGAACTTAATAGTTGTGGGAGTTTTTTGTAGCCTCTGGGGGTTTTCGACATAAACAGTTTTGTCATCTGCAAATAGGAACAGTTTTATCTCTTTCAGATAGGTATGCTTTTAATTTCTATTTCTTGCCTTATTGCACTGGCTAGAACTTCTAGTACTGTGTGAAATAAGAGTGGTGAGACAAAACATCTTTGTTTGGTTCTCATCTTAGGTGCTAAGTATGATGTTAGCTGTAGGATTTTTGCAGATGTTCTTTATCAAAATGAGGCAGTTTTCTGTTTCTATTTATCTTGTCTGTGTGTGTGTGGTTTTTTTTTTTTTTTTTTTTTTTCCCCAGAGCAGGAATGGAAGTTTACTTAAAAAGGCTGTAGAAAGAAAGGAAGATGTGCTTGGGAGAGACCCGGAAGGGCACAGTTGAAGGTTCAAAAAAGAAAGTCAAGTGTCCTTATCTGAGTTTTATCACAAGTAGGTGTTAGGCCTTTTGTGAAGTTATCAGTGTATTTAAAAAATTGAGATACATTCTCCTTCTAGCTGCATTTCATTTAAAAATTAAAAATTTATATATGTATATAATTCACTGTTGATATTTCACTTTTTAAAGTGTATGCTTTAGTATTTTTTTTTAATGTTCACAAAGTGTGCAACTATTACGACTATTTAAATCTAAAATATTTCATCACCCTCACCTCCCATTCCCATTAGCACTTACTCCCTATTCCCCTGTCCCTCCAGTTTCTGGCATCCTGTTTTCTGTCTGTATGGATGTGCCTATTCAGGACATTTTGTATGACTGGAATCATATAATATTTGGCCTTTGTGTCTGATGGCTTTCATTTAGCATAATGTTTTCAAGATTCTTTCATACTGTACCATGTGTCAGAAGTTCATTTCTTTTTATGGCTGAACAAGATTCCATTGTGGGAGTAGATTGCATTTTCTTTATCCATCTGTCTGTTGATGGACATTTGGGATTGTTCTACTTTGTGGCTATTGCGGAGAATGATTCTATGAACATTGATGTAAAAGATTTCATGTGGATATGTATTTTCATTTCTCTTGGCTGTACACCTTGCAGTAGAGTTGCTGGGTGTACGTTTAACTTTTTGAGTAACTGCTCAAACACAGTAAACACACAGTTTTCCAATTTTGCAGCACTAACAAGCAGTCTGTGATAGTTTGCAGTTTCTCCACATGCTCGCCAACGGTTGTTATTGTCTCTCTTTTTCATTGTAGTCACCATAGTGGGTGTAAAGTGGTATCTCATTGTGGTATTGATTTGCTTTACCCTGATAAGTAATGATATTGAATATCTTTTTCATGTGCTTATTACCCATTTATATACCTTCTTTGGAGAAGTGTCTATTCAAATAAATATTTTGCCGATTTTCTAAAGGGGTTAATTGCCTATTTATTGTTGAGTTATAAGAGGTTTTTAGATGTGCTACATACCTGACTCTTAACAGATGTGATTTATTTGCAAATATTTTCTCCCATTCTGTGGGTTTTCTTTTCACTTTCTTGATAGTGTCACTTGAGAGAGAAAGTGTTAAATTTCGATGAAGACCAGTTTATCTGTTTTCTTTTGTCATACCTAGGAAACTATTGCATATTTTTGGCCAGGTGCAGTGGCTCACAACTGTAATCTCAGCACTTTGGGAGGCTGAGGTGAGCAGATGATCTGAGATCAGGAGTTTGAGACCAGCCTGGCCAACACAGTGAAACTCCATCGCTACAAAAGTACAAAAATTAGCTGGGTATGGTGGTGCACGCCTGTAGTCCCAGCTGCTGGGTGATGGGGGTGGGGGGTGGCCCTGAGGTAGGAGGGTGGTGGGGTTGAGGGGAGGGGCAGTGGCCCTGAGGTGGGAGAATTGCTTGAACTTGGGAGGTGAAGGTTTCAGTGAGCCGAGATCGTGCTACTGCACTCCAGCCTTGGTGACAGAGCGAGATTCTGCCTTAGAAAAAACTAAAAGAAGAAACTATTGTCTATTTGTAACACAGTAAAAAGAAAGAAAAGAGGTCAGGCACAGTGGCTCATGCCTATAATCCTAGCACTTTGGGAGGCCAAGGCAGGCGGATTGCCTGAACTCAGGAATTTGAGACCAGCCTGGGCAACATGGTAAAACTCCATCTCTGCTAGAATACAAAAAATTAGCTGGGCATGGTGGCGTGCACCTGTAGTCCCAGCTACTCAGGAGGGTGAGGCTGGAGAATTGCTGGAACCTGGGGGAGCAGAGGTTGCAGTGAGTGCAGATCATGCCACCGCACTCCAGCCTGGGTGACGGAGTGAGACTCCATCTCCCCTCAAAAAGAAAGAAAAGAAACTGGGCCTGACCTCCTCCCTGTTTCTTCATTCTTTTTGTGCTGCACATTCTTGGCTTCCTTTATTTAATGTCTACTACTTTGTCATTAAATTCTTAAAGCTTGATTCGAGGCCTTTTCCTTTCTCAGGCAATGCTTTTTCCCTGGTTACACATATCCATGGCTATAATTTTATTTACTAGCTGTATCACATTTTTTTCCGTAAATGTTTGTCTCCTGTACAGATCTTGGTGCAGGATTGGAACTGTATGTGAAACAGCTCCCTGTCTGACATTTCCACTTGTATTTGAAACATGTATCTAAAACCAAATTTATATTCCACTTTTGGCTGAAAGACAAAACACAAAACAATAAATATTGTTCCACCCTACGTATTTTCTGTTCTTCTTCTTTTAAGTGTGATTGCTCCATTATTCATCCAGGTATGTAAATTGGAGCTTGGGTGTCATTTTTGATACCTCCCTCTCCCTCACATTTCATAAATATTATCACTGATTGCTATGGAGTTTAACTCAAATATTGCTTTTTTTATTGAGGTAAAATCCTCATATATAATTAATCTTTACCATTTTTAGTGTACAGTCCAGTGGTCATAAATACATTTCTATTTTTTTTCCTCTTTATTTTCCTCCTCCCCTTCCCAGCCTTTAGTAACCACCAGTCCAGTCTCTACCTTCGTGAGATCTACTGTTTTAGCTCCCACATGTGAATGAGAACAGGTGATGTTTGTCTTTCTGTGTAATATAATCGCCTCTAGTTCCATCCTTGTTGCTACAAATAACAGGATTTCATTCTTTTTTATGGCTGAATTATATACCATTGTGTATATATGCACATTTTTCTTATTTCGTGTATCTGTTGGCCTTCTAAATGGTGTCAGATCCCCCTGTTAAGCGTGGGCAGGCACCCCCTACCCCACTGCTTGGTATGCATCATGTTTGCAGGTTTACATTTGGTGATTATTTGAACAATACCCATCTTGGCATCGGATAAGCATAGATAATAATGGCATCACATTTTCTTTATTCTTTCACCTGTTTGATGGACCCGTAGGTTGCTTTCAAATCTTGGCTATTGTGAACAGTGCTGCAATAAACATGGAAGTACGGATATCTTCAGTATACTGATTTCCTTTCTTTTAGGTATATACCTAGTGGTGGGATAGCTGGATCATACGGTATTTCCATTTTTAGTTTTTTGAGGAGCCTCCATACTGTTTTCTGTAGAGGCTGTACTAATTTAACATTTCTGCCAACAGTGTACAAGAGTTCCCTTTTCTCCACGTACTTGCCAGAATTTGTTACTGCCTGTCTTTTGGATTAAAGCCATTTTAACTGGGGTGAGATGATATCTCATTGTAGTTTTGGTTTGCATTTCTCTGATGATCAGTGATGTTGAGCACTTTTTTGATATGCCTGTTTACCATTTGTGTGTCTTCTTTTGAAAAATGTCTATTCAGATCTTTTGCTTACTTTTCAATTGAATTATTAGATTTTTTTTTTTCTATTAAGTTGTTTTAGCTCCTCATACATTCTGGCTATTAATCCCTTGTCAGATGGGTAGTTTGGGAATATTTTCTTGCATTCTGCGGGTTGTCTCACTCTTTGTTGATTGTTTGCTTTGGTTGCCTATACTTGTGGGGTGTTACTGAAAAAATCTTTGCCTAGACCAGTATCCTGGAGAGTTTCCCCCTTATTTTCTTTTAGTAGTTTTATAGTTTGAGGTCTTACGTTTAAGTCTTTAATTTATTTCAATTTGATTTTTGTGTGTGGTGAAAGATGGGAGTCTAGTTTCATTCTTCTGCATATGGTTATTCAGTTTTTCCAGAACCATTTATTGAAGAGACTGTCCTTTCCCCAGTGTATGTTCTTGGCACTGTTGTCAAAAATGAGTCCATTGTAGATATGTGCATTTATTTCTGGGATCTCTATTCTGTTCCATTCGTCTGTGTGTCTGTTTTTATTCCAGTACCATGCTGCCATAAAAACAGCAATGGTAGTAGTATAATTTGAAGTCAGATAATGTGGTTCTCCAGTTTTGTTCTTTTTGCTTAGGATGGCTTGAGCTATTCTGAGTCTTGCGTGGTTCCATATAAATTTTGGGATTACTTTTTCTATTTCTGTAAAGAATGTCATTGGCATTTTGATAGGGATTATGTTGGATCTGTAGATTGCTTTGAGTAGTATGGACAGTAATGCTCTTTTAAAACTACTTTATTGAAATATAATTTACATACCATGAGAGCATTCATTTCAAGTGTATAATTCAGTTATTTTTAGTATATTCACAGATAGCTGCAACTGTGCATCTATTGATGGACATTGGGATTGTTTTTACCTTTGTCTATTGTGAATAGCGCTGCTTTGAACATTTGTATGCAAGGTTTTAAACACCTATTTTCAGTTCTTTTGAATATATATCCAGGAGTGGAATTGCTGTATTATATAGTAATTCTATGTTTAACTTACTGAGGAACACTAAACTTTTTCACAGTGGCTGCAGGCTGCAGCATTTTCTATTCTCTCTAGCAATTTGCAAATTCTCCACCTTTTGTCAATGTGTGTTTTTAAAAAAAAATTTTTTTTATTGTAGCGATCCTAATAAATATGAAGTGGTAGGTATCTCATTGTGGTTTTCATTGGCATTTCCCTAATAACTAATATGTTTGAACTTATTTCCTGTGTTAACTGGATATTTGTAGATCTTCCTTGGAAAAACAAATCTATTCAAGTTCTTTGCCCATTTAAAAATCAAATTGTCCTTTTGTTTTTGAACTATATATGATTTGCAGATATGATTTGTAAATTTTTTTTTTCATTCTGTGACTTATTTTTTTACTTTTGAGTATCTTTTGGTATATAAAAGTTTTAAATTTTGATGAAGTCCAGTTAATTTTTTCTCTTGTTACTTGTGAACAGCATTGCTCTTTTGAGAAAGAAAAGTTCTTGATTTTAGCTAAGTTGGAAGAAACATATTTAATGGTGGTACTCCTAAGAAATAATAGGGTTTTATCCAGAGTTTGTATGTCTTGACATGTTCAAAATTATGTTGTTCTCTGATGCTTAATTTTTGTAGGAAACCCATGGACTTACTTTTTAAAGGCATAATGGAATTATGACTAAAACAGCAATGAAAAAGCAGCCAAGTAGCAATTTGAAATGGGCTTCCTGTCTATAATAGAAGACTTAATCTTTGTATGATTCCTTCTTGTTGCTAGGTTACCCGAAGGCCTTTCGGCTTTGAATGGCAGGAATATGAGAGTTAAAAATATGTTGCTATATAGCTGTTTCTTCTTTTTTTCATCGCCATATAATTAGCAAGCTCCTTAAAGCAAAAATTACAGTTTTTCCTTCCATGGGTTTCAAAGAGCAAATTATTTGTAAGTTTTTAAATCATGCAGATGTGCTTATGCTCATGGGAGAATTGGATTTTCACAATGAAAGAGCTAGTGATTATGGACTATTCAGTGTCCTTTATCTGCAGCCACTTAATGATCTTTAATTGGATTCGATTGAAGTGAGGCTCATGAACATTAATTTGGTTAAAAAATACACATGCTTTTGAGTTTCTTAGGCAAAGCTAACATGTTTATCTGGAAAGATACAAACTATCATCTTGGTTAAATCCGTGACAATTCTATAATAAATTTGTAGCTAAAATAAAAGACAATATTTATTTGCTAATAAAACTGTGTAAAGTAGGTAACAAGTAATCATAAAATTATTGGCCCTTATACATAAACGTTCAGGGTATCATTTTGTTGCTAAATGCATTCTGCCTTATGTTTTTACACACAAAAAAACTATAATTTGAAAAATATTACAGTATCAGTTCTGTGTTGTTGGAAATGAGCAATACCTGTGCAAGTCTGAAAACAGACCATTGACAGATTGTGTTAGATAAGATCTGAATTATTGCCTAGTGTAGCTAGGACAAAGCATTCATTTATAGGCAAATCAGTTGTCTTTTCTTTATTAAGAAGACAAGCCATTATTATCCATGCTTATTTTTTAAAAGCAATGATTGTCAATCAGTGGATCAGATGCCGATATTAGGGTCACACTGTCTCCCTGTGCTTGTTTATATAGACTGTGCATATTACAAGGTTTTGGACTGTGGTTCAGTGTCTTAGGAAAGTGTTTCCATAGTCACGAATACAGAGATAATGTGTTTGTTACAAGGCTGGCATATGTGTTGAGCTGTGCTAAGAAGCCCACCTAAAATAGCCTGGAAGAGACTGCTTCTGATGGCAGCATAAGTAGTGTAAGCTGCAGCAGACAGCTTATTTTATTTTCTATGTGGAAATAATATTGCTTTTTGATATTTTTCTAATTTAAGATTTGTGTTAGGAATATTCTGTTTCTTGAGGAGGAAGAATCAGATAGGTGGTTTAAACATTTTTAACGCCACTTTTAAAGAAGACTCTCATGTGAGTAGAGTTGGATGGAGATCGCTCACACCTCCCCCCCAGACCCCCCCAACCATTTTTTTTAAAAACTCAGTGTTAGTCTAGGCTTTTATTTTGGAATAGGGTGGCAGTTGTCATTGGTGCCGCCGGATCACACTGAATAAGTGTGGGTGGAGAGTTTGCTGATGCTTAAGTTGCTGTGAGTAGGTATAGCTTTCAGAGCAGTGTTTTTATTTGGTACCAGGATTACTGACAATCATGACTACTGGGAAAGGTAGGCTATTCTAATATATTCTGAAAAGTGTTTGTAATTGTTGCTGCTTGGCTAGGAAATGCCTAAATATTTTAAAATTCCTTTGATAACTAAAAATCATGGATGAAACATGGGAAGGATTGTTATGAATGTTGTCATTTAAGCAGGGGAAAATTGTGAAACCTACAGGGAAATAAACATCCGTATTAACCTTCTAAGACTAGGAGAGAGGAAGTAGGCACAGTAAGCTGGGGCTAGCTGTGTTTTTATCTTCTTTTATTTCATGGGCTTTTTTCTCTGCTTTCTTATGTTCACAGTATGAGGATTATGAACATAAATCTATTTGCAATTGCAAGGTATTTGTTAATAATGCTAAGTGGTTTTGAAAAGAGTCTACTGGCTAGAAACTTCTGAGTTTTCCAACAGCATCTATAGGAAAAGCATAAATAAATGATAGCAGTACAAGGATGCTGCTTCTGTCTTAAGTCATTGTTTATTTTTTTCCTCTTTTAAAAGATTTACATTTTTAAAATGCAAAAATGGACAGGAAAACTGCAAAAGAAGTATTGTTCACAAATAATCTTACTGATTAGCTTTCAGTCTTTCCACGGAGGTTTTTCCTGGGTTTGGCCAATATTGAAGTGATTTTAAAAGACTCTGTGTAAACCAGGTTTGCATTTAAAGGCAGGGTTAAGATGATGTGATGGGAACAACCTGTATCACTGTCTTGCTTTCCTAGGGGATGGTTTTGCTGGCAGGCTCTTAATTTTTGTCTCTGAAGGGTTTTTCCAGACTCTTTTACTGAAACAGGTATTGCACAGAGTAAAATTGTCTCCTGCTGTGGAAAATTGGGCACACATCCAGGACTTTTGCTCAGTGTTTATTTTGTAGTGGATTGTTAAAGGTTTCTATAGCTATTTTCTTAAATTTGGTTAAGTTGGCTGAAAATAATGTAGATGCCACATTTCTGCTCATGTTTTTAAATAGAGAATTTAAAGTATATTTGTATTTTTAAATTGGGAATTTAAAGTAAGTATACAATGATGATATTTTTATTTCATACCTAAGTATTGTGTTCTATTTTCAGATTAAACTGATGCAGGAAATCAATACCTTGGCAGGAGAGTTAAATAATTCATGTTCTGAAGTGACCTCTCTTAGAGTCTTTCCTTTGAAGATTTGAAAGTGTGTCATTTATAAGTAGCGTTTGTCTTAAGTTGTCATATTTTCATTTGTTTTTAGCAACAGGTTAAAATAATATGGGAGTCAGCTTTTTTTAATGTTAAAAGCCATGGAGATAGCCTCCTGAGTCTGAGTTTAAAATAAAGACTGTTCTTTCACCTGATATATATTTTTTAAATTGCCTACCTCCTTAGTCACTGTCACCTGGAATTCAGGCTTAGATGCTTTGGTAACTGTTACCCTCAGTAACTGCAAATGTGATAGGAAACAAGGATTAAAATACTGTTTCTTATGCAAGTGGCATATTTGAATCATATATTAATTCATGACCATTAAAAATCTGCAAAATATAACCAGAGAGTCTCCCAAGGTATGTAGAGTACTTTAGTGTTTTCAGAGGACTTTCCTGCATGTTTTTTGTTTGGTTTATGATCCTCACAGCAGCCCCATGAGGAGTAGGCAGGGCAGCTTTTAAACACAGATACTGAAGGTTTGGGGTTTTCGCTAATCGGGTTAGGTTCAAGACAGGGGAGAGCTCTAGTTTTTGTTGTCTTAGACAAGTCTTCTTTCCAGAAAGCCATCTTGTCAGGCCAGGTACTCTGGAATCCCTCAGACTGGATGTGAGTACTGCCTCTGCATGAGCAGTGTGTGACCTGGAACTGGCAGCATGGCAGTCTACCACCATTTTCTCATGTGCAAACTGGGGGTGGAAGTCTCTGCTGAGGAGCCAGTGAGGGGCCTTGGGCCTGGTACATCAGTCTCATCCTATTGATATAGAGAGACATCCACTATGGCAGCTCTAGACGATATCCTAATGGGAGGTGTGAAGGTTGAACTGAGGTTTAAAATAATACAGTTGATCTTTTTGTGTAGATATGGAAAGGTAGTCTAAGAAAATGCAGAATCGAATGCATCCTAAGATTTTGTAAAAAGAAACTGCCATCCAGTACCCAGATCTTGGTCTCTAATCCCACCAGGGCTCCTTGGGGAAATGGCCGAGTTGAGGGCTGGAGCAAGGCAAGCCAGTGTATCTTGTGGAGCCGGAAAGTAAGGAAGTACTTGAAAAAAAAAAAATCGAAAAACAAAGCAGAACAACAGTGGGGGTATCTCTGAGAGACCCAGGAGTCAACTGAAAGTCCTCCCAATAGCCAAAGCTAGAACACTTTAAGCAACAGGAAAGTGTGTTGGATTTGAACCCCAAGTATAAAATAAATGTTAATGATCCATATTGATAGAAATAAAATGATTGGAAAGTATGTAAATGGAGATGAAGAGACGAATCTCTTGTGCAGGATTATTCCAAAACATTTATGTAAATATCGCACGCTAAGGAGGGGAGTATGACTTCCTAGTCTGTCAGTGTGGTGATTGTTCTTGATAGGATGTGATGAGAATGGCATTCTACCTCTGTGGTCTTCCTTCCAAAGCGCTATAAGCGCTGTGGAAACATGGCAGAAGCCTCAGGCAAATCCAGAATGAAGGATATTCTATAAACTCCCTAACCATGTCAAGGTCATTGAAAACAAAGAAAGTCTGAGAAACTGTCACAACCTAGAAGAGCCTAGGGAGTCAGGATGACTAAATGTAATGTGGTATCCTGAATGGAATCCTGGAGCAGATAGATGAAGGACATGAGGGAAAAACTAAGGAATGTTGAAGACACTAGGGACAGTAGTTAAAAATAACAGTTGATCTGCGTGTTGGGTTATGTGCTTTAAGAAAATCTTTTTCAATGTTTTGTGTATTTAAAACATGTCATTAAAAAAAAAAAAAAAAACCTGCAAAGATTAAAGACATGGAAACCAGTAAGGATACTATTTGGTAATACTGATCTATCTGAGGGATGAGGAAGACCTGAATTAGGTTGGCCTCAGTGGGGCTGGAGAGGGAATGGAAGTGGCGGGTTGTTCTAAGCAGCACTGACCACACACAATCTTATTTAGGTCAGTGGGTAGGGGAAGACCTGGTGGGAGATGGTAGGGGAGGAGCAGAGTTAAGAGCAATTCCATATTTTGGCCTGGACGAATGGTGGTAGCACCAACCGGAGTGGGAAACCTGGAGGGAGAGCAGGTTTTGAGGGTAGGATGGTTATAGGTGATTATGGGTCTGGACACTTGGACATAGAATTTTCTTTGTACATGAGTTAGATTCAAGTGGGTTTGTATCTTGGAGTAGAGATGATTTTGCTGTTAGAGGATTAAGCATGATTGGAACATGGATATTTATTTTAAATTGCCATCTTATTTCTCTTTGTCTTTTTTTGTAGTGTAGCTGTATGGTTATTTGCCTCTCTAGCTAAAGAGGGTTCTTGAGAATGAGATCGTTAAAGCAGAGATGGATGACTTGCAGGATTTTTTGCACAAATGGCAAATAGCTCTTAGTGTAATTGCTTTAAAGCACGAGAGAACATTCTGGTTGGAAACCTTTTCCAAATTTGGATCTGAGTTTTTCCACCTGTCTTACTTTTGTGTCTATGTAGTGGTTGTCAAAAAGAATTGGGTCAAGATTGCTACAGTGATAATTAAAATGACATTTCCAAAAGAGTGCAGGGTGTAGATCTGATATCTGTGGGATTTGGATTCTGACATTTATAGCTTTCAGGGCAAGTTGAAAGGTAAAGTAAGTACTGTGATCAAAAGGAGAAATGAACATTTAATCAATGAAAGGATATATGGCGACCCTTATGTAATGTGACACTCAGAGATTATCTAAGGTGATGAAATGTTAGTTGTTGACTTCTGGAAGTCTCAGTTTTCGGTCATCAGTATGCAAACTTAATTCACATGCCTCAGTGTTGCTTCAGACTTTCCACTTTCCCATGAAATAGTAAAAATATAAGTCAGAATATGCTCACCTAAAGGCCTGTACCTTTTCAGTACCTTTTTTGAGGGATAAATGATGATTTCAGTGCCCTCCTCTTCTCTAACCAGGAAGAAGTTTGTGGTTATCATGACTGTAATTATAGTCACCCATTCTTGTTCACTGCCTTTGTGCCTTTGCCATTCCTTCCTTGTCCCTTTCTTGCCCCAGGTTTGCACACATCATTGTCACTGAGAATGCACTTCACTTCACTTTCCTCAGCCTCACGCCTGCCTAGTTTTCAGGTCACGGTGCAAAGGCTTCCTCAGAGATGCCTTGCCTGGACTTTTGTGGCCTCTAGGAATTCGCTTTCTTAAGGCTCCTTATGCTGGCTTATGATCAGCTTTGTGAGAAAACGGATGGGAGCTGCTGTGTTCACCTCTGAATTGCCAGCAGCTGTCCCAGTGCCAGGCACAGGGTGGGCATTTACAAACGTCCTTGGCATACACAAAGGGTATGTGAGCTGGATATGGTGGCACATGCCTATAGTCCCAGCTGCTCTCTATTTTAGAGGGCTGAGGCAGTGGGATTGCTTGAGCTTAGGACTGAAGACTGTAGTGCACCATGATGACTCCCCTGAGTAACCACTGCATTCCGGTGGCTGCAACAGGGCAAGACTCTTGTCTCTTTAAAGAAAAAAAGAATATAGCATGGGCAACATGCAAAACCCCATCGCTGCTAAAAATACAAAAAATTAGTCGGGTGTGGTGGTGCATGACTGCAGTCCCTGCCGCTCGGGAGGTTGAAGTGGGAGGATCACCTGAGCCTGTGGAGGTCTAGGCTGCAGTGAGCCATAATTGTGCTACCATGCTCCAGCCTGAGCAATAGAGTGAGACCCTGTCTCAAAAAAAAAAAAAAAAAAAGTGAAATGGTCCTTATTCTGTAGGTGAAGCAGGCTCACAGAAGTTCAGTAACTTGTCTAAATGAGAAATATTGCCAGAATTTTTGAAGTCTGGAGAGCTTTTTGAAAACTGTGTACTTTTCACCATTACATGTGTGCTCTCACAAGATTAGGGTCATATGGAGAAAATTGAACTCTACTTACTGTGTCATTTTCTCTTTGATGAATCACAGTGAAATTACACATTATCTAATTGATTTTATCTTGTATGCTGGATATGCTGAAACATTTATTCAGCATGAAGGAGGCTTTCACAGGCCCACGCCTCATGATGGACATGCACACAGAGGCTCTTCTGAGACAGGAGCTAAGCTAGCCTTATAACCTGACTGTACTCCATGTGACTGTACAACAACCTTATGTCTCCTTTGCCACGGATGCCCAGTCAGTGAAAACAGACTCACTGACCTTTAGAATTCAGATAACTGATCGAGCAGGCCAGATCAAATGTTCTTAGGACATAGTTAGGATGGACTTCATGGATTCTTATACCAAGGTCAAGGCTGAATAGGTGTATACATTTGATTTTTTTTTTTTTTTTTTTTTGTGATGGCATCTTGCTCTGTCACCCAGGCTGGAATATAGTGGTGTGATTTCAGCTTACTGCAACCTCTGCCTCATTGCAACTTCTGTCTCCTGGATTCAGGCAATTCTCCTGTCTTATCCTCCTGAGTAGCTGGGATTACAGGTATCTGCCACCATGCCCTAATTTTTGTATTTTTAAAATTTATTTATTTATTCTTTTTAGCAGAGATGGGGTTTTACCATGTTGGCCAGGCTGGTCTCAAACTCCTGACCTCAAGTGATCCCCTTGGTTTGGCCTCCCAGAGTGCTGAGATTACAGGCGTAAGCCACTGTAGCTGGCTACATTTGATTTTTTTTTTTTCGGAGACGGAGTTTCGCTCTTGTTACCCAGGCTGGAGTGCAATGGTTCGATCTCGGCTCACCGCAACCTCCGCCTCCTGGGTTCAGGCAATTCTCCTGCCTCAACCTCCTGAGTAGCTGGGATTATAGGCACGCACCACCATGCCCAGCTAATTTTTTGTATTTTTAGTAGAGACGGGGTTTCACTTTGTTGACCAGGATGATCTCGACCTCTTGACCTCGTGATCCACCCGCCTCGGCCTCCCAAAGTGCTGGGATTACAGGCTTGAGCCACCGCGCCCGGCTCCATTTGATTTTTTAAATTCAAAATTTGAAGGAAAAACACACACAATTGGAAGGCCCTCCTTTCTGTCTTAAAACAATTTTTGGAGTCTTGGGTTTCTTTGTACAAAAATGAAAAGGGTGTTTGAGCTTGGCTTACTGTATTCAGATATCTGCAATTAGGTCAGGCTGTGATACCCTGTGTGCATATGCTGGTGGCCATGAGGCTAGACCCACAGGGTAAACCCTTTTCCAAAGAGAGAGAGAGTAGCCTTTTGGAAGGGTAGTGCCTCTTTTTCTGCCAAAACAGTGAGTGAACCGTGCCCTGCTGCTTAGTCAAAAGCATTCTTTTGCTTCATTGTTCAAGGCAAATTGAAGCTTCCTTCTGCCTGTCCCTGCCTCCTACTCTTGAATTCCATGTTCATGACAGAGATGCCTGAGTAATCCTCTCCCACGTAGATGAGGTTATGCCTTTAGCGAAAGCCCTACGGCACAGTGTGGTTTGGCCTTCTCTGAGCCACCATGTCTAAAATGTCTCTCACCACCGTCTACTTTTCCCCTCACTTTGTTACAGAACACTGTTCTTTTCCTTCATGGTCTTTATCACAGATTTGTCTTTACAAATGTTGTACCCCTTTGTGCTGGAAAGTCCCTTTGGGCAGTTAGCATGAATGCTTTGTTCATACTGTATTCCCAGGGACTAGTAAAGTGCTTGAAATGCCATAGATCCTCATCCTCAATGAATAAACAAAAGAAGGAGATAGTTATCCAACTCAGGTGGCAACTAGCCTGCTCCTCCTTCTATAAATTATCTTGGCTGTTATTTCTTTAAGTAAATTAATACTTTACGCATGAACTTAGAGCTTAAGAAGGAGAATCTGTTCTCTTCTTCATTCTCCGTTTGTTCCTTTCCTTTCCCGTTTTCTCCTGCCTCTTCCCCACCATGTTCTCTTGTATCTTTCCCTTGTTTCCTCCCACTGCCATGAAGGGGTCCATAGTCAACCGGAAGAGAATCCTGGCCTCTGTGGTCACACCATATTTGTGAGCTGGATGGAAGGCCTGTGATGGGGCCCAAAGCCCTGGCTCCCTCTGTTTGTGCGCAAAAGTTCCCTGCGTGGTGGTGTTTGTGCCCAGCAAGGCTGACTTTTTGATATGCAGGAGAAAGGGGAGTGTGGATGTTGGTGCTTATAAATTGGGAGTGAAATTTCTCACACGGTGGTTGTCTTTGGCATAAATTGGGCAATGTGATGATTATGTGGGCAGTTGGCTTGGGAGCTGGGGAATACAGAGGGAAGCTGAAGGTAATGGTGAGCAGGCCTCAGTAGTGGGCCGAGATGGTGGAGATGTGGTATGTGGCACGCTCACTTGACCTATTTGGGCCAGAAAATGAGCATATATCCAAAGTGTGACGACAGTTGTCAAATAAGTCCTTTTAGTAATATATCTATAATTTACAAAAATGTCTTTAAGGATATCCTGTACCTTATGTAGAATAACTGTACTTAACGGCACTTCCTCCTCCTGAAATACACTTGCTTGAAACCTCCCACGATGCTGATTCCTCCTAAGCTTTGTTTTCTTCCTTTTTTTAGCCTGCAGTTGTGTGGCCTGTGTCCCTGGCCATTCATCAGAATGTCTGGGTAATTCTCTAGACAAATAATAGCAGGGAAGCTGAGTGCCATTTGCATTTAGGTTTGTAATAGTACCCAAATGTAATTAAAAGAATTTTAGAAAGCTAACCATTTTGAAATTTTTAAACAAGTTATTTTTGGTTGATATTAACTGTTTATGATTGTGTAAATACAGCAATGGGAACTCTAGATAGCTATTGTTTTAAGCATACGTGTGCTGTGGTTATCCAAAGGTCTTATTAAAATAATTGAAAACCATCAACTATAATATGACTTTAACTTTTCAAATTGTAGGACTGGAACTTCAGAGTTGAATGAACATGAACCAAAGAAACAGACATATTAATATTGATTGGAGAAAATAAACCCAAATTCTTGTGTATGTATAAACATATATATACACATAAAAACACACACACACACACACATATACATACGCACACACTCACTCTTTCTGAAATGTTTGCTTCAGATTCCTAAAATAAGAACTAATTTTTTCCTTCACTACAATGGTTAATTCCTTTTGTGCTATCCTGAGCTTTATTGAGCTATTGTAGATTTTTGTAGTCATCATTTTTCCATAGAGAGAAGCTTGAAAGCAGCTACAAATTCATCATTTTGCCATAGAGAGAAGCTTGAAAGCAGCTACAAATTCATGGCCAGAGAGTACAAAAGTCAATAGTGAGGTGATCGGCCAGGTGCGGTGGCTCAACCTTGTAATCCCAGCACTTTGGGAGGCCGAGGCGGGTGGATCACGAGGTCGAGAGATCGAGACCATCCTGGTCAACATGGTGAAACCCCGTCTCTACTATAAACACAAAAAATTAGCTGGGCATGGTGGCACGTGCCTGTAATCCCAGCTACTCAGGAGGCTGAGGCAGGAGAATTGCCTGAACCCAGGAGGCGGAGGTTGCGGTGAGCCGAGATCGTGCCATTGCACTCCAGCCTGGGTAACAAGAGCGAAACTCCATCTCAAAAAAAAAAAAAAAAAAAATAGTGAGGTGATTCATAAACTAGCTTTCTACCAGGCCCTGTGCAAAGCGGGAAGGGGTAAAAGGGGCAGCTAAAGCAGGATGCCCAGATGGATGAGGTCACCCTTCTGCCCAGGAGAGGTTTGGTATCTAAAAGAGAAAGATTCCTACAGCTGACAACTTATTTCAGCCCCTCTCGCCTCTCTCTCTTGCTCTGGCTGAATGAACTCTGAGTTAGGTGGCTAATGGAGGGGACTAGAGGATGGTCCCAGCTCTGCAAACCTAGCAGGTGGGAGAAGCAGAAGAAACTCTCTTGGGTAAGGCTCTGTCTGTTTTCATCTTACCCTGGGTCTGTTCGGTCCTTGGCAGAGTTTGAGGCACTAACACACATATGTCTGGGAATGATAGTCCTTAACAACACATGAAGCCAGGCTTTCATTCTAAGAGTTCTTGTGAATGTTGAGGAATGGAGAATTGAGTTCCTGTGGATATTTCAGTGTGACTGTTACTCCAGGAGATGATATTGTGGGCTCAGTTCAGGTGCGCAGAGGGTTTTGTGTCAGGGACTGACTATTCCAGCAGGAAGGATAGTTTATTCCCCTCGTCTTTAATTCACCCCATAGGGAGCTCTTTGGATATTAAAGTACCAGTCTCTTTGTGTTCCGCTCCTTTGCTTTTTGGCTCTAAGGGTAATTTTATAGTCTTTCTAAGGTATGTTTGGAGACACTCTTCAAGACTGATCTTAAATACATGACTTGTGGTATGTTGCTATAAGTTCTTTTCTCGGAGGAAGGCAAAGTATTAACAGGAATAATTTAAACTGGGCCTCCAGATTGGCCAAGAGATTCTAACTTCAAGAACCCTAACTCCTGGATTTGACTTGGGGACTTTGACTTTGATCCTCTGTTCCTTAGTGTCCAGGATAGGAACAGTCCCACAGCAGTGGGGTTTCTGGGCTTGTCCAGGTGCAGAGGGAAGCTGACTGCTTTGTTCATTATCCCATCAGGAATTTCTTGCCCCTGCTACATCTGTTTAGGAAGAGTCTTTGGACTTTGTTCTCCCTTGCTGTATATTCACTGAATGTGGTAGCCCAGGGTGTTCCTGTGTTAAGTAGGATGTGCACACATTTAAAGCCTCTCACACCCTCAGTTAATGTTGAGTGAACCCAAGTAGTACGAGTTACATCTGAGGGTCAGTTAGGGACACAGTGGATCCTTTCTAAATTTGGCCCTATTTTGGATTCATATATCATATTGTGTGTGTGCCGTTAAGAACACCTCACACTGAATCATACATGCTGTTGATTGTATGTGTTCCCATGTTGGACTGTACACTCCAGAGTGAGAACCATGACTTCCCTTTCTGCACCCCAGCTCCTAGCAAAGTACTTGGGACAGAAGTGTGCTTACCAGAGAAATGCTGGAGAGATGAAGGAAGATGTACATGGTGACCTATTGGTATTCAGAAGCGGTGTCCTCTCTAGTAGCCTCCCAGTAGTAGAGGCTAGGGCAAAGTGGGTGCTCTGGGAGTCCAGTTTTATTACAGAAGTAACAAAATGATTCGTTTGAGACCAAATCACTTGTAAGGTGAACCTGTGCTCTGGACTTGAACTTCCGATTTACAGGGAGGTCATGAAGGGTTTGGAGAGAGTTTAAAACATTGATGCCACTTGATGGAAGCATGTTCCTCATCGAGCTTTTCTCCTTTGCCTACAATGACAAATTATTTTTTTTCTTTCTTGTGACCCTGAGAAAATTGTCATTGAGACCTCATAAGGACGCTTAACAAGGGGGAAATGGATACTTTCTCTTTGGAATCAGTTCTAGAGAAGTGGTTTTAACCATGCCTTTTTCCATTTCTCAGTAATGTCCATAAATTTCTTTTGGCTGCCTAACTTGAATATGTTGAATGGTCTTTTAGGTGCATTTTTAAAGGAAATTCTGTTCCTAATGGCTCACTTCCACTGAAATATTTTCGAAGAGCTGGTTTTTTTTTTTTTTTTTACACACAAAGCATAGCACAAATAATTAGGGTATAAAATAGCTGTCATTTGTCCAGTACTTACAGTTTTTCTGTCTTTAATGCATTGTCTCTAATGTGCATCGTATAGCACAGAGATGCTTTGGGTTGCCAGCAACAACAGGCTGCATTTCAAGTTGTGTAAGGAAGAAGGAGAGTGAATTGGCTTGTGGAACTGAGAAGTCTGGGTGTGTGGGTCTTGTTGTCCTCGTGGGTATGCATGCCAGCCATTAGACCCCGGCTGTGACTGCCTCTTGCTTTGCTTTCTTCTGCTTTCCCTCTCTCTCAGGTGGGCACTGCCATTTGTTGACTCTGACAGCTCTAGGCTTGTACCTGCACAGCTCTAAGTCCACAAGAAGAGAGATTCTAGACTTAATAATTGTGATGGGTTGGGAGAGCCCTGATGCTGTGGCCAGGATCCACTGAGGCAAAGGTGTAATCACTCTGAGAGTGGGGGAGGGTGGTTACCCAAGAAGGGCTCTGGGCTGTCAGTAGAAGCAGCACATTTCGTAGGTAGACAGGATCATCCTTTTTTCAGACAGGGAAACATAAGCCTACCTTTTTAATTTTCTTTTTATACCTCATGTGAGGTTGGTCTTGCTGCAAAGTGCAGGCCTGTGACATTACAGCTCAGCCCTAGGACAGGCTTACTGCACAGAATCATCCCTGGGCTCCTCTGTTGTGAATATCCTTGCATGTCTCTGGAGCCTGGTTATAAATCATACAGTAGCAGCCAGGGCATTTTCCACCTGAGACCCAAACAGGAATTGTGCCTTGATCTGCGCCTGCAGGAGGCACTCAGCAGCTCTTACCCAGTGTGAACTTTGAGCTCTTACAGTGCCTTAAGGAGCAGGTGTCTGTGGAAGTTTCACAGTTCATTTCCCTCTCCAGTTTCTGATGGTGTTTTCCTTGCCCGTCTTCCCCCGGTTTTGTCCCGTTTTAGCTCCCTTTGTGAAGGACTAGTGAAGCTGAAATGAATTTTTGAGTTGTCACCTGCCTGTGCTCCAGTTCTCTCTTCTCCTGTTATCTGTACCAGTGGTGTCACTGTGGAGATCGTCTTAAAATGCCAGCCCAGCTTTTTGGCAGCAAGCTTTTGGGTGGAAGGGATGGAACGTGATCCCTAACTGGCAGCTTGATTGCGTTCCAGGCTCACTTCTGTGGTAGAGGATGGGTTACTGGTGCCAAAGGGCAGAAGTAGCACTCTGCTATCACTCTCAAAGCTTCTATTATGCCATTTCCACTTTTGTATTGTGAAAAATGCCAGCATTTCCAGCCAAGTTGGAAATTTTTATATGCCTTGTGTTCTAACAAAAAAAAGTCTTCCTTAATTTTGTAAACAGAGAGAGTAATTTTTGTTTCAGAATATGGATATTGAAGGATTGTTTTTCACAGAGTGGTAGAACCTGTCCTATATAGTACTGGTCCGACTGGATTGGGGGTGATACATGTACCCAGTCCCCATACTTCAATGAAGAAAGGAAGGTAGAAACTTTGGAAGAAAAAGTCTTTACCCACCCATTCAATTCAGACAGTGTGTTTTGCACTTTTATACCTTTCTATGTATCCAACTTTGGTTAAAATTAAGAGGAAACAGATGGGCAAGGAATATAGTTTGGATAATGAGCAAAAATTTTTCTGATATATGAACATAGAATATCTTTTTTATTAGATTTGTCTTTAATTTATCTTAACAGTGTTATGTAGTTTCCTTTTGTTAAAGTTGGTAAGTATTTTTCTTGATGCTATTGTTACTGAAATTGTTTTTGTAATTTGATGTATAGAATATATGATGGATTTTTAAATATTGGTTTCATATCCTACAACCTCACTGAACTTGTTTATTGGTTCTAATTTTTTCACGTGCATTCTTTAGTGTTTTCTGCAGACCAAATCAAGTTATCTTTAAATTGAGATAGTTTTAGTTCTTCCAATCCAGTCTGTATGTTTTAAATTTCTTTTTCTGGTCAGATTGCCCTGGCTAGAACTTCTACCACAATGTTGAACAGAAGTAGCAAGAGTGAATATTTTCCCTTGTTTTGGTCTTAGGGGGAAGGCATTCAGTCTTTCACCATGTTGTTGTTGGTGTGTGTGTTTGTCTGTTTTTGTAGAAGGTCCTTTTTTTTTTTTTCTGAGTCACAGTCTGGCTCCATTGCCCAGCCTGGAGTGCAGTGGCAGAGTACTGGCTCAGGGCAACCTCTGGCTCCCGGATTCAAGCGATCCTCCTGCCTCAACCTCCCGAGTAGCTAGGATTACAGATGTGCACCACTATGCTGGGCTAATTTTTGTCTTTTTAGTAGAAACAGGGTCTTACCACATTGGTCAGGCTGGTCTCAAACTCTTGACCTTAGGCAGTCCGTCCACCTCAACCTCCCAAAGTGCTGGGATTACAGGTGTGAGCCAGCGCCCCCAGCCTGTAGATGGTCTTTATCAGGTTGAGGGAGTTTCCTTCTAATTCCTGCTTGTTGTGTTTTTAGCATGAAAACATTTTACTGTTTAGAGAATGTGTTGTTTTTTGTCTTATATTAATATGATAACTATCATATATATATTTTTTTCTTTTTTTTTTTCCCTCCATGATATACAGAACCAACTATCATGTATATTAAACAAACATTACATTCCTGGGATGATAAGTCGCACATGGCCATGATGTTAAGTCTTTTTATATGTTGCTGAATTTGGTTTGCTAGTACTTTTTTGAGGATTTTTAATGTCTATATTCATAAGAGATATTGAAGATACCGTGCTTAAGAAATTAAGTAAATAATTTTAAGTAAGCAAACATATGCAGTAAGAATTAAACAACACAATGTGCAGCATGTACATTTTCACTTTCGTATCGTGAGCATCAGCTCATGGAAATTGCCTTTTTTTGGCAGATGGTCGTTTACTGTCATGACTTTAGAGCATAGGATGTTGAGTTAAACAGGCCTGGGTTTGAGTCCTGGCTTCCTCCACCTTCTTATTAGCTGTGTAACCTTGGGCATATTATATCTGGATGCCTTAAGTTTTTTCATTTTTAAAACCAAAGTGATAATAGTCCTTCCCTCAGGGTTATCAGGAGGATTTAATGTGACTATGCAAAACCAAACCCAGGACCTGGTATACAATTATATGCTGTGAATCTATTAGTTGTTACTTTTCTTGCTACTTTTAAACATATTGACTGCAGAGGTATTATGAAGGTGGAAAATTGAAAACAATTCAACTATCAATAAATAGATGGTTGATTAAATACAGTATATGCCCACAGTGTAACAATAAGTAGTCTTTAAATTTGACCAGATTAATATTGATGAAGAAAAACAGTAAGTATTGGTGGTGTGCAAAAAAGTTTTTATACATATCTGTATAGAATTCATGTTTATGAATGCATTAAAGTCTAGAAATGCATATATCAAATGCATATATCAAATATTAGTTCAATTTGGGGAGCTGATTGCTTATAGTGGAACTATGGCTTTTAATTTTAAAATAGGCATATGTTTTATTGGGAAAGAAGGCTGTACATTTCTAGCAGAAAAATTAGGAAGCTTAAAGATATTTGAGGTTTTAATTGCCTTTGTTGCTTTGTCCTCATATTTTCATAGCCTCATTTGAATTTATTATCTAATTAAACCATATGCATGTTAAAAGAAGTAACAAAAGCTTCTAAAAAGATATATGAGAAAAGATTTCTATCCATTCACAAATTTTGCCTTTCTTTATAAGGACTACCAGAATTAAATTTTTTTGAATGCCTACTGGGTGTTGGCCCAGACTCTGTTCTAGATACAAAGTGGTCCCTACTTCAGAGACAGAGAGATGGAACAGCTCTGCAGCCAGCTAATTTCAGGGGGCGATGGAGTAAGTGGTACACGCATGTTCAGAGCCAGTCAGGATCTCAGGCTAGCAGTAGACTAGTATTTTCAAGAATGTATAGGGATGTGTCTGGCAGACAGGACAAGAATTGCAGATAGCAGAAACGCCCTTTGCAAAAGGCTTGGAGCTGTGCAAGTTAAAGAAGAAAGACAGTTTGGGATATTTATGAAAAGCAGCCAGCTTTTGGGCTCATTATCCTGTCTCTGTGCAGCTTCCTCTTGAGAGTGCTAATTATAGTCTAGTTAGTAGGCTGCCACATTTCTTACTCCCTTGAAGGAGAATCTCAATTAGCAGGGAGTGGGTGACTCTGAAAGCCTGTCAGGATATCAGCTTCTTCAAAGTGACCCTACTGCAGTGAAGCAGAGAGCTAGTTGTCTTTTCTTTAGAAAATAAGGCATTTTCTCTCCGTTGGGGTTCTCTCTGTCAAAGCCTGCCTCAGGAGAAGAGAAGGAAAAGCTTTGTTGTTTAGGTTCTGGCTTTCCCGGCAAATGGGCAGTGAGCAGGTATTTCTTGGGTTCTGTTATGTTTTGTTGGTCCTCATAGGTGAGTGTTGAAACTTTCCAAGCGAACAGTATGGCCCAAAGCTTCTAATTCCAAGTTCTAGACACCAGACTTGAATTCATGTTTGTCTTTAGACTGATATCTCTGCCACCCCCATAGCCAAACCTGTAGCCACAGTGGTATATTCCTTCTGATCTGTCTCCCCTATGCAGCCTGGTTAAAGTTCAGTTTTGGGGCAGCTGGGCTCTGCTGGGGCTTTCTTAGGGTATTCAGTGGAGGCTGCTAAAGGGACTGGTTCTGACCTCCTAGTGCTGGTCCTGGCTATCCGCCAGCCTCTCTCCAGCATCTGAACCTCAGTGGTAGACCTGTTCAGCTTCTAGAAGTCTGCTGGTTTGCTTTTTTTTTCCCCTCCCTTCTTTCTCTCTCTCTCTTTTTTTTTTTTCCTGGTTTGCTTTTAAGGCCATGGATGAATGTGTTTGTAATCTGGCTTTTTAATTTTTATTTTTCCAAGGATTTTCTCTGTGCTGTGTTAAAAAATGTCTCTTTTGTTTTAATAGCTCTTTGTGACATGCTGTTTTGCTGCTGTTTTTCCCTTTACTATGTCTACTTACTTGGATTGCCAAGGGTGGGGTGGTTCAGGGTTGGATGAAAATTATAGTATCACTCTGTAGAAATTTCATGAGTCATTTTTAAGTGGTTTATCTCAATGCTGTAAAAGGTGGAATGGAGCTCAGGTGATTTTTAAAGGATCAAAGGAGGTGATGCTTGCTGGGAACTGAAGGCTCCCATCTGCTTACTTCAGATTTCTACCTGAGATTGGCAGATGAGAGAAGTGGCCCTCCTATGGCAGTCTTTGCAGTGGTGGCTGAAGATGCAATTAATTATTTCTTTGAGCTTAGGGAGAACTTCCCCTTAAGATGATTTTATGTGTAGCATATGCTGTTGTATTGTGTGAAAATGTTAAAAGTGATGTAATGGCACAAGCCTGCATAGTTAAAAATACTGATTTTCACACGTTTCTGCCTTAGTCAAAGCTCTAGAAAAAGAGGTTAGATAATACCAGATGTCTTCTTAGCAGAAAAGCTTAAAGAAAATGGGAATCTAAATGGCTAGTAGAGTTCAGTATGGATTCATTTCGCTGAGAAACACTGTAAGGCTAGAACCTGGGATGTGAGACTCTTCGTCCTGGACTGTAACCATGGTCCAGTTACAGGTACAGCTTATTTGCCCAGTTAAAGAATGGCTCATTCTACATAATAGAATTTCACAGTTAACTGAAACTAGGTACCTTTCTGATGACCTAGCTTCCTTTTAAATTTAATCTTAATTTCTGATGTCCAAAAAGCTAGGAAACATAGACTAAACTTACTTTATTTTATTTTGAGATGGAGTCTCACTCTGTCTCCCAGGCTGGAGTGCAGTGACGTGATCTCAGCTCACCACAATCCCTGCCTGTGGGTACAAGTGATTCTCCTGCCTCAGCCTCCTAAGTAGCTGGCATTACAGGCACATGCCACTATGCCCAGCCAATTTTTGTATTTTTAGTAGAGACAGGGTTTCACCATGTTGGTCAGTCTGGTCTTGAATTCCTAACCTCATGATCCACCCACCTCGGCCTCCCAAAGTGCTGGGATTACAGGTGTGAGCTGCTGCGCCCAGCCACTAAACTTATTTTTAAACAGTCTATTAAGTTTTCAAATAATTGGTTCAGTTGGTTTTTATCCTCCAAAAACCTTTGCAGGTGTTTCAGTTCAAAGCATTGTGTCCAGTTGTTAATCTAGAAAATAAATACTTTTTGTCCTGTGTTTTCCTGAATTTCCAGTCAAGATGGGAAATGTGAATTACTTTCTTAACAGTGCACAGATCATTGAAAAATTGAATCTTAAGTTGTGTGGGGTCATTGTGCTATTATTGTATAGATGTGATCTGACCCCTGTACTGTCACCGTATTCTAAGCATTTTGGGTTTAGGGGTTTTTCTGTGTGTGTGTCTGCTTGTTGTAGTTTCTATTCGGCTATCAGGCCTTCAGCTCACTTACTAACATCACTTTGCTGAATTCTTGTGTCCTCCTTCTTACTATCCCTATAATCAATTGCTTCTAATCTGCCTAGGAAATCAGATAAGTAAGCCTGTTAGATTTGCTTCCAAAGAGTAAGTAAGAAGACAAGTAGGACTCCTAAAGTTCAGTTTAAAAAGCCTTATACTGGCTGCCTCAGTATACCCTTTACTCCTTTCCTTCTTTGGGCGGCATTTCATACAGGTGTTGGTGATGAAGGGCGTGCCTTCTCAGTGTGGTTTGATACCTGATACATTATTGTGTGCCATCTTCAGGCAATTTGGACAAGTTATAATTAACTTTGAAAAATATATGTTCTTTGAGGGCGGAAATGGAACCACTTCCACTGTCTTCATGGCCTCCCTGTGCCTTATTTCCCATATAGTTTTGTGTGTGTCATCTAGTACAGCAACATATATCCTAATTATGGTTCCTCTGGCCTCCAGGCTATTGGCCCATTACATGAGAATGTAAAAAGAATGAAAGCTAAATATATTTTGCTTTAAACAGTCAGACTTCTTTTATAGAAATGATAATGTGAAAGAAATAAAACAGGAGAATAAATAATAAAATACGAGGAGAAAGTCTTATATTTATGCAATATTTACTATATCTACTGCTGTTTATTTCTTTATGTAAATCCAGGTTTCCAACGGTTATCATTTGCCTTTTGCCTGAAGATCTTCCTGTTACATGTCTTGAAGTGCAGCTCTGCTGATGACAATTTTTGTTTGAATACGTTTTTCTTGTGCCTTTATTCTTAAAAGATGTTTTCACTGGATATAGAGTTCTAGGTTACTTCTAGGTTAATACCATTTTCGAGCTGTCATTTCCGTTGTGTTGTGACTTGCAGGGTTTCTGATGAAGGCTGCTGCTACTTTTGTGTTTGTTCCTGTGTGGACTGTGTCTCTTCCTCTGGCTGCCCTTGTCCGGCTTTACGCAGTTTGATTATGGTGTGCTTTTCTATGTGTGGGTTTTGTTTGGGGCGTGCAGCTTCTTGGATCTGTAGGTTTATAGTCTCTATCAAATTCGGAAATGTTTTGGCCGTCATTTCTTAATCTTTTTCTGTCCTTCCTCTTCTTCCCCTTGTCCTGTGGGCCTGCAGTGTTTTGTGTGTTAAACTGCTTGATATTATCCTTCATGTCTCTGAGACTCTATTCCTTTTATTCATTTATTCAGCCTATTTTGTTTCTGTGCTTATTTTGGATAAGTTCTATTGCTATGTTTTTAAGTTCCCTGATTTTTATCTTTACTTCTGCAATGTCTAGTCTGAATTTAATCTCAATGAAATTTTCATTTAAGGTATTATGTTTTTCTTAAAATCTGTAAGTTCCATTGGGTTCTTTAAAAAAAATCTTCCTTTTTTTTTCTTATGATTGTCTATGTATTTTAATATTGAACAGAATTATAATAGAAGTCGTAATATTCTTCTGCCATTTCTCAGAAGTTTGCTGTTTTCTGATTTTTTTTTTGCCCCTTCTGATAATGGGCCACATTTTCCTCCCTTTTGTTATGTCTAGAAATTTTAAAAAAAGGCTTCTCTGTACATAGTGAAGGAATTTTTTATTAGATATGTATTTTGAATGATACGTTGTTAAGCGTCTGTATCTTGTTATATTTTAAGAATATCATGCTTTGTTCTGGCAAAACAGTTAAGTTACTTGAAGGTCTGTCTGATGCCCTGGAGGCCTGCTTTTAAGCTCTGATAGGGCAAATTTAGTTTTATTTTCACTCCAGACATATTTTAATCTCACTAAGATCTGACCTCCCTGGGGTCTCCATTGAATGCCTTGGGTGGGTCACCAAGAACATTCCACTTTGGCTGGTTGGAGCTTTCCGACTTGTGTAAACTCTAAGAACTGTTCATTTCACACCTTCTTGGTTGTTTTTTGCCTTGCTTCGTGGAAGTTCACTCACACATGTGAGTCCTAGAACTTAGCACGTTTCTGTAGCCCTCTTTCTGTGTAGCTTCCTTTTTGCTAAGCTCCGTCCTGTAATTTCTAGCACCCTCAACCTCTCTGAACTCTGTGCTTTATTGCCTGCAGTGTTTAATCTGCAGGGCTACTAAGTTATGAGTTCCCCTTTCTTGTACTTGGTGACCTGGAAATTATTAACACCTCCAGGCAGAAAGTTGGGGTGATTGTCATCAGCTTATCTTGTTTCTTTTTTTTCCTTTCAGGGAGAAACAAACCCATATTCTTATGTAAATTAGCTAAACAGCCAGGTTCTGCATTGCCTATTTTCTGGTGTCTGCAAATAGTTCTTTTATATATTCTGTCAGGTTTTTTAGCTAGTTATTGCAAGAGGTTAAGTCTGGTCCATGCCTAGTCTATCACTGATGCAAGCAAAAATTTCAGGAATTCCATTGAAATTGATTCGTTGAAAATAATTCTTGGCAATTGAATACTGTTCTAAATGACATGCCTTCATATGTTAGAAGACTGAACTAAACATACTTTACATGAATTTTTGAGTGAAGCATGGTGTCTTCATGTTTCCCATTTATTTTTTACCTTTCTCACAGACTGGAACTGTTCCCACTCAGCAGAGTAATGATTATGGCTTAAGGTAGTAGAATAATGACGGCAGTTCAGATGCTTTTGGAGCTCCCCCGAGGACAGATAGGCTGAGTCAGATCTGTCCTTGTCACTACTAATGCTGGCTGTACTTAGTGGGTGACTTCTCCTTTGGGTTGTTCTTATCCTTTACATTAGACTTAAATTTTACTTTTGGGAAAGCCTTATGAACCACCTTCTGAATCCATGGGAAGTCTATGCTAATTAAGAACACTGTGCATCTGAATCTGAAAAATGGATGTGTGGAATGTAAGAACCGTCTTGAAACAGCATGGCATAACAAGATAATCTGGGGGATTTAAAGACATAGTGAAAGCAGCTAATTTGCATAAGGATATGGATTTGTGAAGATGTCTTTCTCTCCTCCTCCCCTTACCCTCTGTTGAATAAACTGAGCCATGTAATTTGGAATGTGCATTGTTGGTGAGTTTTAGGGAGCACTGAGGTCCTGTGTAGACACACTTGGCTGTTGACAATTTAGCTTAAAAAGCAACTAGACCAAGGAAAACAGGGTTCTCTTTGTATCTGTTTTTGGGATAGCAATGATTTATTTCAAAATTACTGGTAAAGAACTAATCCCTCTCTCTCAGAAATCATGAAAATTGCCAGCTATAGATTTTTTTGTTTGCTTTATTTAAATTACTCTTAAGTTTTTTATTTAGCCTCCTGAATGACTCACTCTTGTACTTGATACATAAACTTTAATTTTGCATCACTAAAGTGTTGTTATAAATATGTTGATTTTTAAGAATCCAAAGATGTTTCTTTTTTCCTGAGACAGGGTCTTGCTCTGTCACCGAGGCTGGAATGTAGCAACGTGACCCTGGCTTATTGCAGCTTCAAGCTCCTGGGCTCAAGTGAGGCTCTGCCTCAGTCTTCTGAGTATCTGCGACTACAGGCACACACCACCATGTCTGACATTTTTTTTTTTTTTTTAAATTTTAAGAGACAGAACCTTGCTATATTGCCCAGGCTGATCTTGAACTCCTGGCCTCAAGCAGTCCTCCCATTTTGGCCTCCCAAAGTGGCAGGATTAGAGATGTGCCTTTTTAAAAATTTCAATGCAACTTGAAGGGTACTGATTAGATCCACTGCTGTTTAGAAAAGTTTAAAGTTAGGCCGGGCATGGTGGCTCACGCCTGTAATTCCAGCACTTTGGGAGGCCGAGGCGGGTGGATCACTAAGTCAAGAGGTCGAGACCATCCTGGTCAACATGGTGAAACCCCGTCTCTACTAAAAATACAAAAAATTAGCTGGGCATGGTGGCGCGTGCTTGTAATCCCAGTTACTCAGGAGGCTGAGGCAGGAGACTTGCCTGAACCCAGGAGGCGGAGGTTGCAGTGAGCCGAGATAGCGCCATTGCACTCCAGCCTGAGTAACGAGCGAAACTCCGTCTCAAAAAAATAAAAAAAGAAAATTTTAAAGTTAATGAGCTTATGACAAAATGTTCATCTTCACTGAAAAAGAAATACAACATAGAAGATGAAGTCTTTTTCTCACCTGTCAGATTGATTAAAGTTTAAAAATGGTAATATTGAATAAATGTTGACAAGGATGTGGAAGGATGAGTACTTCTTTGAACTTCTAAGAGAAATGTACATTTATATGACCTCTCTGATGATAATTTTGTCTCTATACATCAAGCACTTTTATACTGTTTGACCCACTATTGTTGTTTCTAGGGTTTTCATTCCTAAAAACTATTGGAAATTCAAACAAAAAACAATGTAGGAAGGTGTTTGCAATCCCACATTTATAATGCTGAGAAATTAAAAACATTCTAACAATAAGAGTGTTTCACCTCTACCATTTTCCAATTACAAAATACATACAATTATTAAAATGGTGGTTATGAAAAAGATACCACTACAGAGGAAAAATTTACATGTTTGAAGTGAGCACTATTCCAATATAATACATACTCCTCTCATCTCACTGTTATTTTAAAATACACCCAAGTGACCAAGTTTAGTGGGTCACGCATGTAATCCCAGCACTTTGGGAGGCCAAGGTGGGAGGATTGAGTGACAGCAAGACTGTATCTCAAAAAAATATATATATATATACAGGGTCAGAAATGTTTCGGAATGTGAAAATAACTATTTCTTAGTGGTGGTTTTATGAGAGACTGTTGTCTTCTTTATATTTGTTCTATTTTTCAAAATTTGAGTGGGAAAGCTTTCTGGGTGTGTGAAAGCAAGTGTGATCTTTGTAGCTTCATTCTGGGCTTAACCTAAGGATTTCCAGACCCTAGAGGGGCACCTTAGATTCCCAAAGAGTATGCAAAATCATTCTGTCTCAAAGACTAGTTGTTTCATAATTGGGTGAAAAAGTATTATTTTAAAATTTGTTTCTCTGCTTACTGTTTAGATAAAAATTTTGATGATGAAGATTCTGTGGATGGTAACAGACCTTCCTCTGCTAGTTCTACGTCATCCAAGGCTCCACCAAGTTCTCGGAGAAACGTCGGAATGGGAACCACCCGCCGGCTTGGTTCATCCACCCTTGGATCCAAGTCTTCAGGTTAGTCTAAGCCCTGTCTGGGGTCACCTATCCCTGCTTTTAAAACCAGAGGTGCAAGTACTTGCCTGTGGTGGCCCTCAGAAGTAATACAGTCCCCATGTGCAGCAGGTTTCTGCTTGCTATTCTTTAATCGAATTAGCATTGTGATACTGATGCTGATAAGCTGGTGAGTTGTAAGTGTGAGCTACTTTGTTGACTTTTGCCACATTCTGGTAAGGTGGAGCCTGTCAGAGAAGGAAGCCAGCACAGAGGAAAGCATAGCTCAGAGATAAGAGCAAGAGCGGGCACCCTCATGGCATTATTTAGTTATCTGGATCCAATACTGCCTGAAACTATAATTTCTATTTAACAAGACAGAGACTAATCCGGAAGTCACACTGTATCTCCTGTCTTTAAAATATGTCTGTGGACTGACCCCTGGGTATTGGGGTGTGTGTGCATGCTCTGCGTGCAGGGTCGGGCTGTGGGTGGTGGAGACCAGCCACCTCTGTTGCAGTTCCTGGTGAGCCATGGCGAGGTGGCAGCTGTTGGTGTGTATGTTGGATGTCGGCCTGAGGTGGAGCTAGGCCAGCGGGAGGTAGCTCTGTGGGAGTGGAAGGCCTATATTTCTCTACCTGGACCGCAGGCTCCTCATGCAGGGAGGGTAGAGCTCAAAACCTCAAAGGCAATCTGTAGAAAGCTGGTTAGTAGCAGTCCCACAGAAGAGTGACCAGACTTTTAAAAGAAAACCAGATAGAAAACAGCAACAACAAAAAAACTCATACAAAGGACCACAGCCTCAAAGATCAAAGGTAGGCCCGCAAAGATGAGAAAGAATCAGCACAAAAGTGCTGAAAACTCAAAACCAGAGTGCCCCTTTTCCTTCAGATGACCACAACCCCTCTCCATCAAGGGCTCGGAACAAGGCTGAGACTGAGATGGCTGAAATGACAGAAGTAGATCTCAGAATGTGGATAATAATGAACTTCACTGAGCTAAAGGAACATAGGGTTGGGGTTAGGATTAGGGTATTCTCATAGGAAGAGAGGAAGTCAAACTATCTTTATTTGCAGATGACGTGATCCTATATGTAGAACACCCTGCTGTCTCAGCACAAAAGCTTCTTAAGCCAATAAACAACTTCGGCGAAGCCTCATGATACAAAATCAGTGTGCAGATATTACTAGCATTCCTATACATCAACATCAGGCAAGCAGAGAGCCAAATCATGAATGAACTCCCAATCACAATGGCCATTGTGATTGGGAGTTCATTCATGATTTGGAATAAGCTAAAGGGAAGTGAGGGACTTCCTCAAGGAGCACTACAAACCACTGCTCAAAGAAATCAGAGACGATACAAACAAATGGAAAAACAGTCCATGTCCGTGGATAGGAAGAATTAATATGAAAATGACCGTGCTGCCCAAAGAAATTTATAGATTCAATGCTATTTCCATTAAACTGACATTGACATTCTTCACAGAATTAGAAGAGAAACTATCTTAAAATTAATATGGAACCAGATAAAAGCTTGTATAGCCAAGACAATCCTAAGCACAAGGAACAAAGCTGGAGGCATCTCGCTATTCAACTTATATTACAAGCCTACCTTAACCAAATAAGGGTGATACTGGTACAAGAACAGACACATAGTCCAATGCAATAGAATAGAGAAGCCAGAAATAAAGACCCCACACCCACAACCATCTGATCTTTGACAAACCTGGTAAAAACAAACAATGGGGAAAGAATTCCCTATTTAATAAATGGTGCTGGGAGAACTGAGTAGCCAAATGCAGAAAATTGAAACCGGACCACTTCCTTACACACTATACAAAAACCAACACAAGATGCTTAAAAGACTTAAATGTAAAACTCAAAACTATAAAACCCTAGAAGAAAATCTAGGCAGTACCATTCAGGACATAGGCATGGGCAAAGATTTCATGACGAAGATACCAAAAGCAATTGCAACAAAAGCAAAAATTGAGAAATGGATCAGTTAAACTAAAGAGCTCTGCACAGCCAAAGAAACTGTCATCAGAGCGGACACACAACCTACAGAATGGGAGAAAATTTTTGCAATCCGTCCATCTGACAAAGGCCTAGCATCCAGAATCTACAAGAAACTTTAAATTACAAGAAAAAAAAAAACATTAAAAAGTGGGCAAAGAACATGAGCAGACACCTACAAAAAGAAGGCGTACATGTGACCAACAAACATATGAAAGAAAGCTCAACACCATTGATTATTAGAGAAATGCAAATCAAAACCACAATGAGATACTGTCTCACACCAGTCAGAATGGCTATTACTAAAAAGTCAGAAAAACAACATGCTGGTGAGTTTGTGGAGAAAAAGGAATGCTTTTGGTGGGGGTCCAAATTAGTTCAACCATTGTGGAAGACAGTGTGGCAATTCCTCAGAGACCTAGAGGCAGAAATACCATTTGACCCAGCAATCCCATTACTGGGTATAAACCCAAAGGAATATAAATCACTCTGTTACAAAGATACATGCATGTATATGTTCGTCACAACACTATTCACAATAGCAAAGACATGGAATCAACCTAAATACCCATCAATGATAGACTGTATTAAAAAAAATCGTGGTACATATATACCGTGGAATACTATGCATTCATAAAAAGGAACAAAATCATGTCCTTTGCCAGGGACATGGATGGAGGTGGAAGCCATTATCCTCAGCTAGCACAGGAACAGAAAACCACATACTGCATGTTCTCACTTGTAAGTGGGAGCTGAATGGTGAGAACACATGGTTACATGGGCAGGAAAAACACACACTGGGACCTGTTGCAGGGTGTGGGGTGGGAGGATGGAGAACATCAGGAACAATAGCAAATGGATGCTGGGCTTAATACCTAAGTGATGGGATGATCTGCAAACCAACGTGACACACGTTTACCTGTGTAACCAACCTGCACATCCTGCACATGGACCCTGAACTTAAAATAAAAGTTGGAAATGAAAAGAAATAAGATAAAATAAAATAGATTTTGTTCTTACAAGTAACATGGTTCCTTGTGAGACCAGTATGGATGTTGCATTAAATAAATTTTAGGAGATTTCTCTCATAAATTCTTCCCACTCCTAATGTAGGCAGTTTAACTAGTTGTTATATACAACTCTCATTTTCTCTCAAATTTTACATTTACATGCAAATTTCCTCTGAAATTTACCTCAGAAAAATTGTGTAGCTGCTGCTTTTAGAACCATTTTCACTGATAGCTGTGAGCTTTTGAGCTGCTGTTGGTGGTGGGGGAGTGGTGGATGGGGAATCCCACAAGCCAAAAAAGATGAAGCTGAATGGGCCAAGTAAAAGCTGTACTCATGATTAGCTTGAAAATGCTGTCTCCTACCTCCTTGAGAAGTTGGGAAATAAAGTTAAAAATAAAAATCCTGTCTCCTGATGGCCTCTCCTGAATTCTGAACTGGCCCTAGAATACTGGTATCCTGACCAGACCAGTGTGGCACCACTCTGCCTCCTGACCCCAGCATCTGTTTGTGATAGAGGAGCTGCAGGGATGTTAGTTGTGATTATTTCTAGTTTTCTAATAATTTTTTTGGTGTATTTTAAAATATTTTTTTGTTACTGAGTTTAAATTCATATAACATAAAATTAGCCATTTTAAAAGGAATGTTTTCAGTGTTTTCATCTACCTTGTAGCATATAGCAATACTTTGTTCCTTTTAATGCCTGAACACTCTTTCTAATCTTTTTTCTTGATCTATTGCTAGGTAGTTATCAGTTGCACCAACAAGGCTTAGAAAATTGCTGTATGATCAGACTGGTGCTTTCCCTCTGATCCCGGATCCATATCCCTTCCAGAAGTCCCTGCTGTGTTGATTATGCCCATATCAGCCCTGTCTTCCCATGTTGTTTAATGCTGTAGTTGTGAATTTCCTGGTTAGCTCCTCCTCATCAGATACCCTAGGCTTAGGGACTGCTGTTGGCCTTTGAGTACTCTGGTATGTGTGGGTACATGGTGTAGGGCCTTATGCAAAGGAGCCGTCCAGGGCCTATCTGCTCAGTGGGGTCCAGTTTTTATGCTAAAACAGACACAGAGCACCACATAACGGTGAGTGACTATTGTCCTTTATAGTGGTTAGCTTTTCTCTACAGTGTGAGTGATCTTCAGCAAGAGTGATGACACACATTTACTGCTACCTGGGATTGCCTTTAAAGCCCCTTTCTCTCTGGATAGTCCTTCAGGACCTGGAACACCATGTACATGGCTGATAAGAAGGTCTTAGAAAAGCAGTCATGTTAAATCATTAATGGGGATTATGAAGATGACTGTAGACACCAGTTTTTAAAATGTGAAAAAATAATCTGATACATCACTTGATATTCTTGCATAAAGGGGAGCTCATATTAGCAAAAAGAAACTTTGTTTAAATACTTTTAAGTTTACAAAAGTATCTTAGGGTAACTTTGTAGGAGAAACTTATAACTGATTCTTAAATGAAAAAAATGACAGTTAGGATTTCAAGGAAATAGAAATGTTTTTAAACTAATATAAAGTTAAATAAAACTTAAATTATTTAGGACTTGTTTGAATATTCACAAATGTGTTATGCTGGATTATTGCTAATATTGTTATTATGCTGTAATAACATTTTTTTCCCCTGAAGAATTAAATTTTCTGCTTGATCCATTTATTAGGAATTTTTCAAAAGACTTGTTTATTACTACAATATCTAAATCCTTTAAAACCTATACTCTCCCTGCTTAAACAAGTAGTCTTCTGCTTGATCCATTTATTAGGAATTTTTCAAAAGACTTGTGTATTACTGCAATATCTAAATCCTTTAACACTCATACTCTATCTGCCTAAACAGGTAGTCCAGGTGACCTTAAGCTAATGTATATAGCATTGTAGAATTAAGTAGTGTTTGTCAATTTCATGACCCTCCAAAGTTATATGAAACCTTTTTTTAAAAGTTCTGAATCTTCCAAAATCTAATTCTGATGGTGTATGTTTAGACTTCTTCAGTGTATGTGTTATATACATTGTTTCATATTGTTTACATTTTTTAAATTCTTTCTTTATAGCTGCAAAAGAAGGAGCTGGTGCTGTTGATGAAGAGGATTTTATTAAAGCATTTGATGATGTACCTGTAGTACAGGTCAGTGAGGATATTTGAGTGTGATTACAAACAAGGGTAGATTTATTCTTCAAATTTTATTTTTCAAGTATGCCCATGTAATGTTCTTTACTAGGTCAGGTAATTTTATCTATTAACACCACAGGAGATCTGAGGTGCAGACTAGAAAATGTTGGAGCAAAAGTCAGGCACAAGATGATCTTTCAGTAAGAACAGGAAAGACATTGGTTACTCCATTAAGTTTATGGATCAGGTCACATAGAAGAGAAAGAAATAGATGATGCTAAATTAGAGAATGAAAATGTATATTTATTTAGGGATTTTTCTTAGAAAAATTCATAAAATTGAAAGGTTTGAGTGTCTGAAAGGTTGTAGAGAATGGTTTTATAAGAGCTAAGTTTATACCTTCTTTGATGCTTCACTTTAAGTACCTAACAGGTGAAACAAAGATTATTTATAAAAATTGGAATACAGCCACAAGTTTTTGACTACTTTTTGCCTTAGTATTGTCTGTTGCTGTTTGAGACTAGTACTTTTCCTCAGCCGACACTGACGGTGCTCTGGATCCCTGTGGCACTTACTGTCTGTTATGTACAACTCTCTTTACCACCTTGGCTGCCATGTGTGTAAAAAAGCAGGTAACAAGAATCTCAGTGGCCTAGGCAACATGGCGAAACCTCATCTCTACAAAAAGTACAAAAATTATCCATGGTGGCATGCACCTATTAGAGGTCTAGCTACTGGGGAGAGTCAGGTGGGAGGCAATCCTGAACTTGGGAGGTGGCGTTTGTTGTAAGCTGAGATTGCACCACTGCGCTCCATCCTTGGTGAGAGACCCAGCCTTCTTAAAAAAAAAAAAAAAAAAAAAAAAGAATCTTGGGTTCAGGTTTATCCTTAAGTACTTGACCTGACCTTCCTAGCATACATCAAGATTGATTATACCCTATACCCTACCTGTTTTCTAAGTAAGATGTGGGATAAATGAGGAATAAGATTTGAAAGTGCCTAAAGTTACAGGTATAGTGTCATGTTAAAAATAATACTAAGTAATCAATGACTCACGCATCACTGACTGTCAATAGGCTTCTTTCTCCTTTGTACATGAAATCATCTGTGAAGTTTATAGTAAAGCTGTGTTTGAGGCAGGGTTATTCACATATGGAAACAAATCTTGTGGGTACGCATTTATAGTGAGAAAGATCCTCGTTACAAGGCAAGACTTTTCAGATATTTTCTCATAGGTATTTCTTAAAAATGAAATATCTTTTACTATATGTAATGTTCTTGACTTCATGTAATTAAGAAATAATCCTTTTGACCGGGCACGGTGGCTCAAGCCTGTAATCCCAGCACTTTGGGAGGCCGAGGCAGGTGGATCACGAGGTCAAGAGATCGAGACCATCCTGGTCAACATGGTGAAACCCCGTCTCTACTAAAAATACAAAAAATTTAGCTGGGCATGGTGGCACGTGCCTGTAATCCCAGCTACTCAGGAGGCTGAGGCAGGAGAATTGCCTGAACCCAAGAGGCAGAGGTTGCGGTGAGCCGAGATCGTGCCATTGCACTCCAGCCTGGGTAACAAGAGCGAAACTTCGTCTCAAAAAAAAAAAAAAAAAAAAAGTCCTTTTATTTTACGTGTTTTTATATTGATTGTAAATTAATTTTGCTTACAGATTTACTCCAGCCGAGACCTTGAGGAATCCATAAACAAAATTAGGGAAATATTATCTGATGACAAGCATGATTGGGAGCAGAGAGTAAATGCTGTAAGCCGTTGACTTCATATGATTAAATTTTCATAAGATTTATTTAAATATAGCAAATACTTTGTTATAAAATCAGGGGCAGCTCTAATGAATTTTAAATAGTATACATTTTAAATACAAATTATCATATTTATACTTCAGCTTTTTAGTAGAATATCTCCTTCTGTTTTTTATTTTGAAAACACACCAACTTACACTTTTATGAGTCCTCTAGTCTTTTAACAAAGACCTAACTGTGAAATGTATGGTGACAGCCTCCAGTCTCACCTTAGTAGAGATTTTATTCTGTGATTGTTTGCCTTTAAAGTGGCGTTTTCATGGCATTTTTAGTGTATGTCCCGCAGTATTCTTTTCTTTCTTCATATCACTTGCTAGAAAGTTATGTCTCCTTTATATTTAAAAGTAGATTAGGCCGGGCGTGGTGGCCCATGCCTGTAATCTTAGCACTTTGGGAGGCTGAGGCAGGTGGATCACCTGAGGTCAGGAGTTCAAGACCAGCCTGGCCAACATGGTGAAACCCTGTCTTTAAAAAAAAAAAAAAAAAAAAAAAATAGATTAATAGAAAGTGGGCTGAGGATGGCCAAGCGCGGGCTCACGCTTATAATCTCAGCACTTTGGGAGGCTGAAGCGGGTGGATCACGAGGTCAAGAGATTAAGACCATCTTGGTCAACAAGGTGAAACCCCATCTCTACTAAAAATACAAAAATTAGCTGGGCGTGGTGGTGCACACCTGTAGTCCCAGCTACTCGGGAGGCTGAGGCAGGAGAATTGCATGAACCCAGGAGGCGGAGGTTGCAGTGAGCTGAGATCGTGCCATTGCACTCCAGTCTGGGTAACAACAGCGAAACTCTGTCTCAAAAAAAAAAAAAAAAGTGGGCTGGGGATTAAAGTGAGGATGTGTCTTATCTGAGAAGGCTATTTTCTATTGGTTGGCTGGCAAGAAGAGAGGTGATACAATTGATATTGTATTGTATTTAAAATTTAGACCAGACAGTTAATGGTGCAGTGCAGGATAATAGAGATCGAGACCATCCTGATCAACATGGTGAAACCCCGTCTCTACTAAAAATACAAAAAACTAGCTGGGCATGGTGGCGCGTGCCTGTAATCCCAGCTACTCAGGAGGCTGAGGCAGGAGAATTGCCTGAGCCCAGGAGGTGGAGGTTGCGGTGAGCCGAGGTCGCACCATTGCACTCCAGCGTGGGTAACAAGAGCGAAACTCTGTCTCAAAAAAAAAAAAGAAAAAAAAAAAGAAATTATCCTGTAGGAATGCTTCTTTTTTTGATCATTAAATAAATGGCACTAGAAGTGGGGTGTGGAGGAAGGCAAGCTTGGGAGGGGCTTTTCACAAGCCAAAAGTTTTTAGTTATTTATCATGAGTGTCGTAGGATCTATAAATACTTTTAAGGTATTTCAAATGTAAAAAATCCATTTTTTTTGCAGAAATTAAGTATGTGTATCACAGATACTCCAGTTAAAAATTACTTTATCTTCTTTGTGATATGTAGATTTGTTCGTTGTATTAACTAATATTTAACTGCTGAATTCTCTTGGGAAGACTTTCTAATCAGTTGAACTTTAACTGTTTAGAGTTTATAAAAGTTTATCTCTTTTATGTTTGATGGGTTCTGTTGTTTTGTATATTCTGTGATTTTTTTCCTGTTGTTTTGTATATTCTGTGTTGGAATTGTTTTCAGTTTCTCTGAATTTTCTCTATCCCATTAGCTAAAAAAGATTAGATCTTTACTTTTGGCTGGTGCTGCTGAGTATGATAACTTCTTTCAACATTTGCGTCTTTTGGACGGAGCCTTTAAACTCTCTGCTAAGGATCTGCGGTCTCAGGTAGTGCGGGAGGCTTGTATCACGTTGGGGTAAGGACTGCAATGCTCCATATTCTCACCATAAAGTATTATCACCATAGAGCTTCAGAGATGTCTCCTTAAACATGTGAGCTGGGTCTCTTTCATTAACTTCTGACTAGTCTCGAAGACCCATTTCCAGTTAACACTTCTTTCAGTACTTTTACAATATTTTTTGCTCAATTATGTGAAATGTGACAGATTTTAAATTTTATTTTATTCAGTGACGTAGCTCTGAAGCCTTTATTTCAAACTTTGAAGCAGTTGTTAATATGGAAAAATGAATTTCTGTAAAATTCTGTTTCTCTAATTTTTCATTTAGTTTTGCTGACAGGCAATAGCATGGTTATCAGAATGTTTGTTTCTAGCAGAGTACTGTAGTTATAAAGTTAAAAGCGTGTACTGCAATAAAATTTTTCCTAGCTATACATGTACTAGTGATCAAAGTTAATAAAACTTTGTGTTGGGATGTATGTCAAAACATCAAAGCCGCAGCAGTAAGGGGAGGCATTGCAGCTGTTTAAAGTTTTGGCTGCAGTTCAGATTTTGAAGCCTGAATATTTTATGTTAAGATAAAAGACAAAAGAAACAAAGCAGCCAGGGGCACCTTTTCATATTTGTGTTTTATTCATATGTGATCAGTTTGTTTGTTTGTTTGCTATGCTAAGATTAGTTGGAGCAGGTGAGTTGGTATGTGCCTGGAGTCCTAGCTACTTGGAAAGCTGAAGTGGGAGGATTGCTGGAGCCCAGGAAGAAGTTCAACATGGGCAGCATAGTGAGATCCTGCCTCTAGAAAACAAAAACCTTCACAAAGACTAGTTGGAATTTTTTTTTTTTTTTTTTAAATAAAAATGAAACATTGAGGCTAAGAACTATTTGTCAAGTTCTCAGCATGCACACCGGAAGTCTTAGACCCTTGTCCTTTATTCCTAGGTGACTTTAAATGAAGGCTCTAGATGTTAAGTGGTTTATATGCTTCACCATTTCTAAGAAGAATAACTACAGTCCACTCTCCCTTCTGTGTTTTAGGCATCTGTCATCAGTTCTGGGGAATAAGTTTGACCATGGAGCTGAAGCCATTATGCCAACTATATTTAATTTAATTCCAAATAGTGCCAAAATTATGGCCACATCTGGTGTTGTAGCTGTTAGGTTAATTATTCGGGTAAGTATGTTATAGGCCATACATGAAATAAGCCCAGTGGTAAATACTGATGGTTGATAAATATTAGAGGCATTTTAGTTAGCATAATTATATTGAGTAATTAAATGTATTAGCATAATTATATTGGAATTTTGTATATATATCTTTTCTCTCTACTTAATTGTAGCATATGAGCTTTTTATAATTTGTAATGTGAATTATGGATGTGTTACAAAGTTAATCAGGTATTGCTAACTCACTATTGGTTTAAAGTATTTGAACATCCAGTGTCTGCTTCTGAGTTTATATTGTATCCTTGTTGCTCAGATATTACTCTTAGTCTTACCTCTTTAATCCTAGTCCTTCCGTTTTAGGTATTTGTGCTTGTGGTTTTGCTGTTCACCCAAAAGTTTAAATAATTGTACGTAAGCAAAGAAACAAAACGTTTTCTTTGGTTAGGTTTTCTAGGCACTTATTTAAATTTATTTAATTATCCAAGTAATTTATACATAAGTTTTTAACAAAATCTATTTCACAAAGGCTTAAAATGGCTTTTCACATTACCTCCCTACCATTTTCAAGCTATTTTTGCCTGGAGACAGCTCTTGAAACTTTGAGGCTTGATGATGATGTCTTAAATCTATCCAGAATATTCTTGATTATTTTGCTTATTTATTTTGTATTATTTTTAGTTCTTACTGTTCTTACTTGCACTGCCTACTTAAGCTGTTAACCCCAAGGTCATTATTGGACATTTCCATTGAAACAGTATCAAAATATATTGGTCTGATGATTCCTTTTAAACCCACTCAGATCTCTACAGCTGAGATAATTTAGACCTCATACTAATGATTGTTTTAGGCTTATCTTCATGTCATTATGTTGCCTGTTCTTAGCTCTGTAAATTTTCTAATGGCTTTTGACAATATTCGGTAAATTCATTTTTCCTTTTAAAATCATTGACATTCTAATCTGATGTATATGTGCTCTAAGTGGGTTAGTAAGGAAGTGATTCTCTCAGTTTTGTTTTTATATTTGCAAGTCTTCACCTGTTTTTTGTTGTTCTTCACAGCACACACACATCCCCAGGTTAATACCTGTCATAACAAGCAACTGTACCTCTAAGTCTGTCGCAGTTAGAAGGTAAATTTTAAAGGATTTTCTCATTGTTTTTAAATTGTTTAAGAACAAAACCAATTCCAAATCTTCCATGGATAAACTTTCATGTTTAAAATGTTTAGTATTACTTAAAATCATTGCAATAAATGACTTTGAGTTGAACAATCAAGATCTAACTGTTTTGGGAAATGAATTTGGACAACTTCTATTGTGTTTCTGTATTTCTGTGTCTGTGTGAGAGACAGTCAGTTTGGGGGCTAGTGGCAGAAGGAGACGGGGAGAGGACTCCCTGTGCATTTTTTCCTGAGATTCTACCCTTGCCATCGGTCTGCCCTATTCCCTGAGTAAAAGCAGTAACTGCATGCAAGAAATAATTACCATAAATATCAGTGGCAGTAGTTTCATATTAACATAGGTAAGGGGAAGGTATGTGTTGTTTGCATCTTCTGTTAGTGATTTCTGCGATTCTGAATCTTCACTGTCACTTGGTTCCACGCGGTTGTGGGAGATATACACAGAAGACACAGGCAGATACAATATGGGTAACTAGGGGTTTGTTCCCAAGTCCCTGTCATACATGTCCTGGTGAGCTGCCCTAAACTACATGTGAGGAATGAGGACTCTGTTCTTTTAGCTCAGACCTGTGATTTGAGAGTTTTAAGAGTCTATTAGAATCTATGGACCCTCTTCCAGCAAGTGGTAAATGTACAGAATAGTATTGTGTAGGTTTTCAGAGAATTCATGAATACCACTAAAGCTTTTCCAGTAGCCTGTATTGGGAGTCTTAAAGGATGATGACTGGCAGGCTTGGGCAACCTCTTGGCCCCATTCCCTTAGCTGTGCTGCTTGATCCTAGCCCTGTGAAAGAGTGCTTCACTCTAAGGTTTAGAGGCCAGATGACCTTTGCCAGCTGTTTGTCTTTTTTCCTGGGGTGTCATGTTGATCCTGCTAGGTTTCTGTGAGTACAAGACCCTCTTAAGCAAGAAGCAGTCCTGTATTTGTCATTTTAAAATATATTTTATTTTTATTACTTTTAGCAAATTAGCCACAGACCATCTTTTTAAGAATGTTCTTTCTTTTTCTTTTTTCTTTCCCTTTCTTCCTTTCTCTTTTTCTCTTTCCTTTTCTTCCTTCCTTCCTTTTTTCCTTCTTTTCTTTTCCTTTTTTTTTTTTTTTTGCGGCAAGTCTTGATATTGTTGCCTAGGCTGGAGTGCAATGATGCGATCTCGGCTCACTGCAACCTCTGCCTCCCAGGTTCGAGTGATTCTCCTGCCTCAGCCTCCTGAGTAGCTGAGATTACAGACGCCTGCCACCACACCCGGCTAATTTTTATGTTTTTAGTAGAGATGAGGTTTCACCATGTTGGCCAGGCTCTGGTCCTGAACGCCTGACCTCAGGCGATCCATCCACCTCGGCCTCCCAAAGTTCTGGGATTACAGGAATGAGCCGCTTTCAGCCGTCCCCTTCTTTTCTTTGTTTCACCCAGGCTGGAGTGCAGCACACTGTAACCTCAAGCTGCTGGGCTTCCAGTTAGCTGGGACTACAAGCACATACCACCGTGGCCTGCTAATTTTTTTTAACTTTTTTTTAGAGACGGGGTCTCATTATGTCGCCCAAGGATGATCTCGAACTCCTGGGCTCAAGCAGTCCTCCCACCTTGACCTCCCAAAGTGCTGGGATTACAGATGTGAGCCACCATGCCCAAGCTTTATTTTTTTAATTGGCAAGTAAAAATTGTGAAGACTTAACGGTGTACGACATGCTGTGTTGATATGTGTATACATTTTGGAATGGTTAAATCAAGCTCTTTAACACGTGCATCACCTCACATACTTATTTTTTTGTGGTGAGGACGCTTGGAATCTACTCTCAGCAATTTCTGAGTATATAACATGTTGTTACTAACTCGTATTAATTACATATTAGTTACTAATCTCTTGAACTTACTCCTCCTCTCTGACATTTTACATACGTTACATCTCCCAGTCTCCCAATCCCTAGCCTTTGGGAACCACCGTTCTACTTTCTGCTTCTGCAAGTCCAATTTTGTTTGCTTTAGAGGTGGTGCCTCACTCTTGTCACCCAGGCTGGAGTGCAGTGACACATCATGGCTCATTGCAGTCTCTAACTTCTGGGCTGAAGTGATCCTCCCACCTCAGTCTCCCAGGTAGTTGAGACCACAGGCGTGTGTCACCACACCCAGCTAATTTTTAAACTTTTTGTAGAGATGAGATCTCACCACGTTGCCCAGGCTGACCTCGATTTCCCAAAGTGTTGGGATTGCAGGCGTGAGCCACTGCACCAAGCCTGAGTTGACTTTTTTGGTTTCCACACGTAAGTGAGATTGTGCAGTATTTGTCTTTGTATGCCTGGCTTGTTTCGCTTAACATAATATTTTCGAAGTTTATCTTGTCTTAAATGACAAGATATACTTCGTTGTTAAGGCTGAATAGAATTCTGTTGTGCATATATGCTACATTATCTTTATCTACTCATCTGGCTGATAGATACTTAGGTTGATTCCCTCTCTTGGCTGTTGTGAATAGACTTACAATAATCATGAGAGTGAAGATATCTCTTCAACATACTGACTTCATTTTTTGGGATATATACCTAGTAGTGGGTTTTATATCCATCTCATTAATAACTACATGAAAGGCAAAGAGAGCAAGGAAGAATAATCCAGCTATCTGAAGTCACGAAAAAAGAAATTTATACTATCTACTGAAAAAGGGTAATTCCTAACTGTATGGCTCAAGTGGGTACCCGGGAGAATGCAATCTATCCTTGACCTAGGGTTTAGCTTCTCCTGGGGTTAGAGTGGAGCAGCTTCAGCTTCCCCGAGAGATGAGAATGTAGTCAGCAAGTTAGAGGGATGATAATGAACTTCAGAACCTGACCAGCATCAGTTGAAACATTCCTCTTCCACTTACTGTTTGACTTGTTAGATGTAAACCTACCTCTCTGTAGGGTTCCGAGGATTTTCAATCATTAGGTAAAACATTTAGTGACAGCTTAATTTGTTGCTGCTGTGGCAGTTGTTATTTTTATCTCACTATTGTTAGGTTTCCAAGAGAAATTTAGACTGTTTTTCCTTGTGTAAGGCAGAATTTCTCCAGTAAGATGACACAGATCTTTGTTGTGGAACATTGTAGGATGTTTAGGGGATTCATCATCTTGGGCTGCCATTATAAAATTCTGTCAACTGGCTGGCACGAATAACATATTTATTTCTCACAGTCTAGAACATGCCTGTCCAACCTGTGGCCTGTAGGCTGCATACAGCCCAGGACAGCTTTGAATGCAGCCCAATACAAATTCATAAACTTTCTTAAGACATTACGAGATTTTTTTTTTTTTAAAGCTCATCTGCTATCATTAGTGTTAGTGTATTTTATTTGCGGTCCAAGACAATTATTCTTCTTTCACTGTGGCCCAGAGAAGACAAAAGATTGAACATCCCTAGCCTGGAGGCTGGAAGTTCAAAATCAGCATGCTTCCAGGCCGAGATTCTGGTGAGGATTCTTTTCCTGGCCTGTAGACCATCACCTTCTCCTGTATCCTAACATAGGAGAGAGGGAGGGAAGAGTGGGAGAGAGGACAGAACAAGCTACCTCTTACCTCTTCTTACAAGGGCACTAATCCCATGATAAAGGCCCCGTTGTGATGCTTAATCTGAACCTTATCACCTCCCAAAGGCCCTGTCTCCAAATAACCATCACTTTGAGGGTAAGGACTTCAACATATTAATTTGGTGGGGCAGGGAGACAAAATTCACTTCATAACATTCAGCAATTCTGGCCTTTGACACTAAATATGAGTCACTAGCTATAGTCACTGTGACAATAGAAATGCTGCCACCCTCGCCAGTTTCTGAACCATACATTCAGATTGTTGTTTCTGTATTTGGTCAGTGGGTATCAGTCTGAACTGTATGTCTTCATGCTGAAAGAAATAATAGGGACCAGTTCCTATTATTACAATAGCACACTCCCTCTGCCCTCAGAAAAGGAGAGCGGGAGCTTAAGAGTGCAGTGTAACCAAGGCAGTGCACCTTCTGTTACATATTCAGCCTGTACTTAGCACAGCTTCGTAAAATTGGTAACAAATGGATTACACACATTCTGACGTTACCATATGTATTGTGGAATTAGGAGTTCGGATACAGCAGTCATTAAAGCTTGCTGATGTCTTCCAAAGAAGCTTTATAGATGAGTGAAAAATGAGCCACCTTTTGAAAGATGAGCAGGAATAAGTGCAGTAAAGAGACAAGAAAAACCCAGACTTGGAAATGCCACAGGCAGAAGGGTGAAAGGAGAATCAACATGGTCTAGGTTGGGGCAGCAGTGGGGAAGGTGGTAGTGAGAAATGGGGGTGTGTGTAGTCGATGGCTTTTCCTTTGAAAAGACTTGCCCCACCACTCCAGCCCCACCACTGCCAGCCCTGGGGCCAAGCTGCGTGGCTCTCCTGTGAGCTGCTGGAGCTCTTGCATTCCTGGCAGTGTAGCTTGTTTCTTGTCTCTCTCCTTCTCTGGGCTGTGTCTTGGCTATCATTGGATCTCTAGCATCTAGCATAGGGTAAATGGTTAGTAAGTAATTATTTTTATTTATTTATTTTTGAGACAGGGTCTGACTTGATTGCCTAAACTGGAATGCAGTGGTGCAGTCATAGCTCACTGCAGTCTCTAACTCCTGGGTTCAGGCAGTCTACCCACCTCAGCTTCCTGAATAGCTAGGACTTTATTAGTGCTTGCCACTGCACCCAGCTAATTAAAAAACTTTTTTTTTTTTTTTTTTTTTTTTTTGTACAATCTCTCGCTTTGTTGCCTAGGCTGGTGTTGAATGCTTGGCTTCAAACGATCCTCCTGCCTTGTCCTCCCAGAGTGCTGGGATTACAGGCGTGAGCCACTGCTCCTAGCCTTGATTTATTGAGGGATTGTGTATAGATTATAAATTGTGAATTGGGAGGATTATAGGAAAGAAAGTCTGGTCATTCCTTTAGATAAAGATTTTACTTCTGATTTGTGTGTGCTTGAATGAGTTCCTAGGACTATTGGGATTTACTCATACAAAAATAGAAATGCTAGACTTAGGAAAAATAAGATTTTATTTATTAATTTTTGAGACAGAGTCTCTGTCGCCCAGGCTGGAGTGCAGTGGCATGGTCTTGGCTCACTATAACCTCTGCCTCCTGAGTTCAAGTGATTGTCCTGCCTTAGCCTCCTGAGTAGCTGGAATTACAGGTGCTCGCCACCATCCCCAGCTAATTTTTGTATTTTTGGTAGAGATGACTTTTTGCTATGTTGCCCAGGCTGGTCTTGAACTCCTGACGTCAGGTGATCCACTCATCTTGGCCTCCTAAGGTGCTGGGATTTTACAGGCATGAGCCACTGTGCCCAGCCAGAAAAAGAAAATTTTGTAGAGGTAGAACCTGAAGTGGTGATGTAATCTAAATTGTTTTTGTGCACAAATCAGACCAAGAAAAATCGTAAAAGTGAAAAGGCTTAAAGAAGGATGCTGAAAGGTTGGTTGGTGGAAGGCAAAGTAGTTGGACAAAATCCATTTTAAGCACTACCTAGTGTCTTTTTAGCATGAAAATATGCAGAGCACTTAGTTTTTCAAGGTACTTTTTACTTTCTTTGGGCAAAGCATTCTCTGAAATTAATGCTAAGACCCGATTCTGTCATGTTTGTTGATCTTCTCTGTGTGTGTACATTCTGTATTAACATATTACTTAGGATAGTTTAAAAACAAATGATAGTGATAAGCCCTTTTAGTGATGTTGCCGTGAAGCGCAAGCTTCTGATTGGCGAGAAGCTCTTGGATCTTGTCTCTGTGCCCCTGTGGCAGTGGTAGGTGGTGCTTAATGACTTTCATTTGCTTTGGTTTTCAGTCAGTTCTGATTCATTCTTTATGTTCTGTTTTTCTAATCATAAAAATCAAAAGAAATTTACTTATTATTAAAAGTCGTATTGGGTCACTTAAGAAAAATGTTTCATTTTACTAACGTATATATTAATAAATTATGTATTTCTTAATACTTTTTAGGCGCTGTTTTGAATTTTTAGATTTGCTTTTACAAGAATGGCAGACACATTCACTAGAACGGTGAGCATCTGATTTGAAATCATTTTTTCCCTCTGAATTGAGTCTTGAGAGTGAATGCTTTGGTGAGTGGTCCAGCTGGCTTTCTATAAGAATGAAGGAATATATACATTTGTTTTCATGACTGCATCTGTTGTTTTACTGATGTTAGCCACGTAATATTCGCAGATGCTTTTAGTGCATTTCATGATTGAAATACTAGTGTGTCCATGTGCATTCTGACAGCTACAAAGCCAGTGTAAACTCTTACTGTCTCTGGCCCTGCTGTTTATCATTACTTTCAGCTCCCATGAGGTAACTGTTTAAAGTTGCTCTTAGTAGGCAAGTTGTAACTCTTAGGTCCTTAAAGGAATTTCACTTACTTGAAAGTTTTCTTTTTCTCCCTCTGTATTTGATGCAGACAGCCTATTTAATATTAAAATGATTATCTCACAATTTCCATAGAAACTAGCTCTGATGTGAAAAACACAAGATTTTGTTGTTTGGATTAATAAGTGTGAACTTTAAAAAATCAGCTTTTATAAAAAAAGAAATCCCACAAGAGAATAGGGTTATCAAAGTCCTTAGGTGTGGGTAGGTTGGAGTGGAGCGAGGGTGTTGGGTCAGGGTTGGAAATTAAAGGGCTGTGGGAGTGCTCTGCTTTGCCCAGCCACGTGTGAATTGACAGCCTTGGCACAGAGGCTCCAAGTTCCATGTTGCCGTTTTGAAATTATTTCTCCCACCTGGTTTCATCTGCAGTAAACCATACGTTTATGATTGTTACTGCTTTCTTTTCTAAATATCTAGACACATATCAGTATTAGCGGAAACAATAAAGAAAGGAATACACGATGCTGATTCCGAAGCAAGAATAGAAGCCAGAAAGTAAGTTTTTATTGCACACCACTTTTTAAATTAACTTCTTCTGAATTTCACATGAATTGAGTGGATTGTCTTATTCAAATCTTGTTAAGTTACTTGAACATGCTTGTTAACCATGACTTTTAAACATGATTCCCAAAAGGCCATTTTGGAATATTTCCCTCTTTTTTTTTTTTTTTTTTTTTTTTTAATAACATCACTCAACCTTGTAAGTAAACAGGACTGAGGGAGACAAAAGAATGTTTATTTTTACATTCATCACAAATTATCACACAGATTTGGAAGGCACTTGTATGCATGCTCAATGTATTCTTTTACTCATGAAGCCATGTTGTGATCCAAAGCTGCTTTAATGCATTACCATGAAAAACCGTGGTCAGGGAATTTTCTCTCTGCACTCACTTTGCAAGCATCTGATGGTGCCTCGGTGTGAATCATATTAAGGGGAGTTGGATTGGCCTAATGCTTGGGATTATCACAGTGATCACTTGCTATTTCTGTCTCACAAGTGAGGTATTTGTGCCATTAGGACTGAGTTTTCTCCAATCATGTGGCCATGGCCTCTGTATTTGTTACCTCCTTAGGAATAATTTTGCCACTGTGACTGTAAATACCAGACATTTGATATTAAGACATTCTTGTGCAGTACATAGATAACTCTTGCCAATTTTGCATCTGTGATTTGTTTTAAATTTTCTCATAGTTGACCAACTCTCCTAACTGATACATGCTAAAACTTAATTGTACTAGCCTATAATGTTATGGTTTACTTAGCTGCATTAACACATCCTTATCTAGTACTTGCTGCTCTTTGGCTGCCTTCACAGTTAAATTATTTTTCACTTGTTTCTGAGTTTATTGTAACTCTGAAGTGTTTGTGACAATGTTTTCTTGGCTAGTTTCTAACAAAATAAGTGACATAATTGTTGCTAAAAACTATTATGAATGGATTTGTTAATGATCTATTTATGCTGTTTTTATCTTCGTATTGGTCCCTCCCCACCCCCTGGCCCATTTTTTCTTGGTCTTTAATCATAATGTGATACCGATTTCAAGTAGCTCTGAACATTTTTGAATTTTTCTTTTGTACATGTTACCTAAGGCAGTTTTAAATACGTTATATTAAGAGATTTGAAATTGTGTTTATAATAGCTGCCATTGTAATGAGTCTGTCCTGTGTTCTCGGTATAGTCCCAGATGTTTAGCTCCACCTTCCCTACGATTCCCCAGTTTTGCAAGTTAGGCTCTGTAATTCCCATGTTATAAATGAGGCTGAGGTTGAGAGGGGATAAGTGACTTGCCCACTGTCTATAAGCCGGTAAAGTCGTGAGGCCAGGATTCGTACCAGGCCTCCTTTGTTCACCCTCTTTTCCTTATGCCATGGTGTGACTATCAGCAGCTAAACGGAGGCTTCCAGTCCTTGAAAATCTTATGTGGTGGACTCCAGAGTTCAGCGAAAGACCTGTTAGGATCCTTGGATTAGACAGGATTTTGTGTGTTTCCTCTAGATGTTACTGGGGTTTCCACAGTCACTTCAGCAGAGAAGCAGAGCACTTATACCACACCTTGGAGTCCTCCTACCAGAAAGCCCTGCAGTCCCACCTGAAGAACTCAGACAGCATCGTGTCTCTGCCTCAGTCTGACCGCTCATCTTCCAGCTCTCAAGAGAGTCTAAAGTAAGGGACTCAGCTTTGCTTATCATTCGTGTGAGGATTTGTATTTAAAAATTGGTTGCGGCCGGGCTTGGTGGCTCAAGCCTGTAATCCCAGCACTTTGGGAGGCTGAGGCGGGTGGATCACGAGGTCAAGAGATCGAGACCATCCTGGTCAACATGGTGAAACCCCGTCTCTACTAAAAATACCAAAAAAATTAGCTGGGCATGGTGGCGTGTGCCTGTAATCCCAGCTACTCAGGAGGCTGAGGCAGGAGAATTGCCTGAACCCAGGAGACGGAGGTTGCGGTGAGCCGAGATCGCGCCATTGCACTCCAGCCTGGGTAACAAGAGCGAAACTCCGTCTCAAAAAAAAAAAAAAAAAAAATTGGTTGCATGAAAATACAAATTCTAGCTATGTTTTTACATGTGTGCCTGTTATAATGCCCCCTTACTTCAGGTAGATCCTGGTTCAAAGTAAGATAGCACCAGGGAGTGGTGGAGTGGTTAAAAAATAGGTGGCTTTGTTCTCTACCATACTGTTTTTCAGTTAAATTCATATGGCTGTCCTAGAATAGAGTTTTAGAGTAACATAAGTGAATTATAGAATAGTGTGAACTAGACACACCATTGCTTCAGAGAGTCTTCTCAGAGGATGTAAGTGTGAGACAAGTTTGGAAACGGAGGGCATTCAGACTCTGGGATTTAATATGTTACCGTCTTCACTCTGTATTTCTAATTTCTGTCTGGAGTTACTGTTTCACTCTGTCTGAAAGGCAGTCCAAAATATATTGCTTAAAGCTTTGTTAGGAATCAGGGAGTTTATAATATTGTGGTTCACATTGCCCAAAAAGTTCCAAAAACTCTGAATTCTTCATTGTAATAATTTCCTGTTGTAGTTTGTATTAGTTCAGATAAAGTGCACGTAATAAATAGTATACATCTTTATTTTTAGTCGGCCGCTGTCTGCCAAAAGAAGTCCTACTGGGAGTACCACGTCTAGAGGTGAGACTGACAGCCACGGAGAAGGCCTGTTACTGGCCCTGGTGGACTGTGTGCAGCTGCAAGAGTCTGCCCGGGCGCGGGAGGCTGGCGGCCTGCCTCAGTTCCTTCCCGGGCTTGAAAGTAGCCTGCTCTACCCTGCCCTATCCAGCAGGGCAGACCCTGCTTTGTCAGCACCACTCGCTGCTGAGGACCACATTTGACAGGGTGACTTAGGAGTGAAGCTCTGTGACCTTTTCTCCCCACCTCCCCTGCTTGTTGACACTGTCACTAACTCCTCTGCACCTCCTGTCTCTGATCCCTTGATGAGACAGTGAAGACATCTTGTGGCGTTTTGAGCAGCAGCAGCAGCATGATGATGGTTAGTGGGGGGAGGGTGGTATGTTCCACAAAGAGGAGGGCCCAGAGGGCGTGGCCCAGTTATGTCGTTTTGTAAGGAAATTCGCCAGATGTGAGCATTGTTTTTCTTATTTCACTTCTTCATAGTAACCAGAAACATGGTCCATTTCTTCTTTGGGGTTTATAGTCTTCAGTTACAAGAAAACAAATGTAATTGATATGTTTCAGCTGAGGTCACATTTGGTTTCCTTCGGCATTGCCTGAACTCTCTTCAGGGATCAGGAGAAATTGTTGTTCAGTTTTTTTTATGCTCCAGCATTTATTAAAACTTGGTATTTGTTTTCAGGAATGCAAAACAACATCAAATTTCAGCAATTTGTTTTTAAAATTCTATGTAGTCCTTATTCGTATTTCCTCCTTTATCACTAAAGGTTCTACAGTTAGTACCAAATCTGTGTCAACGACTGGGTCCCTTCAGCGATCTCGAAGTGACATTGATGTGAACGCAGCAGCCAGTGCCAAATCCAAAGTCTCCTCATCTTCAGGCACGACGCCTTTCAGCTCTGCAGCGGCTTTGCCTCCAGGGTCATACGCATCCTTAGGTAACCATACGCGTCACCCTTTCCCTCCTGCTCTGCTAGGTGAGAGATGACTCTTACCTCCTAGCAAAGTACAAAAACCCATGACCGAGGCAAGTCTCACTGTTGCAGGGCTTCTATTTAAATCTGAATAGCTTTGTGCCCTTGCTGCTGATTAGCCAGCCACCTTTGTTCAGTGTCCCTTTCTCTGGAGTGTCATTCGTTCTAGTGATGAGTAAGTAAGCCACCTCCCATATTGCCAAAGCTAAGTTTTTACCGCTCTGACACTGGTGGGAGCAGAGCCAGCAGGTTCAGTGAGGGATTCACCAAAGGTAGTCATTGTAATTAGGTGTTTCTCAATTTGAGACTATAATCAGAGTTGGCAGGGGTAGGACTGGGTCGTGGGAATGCCAGGAGGAATCTGAAGGAATGTGATGAGCTAATGAATCAGCATAACCGTGTCTGTACAAAAGAGTGTCGTCCTTACATTTGTCATGTTGGGAGGAGCATGCCCTTACTCTGATGATTGCCCAAAAGAAGTTTTTAAAAATTACTTTCAAAACTTTTGATATATGACATAGTGATAGATCAGTTACTCCTATTTTTCAGCAGATGCTTAACACATACTATGTGTCAGGCTGATTGTTTATTTTGTTTTATTTTTGTAAGAGCCAAGTCATTCAAAGCCAAAATCTAGGGACTTAGCTGGATTGGTTCTACTTCAGGTTTTAAGGAAATGAAAAAAATTTAAAGTTTCTGAAATATTGAGATGGAGTTACTCATGTAACTTTCAAATTCCAGTCAGTTCTAAAACTAATATTCTGAAAATGTTTTGAACATTTGAAGCATAGTGAGCATATAGTACCCAGGGAAGATTTTAGGGTCTGCCATTTATTAGCTGTGTGACCTGGAGCAGGACATGGAATCTGTAAGTCTATTTCCCATAACTATAAATTACTTGTAATAATAGCCACCTAACTCATGTATGAAACTAAATGAAATTATATAAAGTTTCTTTAAAAATGATTGTCCTGTAAAGTAGAAGAAGGTGTGATTGTGACAGGAACATTATTAATTTGAAAGATAAGTGTTCTGGAACATTTGCTCAGTCTTGTTTTTTCTGTGGAAATACCTCATACACACGTAATAATTGAGAAGAAACTCATTAAGAACTCTCTTTTCAAATTGTTTTAACTATTGCAACATTATATAGGAGCGTAGTAACCATTGAGCAAAGGAGAAGTAACAGCTCTTCCCCCCTATGCTGAATTAGTTCTTTTAATTTAGTTTTTCAGTACTTACCTTTTCTTTAGCATATAAGATCCACCTTTAGTATTTGTAATTAGTATTTGTTTCATTGCTGGAAAAGGTGAGTAAAAATCAGCCTTTAGAGTACTTAGTATTTGTGTTTTTCTGTCTGTATTTGGAGTGTTTAAAAGTGGATGGTATAGACTTTCCCCAGTGCTAATAAAAGCCCTCATATCTTTTGGTGTCATAATACAGAGCTGACCCTTCAGAAGCACTGATGATAAGTTTTTAATCCAGTATTAACCTCGTCAAAGAACAAGACTGGAGTATTCAAATTCTGTTTCCTGAGAATTCTACCTCAACTTTCCTTATTGTGTCCCAAAACAAAAACACAAAAAAATTGAAGTAAAACACAATCCTAGTGAGAATTTGTTAAAATTGCTGCTTAGGTTGACACATGACATCTTTGCAAAAGTGTAGCATGAAAGCTGATGATCCTTTTCCAAACTTCCAGAGTCCAGACACATGAGGGAAGACATGCAGTACATAGGCCTGGACTCAGGTACCATGCTCGACAGCTTTTGCTGCGGGACGCGTAGTTGGGATAGGCATTGCTAGAGCAAGCTTCTCTGAGCTTCTTACTTGGCTCTGCCCTTTGGGTGACTCTTTCGTATTTTAGTTTCTAATCCCTCCTCTCTGCACTCTTCTGCTGGGATTTTTCTTCCAAGCAAAAGGAACTCTTAAGAAGATGAGAGTTGGCTAAAACAAAAATCTTTCTTTCAACCGTGGCACTACCCTGGGTTGCCCTTCTGTGTTTTGTTTTCCAAAGGCAAAAAACCATTATGCTATGTTAAGCTAATTTCAATACACGGCACACTTACTTGCTTCAGACTCTGCTTTGCTGTTGAACTTGTTTCTCTTTTAATTTTGTTTTAAATTGTACTTTTGCTTTTTTAGTAGCTAATAACATTCGGCTTTTTAATTTTTTGAATGTTACTAACTGTTCCCTGTTATCCCTTCCCTTGTTTTTTAATTTGCTTAAAGATGGTACTACCACTAAAGCGGAGGGTAAGCGGTTTGTTTCTGTGATTGAGGTGTGTCTCACTTTCTCTGGTCCTCTGTTCTCACCGAGTGTTGCCCAGTACCCGCCTGTCCTCACCAAGGTCCCTGCATGAGATGTTGCACGCTGTTTCTCCTCCTCTCTCTTCATTCTGTCTCCATTGGGTTTTTGCCCTACCTCTACCTGAGTTCTCCTTCCCCTTCTTGTTCAGTCTTTGTTCTTGTGTATTTTGGCGCTGAAGTATGCTGTGCTTGGTTTTTAATGCTGAGTCCACACTCTGGAGAGGAGCATCCCTGTCACACTGTGTGCTGCTGTCCTCATGGACTGCCTGTCTTGGGTTTTATTAGTCCTGAAGCACTGCCTTAGCTTTTGTTTCTTTCCTTTTGTGTTTTTGTGGGCCTCTCAGGATTTGCCTTTCCTGTTTTGAAAGTAAATTTCAATGTCAATTATTCAGACTAAAGGCTGGTAAACGTTTTCGAACAGGTAAATTAAAGAAATAAAAACAATATTTTTCTCCCCTCTGAAGGTACTACTGACTTATACCATGCTGTTTTTTGTTTGTCTCACTGACACATGCCTCATTCATTCATTTACTCTCATTCATCCCCCTGTCAACCATGTATTAAATGCCTTCCATGTGCCATGTTCTGTACTAACCACCGAGGACGTAGCAGTGGTGAAAGAAATAGGCATATTGAAATCGACTTTATTTTCTTTTTTATGCCATTCGCAGGAAGCTCTTTGAGGAGGAGGAGGAGGAGGAAAAGAGGAAAAAAATAAATAAAAATTAAAAAGAAGCTCTTTAGGTTTTTGTATTACCTTTTGAATTTTAGACATAGTTATTTTAGTCTGTTCAGGTCTTTGATAAGTGCGTATAAGACGATATCATTCCTTTGCTAGGTAGAACACATGATAATGCTTTAAGTAATTGAAATTTAGACGAAACTTCTCTGCCTACATAGAGACTCAGACCCACCAACCCTCAGGATAATTACTTAACAATTAAGAACAACGAGTTCATTTTCATGTATTATTTTGTTGCCCTAAAGGACTAGCATGCAAAGTTAGGGGGGTTTAGCTTGATATGTGCAGCTCAGTTCTTCTAATCCATATGCTGCTTTCTAAGGGTCTCATAAAGGAAAGATGGGAATGGATTTATTTTTTAAAGATGAACATGGTCCCAAGATCAGTGTTTCTTAGATTTATTACATTGTGAGAATTATCTAGATACTGAAAAAATAGTCTTGGGTCCTTTTGCCTGAAGATGCTGATTAAGTTTGGAAGGAACCAGAGAATCTGAATTTCTAATAAGCCTCATTGGTAGTTCTTAGGGTCGGACAAGTTTGTAAAACAAAAAGTTTCCATAATGAAAGTATGGACAAGAAATCTCTGTCCTGATGAGGAGGTCATGGCTGATAGCAGAAGGCAGAGGCTGGTGTGACTGAGAAGCTGGTTGATATTTTTTTCATTTCTTAAGCTGACAGGAGTAATTTTATATTTCTCCTCCCCAGAGAAACAATCCTAAGTGCTTTCTCAGCCTTGCTGGGAGGGGGGGAGGGGAGTAGAAGAGAATGATGTAGATCAATGGGAAGCAAAGACATTACATGGGAAATTATATATATGTTTTTCCAAAATACCCTGATTTCTATGCCTATATAACAGAATTGAAATCAGCCTGTTATTCCACCCAGCCCTACGACTTTTAAACTTTTTTGTTCCCCATCAGTTTCACAGTCCTGAGTAAGGTCAGAATTGCCCTCTAAGTTATTTTTCAGGCGATTAACTCTGGTTTTCCTCCTGCTGGGAGAAGTTGTTTTATTAGACAACTCAGGCTCTGACAATAGAGACCCTTGCAGAAGGAGCATAGGGAGTGTCTGTGTTTGTGTACTGGTGCTGCCCAGGCTGTGGCAACACTGGCTAGTCAAAGCCTGGGGAAACCTGTGCGTTTGAACACATCTAGGCTGTCACTGTTGTGTTGGTTTCAGCAGTGAGACTCCGAGAGCCGGTGCTGTTTAGAAAAGCCGCAGTTGTTTGTTAGGTAAAGTCTGCAGAAGATGTCACCTGGTACCTTTTCAATATGAGTTTTCCACCTGCATTTTGGGAACTATTATGAGCCTTTAAAATTTTTTTTAATAAGTCTCTTAAATATTTTACAATCTAGCTTCTGAGACAAGATGATTTTAAAACAGATATATGCTCTAAATTAAAAATTTAGAGGGTGGTTCAGTGGCTCACGCCTGTAATCCTAGCGCTTTGGGAAGATGAGGCAGGTGGATCACTTGAGGTCAGGAGTTCGAGACCAGCCTGATCAACATGGTGAAACCCCATTTCTACTAAGAATATAAAAATTAGCTGGATATTGGGACTACTCAAAAGGGCGAGAAAGGAAATTGCTTGAACCCAGGAGGCAGAGGTTGCAGTGAGTCGAGATCGCGCCACTGCACTCCAGCTAGGCAACAGATCAAGACTCCATCTCAAAAAAAAAAAAAAAAAAAAAAAAAAAAATTTAGGCAGTACGTTTGAGTTTACTGGCAATTTTATTACTATAGTAAATGAAAAAATGTATATTCCTTAGGAGTTATTTATTGTACACTCAAGGAATCCTAACATTTATGACTAATTAGAAAAATACTTTTTGTAAAGAACTAAAAACTAAACTTCCGGATGAAAGTTTATTTCTAGGTTATCTTTAGTATGTCTCAGTAATTTTGGAGATTTTCATGAGGGAAACATAATGTCTTTTATGTTGCACATGAGAAAGTTTATGATTAGATGTCATATGGTAAATGAATGCATTCTCATACTTTTTAAAAAAGCTAGTATGCTTAGGAAAAGCATTCATATTTTTTCCCAAAATAAATAAATGAAAAGTTGCAGTGCTTGAATGGCCTGTGGGACTGACAACCATTGTTTGTTTTGAGGAATAATCATTTTTATTAAGATGTAGTCAAAGACCATATCAACTTTTGGCGATTTTAATTAAGATTACATAATAAATAAAAACTATATAGCCTTGTCTTCTCTTCAGGAAAAAGAACTTAGATTTTAGTACAGTTTTACTGGGGAATAAAACGTAAAAAATTATCCAAGACCTGTGAATTTTAGGTACTTGGCCTTTTTACACGATGGGAAAAGTCTATTTGTCTATGTATAGAAGTAAAAGAGTGTTAAGCTTCTTTTAAATTAGTCTTTTTTTAAAGACAGGGACTCACCTGTCACCCAGGCTCTGGAGTGCAGTGGCTCTATCACAGCTTACTGTACCTTTGACCTGCCTCAGCTCTACACCCTGCCTGTCAGAGTAATAACTGGGACTGTAGGCATGCACCACCACACCTGTCTGGCTAAGTTTTTCATTTTTTGTAGAGATGGAGTCTCTCTATGTTGCCTAGTGTGATCTCCTGGGCTCAAGTTATCCTCCTGCCTCAGCCTCCCAAACGGCTGGGATTACAGGTATAAGCCACCATGCCCAGCAGGAAGTTATTCTTTTAGGGAGAATAGTTCTAGGTAGCGAAATTTAGAAATGATCAAGTTCTTCAATTTGGTTCCCTGAAAGATGCCAGTGTATGAGTAAAGACTGGTTTAATTATGCCCCCAAGCAATAAAATGTACAACAGGTATGTATGCCAAAATGTCATAGTGTGATGAGAATGGAGATTTGCTTTGAAGACCTTTTAATTTTACAATCTTTAATTTGGGAATTGGCTGAAAAATTTGAAACATGTAGGAAACAGAAAAACCCTAGTGACATGAAGTAGTGGTTTCTCAGCTGCCTAACAAGGAGATATGGAAACCATGCCTACAAACTACACTTGGTACACAGGCTGAGTTTCTCGTTTTAGAGTCTTTTTTAGAAGGAATGGCAATGTGAGTGAAAAAGAATCCTTAGGAGCAGGATTAAAAAGTCATGAGATGAAAGCCAAAGACTGCGCTCCGCAAAGTCTTTGTTTGCCTCTGGGTCTGCCTTTGCTCTGGTTAGGTTGGTTTGTTGATGCATCTCTTGTTCATCCTCCCTCCAAAATTCTTTTTGTTGTACTGTTCTTTATCTCTTTTTTTTTTTTCCTGTTACTTGTGCTATTTTTTCTTCTTTCACATTGATCTACTTGTCTGTCACTTAATAGATTATAATCCAGAACTAAAGTATATTTTTACTGTTTGTTGCTTTATTTTTATTTATTTATTTGTATTTTGAGATAAGGTCTCATCATCCAAGATAGAGTACAGTGGCACAATCATGGCTCACTGCAGTCTTGACTTCCTAGGCTCAAATGATATTCCTACCTCTGCCTTCCGAGTAGCTGGGACTACAGGTGTGCAACACCATGCCCTGCTAATTTTTTGTATTTTTTTTTTGTAGAGATGGGGTTTTGCCATGTTGCCCAGAGTGGTCTTGAACTCCTGGACTCAAGTGATCCTCCTGCCTTGGCCTCCCAAAGTGCTGGGATTACAGGCGTGAGCCACCGCACCCAGCCTGCTTGTTGCATTTATTGAGACTTTTCCCCCAAATTACCCCAGAGCATTTAAAATCATCTTTTAAAAGCATACATAGGTACTGATAATAATATTGCCAAATAAATAGACTGAAAACAAAACAAAATGAAACAAAAGACATCTCTTCCTATAAGATACATACCTGAGTTTAATACAACAGAGTCCCTTTAAGCTACATAGCTGTGTTCCCAAAAAAGTAAGGAAATGTCCGAAACCAACGAGAGGATCACAGACTGGAGTGACAAGCTTGAACTGATTTTTAAGGCTGTCTCCGAGGGCTTAGTGATGGATGTGAGTAACTAGACCCATGGATCACAAGACCTTGAGCTCTCTCAAAGTGAAGGTTGACAGTTGGCATTAAGCCAGCATTGACAAAGGCTGTAAATCCATGACAAAGTAGATATGTAAGAAAAACAAAACACCACAAAAAAACCTCTTTATCTTCAAGTTGGCACGATGTCTGTCTGGACTGCCTTAGACAGAGGAAAAAAAAACCCTAATCTTTTCTCGTGATTTGTAACTAAACTCTACACTCACACAAGTTGTGGTCTTAAATTTATATCACCTGTGGTGTTTGGAAAGCTATATGCTAATGAACTAAAGTACTTTGTGTTTATAGCCCCCAAGGGTGCCTGCCAGGAACAAACATTAAACTTCTACAGAGGAAGCTACTCTCTAATTCCTTAGGGTTCTTGCAGATGGAAATTAGTGAAATGAGAGTTCATACTCTGAGTTACATCTATTATGAGTGAGAGGCAGCAGAGCAAAAAAGTAAAAACAGAATGTACCCTTAAGGACTTAAGGGTCTGTTACAAAATGTAAAATAACTAAAGTGTCTAAAAGAAATAAGAAACTCACATTTTTTAAGGGATATATACAATCGAGTAGCCAGAATAAGCCTCCCAATTGAGAATACATTACTTTTCTAGAGTAGAAGCAGTGAATCCACACAGCTTCAAATCTAAGCATGGCAGGAGCCCTAGTATGTGAGGCCAATGCTGGCCGTCACCCTGAGGCTTTTGGCTAAACCCTGGGGTCCTTGGGCATATTTGATATGATGATTGTGCAGGACATAAAGGACAGAAACCCAGACCCGTCTAAGACTTGCATTGTCACTGGTGGATAAAAAACGTTGACTTTATTAAACTGAAAAGAAACAACAGAGAAATGTGCCCACCTTAACTCTGGTAACTGGTTAGAGGGGAAAAGTAATCTCCCTTGAGAATGTGCAACCAAAATCTTGATCCAGGGTTCTGGTCAGAATTTATGTTACCTTTGTGGTCTGAAAAACCCAAATAAGTAAATCATTTTAAATTGGTTGTGGATTCCTTGTGTCCACAGGACACAAACAAAATCAGGGATCCTCTTTGGAGTAATTCAGCTTTAATCTAGATCTTAATGAATTCCCATACATTTTCAAGAAAAGTGATCATTTCATTGTCTTAACAGTTAAAGAAATAAAGTGAAATTTTAGAAAGGGTATAAGAGGCTATCAAGAATGACCAAGCAGGTTTTGAAAAAGAACAACTGGAACTTCTAGAAATGAAAATGAAAATAAATGATTAAAATCAAAAGCTGGTTCACACCTGTAATCTTAGGAATTTTGGAGGCCGAGGCAGGAGGATCACTTGAGCCTAGTAGTTGAACCTAGGCAATATAGTGAGACCCCTGTCTCTACCAAAAAAAAAAAATATATATATATATATATATTTTAAAGTTAGCCAGGCATGGTGGTTCACTCCTGTAACCCCAGATACTTGTGGGACTGGGTCGGGATGATCACTTGAGCACAGAAGGTTGAGGCTGCAGTGAGCCGTGATCAGACCACTGTATTCCAGTCTGGACAACAGAGCAAGACCCTGTCTGAAAAAAGTAAAAACTGCATGGGTAAATTGAGCAGTAGAAACAGTGTAACTGAAGAGAGAATTCATGAATTAAGAAAGGAAGAAATTATCCAGACTATAGTACAGAGTTAGAAAATATGAGAGAATTATTAAGTTACATGGAAGATAAAGAAATTTAATACATCTAATGGGAATTTAAGAAGAGGGAGAATGAGGCAGAGACAATATTTGAAGAGGTGATGGTTGAGAATTTTTCATAATTGTTGAAAGACACTAAAGCCGGGCATGGTGGCTCATGCCAGTAATCCCACCACTTTGGGAGGCCAGGGTGGGTGGATCACTTAAGGCCAGGAGTTTGAGACCAGCCTGGCCAACATGGTGAAACCCCATTTCTACTTATAATACCAAAATTATCTGGGCATGGTGGCTCACGCCTGTAGTCCCAGCTACTTGGAAGGCTGAGGCACAATAATTGCTTGAACCCAGGAGGTGGAGGTTGCAATGAACTGAGATCACACCACCACTGCACTCCAGCCTGGGCGACAGAGTGAGACTCAGTCTCAAAAAAAAGGCACTGAAGCACAGATGGAAGAAACCCAGTTAATTCCAAGTAAGACCCCAAAAAAAAAAAAAAAAAAATCCATAGTTAAACATATCATAGTAAGGCCAGGTGCAGCCTGGGCAATGTGGTGAGACCTCATCTCTACAGAAAATTTAAAAATTAGTTTGGTGTGGTGATGTGCACTTGTAGTCCCAGCTGCCCCTAGCTACTGGAAGGCTAAAGTGGACAGCTTGAACCTGGGAGGTAAGGCACCAGTGAGCTATGATCGCACCATTCCACTCCAGCCTAAGCTGCAGAGCTAGACTCTGTCTCAGAAAATAATAATGATTTTCCCCTTCCACGACCTCGTGGAAGCTGCTGTTTCTCTTTTCTATTTTTTTCACCTTTTTCTTTCTCTCTGCCTAAATAAATTACTCTCTGCAAAACTCAAAAATAATAATAATACTTTTTAAAAATTGAGGTAATAGAATAAATCTATGAAAGCTTTGTTAACAATTCAAGAACAGATTGTACAAGTTTCAAGAAAACCCAAAACCGTTTCTTCAAAGAAACAAGCAATGTGAATAGTTTTAACACTGCTCGTTAAACAATTTGAATCTAGCTAAAAATTTGTTGCCCTATTTCCACCCTGCCAAAATAAACCTAATTAAAATGGAAAAGATATACCCCCAAATTCCTGCCGTGCTCAGATGGTTCCACACACAAGTTGCATCAAACACTGGATAATTGCATTGTCAGTTTATCAGTAGAGTTGCAAAAAAATACTGAAAACATGAGATCATTCCAATCTTACGAAAACTCAGAGAATAGGAAAAGAGGTAATACCTTCCTCGCTGGTTTTATGCGCTGGTATGACCAAAGTGCAATACAAACACTGTGTGTGTGAGTGTGTATGTCGTGACCGTGTAGGTTTAGCCCAGGTTTAATTTTTCCTTTTTTGAAACAGAGCCTCACGCCGTCACCTAGGCCAGAGTACAATGGCACAATCTCGGCTCACTGCAACCTTTGCCTCCTGGGTTCAAGTAATTCTTGTGCCTCAGCGTTACAAGTAGCTGGGATTACAGGTCTATGCCACCACGCCTGACTAATTTTTTGAATTTTTTGTAGAGGCAGGGTTTCATCATATTAGCCAGGCTGGTCTTGAACTCCTGTCCTCAAGGGATCTGTCCACCTCAGCCTCACAAAGTGATGGGATTATAGCCATGCGCCACTGTACCTGGCCTAATATTTTAAATTTTATTAATGTTTATGTTCAGCAGAAAACCCATCTTGTCTCAAAAGATGTAGACAAAACATCAAAAACTTTACAATAAAGCTTCTTAACAACTAGGCACAGAAATGAATTTTCTTTTTTCTTTCTTTTTTTCTTTTTTTTTGTTTGAGATGGAGTTTCACTCTCTTCCCCAGGCTGGAGTACAGTGCTGTGATCTCAGCTCACTGCAACCTCCACCTCCCAGGTTCAAGAGATTGTCCTGTCTCAGCCTCCTGAGTAGCTGAGATTACAGGTGTGCGCCACCATGCCCTGCTTATTTTTATATTTTTAGTAGAGATGGGGTTTTGCCATGTTGTCCAGGCTGGTCTTGACCTCTGGACCTCAGGTGATCTGCTCACCTTGACCTCCCAAAGTGCTGGGATTGCAGGCAAGAGCCACCACGCCTGGCTGAATTTTCTTACCCTGTTGGCAAATTGTACTCTTTATGAAGTTTCAGAAATTCTTTTTAAAAATCTTGTTTGAGTCAACAGTACTCACCCTCACCGCTTCTATTTAGCGTTGTATTACATGACCAAGACAGCACAATAAAGGCAAAGAAGTAAAAGTGAATTGAGGGAAGTAAGTTAATGAATTATTTGTGAATCTTATTCCATTTAGATAACCCCAAATCTGTGTACAAATTAATAGAATTAATAAAAGTCTAGCAGATTCCTAGTGTGTTAAGATCAAAGTATCATGATCCCATTCTTACCTGCCAAAAACAGAAAATAAAATTTAATAAAATATATATAATAAAAGTAAAGCAACTCTGAATGTCTATAAAGAGTAAGACCTTTGAAAAAAATGATCAAACTTTATCAAAAGACATTTAAAAAGTTAAATAAACATAAGATTATAATGAATGAGAAGACCAGTATTTCAAAGCTTTTCCCCTTAACCCAGAATTTCACATAATGCCAGTCAACATTTCAACAGGTGTTGTTATTGTGTATGTACATGCATATAGAAGAAAGCAAAGGGCTTAGGTAAAGGTGAATTTATTTGTCCTTCCAATTAGCGAGTTGTCTTTTTAAAAAAAAGCTAATCACAGGCCGAGTGCAGTTGTTTCCGCCTATAATCCCAGCACTTCAGGAGGCCAGGGTGGGCAGATCGCTTGAAGTCAGGAGTTGGAGACCAGCCTGGCCAACATGGCCAAATCTCACCTCTACTAAAAATACAAAAATGAGCCAGGTGTGGTGGCCTGTGCCTGTAATCCCAGCTACTTGGGAGGCCGAGGCAGTAGAATTGCTTGAACCTGGGAGGCGGAGGTTTCAGTGAGCTGAAATCACACACCACTGCCCTCCAGCCTGGATGACAAAAAGAGACTCTACCTCATAAATTAATTAATTAATTAATAAAAAGCTAATCACAGTATTATGATGTTGCATAGGTATGGGCACATTGACTAGTGGGACAGACTAGAAGGCTGAGAAACCAAGACACACATAAGTGCTTCTCGATAAACAATGAGTGAAGATGGCATTTTAATCAGTAAGGAAAGTGTTAAGTAAATTTATTTGAACATTGGTTAGTCATATGGAGAAAATAATGTGTATCCGTTCTTTATCCGTACATGAGTAACTTTACAAACAAAATGTTAGTCAAACAGTAAGCTTTAGGAAATATATACCCTGTGTTATAATTTTAAAACTTTTAAAATATGTAAAACAAAACCACATATTGGTTGTGAAAACACGTATTTACTAAAAAAAAACCCACAAGGGAATGCTGAACACTGGGTTTAGTATCACGTAACCCAACGTTGGGGAAAAGTAGAGGGTTAGCAAAGAGAGTTTTTGTTTTTTAAGTTGAATGAATATAAATGTTCATTTAAAAATATTTCTGTGACCTAAATATTTTATAATGAAATTAAGAATTTAAATTCAGTTGTTTTTTCATGTTCACTTTGCCTTTGTGACTGCCTTAATTTAGCTTGGTGACTTCCTTAGGAAGATCAAAGGTCATCACTCATAGGCTTGCCAGCCAGCCAGGCACAGTAGTGACACATTGGACAGATTCATTCATTTCCCTGTTTCTTGTTTAACCTCACCTGTAAAATGGGAGTAATTACTTTATATGCTGTGAGGATTCTGAGTTGACTCCTACGTAGTTGTTAGTAAATGGGCTTTTCACTTCTGTATATTTTCTTAGAGTTTGTAAACAAGTTTTTTCTTAAACTGTTATTAGAAGTCATTGATTCTTAACTAATTTTAGTATTTTTTTTAATGCCGGCTTTCTTTGATTGCTCTTTACCTTCCTTTCTTGAACGTTTTTCAAGCTTTAGGATTTGTTTTCTGCATTACTTCTCTGTAAGCTTTGTCGCTTGTGGGGCTGCAAGTGATTTTGAACAATATATAACAAGCCAGTGGGAGTTCAAATTGGTTTGTGCTATCCTCATTGAATTGTGGCTAGAGGGGCATTTTGTGCTCTCTTAAAACCAAAACGGTCCTTTTAAAAAAAAAGTTTAATCACTATTCATACTAGTCTGATCACCAGTGATTTTATGTTTCTGAATTCATTTTTGTTTTAATGGCTTCATGGTTCAATAATTGGCAAAATTTTTTTGTAACTGCCTACAGCATCGAATTGTCTTTAGGCCATCATTTCTCTAGCTACTCCTAATATTGATTCTTTTTAGCTATATTACTTTATCTTTTCTTTATCTTAGAAACTTACATACATGCTTTAAAAATAGAAGTTTAATGCTACATGTCAAAAGCACATTTATTCACTGGGGAGCTATAGCTTCTTGATGGCTGAGTTCAGAAGGTAGACTTTTTTGGTTTGGGTTTTTTTGGGTTTTTTTTTTTTGTATTACTCTTATTTTCTATATTTTGTTTTTTACAGTGACAGCTAATATTTTCTGTTTTTGGAAATTTGTCAGCTTCATAGACAAAAAAGAAAATTTAATCTGGAAAAAATTATGGGAAATATCCACAAATGGATATCACTTCCTTGCCTAAAGAGATAACATACTAAAATAGTTGAAACCTAAACAGCTGCAAGTCCATGGCGCCATCTCAGGAGTTCCTCCTGTGTTCATAGAACAGTTGTGTGCAGCTCATATGCACATGTGTTCGTGCACACATAGGGAGACGTGGCAGACCTCGTGTGGAGGATCTGCTTACAGAAGCTCTTGCTCCCCTTGTCGTTGGCCAGTCAGTGCCCCTCTTTCAGGGCTTGGGTTTTTTTCTTGAGTAGGTGGCACTTACTGGAAATGTTGTGAAAACACTGTTTTTGCTGTGTTCCCCAGGTCGGATCCGCACAAGACGGCAAAGCTCTGGGAGTGCCACCAACGTCGCCTCTACACCTTCTGATAACCGGGGCCGCAGTCGCGCTAAAGTGGTTTCACAGTCTCAGCGTAAGAAACATAATTTATGCTGTTGCTTACCTCAGATTTATTCAACAGCCCATTTTGCAGTTGAACATTTTACAATCTTTGTATTGACTTTAGAGGGAAAAACACATTTTTTTATGGCTCTAAGATACTGTGAGTAATCTTACTGTTTTTTGGGTAAGCTTAAAAAATGGAACATTCCAGGCATACATTTGTCTCCTTTCCAGGTGATTTACGTTTTATACTGTTAAGCATTAAATATTAAAATGTAGTTTTTCTCTCTCCTTTGAAGCCTGTCAAATTGTAACTTACCTGTTCTCTGACTCATTTTTGCATTGATAAGGAATCTTTCTGATGTAATTTTAGAATAGTACCTGGGCAGAAAACTATTAATGCTATGTTCTTTCCAGTGGTACATAAGTAAATCCATTCAAAGCTCTCCCCCTTTAACTCCGTGCTCTAACATTGCAGCCCGCACCTCTCTTCCTGCCATGTGGGCCCTTGCTTTGCCTAGCTGCCCTGCGTCCATGATTGCGTCTCTGTATATGTGAAGTTAGTTTGTTAGCCTCAGCCATGAAAACAGCCACAGCTGGAATGAGTTTATTCTGGTCACTCTTCAGATCTGCCCTTGGTGTCTCACTTTCCAGCCGCACATAAACTTTGAGGGGCCCTGCTTCCTCTCTATGCATGTTGAGCAGAGCTGGGTAGCTGAGTGCTCCTGGGCAAGGTGAGCATGGGAAGGAAGAGTCTTCCTGTCAGGAGCTGCATGTGACCCCACAGCACAGCACTCACTAGCTGACATTTGTCTGCCTCCTTTGTGGCCCAAGGAACTGTCTGTCTTTGGTGGAGAGTGCTCCATCTGCACCAAACTTAGGAGTTCTCTTAGTATAGAGAATGCCTTGCTCAACAACTTCTGAATTTAATTTTTTTTCCCTTTGATAACCATAGTCCTCATGTTACATCATTTCTGTAAGGAAAGCAGAAGGTCAGTTACATTGCTGCCTTTGGTGAGGCTGCAGAACCTCCCTGCGGCCTAGGTTGTGTTGTGTAGTATGATACACTACAAGCGTGGGCTTCAGTATCAGACAAAACTGGGTTTGCATCGTGGCTACAGTGTGATGTCGGGCGAGTCATTTAACCTTTGTGAGCTGTCGTTTCATTGTCTGTGAATTGCGTGATGACAATTCCTACCCTCATGGGGCTTTCATGAGGATTTAGTGAGAATTAGGAGCCTAGCATGTGATACACAGTAAATGGAAGCAAGCTTTATAGTCATAACTTTAGGTCAGCAGACTCCTGTCCTAGCTGAGGTTGAGGCTCCTTGATACCTGTCTACTTCAGTAGGTTTAGACAAGAAGGCTAGGAATGGATTTCCATGATGAGGGATGAAGTTGAGGATACATTGAGAGTCCATTAAGACCAAGAATGCCCTCCTTACTGTACAGCTTAACCCGGATTTTCATTCAGATCCAGGGTGCAGGTGTAGCCCAGAAGTGTCTATCTTGGGAAGAGCTTCCTAGCTCTGGTTATTCTGTTGAACCCTAGTGATGCCTGGAAACACAAAAGGATACATATGGGTCAAATTTCACTGCAAAGGAATTCTTGACAAAAGTGTTCAAATCTCAGAATATAGGTCAATATAATGAAATTAAGCCAAATAAAAAATATCTAGGCTTTTAATTGTGCAGTATTGCTTCCCCTCCGTGGAGGTTTAGGGTTGAACAGTATTTTACATGTTTCTTTCTAGTGCTGTTTATCAGCATTGGGCTCTTTAGGGTTCCCTGCCCTAGCTGGGTCAATGCTGTAGTTGTCTCTCTATGTTGCAGGTTTTAGGAATGGCATACGTTACCTTGGCTTGGCAGGTGGTGAAGATTACATTTCCTTCTCTAATAGTGGTTAGGGTGATTATAGAGCTTTGGTTTTTCAGTCTTATACTTTACCTAGCCTTGGGGCTCCACTTTTAAAACTCCCCAGTTTTACTTTAATTACCAAATCATACTCAGGAAGAGTGACCCACTAGGCAGTTAAGAAGCCTACATGTTAAGCTTATGCATATAGGTTCAATATTTTAAAAATTATTTTAATAAGTGGTAAATATAAGCATATGTATCACAAATGTAGATATACTAGTATTCATAGTTCTGATTTCATACTAAGTGGGCTTCATTAATATTAGAGTTAAGGTCCTTAATAATTGGCATATTTTAAATATTTGAGGTTTGTAGGAAGTCAGGACAGTCAGGTGGAAGTAGCTAACACTAGTTTCTTTCAGTTAATTGATGTTTATTGAGCATTTACTATGTGGTAAGCAGTTTTGAAGATGGTAGTGATACACTGATGAGTAAGTCACAGTCACTTCCCTCAGATTGCTTAAAGCAAGAGAACAGATGTGAGTCTGGCACATTGTAGGTTTGAAAGTGTTTTATGAACAGACCTGAAATAAATGCTAATGTAGAATGACAAAGATAAAATAAACATAAGTACAAAAATAGGAAGAACTCCTAGGAAATGTAGCTATTTTGCTAATGTATTTGTGAACAAAGACCTTTGTGTTGTGTTGCATGCTGACCTTCTGTATTGTGTTATTGTCTTTTAATCCACTTTTTGCCTGTCCTTTGGTCTGCTCTCATAATCAAGGATCCAGATCTGCTAATCCTGCTGGTGGTAAGCCATTTCTCTTCTTGCCTTTTTGTTTTGTTTTGTTTTTGGCATTCTCCCTCACCCCATGTTCCTTGCACAATATTAATTTCTGTCTTTATTGTAAGCTTAGTTAATCTTTCTGCATTTTTCTTTGTGTTCAAATTCTAGAGTTTGAAATGGATTTCTTTTCCCTTTATACATAGTTTAATAGTTTACTAGTAGCTCAAATTTTATGGGTAACATTAATTGGTCCTGAGATAAATTATTCATGGTAGTATATATTATTGGTTTTTATAATGGTTTTTCACTTCAATTTGTAGTTAAATCATTATAAACCATTAATTTTTGTATTTACCTAAGTGGTTCATTTGAATGATGGTTGTTTTGATTTATATAATATGTATTTTTAAATAATATATATTTAAAATAAACACACATATAAATTTATAGATAACTGTTGCTTCAAATACTTTCTTCCCTTGGGTCATTCTAGTCTACTACATAATAATGTATACTTTACATTTTAGAATTTTATTGCCTTCTCTACTTAGGAAGATTATCAATGCAAATGACTGCCATTTGAATGTATTGGTATGATGCTTAAAATTTTGTTGTTTTCTCTGAGTGAGAATTGCATCCCACAAGCAATGGTAATATATGTATCTGGCTACTTAACTATTAATAAAAATTATCAGTCATATTATTAGTTTTTAATTTCCGGTTTTATTGCATACTTTTCAAAGAATGTGGTCCATGTTATTTCTACTTTTGTAGATTTTTTTTTGAGATTTGCTTTGAGGCTTAATACACATTTTTTTTTTAATATTCGCATATGGAAAGGTAAAAAGAATGTGTATTCTATTTGTTGGGATATATATGTGCATGTGGGAAGTGTGTGTTTTTATACATACATATACACACATAGGCACAATTTCCATTGCTCTGTCAATTTCTATGAGGTATATACTTTTTCAGTAATTATTAGTCTTTCCATGAGGTCTTTTGGTAAGTATGTCTTTTTCCATTTTTCCCTAGACTTTTATCATTTTTTAGTTTTATATTTCTTTTTATTTTTTAATTTTTTAAGGCTTTAATGGAGGAAGTTTTATATTTCAAAACTATGTTGTTTGGAGCATAAAAGTTTGTGATTATTATATCTTCATGGACAATTATTCTTTCATAAATATTAAATATCCTTCTTTGTCCTTTTTAAATGCTGTGTTTTATTTGATTTGTTTTTGTTTGTGGTGTATTGTTTGACTCTAACAAATATCAGACAGCTGAATTTCATTTTCTTTTACTTTACATTTTCTTTTTCTTTCTTTCTTTCGTTCTTTCTTTCTTTTTTTTTTTTTTTTAAGAGATAGGGTCTTGCTCTATATTGCCCAGTCTAGAGTGTAGTGGTGTGATCACGGCTTGCTTCAGCCTTGACCTCCTGGGCTCAAGTGATCCTCCCACATCTGTAGTAGCTGGGACTACAGGCATATGCCAACATGCCTGCCAAATTTTTAAAATTTTTGGAGAAATGGAGTCTCCCTCTTGTTGCCCACACTGGTCTCAACCACCTGGGCTCAAGTGATCCTTCCACCTTGGCCTCCCAAAGTGCTCGGACTATAGACATGAGCCAGCAGTCCAGGCTTGTTTTAATCTCTTTTAAATCAATGAATTTAATCCAGCCACATTTATTATGATTAATATACTTGAACGTCCTACTATCTTATTTTGTGATTTTATTTACCAGATTTCTAGTTATTGTATCCTCCTACCCCCTTTTCTATCATTTGTCAGATTAATAGATTTTTCTTGGATCCATTTTCTCTAATGCTTAAGAAAATTGTTATAGTTCTACTTCTGCTCTTCTAGCAATGACATTTAAAATTTTTAACATAATCAGCTCTTATAGAATTAAAAAAAAAAAACACAACAAGAATAAACACCTTGTGGTATTTGTAGATATTTAATGTGGAACAAGGAGGCTGTTGTTGGTACTTAGCCTGCTGTTTTGAATCAGAAATCTTGTAGTTATTTTTTGTAGAATTCTACCAGTATTTCTTCCAAGTATATTCTTTTATCAATGGTCTTTATGTTCCTACATTTAAAAAAAATTGCTACCACCACCAAATAAAGATTTATTTTTATAGAAAATTATGTATTTTATCCAAATTTATGTGTAAAAACTGGCTTTTAAAGGTTTTATAATTCATTCCTACATTTACATCTTTTATTCATTGTTATTTTGCTTCACTTTTAGCCGGCAGCCGGTCAAGTTCTCCGGGAAAATTGTTGGGAAGTAGTTATGGTGGACTTGCTGGGGGCTCCTCCCGAGGCCCACCTGTGACACCATCTTCAGAAAAGCGAAGCAAGATTCCCAGGAGCCAGGGATGTAGCCGGGAAACAAGTCCAAACCGAATAGGATTAGGTAAGGATTCTCAAAGGTCTTGGAATACCATTCTCAGCTTGGTCATAGTTTTTATTATAACCTAATGACTGTGTCTAATGTAGGAAATAGAGATCTGTTTTTTTGAACTGAGGATGTCACTTTGCCTGGGTATACAGATTATGGCATATTGAGTGTTCAGTTAGAAAAATGTGTGGAACTTAACCATTCAAATTTATGGGAAGGAATTATGTCATTGTAGGCTTTTGTGTTTTGCAGTCATTGTATAAAGCATTGGAATTGGGGAAATAGAGGGTGTTTCCCTCACATTTAGAAGCAGTGTTGCTTTTCATTTTCCTTTTACTGATTAGCACTAAGTAGACATTAATCTATATGAATTTTCAAAAACAACATTTAGGGTCTAAATTTGTTTTAATTCTGATCTTCTCTAATCCAACTGGTGAAACTTATGGTTCAAAAACATGTATAGTTACTTTTGACATAGATTTGTTTAAGCATGAAAGCTAGGAATTGATTAAAATCAATATATATTTATTTTTGCATTATTTAGTTTTTTTTGTTATAGTGTGTAGGATCATGTGACTTAACTCTCAGCAGCTTAATTGTCTTTTAATCCATTAACATCTAATTCATATACTGCCTGTTTAATATAAAATTTAGAAATCTTTGTGATATAATGCAAAAAATCTAAATTCATATTCTTTATGACTTATGTACTTTCTAAGGGTAAAATGTATTAATGTAAAATCAGATTACTATATTCTTAAATTGTGTTGGCTTATCTTTCTCATTTATTCATTTATCTCATCAACAGTGTTTACAGTGATATACGAGGCACTTTGTTAGACATGAGAATTAGAAGATACATGAGATAGATTTAGATTCTGACTTCAAAGAGCTTGACTCTATTGAGGAGAGGTGGAAATGTAAGACAGTATGACAAATACTATGACAGGGTGCTTTGGCACCATAAAGAAAGGAGTGTCTTAGACCCTTGGCCACCCCAGATTTCCTGCTAGGGGATGCTGCCCAGAATAGGTTCTGTTTTCATGAAGTACAAGGTGGAATTGGTCCTGGTGGGGAGAGGGGAGAGAAGCATCTGCAGAAGCAGTCAGGCAAAAGGCAGCCACAAGTAATTTATTTAGCTACTGTACAGGAAGTCAGAGTCATTTGAGTGGGAATTGAGGGCAGAGAGACTGGTAGAGTCCAGTTCATGAGAGTCTCTGAAGGCCACCTTAGCTACCAAAAGGCAGGAGCAGATATTTAAGAATGGGTAAGATTTGATTTGAACTCCTATTTCCAAAGCAAGCAGAAAGTATTTGGTGGTTTTATTAATTCTCTATGATGCGAACTTTTTATTGGCATCGCATAGTGTGGTCTCTGAGCTGACAAGTCATTCGGGTGTTGATGTGGATATAACTATAGAAAAGATTACAGCTGGAATCTCTGAATATTATGGCTGATTTGTGTTTGGAAAATGCATTTGATTTCAAATGTAGGTATTAGGTTTCAGCTGTCTTTTTTCATAATTAATTGTTTTATAGGATGTCTGTCTTCAATTCATGTTAGTTTTATACATTTAAAGATTATTTTCTGTTTTAAGATTTTCTTTTTATGTTATTAAAGATGCCATTTTAATCTTCTTCTTGAAATCGGGAAATAACCCAACTTCATTTATCTAACATAATTCTAATGTGCTCCATGGTTTTAACTAAGAAGTTTGTGTTGTGTGTAGTTGAAAAGACAACACTTTATACATTTTTAAAACGGGTATTATGGAACATCAGTAGGAACTAAAGAAAAGCCGATTCCCTTATTTGAACATTATTTAAAGAAATTTATTTCCCTGATGCTAATTAAAGAGATCAGTTATGTGTAGAGCTTTGAGGTCATACATATGGTTCAGATTAAAGAAGATATTTTATTTAAATTTCTACACATTGTGAGAATATATTCACAAAAAGAAATAAATATTAATATAGCCAGGCATGGTGTTGCGCGCCTGTAATCCCAGCTACTCAGGAAGCTGAGGCAGGAGAATCACTTGAACTCTGGAGGTGGAGGTTGCAGTGAGCCAAGATCATGCAATTGCACTCCAGACTGGGCAACAGGGCAAGACTCCATCTCAAAAAAAAAAAAAAAAAAAAAAAAAGGGAAAGAAAAGAAAAAGAAATGCCAGATATAGATGATGGGGTGATGGAGGCAGCAAACCACTTCGCCATGTATGTACCTATGCAACAACCCTGCATGATTGGCACATATACCCCAGAACCTAAAGTACAATTAAAAAAAAAATATATATATATATATATGAATAAAATATATTTTCATTTTTTTCCCTATAGTACTCCTTGGACATTCCATTTAATAGGGTGGCAGACATAATAGCATTATTCAGTAATAGATTGTGTATTACTATTATCATTTAGTATATACTGGATATATGCCTATATGTCTTAACATTTGACTCACTGTTGAAAAAAAAATTCATTTTTTCAACTCATTGTTGAAAAAAAAAGGGAATGTCTTGTAGTAATATTTTCTATAATTCCCAAACCAACTAATTCAACAGTTTTAGTGATGGCTGAACTAGGTTTGGAATTTGCACTGAGAATTAATTTCTTTTTTCATTTGTTTTAAAACTGATGCCAGGGTTCTTTGGCATTTTAAGTTTTCTTACACAAAACAGCCTGTAATTCCTGGTTGAATATTCAAGAAGCAAAATATATCCTTGCTATTCTCTTTTTTCTTGGCGATTTGTTCCCCCATAAGCTATCTGAATAGGAAAATATATTTGTAAATGGTTTTATTTTTGTGTGTCTTAAAGATAATACTTTATAGATACAGTAAAGTCATATAAATCACCAGTATCTATAGTGATTCTATTTTGGAAGTTTGCCCTTGTTTCCTTCTGCCACTCATCTTTGGAAAGGCTGTGAAAAGACATTTGACATTTTTGTAACTTTCATTCTATGGATGTATATTTAAAATGTTCTTAAGGTTTTCTGGTTAAAATACTTTGAAATAATTAAACATTAATAATAGTTCATTTCAACTGTGAAATTAGACTACTGTCTAAGACCAAGACATGAGAATGTCTAGACAGAGAGACATCTCATGTCTTTAAGTTCCGGTTGTTTTTATTAATTCTCTTATGTTCTGCTTTTATGAGTCCTGGTTAGACCCTTCCTTAAAAGGTAAAAGTCAAGATTACCATTAAAACAAGGAAGTAGGGTAGAGTGGCTATCAAGAAATGAAAACCAATCAAATGGGTTTTTTTATGGCTTCCCAGCATTTCATGTAAGCAGAAGACCCCAGAGCTACCTAGGACTACTGCTTTTTTAGGAAGTTCATAGTACAAGTATGTTCTCCTTGTCTGTCTCTCTTATGCCTTCCCTCTGTAACATATTTTCACATACAACATTTAGTTTGGCACTTACAAGTTATTTTGGTAGGTTTTTTTAGATTTGATCACCTAATTAATTCATTTATAAAAATCATTTATATACTGATTTTAGGCCGGGCATGGTGGCTCATGCCTGTAATGCCAGCACTTTGGGAGGCCACAGCAGGTGGATCTGTTGAGGTCAGGAGTTCGAGACCAGCCCAACCAACACGGTGAAACCCCGTCTCTACTGAAAATACAAAAATTAGCTGGGTGTGGTGTTGCGTGCCTGTAATCCCAGTTACTCAGGAGGCTGAGGCAGGAGAATCACTTGAACCCAGAAGGCGGAGGTTGCAGTGAGCTGAGATTGCACCACCAAATTCCAGCCTGGTCAGCAGGAGACTTCCTCTCAAAAATAAAAAATAGGTCAGGTGCAGTGGCTCATGCCTGTAGTGCTAGCACTTTGGGAGGCCAAGGCAGGTGGATTGCCTGAGCTCAGAAGTTTGAGACCAACCTGGGCAACCTAGAAACAGTGAAACCTTGTCTCTACTAAACTACAAAAGTTAGCTAGGTGTGGCTGTGTGTGCCTGTAATCCCAGCTACTGGGGAGGCTGAGATAGGAGAATTGCTTGAACCCTGGAGGCAGAGGTTGCAGTGAGCCAAGATCATGCCACTGCACTCTAGCCAGGGGACAGAACAAGACTCCCTCTCAATAAATAAAGAAATAAATATAAAAATATACTTATTTTAAATCCTTCTTTTAGATTAGTCTTTCGAAGTAGTATTATAAGTGAGTTTGTATTTCTCTTGTGTTTTAAATTATTTAAACTGTTGATGTCACCACTAGATTTATTTTAATGAGTAAATGATGCCAAGGCTCTTGAGGTTTAGGGTAATTATGCTCATATTTTCACAAAATCATAAACAGAAAGAATTATTATTCTTTATACTACTACTAACCATATGTTAAAGGAGAAAATCAGCTCAAATGGGTGAATGAACTCTCTCTGGGTGAAATACCAGGGGGGTAAACCTTATTAAGAAATATATGTATGCTGTTATTTCAGATCGTATCTGTTTACTGCTGTTAATGCTTTTTATTGTCTTCACAAAGCAGACTCAGACCAAAAAGAGAGCATTTCTTTCCCATTATTCTAGCATGTATATGAATTTAAGGAAGGGGTTAGGCTGGGAAAATTTCAGAAGTAATCAGGCAAGAACTATTTAGAAAATGCTCAGCTAAGCATGCACTTGTTTAAACAACTGTCAAGACTTTTTATTGCTTTTTTATTGTTTGTTTTGGAGCTGACAGTGGAATAAGACAAAATTTTCACGTGTACTCTTCATCAGGAGACTTGGAAGTACTTATGTATGTGCATTATCTCATAGTACCCTTCTCATTTAAAATGAGGGGACACGTTCTTTTTCCTCATTTTCCTAATGGGATGCTTGAGACCCAGAGAAGCCTAGTGGCTGGACCAGTGAGAGCATGGAACTGGAAAGGTTATTTTTTGACTCAGATTTGGCATTGGTTCTCTAAAGATGAGTAGGATGCGTGGTATTGCTGTGTACATTCTAGGAAACTTTGTCATATTGGTAGGGCCAGTATATACTCCCTGGTTTTTTAAGGATTTAATTTGGCATCTCCCCCTCTTGTCATCATTGTAGGAGCTGTTTAGAAGGTCAAAAAGAATCGCTTATTCAGAAGTCACTACTACTTTGAATGAAAATTCAGTGCTTTCATGTCACTCTGGCAAAATTAAGGAGAGTTTAAGACTTTCTGGTGAAGCCCCAGGAAAGCCCTTTATATCTAGATTGTTGAGATTACATTCCTGTGCCTGACCTTTTTTTTTTTTTTTCTGGCCCGAGCAGTACTAAGCATTTACATATCACTTGAATGCCTTCAGAGTCTACTTCCACTCCAGCACAGAGCAGTTGAGCCCAGTGGAAAGTTGGCTTTAGTTTTCCCTTTCGTATACTTTTTTCTTCAGGAAGTGTTATGATTCTGATTTATAAGACATTCTTATAGTTTGGCTATATACTCTTTGCTCTGAAATAATAGACTATGCACGTTGCAGTATAGAAACATACTTGTTTTTATATCAGTGAATCAAGTTGATTGTTTCCAAAATCTCGACGTTTTTTTCCAGTCCAGAAGTTGTAGATCCTCTCAAGATGGAAACGTATGTTGTCCCTATCAGCTATTATATTAGGTATTCCACCTGCATATATTCAATATACAAGGTTGTTTTGGAGTATTTTGCCAGTAAGGTATTTCCATTTTCTCAAATTAAATGGAGAAACAGGATATCCTGGTCTTTTCTGAGCTTCACAGCCAAGTTATGAGACCCTGGGATATTCATGCAATTCTGTCTTATAGTCTCAGTGTTTTCTAACATGAGAATGGTTAACTTTATCCAGATGATCAGAAAGTTATTTGCTGTTCCCAGGTCAGTAGAGGGATGTTTCACCCAAATACTGAGAGTATTGATCTATTTGCTGTAGCCCCAGTGTAGACCGGATCAGTGGCGGTGCTTGGTAGAGACCAGAGGCAAATCTTCCTGGATTCTCATTGAAAAAGCGGGGATAAAACGTTGGGATCAGTAAAGGAAAGGATAACTGTCCCCACTTTTTATATCTGCTGGTTTGGAGAATTGGGTATGTTTGAAGCATCTACACGCTTACTTGGAGTGGGTAGACTCTCTGGTTATGCCAACCTTTATGGCTTCTCTTGGTGAAGAAGGCCAGCCTGGGAGCAGTGAGCCCTCTTCCTTTTCATTAGGTAAGTTCATGGACTTCAGTGACCAGTATAGTTGTTCTGTTCGTTAATCCAAATTAAATTACCTTTCTAAAGAACAAGTGAATACAGCTTTGTTTTTTTGTCATCTTGTTGCGAAGTTTGCTAAACTCATAAAAACTGATCGTTTCTAAAAGGCTTTTGATCTTGTATTTCTGATGCCAGTTTGTTCTTTAGAAAGATTTCTTTTCACTTCTTACATTTAGGTGTAATTTCACCTTCATACTAAAATTCACAGCTTTCTGAGGCATTGAGCATAATCACGTTTTACCTAAACCCTCCCCTGTTGGCACGTCAGTCAGCGAGACCTCAGCGTGGATAGGTGGCTCAGTCATCAGAACTCCCCAGCGTGAACAATGTCATAATTACATTAACCAATGTGACTGACATTTTGTGAGTTTTTCTGTCTTCATTAAACTTGTTCACCTTCTCTGAAACCCTTCATGCTGCACACTAGCACGGAGCAGCCGTATCCCTCGACCCAGCATGAGTCAGGGGTGCAGCCGCGATACCAGCCGTGAGAGCAGCCGAGATACAAGCCCTGCTCGGGGCTTCCCTCCGCTTGGTGAGTACATGGAGGCGCTGGCTGAGGAGCAGAGTTCCTTGCCCTGCTCCAAATGCTTGTCCGAGACACTGCTAGGTGGAATGAACTGCTTTTCCTCCTCCACTGTCCTTGTGATCCTTCCTTCTTTCTTCCCTCTTCCTTAGTTACCCTCTGTTGTCCCCCTCTGCATGCTTGAATTTTGGCAACTTCAAATTTTTATAAATTAGAGGAAAAAAACACCACTTCACTCTGTGCTGTTGTCATTGATGACAAGCCCATCTGTGTGGCAATTTCTCACCTATGGCAAAACTCAGCCTAAGTTAGTTGCTGCTTAAAAGGAAAGTTAATCCAAAGTTTATCCTTAGTCATTGAATTGTTACAATTTATCTTTAATTTTACTACAGATCAGTCTATATGTAATTGAATTCAAAGAAGGAATCAAAGGGCAGTTGTGGTAATGTTTAGAAAAGTAAATGAGTTTTCTTTTTAGTGTTAATAGTCCTGCCTTCTCTAAAATGGACACATAATAAACGCTTTTTAGTTAGTATAAACTGTTAATGCACCAAAGACATCTGTCAACACATACTTTTGTGCAAAGGAATATTTTATATTCTTCAATAATTATTTTTTGCCCCTGCATTAAGTGCTGTACAGCTGTCCATTTTTCTCTTAATAAGCATACACATAGAAACCATTTTATTGTAATTAGACCTAGACCTGAAATTATGTGGATCTGTGGACTCCAGCAGTCTGCTAATTTTAACTACCTAATTATATAACTGGTCTTTTGAAAACGATACATGTCACTACAAAAGAGGGATGTTAAATCAAAATCATAAGGTCTTAGTATTTGCCTCTACCTATCTCCTTCTAATGTCATTCACTTCTTCTGATCTTTTTTCCCTAATCAGTATCGGTAATCAAAATCTAGACATATTTCTTTATGACCCATTGTCCTTTATGAGGTTCTGAAAAAAGAACAGGCAACCAGATGCCAAACCAGTTAGTACTAGGCCATCCCCGTAACTGAGTGAGGCAATGCCTGTTGTGAGTGTTCCACCTTGTTAGCATGAGCCCTCGAGTGGGGCAGCGTACCTATTGCCTGTCACCTATTCCACAGCAGTCTGAAGCATTACAGCAGAATTCTGTAAGCAGAGGTGGCAATGATGATTTTTTTTTTTTTTTCTGAATGAACTGGTGATTTTTCCTTTTAAATTAAGGCTGTATATCTTTGCATCCTTGCTCACTATTTGACCTTCTGAACAACCTATTGTATGAGTAAATAGTTCAATTTTTTATTGCTTATTTTGTCTCTTAGAAGCAATTCAGTGTTTTCCTTTCAAATATTTACTGTTATTTTTGATACTGTATGTAGAAGCATCCTTTGGAATCTGGCATGTAGACCAGGCAAGGTGTGCTGAATTCTTGAGATCCTAATTGAACTTTGAGCGGTTGAGTGAATCTTGTCTGTTTTGTACATTGTTTGGTTAAACAGATCTGCCCAGCTGTCTTGGTGACAACCCAGAATGTTGAAATGCGTAATTGCCACTACCAAGGCAGAAGGTGTGGGTCCTCAAAAACTAGCATCAGCTCATGTCTTCTGTTGTGGTCAGGGCAATAGTTAAGGGCTTTGAGCTAAATTTTTGTATCATGCCTTTCGCTTACCTTGGGTTAAACCTGACCCTAAAACTTAGGTTCAGCAAGAACAACCACATTGCTCGTGTGTACCCACACCATGTGGAACAGTCAGCAGGCATAATGCCTGTGGTCCCTGTTCATCCTCTGGGACAGGTATTAGCATCAGAGACTTAGGGAGAATGAGCTACTTTCTCAAGATCACACAGCTAAATGGTGGAGCCAGGGTTTGGATTCAGGTTTGACCTCAAACCTGCCTCATTTGGAAGTAGTTCTGATAATTCAGTGTCTTTCATTTGTTCCTTGAAAATGTGTTAGATGCTTGTACTGAGGCTTCTGGGTGGTGGTTAGAAGAGGTTTCTGAGTCATTTATTTCCAGGCTTGGGGTTAGGACCTGGGAACTCAAAAGAACCCAAAAGATTGTTGCCCTCAGGGGAGCTTACTACACATTCTCTGAAGGTTCCTTCTTTAGCTCATCCATTTTAATAATCTCTTCCCACCCCTTTTGGATATTAGTGAGATTGTATGTTAGGGCTTCTTTGAATCCACTTATATAGCCAGCTTTCTTTAACAACAACAAAAGAAGAATGAAAGTACTTAAATATTCTAATGAATATATATTTTTGAGTTTGCATTTTTGTTTTGGGCCATTTTGATGATATGAATCTATATGGTTATGGTGATAATTGTTGATTAAGGGAAATCAAGGGCTCTAGGACTGCTATAAATTAAGCTTTCACATAAGAGGGTCTATCTGGGATTCCAGTGTTGGGTGATAACTTGGGAATGTGACAAAGGACTCATTGCAGGGCAGATTTCTTTTAGCATATTCTGTTGAAAATGAACCAAAGGACCACTTTATAAGGAACCTATATATCAGGTACTGCTTAAAAACTATTTCAGACTAAACTATCAAGACAGTGATGTGCTTATATAAAAATGTATAGTTTGCTTCAGTCTTTTTTTTTTTTTTTTTTTGCTTCAGTCTCAACACTAGATATTTCACCAACTTATTTAGGGAAAGTGATAATTTTGTAATATTCATTGCCAATTTATTTTTAATTTTTGTGAATCTTGAGAAGGAGATATTTTCCTTTTTTTTGCAAGCTGGTAAAAATGTGTCCTTATTAACCTGGTAATCTTTGCTATTTAATACCGCATGTACCATAGAGATGTACATTTTATAAAGTAACTTGGACCTTACAAATCATATTGAAGAATTTGAGGTATTGATATTTTATGACTGAATGTGAGAATGTTAACATGTACAGGATAGTCTAGTAGTATGGATGAAATGTAGCACTGCTCAGCATTACTTTGTTAAACCTATGAATTTTCTGTGGTATAATACTGTGAATTTTTCAGAGTAATGACTGGAAGCATATTGTCTTTTGTTGAAAAGCCGTATGTTACATGGAACTGTGGTCAATAAGTTAATGTTTTGAACCAAGTCTTTATTTCTTAATTATTTCTAAAAGTTGTTTTCTTTCCACATGAAAACAAAATTTAGCATTTATTTCCTCAGGTTGATGAATTAATATGCTCATTACAAATACTTGTTAATAAAATGGTACTCTAATGTCAAATTGTAAATTGTAGGCTGCTCTTAACTGTTACCAGCACCACCACCACTACTAACCATTGTTTAAGAGCTTTATACCTCTCAGTAACTCCCAAGAGGTAGGTACCATTAACCATTATTAGCACCATTTTATAGATAAGATATTGAGACACAGATAGATTTAGTACTTTGCCCAATGTCGGTCCTATGACTAGTTGTGATCCAACTAGGGTTTACATTTGCATTACTGAGCTGGTGCTCATAACCAGTGTACTGTAACTGCCTCTCCAAGGAAAATATTAAACTTAATACAACTAAATTTCCAACAATTACACAAGTACTAATAATTAGGATATGGCCAGGCGTGGTGGCTCACACCTGTAATCCCAGCACTTTGGGAGGCTTGAGCACATTGCTTGAGCCCAGGAGTTCGAGACCAGCTGGTGCAACATAGGGAGACCTCATCTTTACAAAAAAAAAAAAAAAAAAAGCAAAAAAAAAAAGCCGGGTGTGGTAGCACATCTCTGTAGTCCCTGCTACTTGGGAGGCTGAGGAGGGCAGATCTGCCTGAGCTGGGAGATCAAGGCTGCAGTGAGCCTTGATGGCGCCATTGCACTTCAGCCTGGGCAACAGAGTGAGACTGTCTCAAAGTAATAATAATAATAATTAGGCTATTCATGCAACAGAACAACAAACATTTTGACTAGGGAAAATAGAATTCCAATTGTTGAACTCCCTTCCTGTGATTTCATTTGATTTCTGTTGAAGTAACATTATGAACTTCTATGCTTGTTTTTGGTGCATGGTTGCATATGCATCACATACTGAAAAAACATCTCGTGAGCTGAGTTAACAGTCCGTCTTACTGTCATCCCACTCTGGGATGTAGACGGTGCTCTGTGACTCCTGCTGTTCTTCATGTTGCATATTTCCATACTGGCTGATGGAGGCTTCATGGTGTGACTATAACCTTGGAGTCCAAGTTGGTTGATGCATACTTAGTCTGGAGCACCTTTAAGAGTGCCTTTGTTGTGCCTGTGTGTTTAATAGCTGTGTGAAAGCCAGCTGGCCACCGTGGAGTTTGGGGATTGGCACTTGCTGTCCATTCATATCCAGCACCATTTCTTCTCATGAGAAAACATGGCCTTGTTGATAGTGGTCCCTGCATTTCCTTTGGACTGTGGCATTTTCTGTCTCTGGTACTTCTGTGTTAATCCTGTGGGTGTTGCCATTCCTTTTACCTGCAGCCTCTCGACGTCATTCCAGGTCCACTAGTGCTCTCTCCACTGCTGAATCTGTTGGGCAGTCAGGTGAACAAGTGCTAACTGCATGACTCGGCTTCTTCATATGTTCTAGTTTCACACCCATGTTAACATTTGTTTTCATCTGTGTCGGCTAGCACTTGGCATGTATGCACCTCATATTTTTTCCCCCAATGTGCTTTAATTTTTTTAAGTTATTGAATGTTTATAGTTCTGTTAATAGGCTGTAGATGCTTTATAGCCTGTTCGACAACATCGTTTCTCCAGTATTCATATTTACGTTAAAAGAAAACAAAAAGCAGGGAAGTACTTCCCTTCCTGCCACCCTGACCCCTGGAAAATAACCAAAATCAGGTATTATTTAGGGTTCCTGTGGGGCAAGGGGGTATGGATATCATCCAATAGATTCTCTCAAAAGTCTCAAAACTGGCACGTATTAATACTAGTTATTAATGTCAAGTTCATATTTTTCAAGGTAGCACTTAGTTCCCAGTGTTGCAGATTGTAGCATACATAATTTTATATGTATGAAAATAAGTGTATTATTCTCAAAGTTTTATGGAAAAACAAGATCAGGATTCAGGTAATCAAGTCAGGCCAAAGGTATTCTTTGCAGCCTGCAGACTCCAAACCTTCTCTCTCTGCTCTGTTTAGCAATACTCGATGTCCACTGGTTAGCCCCACAGTGGCAAAATGTAAGCAAATAGTAATACATCAATTTGTTAGATTTAATGACATTATTTTTGTATGCTAACAGTCCCTAGTGACTACAGTTTTCTCAATTGAGTAAGACATAATCCATGAATTTGCAGACCGTTCATGGTGACAATTGTTACCGATTCACTGAATCAGGTGTTTTCTCTTTTCGTCCTCTAAATGAAGTCAGCAATGATTTTTTTTTTTTTTTTTTTTTTGAAACAGGGTCTTACTCTGTCGCCCAGGCTTGGAGTGTAGTAGCATGATCTCGGATCACTGCAACCTCTGCCACCTGGGCTCAAGCGATCCTCCCACCTCAGCCCCCCAGATAGCTGCGACTGCAGGTGTTCACCACCATACCTAGCTAGTTTTTTTTTTTTTTTTTTTTTTTTTTTGTAGAAACTGGGTTTCATCATGTTGCCCAGGCTGTTCTCAAACTCCTGGGCTCAAGCAATTTACCCACCTTGGCCTCCCAAAGTGCTGGGATTACAGGCAAAGCCACCGTGCCCAGCCTCCTATATATTCTAAATATATACACTTCTCTGAAGATTAGGGGCCAGACTGAGAGCATAGTCATATGTATTCATCTCTTGGAAAATTGATGTTCATAATACTATCAGAGCCTGGAGAATATGGAACAGATTTTACTCTGGTGAAAACATAAAGCTTATAATTTTGCTTAGATCCAGATAAACATTTCCCCTTAAGATTTGAAATTCAAATTGTCTATGATATGTATCAAATGATCTGTAGTCACTGTATGTGGCAAAGCTGTATGCATCTTGGAAGCACAGAATAATTGCATTGTTCTTAGAGTTTTAATTTTGTGTCTGAAAAATCTGTATTCTCCCCGGAGCAAAAATTGCTGGCATGAAATCTTTTTTTTTTTTTTTTTAATTTTATTAGACTTTGTTTTATTTAAGTTTATGCTGGGTACTTTTTAAATGGCTTATAACTGAATTACTTTCATTCTGTTACTCATAAATCTACTATCTACCCTTTTTTAATGAAAAAAAAAAAACGAACAAAGATCATCTATAAAACTATGTGCATAGTAAATCTCACATTTATACTTGTTTTGTATTTCAAGTGATAAATATAGATAAATGTAATTTTTAATGGTCCTTTTTAATTTATATGGCACATTACCTTTTAAACATAATGGCTAAGATGACAGTTGGAATGGCCAGCAAATGCATTAAAAAAGGGGATAGTATAACATACAATTTTTTTTTAATAAAAATTCATGACTGTATAACTCTACTGATTAGCAGTGTTTAAATTTTTCTCTCTGTGGTAGTGGAAGGTGTAATGTTTGAAATTAACATTTTTAAAAAGCTAAATAACAATTAACTTTTAAAGTTCATCAGTTTTGTAGGCACTGTCTTGTTACGTATCTAAAATTTTAAATAACAATTGTTTTATAGGAAAGATCAATTCATGTAAAATAGATAATAGCTTCCCTTTTATTCTAGATGCTTCTAGAATATGGCTAACATAGAGATTTTCCTTGTCCAAACGATGTCTTATTTGTTAACACAGAGAAAATATTTTATCTTAACGTTTTTCTTCCAAAGGTTTTTATACATTAGAATTTTAAATAAAATTTTTTTTACTGGTAGATAATGTATAACACACTTAATGAAGATATGACTTGCACTTCCTTTCTTCTAGTATAGTTTTAATCTCCAGCACATCCTAAGGAAGGTTGGTTAGCTGATTTAATGGGACTTTAAAAAGTGAGTTTGCATTTCCATGATCACTAACAAGTTTAAAATAGATGCTTGAACTACTAAAATTTGTTTTAAATTCTTTGGATTCTTTCTATTTTATCTGTATAAAGATTACCATTCTAAATTATTTGAGGAGCCCAGGTAAAACTTATATTACCTAAATTTTTAATGTTCTGCAGTGAAAGTGCTCGATTTTTTTGGTGATCATTTGAATAAATTGATTTTTAAGTAATTTTTGTTGACCAAGGCATCGTGACGAACAAGCATCTAAAACTAAGTGAGTTTAGTAATAGTAAAACATAGTGACACTAACAAAAATTTGCACAGAAATCAATTTAACTCATCTGTTTCAAATTTTAATTTTTTACCACACATTGCATTAGAACTCTTTTGAAACCCTGAAGCTTTCTAATTAGTTTCTTCAAACATCAAGGCCACTTTTGCCTCTAAAGGGAAAGCTAAATAGATTAAAAGACTCCACTTATAGCCTAGATTCCTTTTATAATAAGTTACCCCTTCTCTCTGATATCTCAGAAACTTTTCGATAATAAAATGTCATGTTTGAACGATTTTGAGTGACAGTGCTTTGTGGCACATAGCATTAAATGTGAGCAGCGTAACCTCTACCACTGGTAAAGAAGTCAAGTGTAGTTAAAATTGGATGGACACTTTTCAGTGCTTCTGTCTACTTGGTGGGAAGAGGCAGGAGTCCTTGCAAGGAATTGAGATAATCTGAATTAAAGTGACACATCTTTTGCTTTTGTTTTTTAAATAGATCGGTTTGGGCTTGGCCAGCCAGGAAGAATACCTGGTTCTGTGAATGCCATGAGAGTTTTGAGCACAAGCACAGATCTTGAAGCTGCTGTTGCTGATGCTTTGGTAAGAGGCACAGTGTGTATGTAAACAGTCGCTTTGAAATACTCATCTGCATTTCTCTCTGTTTTAACAGGAAATTGCCCCCAAATCAGGTTGCTAAATCATCTTTGACACTCTTTAAAATTGTGTAACTGTTGGGTAAATGTGTATTGTTATTTGCTTCTTAAACTTTTACCTCTGCTCATGTAAATGAAAATGGACTTTACAGAAAATATTAGAGTCAGGTATTTCTTATCTGTGCTCTTCAGTATCAAGAAGCTTTTGATGACATTGGGCTTCTCGGCTGTCACTGGCCTTTTTTTTCTTTTAACCATGGTTTGTTTTGTTTTTTTCCTGGCACTTCTTTTTTTCCATTCTGTTGCTTCTATTGCTTTACAGATTTTGATGGCATAACCTAGACATTTTTCATAATAGTAGGGAATAGAGTTTGAGGTTTGAAAATCTCGCATTTATTCCATTACCTTGTCTGTATGATTTTATGTTGTTTTCCTAACTCTTTGAGGATGGGAAGCAATGGTAGAATATGTTTTGCATCATTATAGTGTAATATCTGAAAAACATAAATGATCATGGATCCTTTAATGTTTTGGTTATACCAGAAAGTTCCTTGGTAGAATCAGCTTGTGGTCCAATTGCTTTTTAAAGATGCATTTCAGCTAGTCACACAGTCTCTTGCATATTCCGGTTTATGTGCTCAGCATTTGAAATGGGTGTTCTTTAGAACTCTCTGATCACTGGCCTTGCTTTTGCTATTTTAAGACTTATTCTCTTGTAAGGAAAAAAAGTATGTAATATTCTGCTTTTAGACTCTAAAGTTTTTAATCCAGCCATGTTTTATCAGATCACCATTCTATAGTTTATGGCTATGGTGATTCCAGTTTTCATTCCTTCTTTTCTTGCCTTCATTTATTCTTCCTCAGTCAGGTTCTTTGACAGGTGTCTGTGAGCAAGCAGTTTGCTGCTCTCATAATGCTCTTTCTGTAGGTAAACTGCATGGCCAGCTGTATTCCTCAACCTTATGTATAGAAGGACTTTTTTCTAGCAGGTGCTAGAGTTCAGGGTAACTGCTCTAACCATGGCTTTAAGAGTCAAGAGCTGGAACAGAATTCTCTGAAGCTGTTTGTCCTTCCAAGTTGCAGAATTTAGAATCTGTCTCTTATTTGTTCAGAGACCCTGGGAAGTAGAGGTCAAAGGAGTGGGAAATGATGGTTGTGAAACCCTCAGTTGAGACTTCCACTTAAGTCAAGGGAATTTCTTAGTTCTTTAAAGAACTGTATAAGGGACTGTGTGTAAAGTTCTAGGAGGCAGAATGGGACTTGAGAGTTTGGGCTTTGACTTAACCTTACTTGAGCTTTTCTCTGAGCTCTAACTCCCATTAGATTCATGCTGCCCTTGTTACTTTTGGTCCAAACTATTTAGTCTGGTGACCTGCTTCTGAAGAGAAAACACAGAAATGGTACAGAATCCTTGCCTCACTGAATAGACGCCACGGGGCTAGACAGAATGTCTCAGAGAAGTAGATAGTAGAATTAATGGTGACCTTAGAGATTTGCCTCACTGGTATGGGAAAAGTTTTAGCAAAGAATTATAGCACGTTACCAGAAGGTCTTCTGAGACGTGAAGGAGGGTTAGAAAATGCCATTTGACAGCATTCTTTATTATTATTCGCTTGATATGAAACGCTTGCTAACCTGTATTTTTGGTTTGCTAAGATATGTTTTGCTGTATACTTTTGTTGCAAGAACAATCCCTACATATGCTTCTGACATAATTCTCTATGCTTTTTCCCCATCCTTCAATATTTTCCTGCCTACAGCTGTTAGGAGACTCCAGGAGCAAGGTACCAGTGCTTTAACTTTTGTTTTACAACTTTATTGCTTCTGTTGCAAGTATGCTTCTTTTAGAAGCTAGTGAAAACAAAAAACATATGGTATAGTATAGAAATCCTGGTTTATATGATTTTGTTGAATCCTAACAGTGATTCACCATCATTGTTGCCTCATGGTGGAGTCAGTCACCTTTCATGTATATCTGTTTCAGTATTTATTTTAAATGTCAAGCTCTGCTGCTGCTGCTTCTAGTAGTGTTTCATTTTATTAACGCAATTTATGCCTATTCTTATGTCGTCATGATTTCATGAATGGATTTATTAACATTTTTCTTATTTTAGGAGTCTGGTTTATGTGTGACCATGTAATTTGTTATCCAAACAAAAATGCTTTTGGGAGTAAAAGGGGGATGCTATTAATAATTATGTTATGACGGTACACTTAAGGCAGAACAGTCCTGAGAAAGTTGAATTAATAATAATGTGCCGTATTATTAGAGAAGTGTATTTGTATGGTTTAAGCCAATAGCTATTTGTTTTGCTTTTTAAAATTCTATATAGTTGCTGTTATGTCATGTTTATGGGTATAACAGTTTTGTATTCAGGGTCAGTGAAATGAATAAAGTGGGTATTATAGTCTACTTTGAAAGAAGCCTATTCGTGTTTCAAAACCCTAAATCTTTAATGCAAGTGGCCAGGAGTTTGAAACCAGCCTGCACAACAGAGGGAGATGAACTGCTTCTGCCACTGACATTTCAAATTCTGGCTTTTATAGGAAACATAAATATTCAGAAAAGTTTGCCCATAGACTGTGCCCAGGATATATTGCTTTTGACTGGGGAGGGACTGTAGGCTGCGCAGATTTGCAGTGTTCCAGGTGCCCAGCTGGAATATTTAACATGTAATTTTATTTAATCCTCACAACAAGCCTGTATGATAGGTATAACTATTGTTGTCTTAAAGATGGGGAAACTGCAGCAAAGTGCTTTGGAGGCTTTCAGAAGTCACACAGCCCAGTCAGTGTTGGCACCAGGATTGTGATCTGTCTTCCCGTAAAGTCCACACACTTTACTAGAGGCCACACTCTTTCCCCTCTCCTACAGAGCGCTTTGCTTCTTAGTTATGTTACCTAATGGAAAACTGCTTTTCTGTTTTCATTTCCCTAATCTACAAGCACAGGAAAAGTGTGTCTGTGCATGTGTCTTTTTACAGTTAACTCTTCGTTGTAGATTTTGTTTGGTACGACTCACGGTCATTTCACCTTTCTATTTCGTCCTCAATCACTCCCATCCCTCATTGAACCTGTCAGAAGAAGCCTGTGAGGAGGAGGTATGAGCCGTATGGCATGTATTCTGACGATGATGCCAACAGTGACGCCTCAAGTGTTTGCTCTGAGCGCTCGTATGGCTCCAGGAATGGTGGCATTCCCCATTATCTGCGGCAGACCGAGGATGTAGCAGAAGTTCTCAACCACTGTGCTAGTTCAAACTGGTCAGAAAGGAAAGAAGGGCTTCTGGGCCTGCAGAACCTACTGAAGAGCCAAAGAACACTGAGGTGAGGACCACAGCAAGAATATGAGCTAAGTTTGAATCCCCTGTTAGACTCTTCAGGGGCTTAAAGGGATTCCCTATGATTAACGGAGTCTTCAAGAGGTCTACTTGCAGGAACCGGCATTTAGTCATCGTGATACAAGATGACTAAGATACAGTCCTTGCCATCCAGAGGCTTTGAAATATCTGGCAAATTTTTTTTTTTTTTTCTTTTTCTCCAGATGGAATCTCACTCTGTTGCCCAGGCTGGAGTACAGTGGTACGATTGTGGCTCACGGCAGCCTCCGCCTCCCAGGTTCAAGCGATTGTTCTGCCTCAGCCTCCCAAATAGCTGGGACTACTGGCATGTGCCACCACACCTGGCTAATTTTTGCATTTTTTAGTAGAGATGGGGTTTCACCATATTATTAGCCAGGCTAGTCTCAAACTCCTGACCTCGTGATCTGCCCACTTCAGCCTCCCAAAATGCTGGGATTATAGGCGTGAGCCACTGTGCCCAGCCCATGTGGCATATATTCTACAACTTATTAGGTTGATAAAACATTTAGGGTGGATATAGTGGTTCATACCTGTAATCCCAGCACTTTGAGAGGCCAGGGCAGGAGGAGCACTTGAGCCCAGGAATTTGAGACCAGCCTGGGCAACAAAGGGAGACCCCATCCCTACAAAAAAATGTAAAAATTTGCCGGATCTGGTGACATGCATCTGTAATCTCAGCTGCTTCGGAGGCTGAGGCAGGAGGATTACATGAGTCCTGGAGTTGGAAATTGGCAGTGAATTATGTTTATACCACTGTGCTCCAGCCTGGGTGGCAGAGCAAAACCCTGTCTCAAAAAAACAAAAAACACCAGACCACATATTTGGTTCTCTTATGTTTCATATTTGTCCAGTAGATACTATTTGAGAAATTTTGGTATACAGTATGCAATTCAAGTAGAACAGAAAACAAAAAAACAACTCTGCAGGTTAGTATGGTTCAATTATGCTTCAGGGTCCTGGATAAAATGTTTCAGTCTCAGTCTGGAAAATTTTGATATACGTGTGCATATATGTAGCTTATAAATGTACATACTAAGGAGGTAACAAAATGGAGCCCTTCAAAATAGTAACAGCATTGTCTCTTAGATGGATTGTTTTTGCTTTTTTCTTTGTTTCTGTTTTATAAATTTTCTAAAAATAGGCATGTATTGCACATACCAAAAAAGTATATGGTTATACCATATTTTGTCAAATCTAAGGCATCATAGACACCCTTATTTTTATAGCCCTCTAATAAATGCTGTATATTAAGTCATGACAGTACAAATATGTCTTTGATTATAAGATGACTCTCAATTACAGAGAAAGTTAAAACAAGAGGAAGGAGACGTGAATGGAAAGTAAGAAATGGGCAACTAGCCAGGCGTGATGGCTCACGCCTGTAATCCCAGCACTTTGGTGGGGGTCGAGGCAGGTGGATCACAAGGTCAGGAGTTCGAGACCAGCCTGGCCAGCATGGTGAAACCCCGTCTCTACTAAAACACACACACACACACACACACACACAACAAAAATTAGGAAAAAAAAAAAGGAATGGGCAACTTAGAATACATGAAATGCAATCTACTTTATCCTTTGGATAATTTTTGTAAGATAAATTAGCTGTCATAGATGGGAATTCCTCTTGGGTTCTGGAAAGCAAAGTGGGCACTGGCTAATGAGTTGCCCAGCCTCACTGTGGCTCCTCAGTCTGACTCCACCCTCCTGTACTCTAATCTGCCCCACATTATTCGTCTGTTCGTGAAGATAATACAGGAAGTTTTGTCATGTGCCTTCTGAAATGCAGGCATCCTGTGACACTCTGGTGACCTGTCAGAAACAAAACATGATTTATGGCTATTGTTCCTCAAGAATGCGTTTAATCCTGGTGGTCCCACTTTGTAGATTCTTAGTGTTCACCAAGTACCCACTGAGTAATCTCTAGACATCTGTTGATCGGCATTAGTCTAATCTAGGTTGCATCGTTAACAGTATTGACGGGTCCTTGAACCAACTGTTTATCCACATAAAAGGGGGTGATTACTCAGGGATGATTGACTAAAAAGAAGACCTTTCTCTCAAACTTTAAACATGGGACTCAGTGGTAGTCAAGGACCAGAAAAGGCAGTGGGCACCAATGTGAAATGAGTGTTTGCTTTGTCCTAGGAACAGTAGAAGGTACAATGTGTCATCTTTTTTAATTCTCTCAGCAACCACGTGACATAGTTCTTATCCTGTTTGACCAATGAGGAAAAACACAGGCTTAAAGATAGCAGAGTACTTTCTTACTTATTTATGTATTTTTGAGATGGAGATTCGCTTGTCTCCCAGGCTGAAGTGCAATGGCACGATCTCGGCTCACTTGCAGCCTTCACCTCCCAGGTTCAAGAGATTCTCCTGCCTCAGCCTCCTGAGTCACTGGGATTCCAGGCACCTGCCACCATGCCCCACTGATTTTTGTATTTTCAGTAGAGACAGGGTTTCATCACAGTGGCCAGGCTGGTCTCAGACTCCTGACCTCAGGTGATACACCTGCCTTGGCCTCCCAAAGTACTGGGATTATAGGTATGAGCCACAGCACCCGGCCCAAAGTGCCTTATTTACAGCAGAACTGAGATTAAAATCCAGGTCTGTCTGACCCTGAAACACATGCTGTTCTGTTTTTCCCCTTTTTTTGTTTTTACCTCTCGTCACAATGCAGGATAGACATGCTTTTTAAAAGTTTATTTCATTGCTTTTCAGTTGTGGCATGTGGAAAATACAGCTGGGATAAAATGAAAAGGATTTGGTGCATAGCTTTGTCACTTCCAGATATGTGAGCTTGTACCCACTCAGTCTCAGTTTCCTCATCTTAAGATGAGAGCAAATCTCTTGTTTTATCTTCCTGTTTGATTTAGCCATAAATAAGAGTTTGTGAAAAGACATTGTTATGTAGATATAAATTATGTAAAGCTTACATAGTTGACTGATCAAAAAAATTAGCCAGGCGTGGTGGTGCGGACCTGTAGTCCCAGTTACTCGGGAGGCTTAGGTGGGAGGATGACTTGAGCTTGGGAAATCAGGGCTGTAGTGAGCTATGATTACACCACTGCACTCCAGCTGGGGTGATAGAGTGAGACCCTGTCTCAAAAATAATAAAAGTAATAAATTCATTGATTTCCGTTTTATTTCTTCTAGTCGAGTTGAACTGAAAAGATTGTGTGAGATTTTCACCCGGATGTTTGCTGATCCTCATAGCAAGGTAAGTCTGGAAGTCATGCCTGCCTTATCTTCCCCCCTGCATGTCTGTGAGCTCTGTGTGATACACTACCCAAGAATGAGAGAGAATTCCCTGTAGTGCAGTTCCGACCTTACAGAGTAACACCAATTTCAGCACTAGTTTATGTTACACCTTTTAAAAACAGAATTCTTGGAAACTTAAATGTACATAAAATTTAAAGTTAAATAAGTGTACTTCAAGTAAGAGTTACCGTGGAGAGAATCAGATGGTCTTTCTTATATTTTTGTATGTCTCCTGTTAGCCAAACAGTGAGGTAGGTGCTAGGGTTATATAAGATTATGTTATAATGTCATGCATGTTTTGATGTTAGAGTAATGAAGAAAAATAAGTATATAATTATTTTTGTATCGATATATCCTCATAGGACAAGATAGAAAAATGAAAGTAATTTAATGGATTTATTGGAAAACCAGGTTATTTCTTAAAATAGGATTTTGCTGTTCCCAAGAACTTGCTGAGTGGTGATCACTTAACTGGTGCCCACACCTCCTGAGGGCCAAAGGGAACACTAAGCCCAAGGAATGCTTTTTTTTTGACAAGGGAGTCCCAGCTGAGGGGGAAACACCCATGAGTATGGGACAGAACACTTTCCAGGGGTGAGAGAGGGACACTTTACAAAAGTTTACTTGGAGTCTAGATTTTAAATAAATACCATTATTTGGGAGAAGACCCTTAGAGACTATCAGATACTTTTAAAGGAAAAAAGTGGAGAGCAGGGTGAAAATATAGGGAAAGGGGTAAAGGCCAGGAGTGAAGTGTAGATATCGATAGAACCTTAAATAAGCAGAAGGAGATCTTTAATGCTGACATGCAGGATTAACTACAGTTTTCCTAGTAAAGATGGTCTCCTTCAAGTCTTGCCAGAAGAAAGAAACCCGTGATGGCCAGAAAGCCCAGCCAGTTACTGTCCTTGAAATATGAAACATTGATCCACCCATTCATTCACCCAGTCATTTAACATTTACTGAGTACCTGCTCTGGGGCAGGGATACAGAAAGCAAGATACGGCTCCAGCCTTTCGAGGGTGCTCATGAGAGTAAAGGGGAGTGAATGCAAGGGTTCTCCTCCCCTTCTCCTACAACAGCTCTCCTCACTATCAGTCTTGAAGCATGTCTTAAATTTTCTGCTATGACCCTCACAGCAAAGTCAACATTAACAATATTAATAAAAATTCCCCAGGCGCTCATGCCTGTAATCCCAGCACTTTGGGAGGCCAAGGCAGGCAGATCACTTGAGATCAAGAGTTCAAGACCAGCCTGGCCAACATGGTGAAACCCTGTCTCTACTACAAATATAAAAAAAAAAGCTGGGCGTGATGGCATGTGCCTGTAATCCCAGCTACCCAGGAGGCTGAGGCAGGAGAATCACTTGAACCTGGGAGGTGGAGGTTACAGTGAGCTGAGAATGTGCCAGTGTACTCCAGCCTGGATAGCAGAGTGAGTCTCAATAAAAATCCAAGAAAGACTGAGCCTAAAGACCACATAGATATCCAAAGATAAAATTTATCAAGATTTTTCTCTACGGTAGTGTTAAAAGCAGTACGATTTAATGCATAAGCATAATTAGTCTTAAGATTTATAAGGTAAGAGCTATTAGATGGTTTAGGACATTGATAAATTTCTGTTACCTGTCACCCCTAGATTGCCGATTCAGAAGCAGAATGTGAGGATAAAGAAGGAAATTTGTTTCCATCAGAAGTCTCTTGTACAGTGAGTTTGGAGGTCTCAGTTTAGTTAATATTTTTAGCTGCCTGTAAGCCAAGCCAGGAATTCCATAGCTAAGGCTGAATGACCTTTTTCCTGAGCTGTCTCACAGGCGACCCCTGGTGGTGAATAGTTGCTGTGCTAGAAATGAGGTGCTATAGGATTCCTGGGTTGTCCAAAGTAGAACAAGTTTCATTAACGAGGTAGGAAAACGTGCTCGTTTCGGCAACACATATACTAAAATTGGAACGATATAGAGAAGATTAGCATGGCCCCTGCGCAAGGATGACACGCAAATTCGTGAAGCGTTCCATATTTAAAAAAAAAAAAAAAAAAAAACATGTAGGGAAAGTCAGTGCTACCTTTCTCTCTGAAATTGGTTCAGAGATATTCCACTATGGATTCTGTTTCACCTAAGCAAAAATCATTACACAACAGCATGAGAATTATGTTAATATATTTTATTCTAAGCTGTAATAATCTATTACTTTATAATATCTGAAATAGGCATACATCAAAATGTCTGATTTGAAAAGCAGTAGCTACACAATAGTGAGTAGGTGTTTTTATTAGCTCATTTTATAATAGCGTTTGTTAACTGTTAAATAGTGAGTAAGAATAGCATTAGGACGAGGATTTGTTGTTTAAGAAAGAAAACATTCAGGATTAAGATAGTTAATTTCTCTCTGTACTGCCTTTTAAAGGCTTATATTGAGGGAGGAGAGAATATTTCATCTATTTGTAGCCTTTTCAGGTTTTCTTTAAAAAAAAAAAAAAACAACAACGCATGAAAATTGTATTAATTCACTGCCAACTAACATGGAATTTGTTTTGTTGCATGGCCTGGTTTGCGGTGGAATTCACAACAGAGAGTAAGTTCCATTCCTTTTTCCTTTATCTGTTTTCTGCACTACATTTTCCTTCTGTGCTACAAACAGTCGTTAACAGGGTTAACCTAAGTTACAAGAGGCTGGGCAAAGCACGCATGGGCATTTTGAATGTTTTGTAGGCTTTGGAGGAAATTGTGAATTCAACATATGAAGTACTTGGTTTTCATCTGTGTCTAGGTTTTCAGTATGTTTTTGGAGACTCTTGTGGATTTTATAATAATTCATAAGGATGACTTGCAAGACTGGCTTTTTGTTCTTCTCACACAATTACTTAAGAAAATGGGAGCAGATTTACTTGGATCTGTGCAAGCAAAAGTCCAAAAGGCTCTAGATGTCACCAGGTAAGTGTTTAAAGGTTAGGTCCATTTGGATATTGCAGAACTTGCAGGTAACTTTTTGCCATGGCCTTTGTCACCCACTTGAATGTCTGTTACTCAGTTCTCATGTTCTTTTGTTGACGTATTTGTTGACATCCCACCAATCCATGAGATGAAATACCATATCATCTTAGTGTTGATATTACTTTTATGAGTATTTAAGACCTATGTAATAAACAAATGTAAAACTTTAGAACTTCTCTTCTCATTAAAAAACATTTAAAGAGAACATTTAGAATATTTGTTTACATTTTTCTGGACCTTAGTATTTTTATTACTTCAACTTAGAAGTCATGTTAGAGATTTTTTTTTTTTTTTAAATCAGTGTATCATGTGGAAAAGTCTAAATTGATAGTACACTGGCTCAGAGATTTGCACATTTGCAGTAGTTGTGACACTTCTAGCTTTTATGAGAAAAGAAAAGCTGCCGAAGCCCGGGAAAGTTAGAGAAAACTACATGCTGCTGCTGTTCAGAAAACTCTTCTCTCTTGTTTATGCAGTTGTGGGTCCTCAGCATGCAAGTATGAGAATTAAAAGATCTCAGAAGACACTTTGCAATATCTTGGTTGTGATTTGATGGAAGATGGAGGGGGGAATGTCAGATTGGTGAACTTTTTTAAAGAACAAAGAAATAACTTCCAAATCACTCAAAAATTATCAGGGCAATTACTTTTATAATTTGCTACAAACTGAAATAATTCTAGTTATAGAATTTCAAGATGGAAGGACCTTAAAGGTGATGTTCATTTTATCAGTGAGAAACAGACACTTTGCCTTAACTTTGTGTTAGTGGCAGTTTAGAAACTAAAATCCAGGATTTTTGATGATTGCTCTGTTGTCTGTTCCTGTTGTTGCAGGCTGTCTTGTGGGTGTGTGTCCTCACCTCCTGTGGAGATAGTGGGTGGTACACATAGCACTAGAACGTAGAACCTTCTCTTTCTGGCTCCCTTGACTAGCACAATAGCACATCCTGCCCTGCTGGCCATCCCCTATGCATGCAGCTGTTACTTGACCCTGACTTCAAAGTATGCATCTATTCCTCTGCACTGTGATGCCAGCTGTTTTCTTATGGCCCTTGACCCTGTCAATCTGTGTAATTGCATTGCTGTAGAATTCTATTACCCAGAGAGATTTCCCTTCTGGTTTTCAGTGAACTCAAAGTAATGTACTTGTATCTGTTGGTGAGGCCATAAAAAAGGAGTAATAATAAAATAAATAAATAAAATTAAAGTAACATACTACATTTGCAATAAAGCTTGGAAACTTCATCATTCCTTTGCATGGTTAATTTTAGTGGAGTTAGTTAGGGAGCATTACAGTACACCATTATACCAATGGATTATAAAGGTGTAGCCCAGATTGACTGAGGGGCTAGGCTGATAAGCTGGTATCACTAAGTGGAGTAGATAGGAGGGTTGTTGATAGGCTGGGGCCAGTTGTGGCCATGTTGGGACATGGGCTCAGTAGTACCAGACTTTTCAAGAAAGATCAGAAATGTGGATTTGGGCAACATATTCGAGAATTTTCTAAGATACTATGAAGGCCAAATAAAACACATGTAAGCCAGGCTTGGCCTGTAGATCACTTAATTAAGCTGAATGTACCAATGACCAGATCCACTTACATTTTTGAGAATGGTAGGAGTATTAAGTTTATATTCCTAAACTTTGATGATTAAGGAATACAGTGGTGACCTCCTGTTAGTTTTCCTTTAAGAGTCGTAGTCTCAGTAGATTTGGTCTGAGTGCCTGAAGCATTTTTAGCATTCCCTTCTTTTTCTCAGCAGTTGAGATGCACAGCTCTTTAAGCTGATCTCGAATCAGTCAGTGACTATTAATAGGAGGTTTTAGTGATGGCTGAGAATTGCTTCTCAGTTTATAGACTTGAGTGCTAATCTGCCTCAGTTTCCTTTCCTTTGGTTGTACCTAACAATGGCATATTTTCTGATGATACACACCCATTATTGAAATGTATTCTCTATCTACCCCATACTGCCAGAAGAAGGTAGAGACATTTTGTATGTGTTTTGTTGACATAGTCACTTAAATCATCTATGCTCAAGTATAGTTTCCTTCCTGAAGTGATCTTCAAAGATTCGAAGTTACAACTAGATGGTGAGAGGAAGGGGTACTGTTGGATCAAGTTTACTTTTTATTAGTAATTATAAGGATGATGATACTGGTACCTAATATGTGCCATGTGCTTTTTATTTTTGTTGTATGATTTTATTTACTTTTCAAATCAATTCTATTTGCTTCATTTTAGAGAGTCAAACCTGTTTCTTTACTTATTTTACTATACTTATGTAGATTGGGAAAAATCTCTAAGAGAGTCCAAAGAAAGCAATGTAGATATTTGCCTTGCATTTCTCTCTCTTCTTAATATGGAAATTATATCACCATTATCCACAGGGGCTCCGTTGTGCAATTTTAAACTAATACTGGTAATTACAGCATTTTAACAGAAAGAGCACTGACTCTCTGGCTGAGAGCGCCTGAGGGTTACTTGATTGGATCAGAGATGCATGATGAACACAAGAAATAAGATCAGTAACAGGCAAGAAATGGATCAAGAGAAGGGGCTCCTGGGACTCCAGGCTCCTGTGTGTGATTTGTAGCTGGACGAGAAATGTTTTGTGTCACAGGCATTCTTCTGTGGTATCCAGGGACCCTGAGCGGTGACCAGGACCAAGGGTGACAGTACGGTTAGTTTAAGCAGAGTCAGCCGTAAGCAGCCCAGTCAGTATGTAAAAATGAGATTTGGGTATCAGAGGTGATTTTTATGTTTAATCAATATCCAGAAAGGTAGCTGGAGGGAAAATGAGCAAATCCCTAGAAAGGCAGGTAGAAATTTCTTCCTTAGTTTATTGCTTAGTCTTAATTTTTTAAATAGCTGCTCAGAATAAGTTCAGTTTATGTTTGGGGATTTGAAACAAGATTTTCCTTTTTCCAGATTTTCCTGTATAACGTGTATTACTTTACATAAAATGAAAAGCACTATTTATTAAAAATGTGAACAGGGTTTTACATATATTAATCCATAATGGTATGCTTTTGTTAAATAGTTAGACATTGTTTTGTAATAAATTTCTTTTAAAATGAGCACTTTTCCCCCTGCCCCAACCTAGGGACTCCTTTCCATTTGATCAACAATTTAACATTTTGATGAGATTTATTGTGGATCAAACTCAAACTCCAAACCTCAAGGTCAGTAATTACTTGTCATTACAATTCAACCCTGGAACTTGAATTTGCTTAAATTTACTTTTGTTTATAAGTGACTCATGTTTAGCTATTGTGAATAAATCTGCTGTGACATTCCTGTTTGATTCTTTGTGGATATGTTCTTGTTTTTCTTGGTTAAGTACCTAGCAGTGTATTTGCTGGTGCATTGGGTAGGTATATGTTTATCTTTATAAGAAATTTCTCTCATGCCTATAATCCCAGCACTTTGGGAGGCCGAGACAGGTGGATCACGAGGTCAAGAGATCGAGACCATGCTGGTCAACATGGTGAAACCCCGTCTCCACTAAAAAATACAAAAACTAGCGGGGCATGGTGACGCACGCCTGTAATCCCAGCTGCTCAGGAGGCTGAGGCAGGAGAATTGCTTGAACCCAGGGGATGGAGGTTGCGGTGAGCCGAGATCGTGCCATTCCACTCCAGTGTGGGTAACGAGCGAAACTCCGTCTCCAAAAAAAAAGAAATTTCTAAGATGGTTGTACCATATTGTATTCCTACCAGCAGTGTATGAGAGCTCTAGTTTTCCTACATCCTTACCAGCATTTGGGCAGTACTATAGTCTTTTTCACAAGTAATATTTAAACTAGAAAATTAAGACATTCTAGTATGTAGAGATAGGTATCTTATTGGAATATTTAATACTAACATTCTAAGATGTGAAAGTTAATTGTTAGATGTTGTGGAAAATCCTACCCCTAGTAACAAGACCAAATTTGAGGGAGGATGTGTGTTAATTTGAATTAGGTCACGTTCATCGTCTATTCTTTGATCATTAACTTTTTGGAGGTTTTAGGATGAGCCCAATAAATAATTACCTTTTTCTCCTGAGGTCAGAACTAGTTGAGAAGTTGATTGGTAAAGTTAGGGCAGAACATGAGCTGGATTACTGAAAGTGCTGCCTTATGGAACATGGCTTAGAATGTGTGGCAGAACTAGAGTTGAACTTGCCCTGTGGTCAGTGGCAGAGCTGGAAATCCCATGGGCTCCTGCCCTGGAAGTGTCTTGCAGCATAGATGAGGAGCAGAGCATGCCTCTCTACAGGCACCTAACGATGAAGAAGACTGAGCCATGTGCCCCTTCCTGTTCCTTAACTTACCCATCAGTCATTTCATGCTTTCCCCCTGTTGGATGTTGCTCCACGTGGAAACAAATCCAGGAGAACGGAAAGAGGTTCCCCTCAACAGCGTTTACTTTTCTCTGGTACCTGATAAGAATTCTTTTCAAAGATTCATCAAGTGTACTTAATGTTTATAATTATTGGCTCTTTCAGGTCAAAGTTGCAATCCTGAAATATATTGAGTCTCTGGCCAGACAGATGGATCCAACAGATTTTGTAAACTCTAGTGAGACAAGGCTTGCTGTTTCTAGAATCATAACCTGGACAACAGAACCAAAGAGTTCAGACGTGAGAAAGGTATGTCCAAGAGAGCTGATGCATAATTACAGACTGTTCCTGGGCTTGTGTTAGAGACATGCGTTTAGAAACTTGCAAACCACACCACCCACCCACAGACTTCTGCCACTCAGCCTCCGCTGTTGCTCTCTTCTCTCTCCGGCTCTGCCTAGTTTTGAATATAAAAATGAAAGTCTGAAATGTTGCACTATTGGCCTATGGTTTTCCCACGCATCTATTTTATGTATTTTGTAATAAGAAATCGCGAGTGAATTAGTGTCTTTTACACAGATGTTTGTTTTCCTTATATCAGTTTGTAATATGTACTTTAAAGATGAAACTGCAGATCTAGGGCTAGCTGGCTGCAGGGTCCCTGATCGTAAAATGTGGTTGAAAAGCTTAATAAGGTGTAATAGATTCTTAAAAAAGAGCAAACATCTTCCAATATGTGGCACATAAGTATGCGTGTGATATGTGAGTATGTGCTTTTGCAATGGAATGTTACTTAAGTATTGCCTGCTATGGGTTGAAACATGTTTTAGATTCACATATTACCTCAATTAGGGCCCGTGTGGGACAAACTAGCTTTGATCATAGTGCCCACTCTCAGTGGACCTGCACATTAGAATATTTGAACTAGGACTTACTGTCCTTACTGTTCTAATCGGAACATTACATTCAATTTCAAATTATCAGCCTGAGGCTCCAAAAACCTCAATTTATTTTAATCCTAGCTCAAGCCAAATATAAATAGGAAATTAGATTTATTGCCAGAAATCACTTCGTTCATTTACTGTTTGAATGAGCGTCAACACTTGCTTTCAGTTATTTTGGATTATACAGTGTTACTTCACAAAGCTTTGTCTCCGCTGGCATGCTACTTTCCATGCCTGCCCCTTCTCCTTGCCCATTGTGAGGTCTCCTTAACTCCTCACCTTCACACCTAACTTACACTCAGGTTCAAGGACAATGATCCTGATCTTCAGAGGAGTTTGAGAAGATTTAGATTAAGTTCACAGTCCTGGCTGCAATTAAAATCGATGTTGATTTCTGAGCTCTGTTCCCAAGTAATTTGATTTAGTTGGTATAGGGTAGAGCCTAGACACACTGTTGTTTTTTTTGGTTGGGGTTCCTTTCACTTGTGACTGATTTTTCATGCACAGACAAGGCCCAGTATTTCATGCCATGGCCCTGGAATGAACCTCAAGACATATACACTGCTGATACAGTGTTGGTCTGGTTGCCGCAAGTTCCCTTGCTACGCAGTGTTGCTTCACAGTATCTTCAGGACTAGTTGACCTCTCTGTTCCCTGGCATCTTCCCCACCTCCCTCCTACCTTGTACCTAGAGTTCTTGTACTTCCTCTCCAGGCGTCCCCAAACTGCGGCCCGTGGGCCCCTGAGGCCATTTATCCGCCCCCCACCCTCCGCCGCACTTCAGGAAGGGGCACCTCTTTCATTGGTGGTCCGTGAGAGGAGCACAGTATTATGTGGCGGCCCTCCAACGGTCTGAGGGACAGTGAACTGGCCCCCTGTGTAAAAAGTTTGGGGACGCCTGCTCTAAACCCATTCTAGTGGTTAGGGCCCTGTTATCCTGGGCACCTTTTTCAAACTGATGGAATACCTGCCTGGTTTTCTGTATATTGTTAGCTCAGTGCACTCTGTATTGATCATAGAAAGCTTCCTAGAGAAGACAAGATTCATCCTCAGATGTGGAATATAGATGCAGTTTGCATAAGTGATGAGGTCAGGGGAGGGACAGTAGTCATGTGTAGGAAATGAGGTTTGTCTGAAACAGTGAAATAGACTGAAGCAGAGGGTTTGGGAAGTTGAGCAGTAAGGAGAATGTTTTACTCACCCTGCATGCTCAGTGCCTGGCATATACCTGGAGTAACATAGTAGGCATTAATAGATATTTTGAATGAATTAATGAATGATAAACACCCATATGGAAATTATTTCACTTCAAATGATACTTGAAGCCATCATTTTTTAAACTATAGATTTGGAAGTTCCCTTCTTTTGACTTCTTTATTTGTTACCTATTGTATAACAAACTTCTACTTCCTTAGCTTGAAACAAGACAGATCTGTTATCTCACAGTAATAAATCAGGAACCTGGCGTGTGTTCTCTGGGCCTTCTGGTTAGTGTCTCAAAGGCTGATATCAAGATGTCATTTGGCTCTGCAGTCTCATATGAAGCTGAGGTCTTCCTCCAGCTCATTAGCTCTCGGCAGATTCTAACCTCTTACAGGTGTACTGAGCTGCCTGCTTTCTGGTTGAATATCAATGGGGGGAGCCATTCTCAGCTAGTAGAGGCTGCCAGGAAGTTTGCTTGTTTAAAGCCATCAGGAAAATATATGAAGAAATAATATCTAAGAAAATCCCCAAATTTGATGAAAAACATTACCCATCGAAGTAGCCCAACAAATTAAGATTTTTTTTTTTTTTTTTTTGAGACGGAGTTTCGCCCTTGTTACCCAGGCTGGAGTGCAATGGCGCGATCTCGGCTCACCTCAACCTCCGCCTCCTGGGCTCAGGCAATTCTCCTGCCTCAGCCTCCTGAGTAGCTGGGATTACAGGCACGCGCCACCATGCCCAGCTTATTTTTTGTATTTTTAGTAGAGATGGGGTTTCACCATGTTGACCAGGATGGTCTCGATCTCTTGACCTCGTGATCCACCCGCCTCGGCCTCCCAAAGTGCTGGGATTACAGGCTTGAGCCACCGCGCCCGGCCTAAGATTTTTTTAATAAAAGGATCCACTACACAGACACATCATATCTAACCATTGAAAGCCGAAGAGAGAGTCCTGAAAGCAGCAAGAGGGGAGCAACTCATCCTGTGCACGAGATCCTCGATAAGATTAAAAGCTCATTTCTCATCAGAAACCACAGAGGACAGAAGGGAGTGGATGACATTGAAAGGGCGGAAAGACAAAAAGCTGTCAGCCAAGAATTCACGATTTGGCAAGACTCTTCTTCAAAAACAAAGGAGAAATTAAAACAAAGCCAGCCGTAGAATCTCTCTCATTTTGAATCCCTCTGATGCCTTTTAAGGACTTGCCTGATTAGGTCAGGCCCACCCAGGATAATCTCCCTTTGGATTAACTCAAAGTCAACTGATTAGGGGCCCAAATTACATTTTTGAAAATCCCTTCTGCCATGTAACACAATCATGGAAGTGATATCCATTATATTCACGAGTCCCACTCACTCTGAGGGTGGGAGGGATTATATAGGGCATAATACATTTTGGGGAATCTTGGGGACCATCATAGTGTCTTGACTACCAGAGCTTTGGTGTCTCTTTTAGTGGGTTGGCAGAAGGCTTCCTAGTTACTTGATAATTCCCTCGCTCTTATTTTAGGAGGGAGCTTTTTTACCTATCTCTGCAAATTGTGATATGGTTCAACTTACTTATCAGATGCATGTCTATATTCTGGCACCCTCTAGATTTTTTTTTTTTTTTTAAATCATCCAAGATGTTTGTGTCTCTAAACTATTTGGCTTTCAGTAGGCATTCAACACTAACTAGTAAAGCATTACTATTTGATTCAAATAGGCATATCATAGCATAGTATTAAAATAGATGTCCTCAAACTCTACATTAGGACACTGCAGATTAATCTTTTTTGGAGGTATATTCACTTTTATTTAAATTCCCTGTTTTGATGTACCATCCATTGGACATTTATAAATATAGTTGCTTTTCTAAGTGATGTAGCTGCCTTACCCAAGAATATGAGATGTTCTTGAGGCATTGTCAAAATGAATGTAGTGCCTAAACAAATTAAAATACTTAGAAATCTTGATATAGTATATATCACTGTTCTAAGATCTAAAATTATCATTATCGTTTTAAAGCTGTATAAAAATAAAACTAGGACCATTCCTATCTAGATAATTTTACACACTAAATGTAAAATACATGTCTGTATAAATAAACTTTGTTCTGCCTAATCCTTCATTTCCAGAGTTTTTTAACATTCTATCAGGGATTATGGAAATCTTGGTCATTTTTAAAGCATGTTGTGTTCTTAAATGAAGTTCTGTTAATGTCCTGCTTTAATTGTTTTAGGGTAGGGTTATATTCTAAATGCAGAAGAGCCCTCCAGTCTGAAATGTATACAGTAAATTCTCAGACTCATCTCTAGAGAATATTTTATGTAAACAGTACCTGAGAACTTTTTCAGACAACATAATTCACTCTCTAAGTCCATACAACTGTATTTGTGAAAGCACTTTTGAAGCATTTTAGATGAATACAAGTTGATATAGCCCAAATTCATTGATTTTAGCTTTTTAAAATATTTTGTTTTTCTTCTTAGCTCAGTATGTTGTAGTGTTTTACATTGTGGTGGGAGGGGTGCTTAAATTGTTAAGATGTTTTTAAAACCAAAACACAATCACCAGTGAGATGTGCTTACCTCACTGAGACTGGTTTGGACAAGATGAAAAAGCCCAGCCCAGTCTGTAACTGCCCTGCTTTATTCTAAAAGTCAACTCTTCCATTTCCTCATTGTGGGATACCTGAGTGGTTTAGTTGTATGATGTAACTGTGCAGACGTACACTAGCCTTTCTTAATGTACCTTGTTGACGTAAGGTAATAAAATATATTACTGAGAGAAAGAAGGTGGATTCTGGAGTTTGACCTCCATTTGATTTCTGCCTCTGCTGCTTAATTGTATGTTTACATTTTGGAATTTAGAATGCCTGTATGTTTGCTTATTATATGTGATTCTCTTTGTCAAATGAAGCAAAAGATTGAGCCCCCAAACCTTGTTTTGAGAAGTGTGGGCAGTGAAGGCATGGCAAAGAAACCTAGAATTATAAAGATGCTGTTGGCTAGAGCAGGGAGAAGTATTAATATATAAATAGCCTTGAAAAGTTAAGATTTCTAATTGACTTTAAAAAAATACATGATTATAAAGGCAGCATGCCTCTATTCTGAAAGCTAAGGATTTTACTATCAAATAACTGATTCTCAGCTTAACTGTGACTGTGAGTCTCTTTCAAGTCTTTTTTGTTGTTATTGTTAAGATGGAATCTCGCTCTGTCACCCAGGTTGGAGTGCAGTGACACGATCTCAGCTCACTGTAACCTCCGCCTCTGGGGTTCCGGTGATTCTCCTCCCTCAGCCTCGTGGGTAGCTGGGATCAGAGACACGTGCCACCACGCTCAGCTAATTTTTGTATTTTAATAGAGATGGGGGTTTCGCCATGTTGGCCAGGCTGGTCTCGAACTCCTACCTTGGGTGATCTGCCCACCTTGGCCTCCAAAAGTGCTGGGATTACAGGCATGAGCCGCGGCACCTGGCCTCTTTCAAGTCTTGTTTTGACGTCTTCCATTTCATCACCTGAAGCAAGAATACTACTTTCAGGATTATTAAGTAAAAGACCTAATGATATTACTGAGGGTTAAAACTGGTGGCTACTGTTATTATTCTGATTCTTCCTAACTTTCAGTCATGTGTGTCTCACTGATTTTATCTAAGAAGCCAAATGCTTTTACAGCTAACAGATTGCCATGGTTAGGCACTTTCTGCTTCTCTCTGATTCAATCCTCCCACCTTTCCTGTTTGCCAGTCCTCGCTTCAGCGTAGTCGAGTAGGTGAGGATTTCCCCACTAGGTCAGCTTCAACCTGCTCTGGGCCTGGAGAAGGAAACTTGGAAGAAAGTTGTAAACAGGTAGATTGAAAACTATGTACTAATTTCAAACAGCACACTTCACTGTTTGCTTTTCAGATTATTAATACCAGCTGCTCTTGAGAAGGCACTGGGAAGCTTTTGAGAAACCTAAAATTAATACTGTGTGAATGTGTGTATATGTGTGTCAGTGTTTGAGTGGTGGTGTGCTTCATGATTAACTACCTTCTCGGTGGAATAGCCATGTTTGTGTCGACAACTACCATGTATTAACAGAAGAATAAAAAGGAGAGATAGTAGGCTGGCACAGTGGCACATGCCTGTAGTCCCAGCTACTTGGTAGTCTGAGGCAGGAGAATTGCAGGATTTTCAAGGCTGCAGTGCACAGTGATCATGCCTGTGAGTAGCCACTGTACTCGAGCCTAGGCAACATAGTGAGACCCCATCACTTAAAAAAAAAAAAAAAGATACCAAATGAGAAATGTCTGACAGTTTTGCAATAGATTCTCTTTGGTGTCTTTATGAAGCAATTTTTAGTGACAGTATGAAGGGAACAGTGAGTTGTTTAATAAATCGGAAAACTGCTTTTCCTCTCAAATTTCGTTTTCCCAAATTATTAGGAACACTGAAGTATTTGGCAAAGCGTTATTTTGCCCTGATCTCCTAGGAAGAATTCCTTTCTGCTATAAGGTGTGCAACATTCAAGACAGTTGATGTCCCTGGGAGTTCTCTTCAGACAGTAACAGTGAGATGTGAAGAACCTTTTACAAACTCCACCCCTCAAATTCTTCAATGAGAGGCCAGGCGTGGTAGCTCACGCCTGTAATCCTAGCTCTTTGGGAGGCCGAGGTGGGTGGATCACCTGAGGTCAGAAGTTCCAAACCAGCCTGGCCATCATGGTGAAACCCTATCTTTAAAAAAAAAAAAAAATTCTTCAATGAGGATGTGTGTGAGAATCATTTCATTTTAAGTTGCCTTTGAACCTTAAAATAAATTGCACTAGGGTTGCCCATTAGAAAATGTCAGCAGTACTCAGTATTTCATCTGGCTGCCTAATGGTCTTGCCTCTTACAAAGGCAACAGTGCAGATAGGCAGACAAGAACAATGGCATACTCCACTTTTTGAGTCACTAATGAACGTGAGTGATGCCCCAGGCTTTTTCTAAATGCATCTCTCCAACCTAGTTCCATATCTGGAATTGCTTGTTTAATGAGATCATATCATTGATGGTAGTGATAAAGATAACCCAGTTTTCCTCTTGCTTGGATTCCATATTTTAAACTATCACTAATTCAGAACGTTGGAAACAAAATATTTGAAAACCGTAACAGTCTAAATTCTTGTAAAACTGTGATATAAAATCTTTTAAACATTAGATACTTAGGCTGGGCACTGTGATGCATGCCTGTAGTCCCAACTACTCCAGAGTCTGAGGCGGTAGGATCAGTTGGAGCACAGGAATTCGAGGCTGCAGTGCACTGTGATTGGACCTGTAAATAGCCGCTGCACTCCAGCATGGGCAACATAGTGAGACGTCCATCTCGCTCTCTTTTTTTAATGTATATTTAAATGAAACTTTCTACCAGTTTCTAGAACTTGGATCTTAATTTTAAAAGATATACTTGGCCGGGCATGGTGGCTCACGCCTGTAATCCAAGCACTTTGGAGGCCAAGGCGGGCGGATCACCTGAGGTCGGGAATTCAAGACCAGCCTGACCAACATGGTGAAACGCTGTCTTAAAAAAAAAAAAAAAAAAAAAAAAAAAAAGTAAAAATAAAGAAAAAAAAAATTTAAAAATAAAAGATTATACTTTGGAAACACTTTAAGCTACTAAGTTTATAATTTGCTTCATGAAAAGCCTCAAGTTAGCTTGTGACATTAGATAACATCATTCTGGGAAGAAATATTGTCTCTTAAATAAAGGCAGGGGCACATTTCACATAAAAAAAATACTGTTCAAGAATGCAATCATATATTTTATAACTTTCAAATGCCATTTTCAATCAACAAAATTTAAGTGGCTGTACTTTTAAATTAACTTGGTGGCATTGATGTGCTTTTCCTGCTACAATTCTAGGCTGCTGCTTTCTTTCTCCTTGTAGTACATTATTTTTCTGCATGCGTTGTTTTTTTCTAACACCTAATACAATGTTTTTTTAAAAATACACAGGTTACTTTGCATGAGTTTTGGAAATTGTTCTATTATACAAATATACATATCAAATTAATAGTATATTAAATTGATGGTGAAATAAGATTCCTTCAGATTATTTATTTAAAATGTTTCGAAAATGAAATATAGAAAAATGTATTTTAGTACAGTCAATAATGCTTTTTGCCCATGTCATAAAAATATTTTGACCACTTACGATTTAATTTGGGTGGAAAAGCTGTTTTAATGACTGTATTTGAAATTAAAGGGGAAAAAGGTATTGTGCTTTTTTTGCCCAATGTGCTTAATGAATGATTTCAAAATGTTAAGTAATTTTTGATTATATTTTCAAATTTGTAATTCTTATTTTTGGTTAAATACCTTTGGGTTTTTGGATTTCTTTTCCTTCTCCATGGACAGAATAGTACTTTTGTCCTAACTGGACCTATCACTAATTTTAACATTGCAAAAGCATTGAAATATTTTGTGTTGTTTAATTCCAAAACTCTCTGCAAGCACATTTTTGTGTAATATTCTATGTCATGGAAAAAAATTCTGAATAATTATCACAATTTTAAAAATTACAGTCCTTGGAAAGACTATGTTCATAAAGTCTTTGTGGTTAAAAATGATAAAGAGGTGATTGTATTAACTGAAATGGTTTTTTGTGTCTTTTTCTTGACTCTTAGAAATTAATAAGAAATGCCAGTTAGTATTTGCTAAAAATTTTTTTGGCTTAGCTTTTGTAAATCAAAACTATTGTAATTAATTTCTCAGGCATTGTGCTTTAGGCTCAGATTGCCCGCTGCTAAATCTATAGAAAGCACATCACTTACCAGAAGCCAGAGTCTCATTGACCACTGTTGTTTCAGCTCATTGCTTTGCCTACCTCACTACCACAGTCATTACAAGCAGGCTTGCAGTGTGTTGACTCAATTAATAAACGAAAATAGAACATTTTCCAAAAGGCAGAAGAGCACGTTTTTAATGTCGACTCCTTTGAAGTCCAGTTTGCTTCTCAGAACCCTCTCTCCTTGGCTTATAGGTATAAAAGTAGAAGTTTTTCAGAGGTATTTATACTCTTTTTCTAGTGTTTCTTAGTAAAGAGGAGTGCAGTTCTCAAGATAACTTAATGCAGCATGTTCGAAAATTTGTGCTTTTAGGGTACACTGAAGTCCCTGTTCAGTTCTGAATTATTGAAGTAAGATCAATCTTAAACTTTAAAAATTTTTTTTTTGTTTTATTTACCCATTTACCAGCTTCCTTCCTAGTACCATCCAACAAAAGAAAAGTTCTAGGAATTTATTATTAATATGCTGTGGAATTCCAAGGCCAGGGCATTAAAATGAAGCCAGGGTTTATTTTCCAGGTTGAAGTCAGACTACTTAAAATCGACAATACTTTCTTCAGATGCCTTTTGTTTTTGATGCCTAGAATGCCCTCTTATTAGTGATTTTACTTATAAAAATATATTTTAAAAAACAATTTTAACTCAACATTGTGATGAAGGACCACTGTTGTACATTATATAAATTAATCATGGTTCCTTTTTCTAGGCAGCACAAATTGTGCTAATCTCTCTGTTTGAATTGAATACTCCTGAATTTACCATGTTACTTGGTGCCTTGCCAAAAACATTCCAGGATGGTGCCACCAAACTCCTGCATAACCACCTCAAGAATTCCAGTAACACCAGTGTGGTGAGTACTTTGGTCACGGTTGGTGCCTGTATGATGTCTGTGACCTCTGTGTAGCCCTTACCTAGAACCTACTGTAATGGAATAGCCCAGTTCCTTGTTCTCTTTTAGTAAATGTCAAGCATCCTGAGGATGGGGCCATCATAAGCCCAGTGAATGAATGAATCTGATATTTAAGTATAACCTTTTTTCTTAGGTTGTTCAGCTGCATTTTCACTAGGTTATCCAATTAGTCGTTCATTCACTGAGTTGGTCTTATTTTTCAACACTGTAAAGATGCAAATTCTCAGTTGTGTGTTTCACTCTAGCACAACCAACATCGATCATTCGACTCCAGGAGTGCCTGTATGATGATTATTCATTTTTGGTTCATATGCACTTAAAGTTGGCCTTACAATTCCGGAAAAAAAAAAAAAAAAAATACCATTCTGGGCAGATTCTACCCATTTATTTACATGTGGGTTAAAAGACCAAGGGAAGAATAGAGCAATATTCTATATACAGCCCTTGAACAACGATGCCTATTCTGCTTCACCTCAGGGCTCTCCAAGCAATACGATTGGCCGGACACCCTCCCGACACACCAGCAGCAGGACCAGCCCCCTGACCTCACCCACCAACTGTTCCCATGGGGGTCTGTCTCCAAGGTAAGGACACTCCTTTACTTTCCACAGAAGTAAAGAAACTAAAGCACTTAGTTGCAGTGCAGCCTATTTCTAAATTTTTAGACTAAGCTAAGTAACAAAAAAGAATATTGAGTATCAAGAACCATGGGTTTTAGTCCTCACTCAAATTGTAACTGTATAATCTTATGCAAAGATTATGCAAATCTTAACTTACCATCTTCTGTGGTGGTAAGATGAGTGGTGTGTGTTGAGTGTTCTCTGTGGTTCTTGTACTTCTAAACACTCACTATTCCCTAATAGTACCCTCAACTAAAAGTTTGCATTTAGTACTGTTTTACATAGAATCTATGTTACATAAAATCCAGCTCATTACCTGTTCTGCAAATGATAGAACCTGAAGGTATTTAGTCATGTAAGCAAACTTGTTACAGTCCGTTAAACCAAGTCTCAGGTAGTTTTTCAAGCAAGTGGTCATTCTAAACATAGTTGCTATCATGTTTGAAGCCAAATGCTGCTCTGAAAGACTGTGATTTAGAATCTGGGAACTAAAATTGAATCAACATTTCATACTCTTGTTGGCACCATGACCTTACAGATGCTGAGGCAGTGACTTAAAAAGAGAAACTACTAGCCAGGCACAGTGGCTCACACCTGTAATCCCAGCACTTTGGGAGGCTGAGGCGGGCAGATCACAAAGTCAGGGGTTCAAGAACAGCCTGACCAACATGGTGAAACCCAGTCTGTACTTAAAAATACAAAATTTAGCCGGGTGTAGTGGTGCACACGTGTAATCCCAGCTACTTGGGAGGCTGAGGCAGAATTGCTTGAACCCAGGAGGTGGAAGTTGCGGTGAGCCAAGAGCATGCCATTGCACTCCAGCTTGAGTGACAGAGCGGGACTCTGTCTCAAAAAAAAAAGAGAGAGAGAGAAGCTGCTTTGTCTTGGGATCTTTAGATAATACTTCACTATCTGACCAGAGCTTTTAGAAGTCTGCATGGTCGCTTTAGTGAACCCCTCACATGGGCTGGAAGTTACCCATGGCCCTACTCAAAGCAGTTGCCAGAATTTTTAGGAAAGAGCCAGTGTTTCAACCAGAAAGGGGCACACATGCTCGGTTTGACTACAAGACGCCTAACTCTTCGGGATCACTAACAATACAAACCAGGAAGCTTTTGTCCTGAGGAGTGCTGATACCAAGATCTTAAAATGAAATGAAAATACCACAGCATACTTTTTTCCCTTAATGGTTACTTCGTTCCTAGGAAGACCTAAAAACATAATTGCTTTTATATTTAGTTTTTTAAATGATCAAGAATCTCCCACACTTCTTCCTTATCACTGAAGTTTTCTAGTTCCTCATTTTCTTAAAATACTTTGGAACATAAGAAGTTTGCAGTTTGTTTTCTATACCTATCTTACCTTGCTGTTTAAATTGCCCTTATGTTTACTCCCCCAAATGTCCCTCTGCACTATATTTAGGTAGACTACAATATGATATTATGTCTCCAGATTTGGTCTGTGTTGTCTTGACTTCAGCAGGCTGTCCCAGTTAAGCAATTGAGACCAGAGACTAATGAAAATATGCTTGGCTTTCCCAGATGTGACTGAGGTTCAGCCATTTTTTTTCCTTATGCTGCCATCTGTATCTAAAGAATATGGTGGTCCAGTGATGACAGTAAAATCATAAAATTATCTTTCCTAGTGGAGAGAGTTTTGTGGAAAACTTGAATTCTCTGTAAATTGTTGTCTCTGTCTAGAAGAGATACTTATGTAACATTGATTGGGAAGTCTTTTCTCCCATAGTATATAGTTCATACATTTTATCTTTTAGTTACTGCATTCTTAGGGTACCACATTCTTTAGGTAATGAGTGGAAAGGTATAACTCAAATTAAGCATTTTATTATTATTTGTGCTACTAAGCTAAGTAAAAACTTGCTAGGGCTATTAGTATCATTTATCAGAGCTAAGAACTGGCTAAGTCAATCTTCATGGGTCCTCAAATCGTTAAAAATTTTGCTTTTCAAGGCCATTATTCCTTCTTAATTGGCCTCAATTTAATTTTTAGTTATAGTTACAGATCAGTAGAAGAAATGAAGAGATTTCTTTTCAATATTAAATAGTTCATGTGTGGTCTAAATATTTTCTTGTTATCAAATTCTTCTTTAGGGAATTACTTATGTAGTTTCTTTTTGGTAGAAAAAAATTCTTTGAAACTTGCCATCATTCAGTGCATGATGGCCTTAGCCAATTGAAGCTCACAGGAGAAATGATTTTTCTCGAAACTGAAACTGTCTAGCAGTGGTAAAAACTGCCTCATGTTATCATGTCAGTAGAACTATTCAAATAGGCTATGTATTTTCTAACAGGAAAATGATAGAAGATGTGGATTCTTGCACTAAATAGAACTGACTAAGTTACCTCATTCTAAGGAGACTGTAGACAGGTAGACAGATCTGTTGTATATAATCTCAGCTATTTTTCTGAACATTGCTCTTGAAGTGTTGATTTTCTTTGACCTGCCATTCCTTTGAGTTATCTTGATCAGACAGTGCTAGCTTTTTATTCTGTAGGGGAAAAGCTATTACCAGTTATTTGTTTTCAGTCAATTTTTTTTCTTTTTTTTCTTTTTTTTTTTGAGACCAATTCTTATTCTGTTGCTCAGGCTGGAGTGCAGTGGCATGATCTCGGCTCACTGCAACCTCTGCCTCCTGGATTCAAGCAATTCTCATGCCTCAGCCTCCCAGGTAGCCAGGACTACAGGCACACACCACCATGGCCGGCTACTTTTTGTATTTTTAGTTGAGATGGAGTCTCGAACTCCTGACCTGAGGTGATCTGCCTGCCTCTGCCTTCCAAAAGTGCTGGAATTACTAATACAGTGAACCACTGCACCTGGCCTGTTTTCAGTCTATTTTAACTGTCAAAATGAACATTTTTAATCCAAAAATTCTATACTTGGATCATGATGAGAATCAGAAACCATTCTAACATGATAAATCTGATAGTTTTAAAAAAATGTCACTAGTGGCTGGACATGGTGACTGATGCCTGTACTCCCAGCACTTTGGGAGGCCGAGATGGGGGGATTGCTTCAGCCCAGCAGTTTGAGACTAGTCTGGGCAACATAGTGACACCCTGTTTCTACAAAGAATAAAAATTAGCCAGACATGGTGGCATATACCTGTGGTCTCAGCTACTTGGAAGGCTGAGGTGGGAGGATTGCTTAAGCCAGGACAGGGAGGCTGCATTGGGCCATCATCATGCCACTGCACGCCAGTCTAGACAACAGAATGAGACCCTGTCTTTAATATATATATATATATATATATATATATATCTCACCAGTGAGGCAGTCGTTTTTTTATCAACCCAGTAGTAGTAGAAATGCTGTAGATAATAGGTGAAACTTTTGTAAAACATTCCATTACATTTCTGTGTGAAAGAATAAACTACCTATTACCCACAAATACACAAATACTACTTGGTATTTGGAGAAGAGATCTATGTGCTAGGTTCTTTCACTGTGAAAGACGTATTTATATTTTACCTCGTGATTTTATGGTAAATGAAAAACAGAGTTGCAAGGGGCTTCAGAAATAATCTAGTCTGTTATATGTTCTCAGCAGACATGTCATAGAGCAGATGATCCTGTGTAAATAGCATATGTGTCCCTAGCAATAGGAAGTAATTGTTAGTGATCCTCTTGTCAGGGGATCCAGAGTATGGATAGAATCAAAGTGGCGCGTAACAGGGTGACCCCACCGCACACTGAGAGGTGGGTGGGTCTGCTGCGCCTTCCCCAAGCAGAAGCCCAGCCTGAGGTGTCACCTGCATTCCTCCTGTGCCCCCATGTGCAACCCAGTGTGTGCTCCACAGAGGCCAGTGTGTCTTTAGGCCTCTGTACCGCAGTGACTTCACGTCTCAGTACCTTACTTTCCTTATAAAGCACGGCCATACCTGTGCTCAGGGGAGACTAGCATGCAGAGCTTCTGCTGTAGGGACACCAGTGCATGCCAGTGGCAGGCAGGGCTGCTCTGTAGGTGCCTGGTGCTGATGCCATGGTCTCTACCCGCGGCCTTACCCCCATCACCAGCCAGCCCAGCTCCCCACTTTCCCAGTCTCTTTCTCCATCTGTTTGAATTGCAGCAGTTGTTAGAACCTTCCTTCAGGGCCTCTGCAAGCCCAGGCACCCAGTGACATTTGTGAAGGGAGGATGAATACTTGCGTTCCCCTAAAAGTTTCAGTTCTCATACTAGGTGATATGAGCAGAAGGATTTAGTTTTTATGACCCTGTACTCTGAGCTGGCCAGCTGAGACTTAACACGCTGGCCCTCTAGTAGTGCTGCTGTTGTTTCAGAACGAAACAGCTGTGCTGTCTCTGAATGCCATCCAACTGGATCACAGCCTCAGAGAATGCACTGCTCCACGCTGGAGTGCTCTGAGCAGAGTAGCTCAGTTTCTGAGTCTTCCTGCTGGAGTCCCTCTGGTCCCCTTTGAATCGAGGCCCCATGATTCTTCTTTGGTTCTTTCTAAAATAACTGATGAGTTAGTTATCTGAAGATGAGCATCCATATTTTCTTGTCTATCATGCTTGTTACGTCCATCCCAGTGCATGCAGATACACACACCCTCTCATACTCACACATACACACAATAGACATAGACCCTTACACATAGACACACATGTGATTTTAAGTAGTAAACACATTCCATGGTTGGGAGGGGAAAGAATAAAGTGGTCTCATAGAGGACCAAATTGTAAAACAAAATTTGTTCTTTTCTCTGTATGATGAAGTGCTAATTTTGCTCTGATTAATTTTAATAGAACTTTGTCAAGGAAAGAGGAGACTAAGACACTTACAGTGTAGTGCTTTCCTCCTCCCCTCCCCTTTGCTTTTTGTATTTCTCTCTCTGATTTTCCTCTTCTGATCACTGCAGTCGGTTATGGGGTTGGAGTGCCGACGGCTTAGCGAAGCACCCACCTCCCTTTTCTCAGCCTAACTCCATCCCCACCGCTCCCTCCCACAAGGCTCTCAGGCGCTCTTACTCTCCCAGGTAACAAGCTACCTGTCAAACTTGTCCGAGGTGTCACAATATTATTGCATTTCCAAGGTCGTCTCAGGTCTTTGGGAAAGCCTCTAAGCTGCCTCCAGTGTGGTCCCTTCCTTGGTGTCACCTAGCAGGAGTAGAGCCTTGGTGAGAAGTGTGAGCAGGTGCGTGGTCTTTGCCAAATCTCACAAGTATGGTTCCTGCTGTGTCACAGAGACACATGACCCTTGATAACATGACCAGATTCATCACCACCTATTGTTGTGGGCCTTTCTGCACAGTGCAGTGCTCAGGACCCAGAAGGGGTTCAGGAATTGCTGTGAGGTCAGCGTGGGCATCAGTGGGAGTAGTTTACTTAGCATGCATCTCAAGTGCAGACGGCATTCACCTGAGAAGCCAAAGAGACCTACTCTTTCCCAAACCACACTTGTCACTCTCAGCCATGCTATTGACTATATATAGTTGATTTCTTTCCTAACATACTGTCATATGGGAGTAGTCTGAGCATACAGATCCAGAGAGGAATCCCCAAGAGGCAGGGTAACTGTTAACAGCTCACTGAGGATGTTCTGCCTCTAAGAAGAACTGTCAGTCACCTCACACACCCCCACAGTTGATGCTGAGTGTGGCATCGTGGACACTGGTGTTATGCAACAGTGTTATGAGTCTGGAGAAGGGGTGGGCTTCCCTCAGATGCTGACAGATGGTAAATCTGTGGTACAAAGAACAGTCCACATAGTACTGCACATGTCTGTTTCAGGGTCTCTTGGAGGTGCTTTTTATAAGGTCCAGAGATCAGATAATCTCTTCCCTAGAAACCTGTTAGAGCACCAGGCAGTACAGCTGTCATTGTGCTTTGTGAGATGAGTTTCTACCCTCTATGATAGAGGGTGTGATAGAAAAAGGGTTTAAAAAAAAAATGGCCTGTTACTTTTGAAATGCTTCGTATATAGCTTTTGTGCAGATTTGCATTGCCTTTTGTGGAATACAAATAATCTACTTAGTGAAGCCAAAACCAGTAAATGAAATATGTTAGCAACACCTTCCTTGTGAAGCTGTTACACCTCTGAAAGCCACTTCTAAAATGTACAGAGAACCCTGCGATGAATGTTTCTAGATACACAAGGGCAAGCAGATGAGGAGATGGCTACTGTCTTTAATTTTAACAAAGCAGGCCACTCCTTTGTCTTTCTTTTTCTTTAAGGTTAGCTGTTCCTCCAAGTGTAAGATCAATTGGTTGACTATCTCCCAGTATGTTGATCTGCGTCCTCTCATGGACACTCAGCTTCTCCACCAGCCAGCCATCAAGTTTGCCCTCCAGACCACATCCCATTTCTAAGATCGCCTTTCACGTATATACACGATACATGTCAACCTAACTCATTAAAAGAGAATGCTTAGCACATACTTACAACTTCTTTTGCCCATTGGAGGCAGAGATAGTTGACTAGAGACTTTTACATTTAGAAAACCTATTGGTTACATAAAACTAAGAGGGAATCTATATGTCTGTCTCTTTCTTCTGTGCCGAAATCCTGTTGATTCCATAACAAGGAATGACTGTCCTTATTCTATGCATTGTATCCTTTCCCTACAAAATGACAAAGAAGGCAGACTTCTCTCTCCAGTTTCTCTCTTCTGACCCCATGCTCTCCTCCCTACCCACACCATGGATCCTTCAGTGGGCAAGCCCAGGGCTACATTGAGCTTCCATGTTGGGTGGCATGGCCTAACCTTAAGGCAGTGACTATTGACTGATTAAGCAATTCTCCCTAATCTTAAATACCCTACAGGAGCCCTTCTGGAGTCTAACCAGAGTGTTTACTGGTGACCAGAGCCTGACCTTTAACCCTATGAGTATGTCCTGGAGTTGTCTCAGGGCTAAAACAAGACAGGCTATGGCGGCAGATGCAGATTGAGGTTTCCCCAGGTCTCTTCTCAGTCAGCTTCTAAGGCTGTCATGCTGTGCTGCTCCCTTATATACTGCTTGTGAGGACACATTATCTACCCTCCCTGATGATGGCTTTCATGGGAAGTTCTTTTTCCTGTAAGTGAGAACTTAACAGTTACTGATTTGGAAAAATACAAATCAAGCTACAACATAAAGATAGCAAAGAAAGTAGCATGGTCCATTTCCTGTTAGAGGTAAACAGTTAATGTCTCTCACCTGGAGCTCACAGTTTTAGCTTCGTACCAAGGAGATACTTCAAACGTCAAGCTAGTAAGTCTAAAAGATAAAAGAAGACACCTTCGATTGTTCTTGGTTCCGCAAATGGTGCTCCTGAATTGGGAGTGGGAGTTGGTTAATTAATTGAAAGTGAGAAAAAGGAAATTACCTGGCAGAATCCTTTATTTTCCTATTTTAAAAATAAAAGAGGCTATTGTAAGAGTGAAGTGATGTGAACTGAAATGAAATAATTTTTAAGAAAGTTCAGATTAAGAATAATGAGATGAATTATCTGAAAGCTGACATTATCTGAAGCGACATAATGGAAAATAATATTGTGACATCCCTTAAAAAACTTGAACGTTCCGCCAGACTTCCTCTTGTTCATCCCATCATTCAGTTTTTTGGATTTTTTTTCTTTTGCATGGGCTATGCTGTTATTTTTGGTTGTTGTGATTAAAAGTATTTTAAGGCTTTTTTTTTTTTTTTAACATGTTGTATATATATTTTTTGTTTGAGTCATAATACTCAGTCTTTATATATAAAAAATAAGTGTACTGGCCAGATGTATAAATGCCTTGTATTGTGATATTCTCAGAAGGAGGAGGGGAGCCTCTGGCCCCTCGGTCATGCCTTCCTCTCATCTAAGGAGTGTTGCCTTTTTGACAGACAGCCTTGTGAAGGTAGAAGAGGTTAAGATCTTAAATTCTGTTCAGGTTTTTTATTATACCTCCTGTCAGTTATAGACCTGGAATTTCAACAGCAAACCTGTTCTATTTCTTTTTGTTTGATGCTCAAGTCAATCTTTGAGTTGAAATGTTTTTTTGTGAACTCTCCAAATACAGTTGGGTTGTGTATTTTCTTTCATTCATCAGGAAAGGTGGATTTTATCTGGGCCATATTTACAATTTTAGACAAATAGCTCCCATCTTGGAGAGTGTGGTCAGCTCTTGGGCTCTAGAACCTACCAGCACCAGCCCTAGAAAACACTTGGATCATTGCAACATCAAGCCAGTAGAGATCTGGCCACTTCCAAGTGAGAGCTCTCCAAATCTTACCTTGCTCATCTGCCCACACTTTTTTTGTTTAAAGGCAGAGTACTCAAGGAAGAGTACTTAGTAAATGTTCCTCATTTTTACATGACAGGAAACTCACTTTAGGAATGTAAGGGATTGGTTGTGTTGCTTGTAGGAAGGGTACTTAGTTTCTACGGTTGTTACTCTTTTGAAGAACAGGAAGATTGCTTTTCTTTAGTCCTTAAACAATGTTGCATGCTTACTTATGTATAGCCAAAGATTCTTTGTGTGTCTCTAGCAATCCTCAGTATAGTTCAGCACTTTTTGAAAGTTAAATTAGATGAACTCATCTTATTTTCTCTTGAAACTTTCTTGAAATAAGTGACATTAAAACTAAGATTTCTTTTTTTAAACTTGCCCTTGGTTGACTGTTGTTTCATGTTTTGCTTGCTTTATGCTGATATGTCCATCCCATGCTTTTCTTTTATATTCTTAAAATGGTTTTTGTTCTCAGGATTCTCCCTGTCAGTGCACTTTCTAGACATCTAAAAGGCACTTGTTGCAAACTACAGTGCACCAAAAAGGATTGTTTGGTTTTTGCACTTCATGTTTTGCTCTGCCCAGTGTCTATAAAGACAGCAGTTGATAACACTTTCCCATGAATAACAAATATTTCTTGCTTTTATGAGGATTTTTAGATATCCATCCAGGAATGTGACTTTTTATAAAATCTGCTTTAATACAAAACTCCAAATAGAAGCATGTAGAAGAGTCTGATATTCACAGCAAGCTCCTGAGTGAGATGATGTGAGAGTTAGACTTTCTGGGCCTGTTCGTAGGGTGGATCTGACTTTGAGTCTAAGCTTGTTTTGTTTTTGTTTTTGTTTTTGTTTTTACTAGGGTTTTATTTGTTTTCTGGATTGAATACCTGGGAGTATAGCCTAGTCTTGTGAGGTCATTTACTTTGCTCCTTTGAAATTTGTTTGTACTACTAACTTTATTTCCAACTGCCCATTCCTCCTAAGTTTGTACATTTGAGACCAGTAACAACCAAACTCCTTTTTTTCATCTTCAAAATAAGAAAGTTATTTTTCCACTTTTCATTACCTCGTGCCTTCAGTCACCAGTGTCACTCTTTGAGTTCCTGCATTCTCGTGGTTACTGTTGTTTTCCACTGGTTTTTATTGAGTGCTGATGTAATGTGTTTGGCAGATTTGACAAGGAGGATGTGTAATTGTCCAGTGGTGGTACTCTAATAAAGATGTCTTCCTTTCATTCCAAATCACCCAATGAACAAAACTATAAATATGTTTTACTCTGTAAATTACTGGAAGTAACTTACGCCCGTATCTCAGTTCTATGTATATGCCTCATTTTAAGAAATAAATATTTTTGATCTTTAGCATGCTGGACTATGATACAGAGAACCTGAACTCTGAAGAAATCTATAGTTCTCTACGTGGAGTTACAGAAGCCATTGAAAAGTTTAGTTTTCGAAGCCAAGAAGATCTGAATGAGCCAATTAAACGAGATGGCAAAAAGGAATGTGATATTGTAAGTATCCCTAGACTAAGAGATAACTCTGTATTAGTTAGATGATAGATACTGAGACTTCTGAACACTGACCATCACGATTACTCAACTTCATCATTATTTTTATCCTGTAGTTAGAATAATGTTTTCCTTTTAGTTTTAGTTGACATGTAATAATTGTACACATTTATGGGACACAAAGTGATATTTTGATAATGTATAGAATGTATAATAATCAAATCAAGGTAATTAGCACATCCATCAGCTCATTTATCATTTCTTTATGTTGGGAACATTGAAAAATTCTCTCTTCTAGTGTTTTAGAATTATACAATAAACTGTTGTTAACTGTATTTACCCCACAGCACTATAGAGCAGCAGTCCCCGACCTTTTTGGCACCAGGGACTAGTTTTGTGGAAGGTAATTTTTCCACAGACCGGGCTGGGGGCCAGAATATGGTTTGCAGATGATTTAAGCACATTACATTTATTGTATACTCTATTTCTATTATTACTACATTGTAATATATAATGAAATAATTATACAACTCACTGTGATGTACAATCAGTGAGAGTGCTGGGCTTGTTTTCCTGCAACAAAGACGGTCCTGTCTGGGGGTGATGGGAGACAGTGACAGATCATCAGGCATTAGACTCTCATAAGGAACACACAACCTAGATCCTTGGCATGCACAGTTCACAATAGAGTTGACGCTCCTGTGAGAACTTAATGCTGCCACTAATCTGACAGGAGGTGGAGCTCAGGCAGTGATGTGAAGCATGGGGAGTGGCTCTCAGGAAGATGAAGCTTCACTCACTTGCCTGCTGCTCACTTCCTGCTATGCAGCCCAGTTCCTAACAGGCCACAGACCAACACCAGTCTATGGCCTGGGGGTTAGGGACTCCTGCTATAGAGCATTAGGACTTATTTCTCTTACCTAGCTGTAATTTTGTAGCTATTAACCAGCCTCTTTTCCTCCCCAAGCCCACCTTTCCCAGCCTCTAGTAACCATACTTCTACTCACTAGTTCTATGAGCTCAACACTTATTAGTTACCATAAATGAGTGAGAACATAAGATATTGATCTTAATGTGCCTGACTTATTTCACTTAACATAATGTCCTCTGGTTCATCCGTGTCGCTGTGAATGATAGCCTTTCATTTCTTTTTATGGCTGAATAGTATTCCATTGTGTATATATGCCACATTCTCTTTCTGCCTTCACTTGTTGATGTACACTTAGATTGATTCCTTATCTTGGCTATTGTGAACCGTGCCATAATAAACATGAGGTACACGTGTAGGCATCTCTTTGATACACTGATTTCCTTTTCTTTGGATAAATTCCCAGTAGTGGAATTGTTGGTTGTTTGGTAGTTCCATTTTTAGGTTTTCGAGAAACCACTATACTGTTTTCCATAATGGCTATACTAATGTACTTTCTCACCAACGGTATATAAGAATTTCCTTTTCTCTACACCCTCATCTTTGTTGTTTTTTGTCTTTTTGCTAATTACCATAAAATAGTATTGAAAGGCCCAAGGTAATTAATTTTATAAAATTTCAAAAGAGTAGCCCTCAGCTATCTTGTCAAGGAATGTTAAGTGCCTTTTTTCTCAGTTTGCTTTTGCTCGTTCTGGACCTAGTTTTGTTTCATGATGTGATAAAAATGGTGAGTCGAACCAAACACCACCATGGCTTTCTGGGAGCTCCAGTGTCATGGGAGAGGCAGACAGATAAGCACAGGTTCAGCATCCAGGAGACCTGTGGCTAGTTGTGGTGCCTAGGGAGGATGTTGTATTAGTCAGTTCTCATACTTCTCTAAAGAACTACTTTTTACATCTTAATTAAATTAATATAAAATTGTGTTTGTGGGTGTTAAAAACCAAACACATCCCAGCACCTCCGTTAGATACAAATCCAAAAGAATTGAAAGCAGGGACTTAAACAGATATTTGTGCACCAGTGTTTCATAGCAGCATTATTCACAAGACCCAAAAAATGAAAGCAACCCAAGTGCCCATCAGCAGGTGAACAGGTCAACAAAATGTGGTGTATATACACACAGTGGAATGTGCTCAGCAATTCCACTTACCTGAGGTGCCTACCATAGGCAGATTGTGAGAGACAAGTATGAGAAAGGTTATCAGGGGTTGCAGAAAAAGGGAGAGGGATGAGGGTGCAGGGTTTTTGTTGAGGATGATGAGGAAGTTTTGGGGTATACATGGTGGTGATGGTTACACAACATCATTAATGTATTGAATGTCACTGAATTATAAATTATTAAAATGATATGTTACATCTACTTTTCCACAACTGGAAAAAAGTGTAAATGCATTAGCACAAAATGAGAGAAATGTATCTTGTCATCAGCACAAGTAAAAATGTTGCCATAGGAATCACCAACATGTTCTGGCTGCCTGGAATGTTTCCACCATTGTCGGGTAGTCAGATGTCTGGGATGAGGAAAGCAATCTGGGCCTGTTGCCAGCAGCCAGCCCACACCTGCTGGGCTACAGTGCCACTTGCAAAGGGGTTAGACCAGTGGTTTGCCCCGTAGGAGAGGACCCTAAGAGTGAAGGGGTCAATACCAATGCAAGGGGCCAGTTAGAGGGCCAGCGGTTGAACTTGTTGAAGACAACATTCAGAATATACTAGGGAAAAAAAACAAAATTCGGAAAATACTTAAGACCTGTTCTTTGATCCAGCATAACAACTCTGAATTAGAAATATCTGAGAGAAGAATGATCTGCCTACGAAGTGCAGGGTTCCCTGTCACAGGAGATTGTGAAGCATTGGGGCCCAGCACTGGGCGCGAATACACATAATACAAGGAATTAATTTGGGGGAGGGCTGCAGTGAGAAGCCCCGATTGTTAGTGTGGTCCTTGAGAGCAGTGGTGTGAGTGGACAGGCTTTCCTTCTCAGGGTCCTTCTGAGTTGCATGGTATCCCTCAGAAGACATCTTGGTAAAGTGAATCACCCGTTTATAAAGTAAAGCAGATTTGAACTGGAACCAACCCAAATGCCCATCGATGATAGACTGGACAGGGAAAATGTGGCACATATACACCATGGAATATTACACAGCCATCAAAAACGATGAGTTCGTGTCCTTTGTAGGGACATGGATGAACCTGGAAACCATCATTCTCAGCAAACTGACATGAGCAGAAAATCAAACACCGCATGTTCTCACTCATAGGCGAGTGTTGAACAATGAGAACACATGGACACAGGGAGGGGAGCACTACACACTGGGGTCCGTTGGGAGGAAGTGGGGGAGGGACAGTGGGGGTGGGGAGTTGGGGAGAGAGAGCATGGGGAGAAATGCCAGGTACAGGTGAAGGGGAGGAAGGCAGCACATCACACTGCCATGTGTGTACCTATGCATCTATCTTGCAAGTTCTTCACATGTACCCCAAAACCTAAAATGCAATTTAACAAAAAGAAAAAAAAAATACCAAATAAATAAATAAATAAATAAAAAAGACTAGATGGAAATGCAGGCCTGTTGTTCCTTTTACGGTAGTTTATGGATTTGGTGTTTTTACATTGGAATACTAATAGCTGTCTTTTTGCCACTGGCTGTACATATTTCAAGTGAAAATCTCTGGTCCTCCTAATATTTCTGAGCATTCAAAGGAAATGTCCATTACAAGTCCTAGAAGGGAACTGACAGTGTGCTGTGCTCCAGGTGTCCCGCGATGGGGGCGCTGCCTCTCCTGCCACTGAGGGCCGGGGGGGCAGCGAGGTAGAAGGAGGCCGAACAGCTCTGGATAACAAGACCTCGCTACTCAACACCCAGCCTCCGCGTGCCTTCCCGGGGCCGCGGGCGCGAGAGTACAACCCGTACCCCTACTCAGATGCCATCAACACCTACGACAAGACCGCCCTGAAGGAGGCTGTGTTTGATGATGACATGGAGCAGCTTCGAGACGGTTGGTGCCTCTTTGCTTAACTGTCCCCATCCAGAAATGCTTCCCATGTGCTCCCTCCTGTCTGGCCAGCAGCAGGCCCACTGGTCAGATGTAAATGGAGACGCTGGGTCTGTTCTTCCTGCTTAGTCATTTGTTCAGGCACTCCTTACTGCATCTCTACCTGGTGCTGGGCACGGGGGACACGACAGTGAGCAAGAGCTCAGGTCGCGGGGCAGTGAGGAAACAAGCAGTCACCCGTGATACGAGCAGCTGTGCATGAGGAAAGGCTACCTCTACCCTCAGGGAAGCTTCGCTGCAGGACTCAGGACCCAGGCAGTCAAGGGCTGGAGGAGCAAACAGGATGGCGAACATGGGCTCAGCCTTCATGAAGGCCTTGGGCCTGCGCGTCCCATCTCCCGAGCTGTGGAGTGAGATCCTGAAGCACTGCTCCAAGGCTTCCCTCTCCTCTCACACCGGCTTTGTAAGCAGCTCTCCCTGGAGCTGTGCTGAACTCCATGCTGCATTTGGGAGGCAGGGGTCTGACATACACTGAGCACATGCATTATCATGTGTGGTGCCAAGCTATGTGTTGGGTCAAAAGGATTTTCCCAAAATGTAGCATAAGCATGTAACACAGGAATTATGGAGCAGAAGCAGAGCTAGTCTGCTTGCTTTCTGGCTCCTGTGTTAAGACCAGTGTCTATTATTGAATAAATCAGTGAATGATGAATATGTATTTTTGTACATGGTACAATGGTATTTTTATCTACTTTTTCACCTCTCATGTTACATGATTTGGTTTATTTCAATTTGATAGCGCTTTTAAAAAATTATTTTGAAGCCTATTTTATTTCTCAAGTTTGAATGAATCATTAAATTAGAACCTATATTAGAATTCTAAATAGTTAACGTTCACTGAGGGCCTACTGTATGTCATGAAGTGTATGGGTTGCCAAGGACCGAGGTAAATGAGACACGGTCCCTGGCCTCAGAGAGCTCAGGGTCTGTCAGGGGAGCAGACTGATAGTGGTCACACTAGTACCAGAGAATGCCTGTGCTGGAGGCAGATGCCAGATCCAGTGGGGGCACAAAGAAAAGAAAGCTGATCGCTTGCAAGGATCAGACAGTAGGAGAATGCTAAGCCAGGAGAGAAGTTCTCTAACTGTCCGAAAGCGGAAATGGCTGTAGGGATTAAAAGCCTAATCACTTGGCTATTAATTGCTTATATGCTGGTGGGCAGTATCTCAAACTCTGCCCACACATCTGTTTACTGGGCAGTAAGCTAATAGGGTATAGTGTTTGTAGTGACTGGCACTTCCTGGGAGAAGTGGACTATTTGTTTTCATTGCTTATAGAATTATTTACCTTCTCCTTTATAGATCTCAATTAAGGTAGAAATGACAGTGTTGTTTATTCACCAACTGTGTGCTAAAACACTTAAAGAAAAAGGCAGGAGGAAATGACCGAGTTCTTTATCATTTCAGACTTTCTTGTGTGTTTGCGACCCAATCTTATAAATTAAAGAAATATGCAAATACACATTTAAGTAGTTCCTAATAACTTGTCTGATTTGTTTGTTTTTCCATCCTCTCTATTTAAAGTTGAATATTCAGAGTTGAGGTTTCTTAAAAGAACATGGAGGAGAAAGGATGTGCCTTTCTGCCATAGAAACCGTGTTCACAGCCCTACAGGTAACTATGTTGAGTCATCTTGGGCCAGTTTTTACTCTCCACGTAGATAGTCCACCAGTAGTCCAGACACCTTGATTGGTATTTGTTCACCATGCTGGTTCCTAAGCTGTAGACATTTGAGAAGGGAATGGATGATAATCAGATGTGATGGTGAGGAGGCCTTGAGGAGAATGTGTGTACGTGTACAGGAGTGGATTGGACCCTGGTAAGAGGCTGTCCAGTGGTGGGGCTGACTCAGGACCATGGCAGTGGGAGAGAGTTTTGGAAAATAAGAGGGTTGAGGCCCTCCTTTGGCAGATACAGGCATTGCTCTTGTCTGAAGTAGAAGGAAAAAGATAGTAAGGAAGGGTGAAGACATTGACTGTTGGTGCTGGACAGCTGGTCTCGCACCTCTGCTTTCACAGTGAACTTGGTGAAAAGGTTGGCTGAGGGTGTGTAGGCTGAGGCCGGACAGCAAAGCAGGGTGGAGGGCGGGAGGGGAACGGTGAAGGAGGCATTGCCTCTGGGAGATGAGGCGGGAAGAGAAGGATCGCTGGGCACCACTGAGGGAGCCCCTGTGCCGGGTATTTCCTCACGAGGTAATGTATGTCTGGTGTGTCTCACCAGTGCCCATCGACCATTCTGACCTGGTGGCTGACCTTCTGAAAGAGCTGTCCAACCACAACGAGCGGGTGGAGGAACGGAAAGGAGCCCTGCTGGAGCTGCTCAAAATCACACGGGAAGACAGCCTTGGCGTCTGGGAGGAGCACTTCAAGACCATTCTGCTCCTGCTGCTGGAGACCCTTGGAGACAAAGACGTGAGATGCTGGTTTGGCCTTAGCTTGTCCCTTTCCATGTAATGGGGTCACGGTGTCCTTTTCTCACTGGGGTTGGCTCCAGCTTTACTTTCCGGGTTGTGCTTACTGTTTACATCAAAACATGTATTTGTTCATTTTTCACATATTTTCTGAGCACGTTTAGTAAGGTAGTGTTTTATCAGCAACAAACTTCTTGGCGTATGTGCGTAGTCTGCAGCTGGGTTTATGGTAGTTGAGGGAACGTCATTCCTGCATCTAGTTGCTTTAACACAGAATTTCTTAAAACTTCATTAGCATAGAATGTGGTCTTTTAGGATGCACTTTTTTGTGTGAGTTTCATTTTTGTTTCCTGTGTAATTGAGAAAAAGTTTCATTTTTTTAAAGACCCAATTAAATGCTACATTCCATGAAATTCCATCTTAGTTCCCCCTTACTTATGTTCGCAGTTCCAATAATTTTAATCAATCAAGTGACAGTTTCCAGAAGTATGATTCTGACTTTTGTATTATTAATTTTAAAAAAGCTTCGTCATGCTGGAACATTTGAATGTGACAAACTAGGTATTTGTGACATGCCTGGTCTGATCTGTGATTTGCATATGGCACATTTAGAACTCTTAAAAGGGGGAATAATCTAGTCAATGTCCTGCGTTCTCTCACCTTTGGAGCTGATGCCTTATATGGAGATAGGAATAGATGCTGGGAATTGCCAGAATTAAACTTCTGCAAGAAAAACCTTATCTGTCCAAATTGGCTTTGTGTAGGCCAGCAGAAATGAGAAGAGAGTGCTGTGGTGAGGAGCTGGAAGAGAGAGATGGGGAGGATTGCCAGGAGGTGACAGGCCATGCCCAGGGCAAGCTAGAGGGGACTTGCATGGCAGCCAAGTGACAGGAAGGCTGCTGCATGCCATGCCATGGTGACTTAGATAGCTTTCTGATGCTTTGGATTAATGGTTTGGTTTAGGGATAAGTAAAGATAGAAAAATGGTAGTAAGTACTCTGTTTTACTTTAAAAAAAAAAAAAAAAAAGACAAAGTGTTGGCTTGTAAGGCAGTTATGCCTTGTCGGCTCTGTTGGGAGATAAAGTGATGTCATATATAGGACAGGTAGATGGTGTATTAGTGTGTGAATTGTACAGATGAGTGACAAAGAATCAGGATGTACTTTCTGGCTCCCTTTGATGTAAACGCCATTCTTTTTTATTGAGATTAGGAGTCTGTTTGGAATGGCTTTCCTCCAGATGCATGACTCTGGCCTTAACCAACTCGAGACATGTACACACAGCCAGTGATCTCATCACATGGAAGGTCAGAATAACGACAGGCCTTCTGCTGTCCTTAGGGAGTTCACAGTCTTACAGGCTGTGTTGATGAAACATCCAAGTGCTTTGTACACATTCTTTCATACATTTTACAGAAGGATAATTTGTAGGCTGAAGCCTCAGGAAATCTGGAAATCCCCAGAAAACTGATAATGAACTTAGGTGTCTCATCCTCATTTGATCTCGAGTGTATGGCTTGTTCAAGCTTTTTTCAGTGCCTGTCAGGTGCTAAATCCTGGGAATGTCACCCTAAGGCACAGTGCCTGCCTTCATGGAGCTGATCACTGTGTGATCTGTGTAGAGGGTTCTGCAGGGTTCCAGGGAACCCAGAACTGGGTGCTTGGCCTTGCCGGCCCTTGACTGCTGTGTCTGAAAGTGCTGTGTGGTGTTTGGTGATGTCTTCCTTTCCCCTTGTACTCCAGCATTCAATTCGAGCCCTGGCGTTGAGAGTTTTGAGGGAAATTCTCAGAAATCAACCAGCAAGATTTAAAAACTACGCTGAGCTGACGATTATGAAGACTCTGGAAGCCCACAAAGACTCCCATAAGGAGGTGAGTCAGTCATGCGGCCAAGGGTGCTAAACAGATGGGTCGTGGGGAGCAGTTGGGATGTGGAGATAGACGAGTCAGAATCAGTGCACAGCTTAAGGGCCCCTTCCTTGGAACTCGGCCATGTCATAATACAGAGTGGAATCCCGATTGCTGTTGTCCTTGCTGAGCAGCGGTGCTTTTCCCGGGCCAGTGCCATTTGTTCAGTTCCCAGCTCCTCACTGTGTCTGACAGGCTTGCCCTGTCCTGAGATGTCTTCCATGTCCGGGCTTCCTGCTGCCTTTGTGAAAGGGGAGGATCTGCTGCTGCTTTCTGGCATTTGGCCTCTGGTAGTCTGCTGTGGGAGGTGGAGATCAGCTTTGACATGCAAGTCTCAGAACCAGCACCTCCTTGCTCCAGGTCTGTGACCCAGTCATTTCACCTTCTGAGCCTCCCATGTCCTTGCGTGTAAAATAGGAATGAATGTTTCCACAAAGGTTCTCGTGAGAATTAAATGAGATGGCCAGGGATGGTTCCAGCCCCGCGCCTGCCCACAGTGGGTAGCACGCTGCTGTACTGACCTTTCCCCCTCCTGGCTTTTCCGTGTGCTTCTCTCTGCAAGATGAGACTGAGTACAGGCAGCCCTGCCATGCCTCTTCCCCTCACTTTGGAATATTTAAAGTGCTAGCAGGCCATCCCTGCAGTTCCTGGCATTGGCACCTCAGCTGCCTGGTGGAGAGCAGCAGGACATGTCTGTGTCCTGCAGACATGCCACAGAGGCTGCGCACTCAGCAAAAGCTCAGCCTGTTACTTGTTGGACTGTCCAGCCCCTGTGCCTCACCAGGCTTTCAAGTAGCTAGAAGCCTGCAGAGAGTGGGGAGGCGGCTGGAGCTGTCGTGACACAAATGATTTCAGTGACATCCTTCAGTAAAAGGAACTGTGGGAAACAAAATCATGTATTAGAACTTCGGAAAACTTAGCGTGCCAGGTAATGGGTTTGACCCCAGTGAGACATAACTACTTGCTCAGTTTGATCTCTTGGCTCATGCGTGACTCTCATATGAGCACACTCATGGATTAAGGGAGTTATAATTAATGCAGTTCTTCCATCTACATTAGGAGTCAGACCCTAGATCAGGCGTCCCCAAACTACGGCCCGCGGGCCGCATGCGGCCCCCTGAGGCCATTTATCTGGCCCCCCGCCGCACTTCAGGAAGGGGCACCTCTTTCGTTGGTGGTCCGTGAGAGGAGCGCAGTATGTGGTGGCCCTCCAACGGTCTGAGGGACAGTGAACTGGCCCCCTGTGTAAAAAGTTTGGGGACGCCTGCCCTAGATCATAGTTCTATTTGGCATTTTGTGGCTGCTTGAGCAGGGACTGATTTGACCTCTTCAAATCTCCACCACAGTTGTAGCTCAGCAAGGGCAAGGGTCTTGTCCTCAGACTGGGTCTCTCCACCTGCTACTCCAAGAAAACAGCACACAGTACACAGGGGATGGATGTGTTTTCAGACTATGATAACTGGGTTTCCGAAACCTAGCTTGGTTGCATGATGGTGATAATCACTCATATTTGAACAAAGCACTTTTCATTTATAATCACTCATTTAAAAAACGTGAAGACCAGCTGAGCTAATACGATCAACATAGTGATTCCCAGGTGGCGAAGGAAGGTCCTAGAGCAGGGGTGTCCAATCTTTTGGCTTCCCTGGGCCGTACTGGAAGAATTGTCTTAGGCAACACATAAAATGCACTAATGATAGCTGATGAGCCTAAAAAAATTACAAAAACTTTTCATAGTGTTTTAAGAAAGTTTATGAATTTGTGTTGGGCTGCATTCAAAACCATCCTGGGCCACGGGTTGGACAAGCTTGTCCTGGAGTAACTGTATGCACAGCAGTTACTCATGACAGAACTGAGATACTAGCTAGGTTTTCTGTCTCCTTTAAGGGGCCCCTGGCTTGTGCTAACTTTTTTAAACCATAATTCCTTCTCCTTAATGAGAATACATGATCAAAAAGTGAAATTAAAATTATGTTCTTTTTATTTTGTTTCATTTTGCTCTGTTTTTGAGATAGGGTCTCGTTCTGTCACCCAGGCTGGAGTGCAGTGGCACAACGTGTGCTCACTGTAACCTCCACCTCCCAGGCTCAAGCAATCCTCCTGAGTAGCTGGGACTGCAGGCCTGAGCCACCGCACCTGGCCTGATGTTCTTTTACATAGAGATGATATCAGTTGTTTTCATGAGGCAGTACATACCTGGACTTGGCATTTAAATGAAATGCCAAGCTGTCCATGGTGTCTTGGCGTGCACTTAGACTCTGCAGTTGGAAGATAGCTGTCTTTAAAGTGAGTCCTAAGAAGTATAAGTGAACAAAATTAAGTAATTGATTTGCTCTTTACTGTTTTCTTGGGAGATCTTTTTTTTCCTGCAAAATTGGAAATTTAGGAGAGACAATTCTCAGGTATGAGGCCCTTTAAATTGCCCAAGGGAAAAGAGCAGAAAATATATCCTGCTGAAAATAAACTTAGCAGCGCTCAGGGCCAAGGGTCCCCATGCTGCTGTTTGCTGACTCGAGGTCAGGCCGGTAGAGGAAATGTGTTTGGGAACAGCGCCTGCATTGGCAGGCCTTCCTGCTTTGCATGCTTTGACTCACCTTGACTCATTGCCCTTGGAGTTTCCTTATAAAACTTCACTCTGTCACTTTGCCAGGAGCGACTATAATAACTCAGGCACCTGCATGTTTAGGTTTGGGGTTGGGTTTTTCTTTTTCCTTCCTTTTCTTTCCTTTTCCCTTGAAGTTTTTCTTACCTTCCTCTTATTTTAACCAATCTTTTTCCATTCCTTCTTGCTATGTTTTAGGGCTTAGATGCACGTAAAGTTTGTGTTGTAGGCATCTTGTTGGCATATTAATATCGCACATAACAGTTCTCTAGTCCCTCCATTTTCTCATTATTTCATTCCGTTCTTACGACTCCAAACATTTATTGAAAAGGATCTGAAACATATCTATCTAGACTTACTTTTTACTCATACAAAGACATAATCTATTTTCCTGTCTTATTAATACTTCCAAAGTATGTTCATCCCAGAGTGAGCTTTCTTGGAACTTCCTTCTCAATAAGAAGCTAGTTGGTTTTCTGTTCCAGGCAAAACCTGGGCTTCTGCAGGAGATGAAGAACATGAGACCTGGCAGGTTAACATGGGGCTGCTTTTATAGACATTGGCACCAGCTGCCCTCCCTCTGCCAGCCTGATGTTCCCACAGCAGCATGTGCACTATGGCTCTGACAACGTGACTGCAGCAAGGAAGGACAGCTTCTTGAAATACAATTTCTGTAAACTGAAATTTGTCACGAAAGCTATTAGGGAAGCTGGATGAGGTAGGGCTGATGGCTCCTTTTCTCATCATATAAGCAAGTGTCTGCCTTCTCAGTTTCTTTTAAAAGGAGCTATATGTGCAGAATGTGTTTCTTACACCCTGAAAATGTACCAAGTGCCAAATCTGTCTCAGACTCCATTCATCCAAAGCTAATACACATGCTCTGTGGTAAGCAAGATGGATGGGGGTTTTGGACACCAATTTAGAGTTTTTATTTTAAAAGTTGATGTTTCTGAGCTTAGACATGATGTTTTCATAGTCCTTATTTGAATAAGTCTCTTTCATTATCTGACTTCATTTTTATCTTTTTAGTAAACAAATTTTGCTATTGAGTTTCAGTGCCTCGTTAATGAAGTTTCTGTGGTTTGCAGTCGTGTTAGCATTTAGCAAATACTTTAGAGGGCTAAGCCTTGAGAGGGACCTTTTAAAATGTTGAGCCCGTTTTCTGTTTCCAAGAGAACTCCATTAATTTGAACTCTTTTTATTTTAGAATTTGTAATTGTTTGTTAGAGCTGGTGGAGAACCTCTCCTTTGGTGATTGGGAAGAGAGGATTAAATAAGGGAATTGATAGTACAAAGAGATTCTGGGGTCAGTGTGAGGTACGAATCTTGAAGCAGAAAACCTGGTTTTTAATCCTGCGTCTGCTGTTCTCCAGCTGTTCTCACTTTCATTATCTCAGTATAACTCTGGATAAGCAGTTCTGTTGTGAGAATGAAAGATATGATGATAAAGAAATACGCTTTTTAAATTGTCATATGCTATACAAATATTGCTACGTAAAACTGTTCTTAGATGTCCTTATTCATTTCAGAAGTGCCCATTTCTCAGGAAACAGTTGATGTAGTAATTATAAATCATTTTATGCACATTCAATGCAAGAATATTTGCTGCTGCCAGTTATCATGATATGCTTATAGTACTCATAATGTTGAAGTTCACAGTAAATGTTTTATTTAAACTTTATTTTTTTTCTTTATTTTTTTATCTTTTTATTTTTTTAAATTTTTGTTATCTTTATTTTTTAAATTTTTTTTAAATTTAAACTTGAAAGAAGTACCACTCTGTTTTTGAAGATATTCTGTAATTGAGGCTTTCCGATCCATTGTGGGGAACACTCCTGTGTGAGACCCCTAAAAGGCGTGAGTCTCACTATACGGTGAGTTTGATCCCAAAATTAGACATAGCGTATTCTGAACTTTGCCATATTAGGGAATGTGCAGTTACATTTGTCTTTTAAAAGAGGAAAATATTAGCATCATTCATGTCACTATGCTGGATCACCAAAGGTCATGGTGTTTAAGGCACCAGAATCCAGCTTCAGGTAGTTTGGCTTGTTTTAGGAAGTTTGATTCTTAGGTAAATATAAAACCACCAGTTATTATATCTACAGGGGTTTTAGTTCTAAATCATTTCTAGTTAACTTTTTATTTTGTGACTTTAAAGAATTAAAATGGTAAAATCAGGCCAAAGTTACTTAAAAGAAAAGAGAACTTCCTGGAACTTGTCTGGTTTCTGATTCACCCAGCCAGCATGGTGTCTGATGCAATCCTTTAGATAAACGCTGTAGCCAGAGAGAAGCATCGGTGTGCCAGAGAAGGAATATTATCAAATACCAATTAGAATCACTAGCTGACTTCATCTTAGCCAGACCTGCTGTGCTCAGGAATGGCCCTTAGATGCCCCTCAGGGCAGCAGTCATTTGTATCAGTGGGCACTGGGAAATAATATACTGCATGAACTCTGGAGAAATGCCTTTACCCCTCTGTACCTTGGTTTTTCCTTATCTCTTATTCTAGCAAGTGAACTAGATGATTATCTGTGTTTCATCCAGCCTCAAGATAATACAAGTTGCTGTTGAGTAACCTGAATCCTCGAATTCTAAATTTTCACTTTTCCCTGAGCCCAACCTTAGGATATGACCAGAAGCCTCATTTCCATTGTAGGCTTTTGCTTTTTAATAAAAAGACAAAACCAAAACCTATATAGCTTCGTCAAGAGGTTTCGAGTTACTGAGCCAGCAGTCACACAAATATTAACGAACTCTAATAGATGTTTTATTATTGATGGGTCGTGGTGTACTGTAGTCTTCAAAAGCCTTATAGTTTAGTTAAGGTTAAAGCAAAGAGTCCTGTGTGGTTCAAAGTGAAGTGCACCAGGAGTTTAGGAGTGGGCTAGAATAGTTAAGGAAGAGTTTCTCAGGGAGTTAGAACCTAAGAGGGGCTGAGAAGAAGCAGATAGGGAGAGAACTGCTCTCCCTAGGAGAGAGGAGCCAAGGCCACGTGGCCAGTGGAGAAAGTATGGGCTTGGAAGACACTCCTGGGTTGAACCCTGCTGAGCCAAGATGGCAGGAGGCTTACCATTTTCTGAACCCTCGTGGTCTGCTGTGTTGAGTGAAGAATGATAGCCCACCTCACGGGCCTGTAAAGTACCAGGCACGGTGTCTAGTTCCGAGTGGCAGCCGTGGCGGTGGCTGCTCCTGCTGTTGTTCAGCGGGTAGGGGAGTAGTTCCGCCTCGCTGATAAACTGACCCTCATAGGAGCCAGATGTGATTCCTGCCCTTTAGCTCTTAAAACTTCAGAAAGAGCCATTGCTTAATCTTAAAACCTTCAAATTTGGGGGTTGAAGGCCTGGGTTCACATGCTTCTTTTGCCAACTCACGGGCTGTGATTGTGGACAAGTCACAGACACTCTCTGGATGTTTAAAACACTGGTATGCGGGGTAGGAGGTGGAGGGCAGGTGCTTTATACCCTTCCCTGAGAGGCCAGCATTAAAGTCAAGTGACGTAAGGTGGTTGACATTGTTGAAAATTGAAGATAGTATCCTTTTTATACTCTTCCATTGAAGAGAGTAGACTGATTTTGAATAGAATTGTCAAGTTTTAAAAATTCTACATAAAGCAGATATAACTGCATTTCTCTAAATACATCTAAGAGGCTATTATATGCAGTAGAGTAAACTCTGAAACACCAGTCCGAAACACGACTTGTATTGTTTGGCTACTGCTTTGTTTGGAATTTGTTCGTATTTGTGCTGGGGTAGCCGGTACATTGTCAGCGTTAGGCTAGGAAATGCCATGGGTTTTTAGAGATGGATACCGGCATTAGAATGCGGAAGAGGAGCCTTATACATGCTGTCCAACTTCCCATCAGATGCTGAGCGCCTCCTGAGAGGCCAGCCCAGCCTCTGCAGCACCTCCAGGACAGCAGGACACACCACCTCCTGGGCTCCCAGCCCCTCTGCCGACTCCTTCTCATCAGTATTTGCCCCTGCTGGCCCTAATTCTACCCCTTAGAGTAGAACAGAATAAATCTCCCACCTAAGAGTCTGACCACATTTGAAGATATACATCGTGTTGCCCTGAATCTGCTTTTCCAGGCAGGAATGTGATGACTGTCTTGTTAGAGGTCATTTCACAGAGACACTACTCCTCAGGATCTTCAGAGCTCCCTGGAATTCTGTGCATGCACATTTTTCAGGGGAAAATACCCATCAGGTAGAGCTGGATGGTAAGATTTTTTAATTTGAAATACTTTTAATATCATCGATTCAGGTTCTCTCTTTCATTTTACTAATGAGGAAAACTGAGGCATAGAAAGTGAAGAAATTTACCTCAAGCTCACTTGGCCAGTTGATGCCAGAACCAGAGCAAAAACTCAAGTCTCCAAACTTCCAGCCTGAAACTTTCCTTCTCTCCTCCCTCTGGTACTGAGCCTTGCTAAATGAGGACTCTCGTCCCAGGTTCAAGACCAGGCTGGCACTTCACCGTAAATCCCAGGACCATGTCAGTGCCAACCTGGGGCATTGGTTGTTTTTCCATAGTATGCTTGGTGTATTTAGGGTCAATCCAATTTTTATAAGGTCTTTCTGGCCTGTCCCAGAAGGTGGCGCTGACATCTTCCTTAGCCTCCACATGATTGAGGCGCTAGGCTCGGGACACTCCACTGTGTCCAGCCATCGTTGTTCCTGGACCTTTGCTTTTTTATTTATTTATTTTTAACTCAACCAGTTATTCTGGTGTTTTGTGACAGAGCCAGATCAAACCTTGTGAACCTAAAACACACAGTCGAAAGTTTAAAAACTTTGTATGCTAAAAGAAACCTTTCAGAGTAATGATCCCATTTTTAAAAACCTAGATGTGAAAATTATGCTTTTCTTAGCTAGACACTATTATTTCACTCACTCTGAAAGGGGAGGGAGTCCTCTGATTCTAATGAGACTGTAGCAAGATTGGAACTGTTTTTGATGACTTCAAGGCAGATTATAACCCAGAAGTCTCCTTGATCCTGTCCTCTTTGAATATTCCCTCACCCCTTTCTAAATCTTTGCCACTTCTGGCCACCTTGTGTACTAAGTAGTATTGTCTTCCTTTGTTTCTGCTGCCTGTGTTGACTTTTGCTGTCTGTTTGCTTACATTTATAATCTTTGCTTCTTGTGTTACATAGAACACAGGGGCGAAACCTAAAGTTCACCCTGATTCAGGCAGCTCGCCAAAGCCAGGCGTTTGGCATATAGAAGGAAGTTGAGAACACCTACCTGCCTTGCCAAAACCAGTGTCTGTCTTGGGAAACTTTCTCTAACCCCAGTGAAAAAGAGGACCTCAAACTACCTGTCTTAATGTGCAGCTTCTGACATTTTATTTTCAGACATTTTAGAACCAAAGCCTTCATCCATGTTAAATACATTTGATCATCCAGGCGCGATGGCCCACACCTGTAATCCCAGCACTTTGGGAGGCTGAGGCAGGCAGATCACTTGAGGTCAGGAGTTTGAGACCAGCCTGGCCAACATGGTGAAACTCCGTCTCTACTAAAAATACAAAAAAATTAGCCAGGCGTGTTGGTAAGCACCTATAGTCCCAGCTACTCAAGAGACTGAGGCATGAGAATTGCTTGAACCCAGGAAGCTTCCACCAAGATCATGCCACTGCATTCCAGCCTGGGCGACAGAGCAAGACTCTCTCAAAATAAATAATAGATACATTTGACCAAATGCTTCATGCGGGCCACATCTAGAATTCCTGGATTTTTATAAGATGAAGGCATCCTTGGATTTGGGTTTTAGCTCAGCAGATCTGAAACAGCCTTTTTTCCCAGAAGATCACCATAGGATAATTAACTTTAACCTGAGTGGCAGTAGAGTGCAGGAGATGGGGAGCAGAGAAGGAAAACCGAGAATTCTGACCACAAACCCGGCAATTGATTGCCTTGTTTCACTAATCCTTGTTGCAACCCTGAAGAGTGCCAGGAGGCCTTAGCTTGCTCCCGTTGAACCTGGAAAGTGACGCTATCGACCCTTGAATCGACCCTTGAATTCTGTCTCCAAAGCCGTGTTCTTTCCACCCACTGAGCTGCCTCCCACCTTCTGGGGGATCTCAGACATCGACTCCTGTGCATCAGTGTTTTCTAACTTTGATACACTACAGAATCATCCAGTGTTTTCTGACCTTTTATTTCTTCCCCCAGGTTTAAGAACAGAGTCTTAAAAGTTCCTCAGCTCTCAGGCAAGGTGTTGTGATACTTGGGCAGTGGCTGGGTGCGGTGGCTCAAGCCTATAATCCCAGCACTTTGGGAGGTCGAGGCGGGTAGATCACAAGGTCAAGAGATCAAGACCATCCTGGTCAACATGGTGAAGTTCTGTCTCTACTAAAAATAGAAAAATTAGCTGGGCGTGGTGGTGCGTGCCTGTAGTCCCAGCTACTCGGGAGGCTGAGGCAGGAGAATCGCCTGAACTCAAGAGGCAGAGGTTGCAGTGAGCCAAGGTCGCGCCACTGCACTTCAGCCTGGGTAACAAGAGCAAAACTCCGTCTCAAAAAAAAAAAAAAAAAGTTTAAACTCTGACCCAGTCATTCCACTTATGAGACTTTATCCTAAGGCAATAATACAGAATATTAAATGAGCTTTATTTTTTTCCTGAAATACCACAGGGAGAAAAAAAAAAAAAGGAAAGTTTTAAAAAAAAGATACTTGGGCAGTGATTTCTTACAGTAGAAAGCCAGCAGTTTCTGAGCATGGTTTCATTGCTGGGACGGATTAGAAAAGAGAGGAACTGTCTGCTTCCACTTAGCGCCATCCACTCAGCTGTGTGTAACTCAGCCACATAGGTGTGCGTCACGTGCTTAGCTTTCCCAAACACACGCGGACTCAGAGAAGCCCTCGGGACGCACGCAAACGGAGGAGGAAGAAGAGCACCCCATCTGAAGTAACCCATTACCTGACGGAGCTCTTCCAAGAAACAATGCCAGTCCTCCTCAGACAACTGGCAACAGGAAAAACCTGAGCTGAAGTCTCTTTTCCAAAGAACGTCTGTTGCTTTTCCAGGGTGTTGCCTGGAATGGGATTCTCTGGGTCTTGTATAGTTGATTTTTCCACAGCCCAAGTTGATCATTTGTAGATACCATGCCTTGCTCCTGGTTTTCTATGCTAGCTTCTTAGGAAAAGTGTAAATCCAGGTCAATGTGGCATGCTCCAGATGTGACTTTGTGAGTCATAAGCGTTAAAAATATGTACATTGGGCTGGGTGTGGTGGCTCATGTCTGTAATCCCAGCATTTTGGGGGGCTGAGGTGGGCAGATCATTTGAGACCAGCTTGGGTAATATAGCAAGACCCCACCTCACATAGCAAGACCCCACCTCACATAGCAAGACCCCTACAAAAATCTTGCAGTACTACATGTGCCTGTCATCCCACCTACTTGGGAAGCTAAGGTAGGAGGATCTCTTGAGCCTGGGAGGTCGAGGCTGTAGTGAGCCATGATCACACCATCACATCACTGCACTCCAGCCTGGGCAACAGAGCAAGACCGTGTGTGTGTGTGTGTGTGTGTGTGTGTGTGTGTGTGTGTGTGTGTAGGCTGTGAGCCATGATCACACCATCACATCATTGCACTCCAGCCTGGGCAACAGAGCAAGACTGTGTGTGTGTGTGTGTGTGTGTGTGTGTGTGTGTGTGTATGTGTGCAAGCCTGCATGCATGTACATGCTATGGAGAAATTAATTCAATAGCTATTTATTGAGCATTGGATGCTGTGCCGGGCATGGGGATAGAAAGATGGCTGAGATGGGATCTTGCTTTCAAGGAACTTTTAGTCTAGTGGGAGGGACAATTTCAGCAAAATATTTACCCGCAGTGATAAAATAAAGCATACACATGATGAGGCTTCCTGGGAGTTGTGTTGAGGTGAGTGAGTCCTCAGGATAACTTGGCCAGGGGCATAGAGACATGGCTAGGCAGGGTGTTGGCAGGGAGAGGAAGGACCAGGCAGGCAAGAAGGAGCCAGGCCTTCCTGAGGAACGTTGGGCATCTTAGAGGTCATTGGAGAGGGAAGACTCATTGTGATGTTGGCACTGGACCCCAGGGAAGGAGCTGGCTTACCAGTATTACCCATTTTTAGAACATTCAGTGTGATGACTGGTCCTCTGGAGTCTCGGGGTCACAGAGCTCTGCCCCCCTCCCCGCCACCTCCAGCAACCCGGGAGCTCCCGGCTCAGCCGCTGTGCCTTCTGGTGGCACCTCTGCTGCTGAGCCCCACTCTGGTGTCATTCCTCCACCAACACCTAGTTTGTGTTTTGTTTTGTTTGTTGCTTTTGTTTTTGTTTGAGATGGGGTTTCTCCATGTTGCCCAGGCTGGTCTCAAATTCCTGGGCTCAAGTGATCCACCTAGCACAGCCTTCCAAGTAGCTGGGGTTACAGGTGTGAGCCTCCATCTCTGGCTTAGCATTCGTGTGTTTTAGAGCTAAAATATACCAAGCTGGTTTACGTCTTGTCTCTCTTAATTCAGGTAACTGTGAAAGTAGATGCGTTAAAATCCTCATTTTAGGAGTTTTTATTTAAAAGTGGAAGCTCAGATCAAGGAAGTTTTTTGCCAGAGGATTGAACGAAGATCAATCCTGTGCTTCTCCCAGATGCTGAGAACGTGTTCCTCTAACTCTGGAGGCTGCCCTTGTCGGGGTGAAAAACTTTAAAGTCATGTGTATACATTAGGGTGCTTTCAGGTGACCTGTGTGGAAAAAGCTACCTTTGGCAGGAGTTTGAATTGGCAAGAAAAAGAAATCCCAGTGGGCTTCCTTCAAATAGTCTCCTTCCTGTATGTTTGTGACATGGAGTGAGATGACGTAAATGTGGGGTCTAAGTTAACACTTTTGCTGGCAAGGGAAGGTCTGCTACTGAGGTGCCTGGATGAGGCAAGCAAGGGAGGCTGGCTGTGCATGGCCGAGGGCCCTTGAGTGGAGGAAGGCCTGCAGAACACCAGAGAAGCCTTCTGTACACATCCATTGGTTTTCTGTCCTTCACGGGTCTCCTCCTATCTAACCCTGGCCACCCACAGGAAGTGCATCAGGCAGCAGGTCTCTGCCACCTGGCCCCTTCCTGGGCCTCTGCACCCTCGTGCTGTCCCTCTGCATAGACTACCCTCACCCTGCCCTGAACCACGAGAGCATGGCCCAGTCCTCTCAGCTCTGTGGCCTGAGCTGGAGCTCAGTCCCTGACCCACAGGAGGTACCTGGTCAGTGCGGGGTGAACAAACATGCACACAGAGCACAAATGAGAGGAAAGATTCTTACGAGGTGCTTGAGAGGTGGACATGACTTTTAAAATAAAATTTCCTTTCTAAAGTGCTTTGTCCTTAAGCCTGACCTTCACAAACATAGTGAGTACAGGTGAATCTTAGGCGCTCTGACCTGTACACAGTAGTTACCCTTAAGCCATCCTGATCCGGGCCTGCATCACGGATTCATACATAATCCCAGCCAGGTGGCTGCATTGTGGCCACTCTAAGGTGCTGGCTACATGGTGATGGATGTGGTGATCTTATTTCATGAGAATCCTAGTCTTTCCTCAGTGCTGCAAGGACTTAGCAGGTCCTCCCAGGGAACGTACAAAAGGCCTCCAACAAGAAAGAATTGAGGGAGGTAGGGCCTTTTTAAGTGGGACATACTCTCAGACAGGAGAATGAATTCTCAGTCCATCAGTAAGTACTAGACTCCTGGTAAATGCCCAGCTTCCTGGGTGCTTAGGTATAACAGAAACATTTCAGCTCCTGGCTGTTTGATAAGTAGAAACATGCATGGAAATACCACCAAAAGTACAAAGCCATCTACATATGGTGCCATATGAGTGTCACAGACAGAAGAGCAGAAGTTGGGGGAAGTGTCACCAGTCTGATTGGGAGGCCCGGGGAGGGGCTGGGGCACGTGTGTCAGCCACATCTGAAGGACAGTGAGTTTTGTAGATCAGCAGAAGGGTTTTATGGAGATGGTGGGAGCTCAGGAGGAATAGTCATGATGATTGTGCTGGCTTCGCCACAGGGCACCTCCCGTATGCGGGGGTGGGGTTCCCTTCAGGAAGACGAACAAGGTGCGGCCTGCTCAGGTGCACCGCCCAGCCACCTTCCACCCTGAGCCAGGGCTGGGCTGCCAGTTTTCCCTGGCCTCAAACAGTTCAGGTCGATTTTCTGGAATACATTTTCCTTGCTACAAAGGTTATATTGTAATGGTTTAAACCGCAACTACTTTTGCACCAACCTAATTTCATTGCTATTTTTCTATCTAAAAAGTATGAAGAGGAAAATAAAGTTACCCACAATCTCACCGCCCTGAGAGAAAGAGCATTAACCCTTGGTGCACTTTCTTCCAGGTGTTTTGTGGTGATAAATGCCAGGTAGTGGGTATGAGTAGCCAAAGCTCATGGAGCTTCGTAGTGAAAAACCCACCATCAGCAGCATGGCTGGCCCCACACGTGTCCGTTGTTAATGAGATGAACTCGGCTGTCTAGTGTTGGAAAAAATTTCCCTTTACCATTCCACAGAGCAGAGCCGACACGGACTCAACGCACACTCCCTGAAGTGAGTCCTGTTCATGGGCAGAGCAGCCCTGGGCTGAAGGTGAAGCTGAGCCTCATCTGAAGCCAAAGCCTCTTCCCAGAGCCCCAGGAGGAGCCTCAGTGAGGGCCCCAAAGTGACCCAAAGCAGCGTGTGTGGTCTCTGAGCCCAGGCGCGGGCCTGTCTGCTACACAGCTCAGGTGGCCTCTCCGTAGGTTTCCTGTCTGTTTCCCCACGCTCCCTAGCTTCTACAGACTCCTCACCCGCTTCATGCCCATAAGTAGAAGCAGATTTCCAGATGGTCCGTACGCTGTTGCCATGGGCCTGTCTTGCTTCATCATAAGGGCTGGGATGACTGAAGCCGTGGGCTGGTAGTCTTCACCTTTTTGTTGTATGAAGTTAGAGCTGAGTTATTTTGAGTAGCAGAACATAATGCAGAGAGGAATCTGGGTGGAATGACCAGCCCACCCAGGGCTGGCAATAGGAGAAAAGTATTCGAGTTCTGTAATGCGTGTGCGTATAACCTGGTGTCTGTCTATATATATCATTTGTATAATTTATGTACTCTGTGCCATTGATAGTAGTAAGCATCCTTCACTGACTGTCTACAGTATCTTGAGTACTCCTCACCTTTCATTCTCTGTGACATCACCAAACATCCCTGTTTTGCAGATGATGACATGGAGTGTTAGCATGGGGACTAGTGTGACTGGGACTTGCTCCCTGAGCCTGAGGCCCAGGCTTTTTCATCAGGCCTTCTGCTGTCCTCCTCCCTCATTGGGTTTTGCGTTTAGCTTCCATCTTTAGTATAAGAGGGTCTTGTGGCCCTCCAGAGGTCAGAGGCTGCTCCTTTGACCATGAGACTGTCATTTCATGTACTTCCCTAAAAATGGAAGGTAAAGGGGGCGTCGTGAGCACAGAGTCCTAGAAAAGCAACTTTCCAGAAGAGACTTCCAGGAAAACCCTTCCAGGGTCTTCCCTCTGCACCTTCCCAGCTGCCTGGCAGGTGGGCCTCTTCCAGGCAGTGCCAGCATTGAAGTCACTCTGATTTCCTCCAGGCCTCTTTCCAGATGCTCCATTTATGGGTGTCCCACAAGCCATTGGGAAGCCTTTCTGTATTCAGGTCCTAGCCTTCTAGGGCAGAGGTTCTCAATTTTAGTGTCTATAGGAATCACCTGGTACTTACCAACACAGCTCACTGCACCCCCTCCTCCAGTTGGGGCCCACCTCTGAGTGAGCAGGTCTGGGTGGGCCTCAGAAGTTCCGTTTCCAAATGAGCGGCTGGGTGGGGGCCGTACATGGAGTACCACTTCTCTAAGGTTTTTGCCAGAATCCCTCAGACCTGCCTTTCCGAGGCCCATACTCCCCTTTAAAATCACCCTGCAAACCCCTCTGTGTTTAATAATTGAGGCAGGTGAGCAATGGCTGCCATCTGACATTGAGTGAGGTCATTATTTTTTGGCCTCTGAAATCAGAAGTGATGTTTGGTCTTTTGCCTCATGTGGCATGTGGAGTTCACTCTTTGGGGAAACCGGGTGTTTCAGGTGGTGAGAGCGGCTGAGGAGGCTGCGTCCACACTGGCCAGTTCCATCCACCCGGAGCAGTGCATCAAGGTGCTCTGCCCCATCATCCAGACGGCCGACTATCCCATCAACCTTGCTGCCATCAAGATGCAGACCAAAGTCGTCGAGAGGATCGCCAAGGAGTCATTGCTGCAGCTCCTCGCCGACATCATCCCAGGCTTGCTGCAGGTAGGTCCTCATGTTGGTTTGCCTGTCCCCAGGCTGTGTGGGCCACCTCACTTGAAGGAATGTAAGGACTCTGTGCTCCCCCTTCACTGGCAGGGACGGGTAGGAAAAAGCAGGCGGGACCTGTGAGGCCGTGTGGCAGGGCCACTTCACAGCCTTCCCGCTCACCCCTCTCCTGAATGCTGAGGTCTTGTGGCAGGCCCACTTCACAGCCTCCCAGCTCACCCTCTCTCCTGAATGCATTAAGAAGACTTACCTGGCAGCTCACAGAATGAACTTTCTGTTTACTATAAACATATTTTGATCATTTTTTGTCCACTCCTTCAACAAACCCTTATTGCACACCTGCTGTATCCCAGCCTTGGGCGAGGTGGACCATGGGGTGTAAATCAAACAATGGTCCTTGGTCTCATGCAGCCCACAAATACTTACTGAAACTCTTCTAAGCATGAGGCAGTGAGTAAGACAGACTGGCAGAAAGCAGCTGCGTTCCACTGTGTGGACTGCCTCAGGATTTTCAGCCTACTGTGCGGCCACGCAGACAATTACAGATGTCGCCATGGGCTACATGACAGTAGCGAAGTGGTTTCCAGGTTGGGGTAGGGGAGAGAGAGGGTCCGTAGAAGAGGTGGTTTCTAGTTGGCCCTTGGCAAGGGAGGGAGTTTCACTGGGGAAAGGTAGAGAGGAGTCAGCATCATATTTAATAAATGCTGCTATTTGCTGGGTGCTTGGGTTGGGGATTAAACACATAACCGTTGGGGACTAGATTATTCCAAACAAAGAGAAAGGCACAGAGGCTGAAGAGCCCGGGCTGTTTGGAGAACAGCAGCAGGTAGCCCCAGCCTGGTATGGGTCAGGATGAGGCAGACAGGTAGATGGAGGTCCAGTTGCAAAGGGACATGGACAGCTGGGTGCGTTGGCTCACATCTGTAATCCCAGCACTTTGGGAGGCTGAGGCGGGCAAATCAAGGTCAGGAGTTCGAGACCAGCCTGGCCAATATGGAGAAACCCCGTCTCTACTAAAAATATAAAAAGTAGCCGGGCATGTTGGCACACGCCTGTAATCCCAGCTACTCAGGAGGTTGAGGCAGGAGAATCACTTGAATCCAGGAGGCAGAAGTTGCGGTGAGCCGAGATCATACCATTGCACTCCAGCCTGGGCAGCAAGAGTGAAACTCTGTCTTCAAAAAAATGGGACATGGACATCAGGGGCTGGCACCAGATGTTCCCCAGCAATCAGTGGAGGGTAGAGGGATTTTGCTCAGAAGAGTGAGGGATGTTGTTCTCATTTCTTTAAAGGCACTTTCACAAGGAAATTTGCTTTACCTTTGGGAGAAATGGTAACAAAGCATTAACTTTCCCCTTCATTCCCTTTTCTCATTTCTCTCTCCCCTATAATGTTTCTTGGGTGGCAGCTTGTTACAGGTGGCACCTGGGCAGATGCAGAGACCAGCCCGGGACTCGCCAGCCTCCTGCTTCTGCACCCCAGAAACCAAGTTTCTCTTGATGCAAAGTTGTGACCTCTTTGGGGTGAAAGCTCTCTGGATTCCATTGCAGGGCTGAGGTCTATCCTGGCTGTCACTGACAAGTCCAAGGTTGAACTCTAAGGGCGTTTGTGGAAACGTTGATGAGATGTTGACTGTGGAATCAATCTCTGATCTGCTTTCCTTTTTGTGTTCTCTCCTGGCTCTCTAGGGTTATGACAACACCGAAAGTAGTGTGCGTAAGGCCAGCGTGTTTTGCTTAGTGGCAATTTATTCCGTAATCGGAGAAGACCTGAAACCTCACCTTGCACAGCTCACGGGGAGCAAGGTATGGATAGTGTTACCTGGGCCGATACGCACACCTGGGCTCTGCCAGCTTGTCATAAATCCATTTGACTGCAGCTCTGGATTCCAGACAGGTTTTGCCCATTGTGTTTTAGCTGGGCCTTATTTCTCCAAAAGCGTTTTTCTAAGTATAAAAATGAACCGTACAGTGAAATCAGTTTAAGGTAACACTGACATTATACAACGTAGTCTGCCTTTACTCCTGTTTTACGAAATGCTGATTTTGAGCTGCTAGTTTATTTCCAACTTATTTAGAAACTGGGTGATTTTTCATGGAAACAATAAAGAAATTGACCTGCTTGCTTAGCAGTTGCTGAATCAGAGCTGAGTCCTTCATGGGCATCCTTAGTGGCAACAGCTGGCTCTCACTACAAGCCTGCCACGGCCAGCAGGGCAGCCCCACGTACTTTGCATGCGTTGACCCATGTTTACGGCAACATCCCTGTGGGATAAGCATGGTCATCCCCCTTAACCTGCCCCAGGGCACGCAGACCTGACTCCAGGAGGCAGACTTCTTACACTGCTGCCTCTCATGGTCCTTTAAGGGTGTCTGGAATTAGGGGGAAAAGATGGACCAAAACGGATGTCATTGGAAATGAGAGCGGCTAGACTATGTATTGGTTTTAATTAAAAAAAAAAAAAAAAAAAAAAAAAAACTCAAATCTGACATGCTAGGCTGGTGAGAGCAGATTAAAAACCCTCCCTCGTGCTGCAGCAGGAGAGGCACAGTGAAGAGGTGAAGCCTTAACTCCTGGAGAGGAGGCCAGCTGGGCCTGGAACCTCAGGGCTGCCTGTGGGGAAAGCACATCCCTGTGGAGTTTGAAATCCCCACCCCTCTTTTTGTATAAACCACTGTGTCAGATGAAGCCAATGGAAAGCACGAAACCAGAAGCTTCTGCTCTTATGAGAGGAGGGGCCCGTTTAATTTCAGATTGAGCTGCTGCTTTGACACAGCTGGTGAGCGTCATAGCCGGAGCCTTGCTTCTGCAGAGTTCTGGGGAAGCAGAGCTGTGGCTGGGGTGTTGAGAGCAGCGTTTCTCCACCTTGGTTCTGTTGACACTCCGGGCCACCTTGTTGAGCTGGGCTGTCCTGTGTGTGGTAGGAAGCTTAAGCAGCATCTCTGACCACCACTGTCTATACGGACATGTGCCAATAGCGCCCCCTGCCAATGTGACCATCACTGCTGTCTCACACATGGCCAGATACCCTCTGCGGGGCAAAATAATCACCTGTGGTTGAGAACCACGAGTCCAGAGGAGACACTTTCCTCTTTTTGTGAACAGGAATAAGCAGATAGGCTGGAAGAGGTGTATGAGGCAGGTGTACAGTGAGTGGTTTGGGAGCGACCTGATTCTGTTCTCCAGTTCCTCTTCCTCTCCCCACTCCTGCATAGGCTCCTCATCAGATCCCCTCCCTAATTATCGGAAAAACACTGAGGAAAAGTCCCCCAGCCCTTCTCCCTCCCCCTACCTCCATCAGGGATTTATAGGTGATTCATGCTGACCGGGAGGACCTCGGAGATACAGTTCACAAAGGGAATTAGATTTATAAAATGCAGAATTCATCCAAAAATAACATGAATCACACCTTGGTTTTGTCTGGCACTTCTTACTCTTCTAAGTAAGAGAGTTGTCCCATCATCTCATTTGACCCTTTGGGTAAGGGACAGAAAATCCCTGCTGCTGCCAGTCTTGGTGATGCTTTGGGTCCAGAGCCCATGTTTCTGACCAGGAGCCAGCCCTTCCCTCCCCCGGTTACACCCTCCGTTGGCTCAGGGGTTTGGAGAGACTGGCCCTCACATCTTTCCGCTTTGGTAGCCTAGTTCATCCATCTATTAAATTTTTTAAATTAATTATTTATTTATTTTTGAGATGGAGCCTCACTTTGTCACCCAGGCTGGAGTGCAGCGGCACAATCTCAGCTTACTGCGACCCCTGTCTCCCAGATTCAAGCGATTCTTCTGCCTCAGCCTCCCAAGTAGCTGGGATTATAGATGTGCACCACCACGCCTGGTTAAGTTTTTGTATTTTTAGTGGAAACAGGGTTTTGCCCTGTTGGCTACTCTGGTCTCGAACTCCTGACCTCAGGTGATCCTCCCACTTCAACCTCCCAGAGAGCTGGGATTGCAGGTGTGAGCCACCATACCCAGCCTAAATTTTTTTAATGTAATAGCTCTGGTGTGTTCATATAAACTTCATAGACCCAGGTACACATCTTCTAATACAAAGTCCCTCCCTTTCTCACCCAGATGGGTAGCTGGCAGAGCCTGGGTCTCAATTTCTTTGACTAGAAACAAAAAGAATCAAGCCGTGGCTCCCTGTTTTCCAGTGTTACAGGCCTGTCAGAACACCCTCTCCCTTTGCTTAAATGAGGTTAATAAATGATACCAGAATCTGTAGAAAGAGGTCTGATGAGAGGAAGGAACCTGGATAGTACATTTGGAGAGATGCCCCATTGCTATGGCAGCAACACTAGCTTTGGGCTCAGCTTGTCTTCTGCTCTCTGCTCCCCACTTACTAGTTTTACGACCTTGAACAAGCATTCTTTTCTTTTTCTCCTCTCCAGTACAGTCTTTTTACTGTGGTATAATATAAAGAAATTTACCATCCTAACTTTTTTTTTTTGAGACAAAGTCTCATTCTGTCACCCAGGCTGGAGTGCAGTGGGGCGATCTTGGCTTACTGCAACCTCCACCTCACGGGTTCAAATGATTGTCCTGCTTCAGCCTCCAGAGTAGCTGGGACTACAGGTGTCTGCCATCACGCTCAGTTGATTTTTCTATTTTTAGTAGAGACGAGGTTTCACCACGTTGGCCAGGCTGGTCTCAAACTCTTGACCTCAAGTGATCCACCCACCTCAGCCTTCCAAAATGCTAGGATTACAGGCACGAGCCACGACATCCAGCCCATTGTAACTGTTTTTAAGCGTATGGTTCATATTATTATTAACTATCATCACCATCTATCTTCAAAACTTTTTTCATTTTACAAAACTGAACTTTTGCACCCATTAAACAATAATTTGCTATTTAATAATTTAATATTTCCCAACCCCTGGCATCCACCATTCTACTTTCCGTCTCCATGAATTTGACTCCCCTAGGTATCTCATGTAAGTGGAATTACGTCATATGCGTCCTTTGTGGCTGACTTACTTCACTTATGATGTCCTCAGGGCTTATCCATGTTGCAGCATTTGTCAGAATGTCCTTACTTTTCAAGACTGAATGATAGTCCATTGTGTGTAGATAGCATGTTTTGTTTATCCGCTCATCTGTTGAGAGACCCTGGGTGGCTTCCACCTCCTGACTCCCGTGAATAATGCTTCTGTGAACACTGGTGTACCTGTTCAAGCCTTTAATGTTTAGAGAAACTTTGCTACTGTTTTCCACAGAGATTGCACATTTTATGTTCTGACCAGTAGTGCACAAGGGTTCTGATTTCTCCACATCCTCACCAACACTTGTTATTTTATGGTTTTATTTTTTTTTCACTTTTCTAATTTCTAATTATTTCTTTTTTTAAATTAGTTTTTTCCTATCACACTGACAACTGATATTTCTAATTATTTCTAAGAATCATCATAATGGGTATCTCATTTGTTGAAAATAAATACCTGATGGCGATTTCTCATCTGTTAAAAAGATTATCCTTTCCCATTGAATGGTCTTAGCACGATTGCTGAAAATTATTTGACTGGGCCAGGAGTGGTGGCTCATGCCTGTAATTCCAGCACTTTGGGAGGGTCACTTGAAGCCGGGACAGCAAGACCAACAGCTTGGGCAACAGCAATAAATATGTATATATATTCATTTTTGTACACATCTGTACAAAAATAAATTAAAAGAGTGTGTGTGTGTGTGTGTGTGTGTGTGTGTGTGTGTGTGTGTTGTCACCCAGGCTGGAGTGCAGTGGCACAATGTGACTCACTGGCACCCTTGGCCTCCTGGACTCAAGCCATCCTCCCTGAGTGGCTGGGATTACAGGCACACATAATCACAGCTAATTTTTTATTTTTTTGTAGAGATAGGGTCTCACTATGTTGCCAGTCTGGTCTTGAACTGGTTTCAGACGGTTCTCCCACCTCCGCCCCTCCAGTGCTGAGATCGTAGGTATGACCAGGCCCAGCCAGTTTTCTCTGTCTTTCTGTTCTCTTTTGTTTATCTCTGCTCCAATCTTTATTGTTTTCTCCTGCTAGCTTTGGATTTGGTTCTTGTTTAATTTAAGCATTTATAACTATACATTTTCCTCTTCACCACTGCTTTTGCTGCCTCCCGAAAGTTATCTTTTCATTTTCATTTATCTCAAAATGTTTTCTAAGGCCAGGTGTGCTGGCTCACGGTAGTAATCCCAGCACCTTGGGAAGCCGAGGCCGGAGGATCACTTGAGCCCAGGAGTTCAAGAGCAGCCTAGGCAACATGGCAAAACCCCATCATACAAAAATACAAAAATTAGCTGGGCATGGTGGTGTGCACCTATGGTCCCAACTAGTCAGGAAGCTGAGGTGGGAGGATCATCTGAGCCTGGGAGGTCCAGGCTGCAGTGAGCCAAGATTGTACCACTGCACTCCAGCCTGGGCCAGAGTGAGACCCTGTCTCAAAAAAAAATTTTTCTTTTTTAGATATGTTTTCTAGTTTACCTTAGGATCTCTCCTTTACCCATTGGTTGTTTAAGAATATGTTACTCAGTTTTTACAAATTTATGAATTTTTTAGTTTTCCTTCTGTTATTGAGTTCTTATTTCATTTTGTTGTGGTTGGGAAAGATACTTTGTATGCTATCTTTTAAAATCTATTGAAGCTTAATGTGTCCCTTGAGAAGAATGTATGTTCTGTTGTTGACTTTCATATGTATCTGTTAGAACAAGTTGGTTTATCGCGTTAAGTCACTCTGTTTCCTTGCTTATCATCTGTCTGGTTCATCTATCCATTATTGAGGGTTTGGTATTAAAGTCTTATCTCCAGAAGCTTTTTTGATGTAGTCTGTTTTGTCTGATGTTAGTATACCCAGTCTTGCTCTCTTATGGTTACTATTTCATGGAGTCTCTTTTTATATCCTTTCATTTTCAGTCCATTTGTGTCTTTGGGTCTAAAGTGAACTTCTTATAGACAGCATAATTGGATCACATGTTTATCCATTCTGCCCATTTCTGTCTTTTGATGGAAGAGTTTAATCCATTTACATTTAAAGTACTACCAGGCATGTGGCACACACCTGTAGTCCCAGCTACGCAAGAGGCGTGAAGGTTAGAGGATTTGCCCTCTGAGCTTGGCCCAGCCACTTTACCCTTGTGGAGTGGGGCTCTCACCCTGCTCTTCCCTGACTCTGATGGAGCCTTTGGCTGCAGCCGCCCTTGAGATGTGTGGCCCTGCCCCTCGTATCCCTTTCTCAGGAGCTGCGGCGGCCCACCGGGTTGTGACACCTGGTGCTGTCATTGCCGACTGCTTTGCCCTCTCCTCCTTTCTTCCTCTGTGGCCCTAGCACCTGGCAGATGCATTGGATGAGCCGCAGGCACTCAGAACATGTTTTTATAATGAATTCCGCAACCAGGGGGACTAAGGGACCTGCTGTGTTCTTACTGTCACCTGTGATTCTTTTTCCTGTTTTCTCTTTTCTGATAGTTTTTCCTTCTGCTAATTCATTTTCATCTTCTTTTTTCAGATGAAGCTACTAAACTTATATATAAAGAGGGCCCAGACCACCAACAGCAACAGCAGCTCCTCCTCCGATGTCTCCACGCACAGCTAATAGCAGCGCCTGTCTCTTGTGTAGACCTAGAAGCAATCGGTGGTGCCTCTCAGAGACCTCTCCCTACCCCTCCATCGGCTGCCCAGTCAGTACAATGAGGCCCACAAATATTTATTACAATCAGTATTTCGGTCCCTTCCAGCTTTTCTGTAGAATCTTACTGGTATTGAATGTAAAGGAAGCAAGGCCTGTATTGCAGTCTTCATACAAAACAAAAGGAAAAAGAACAGAAAAGAGCCATACTGAAACATGTCTTGTACAGCCTGCTGAGATGGTGAAACCGTGCGTGTGGGGTGCAGTTTCTAAAAATCAGAGTGCTCTGGCCACTACTTGGTAGAAAGTAGCTTTTTTTTTTTTCAGTTAATAACCGATTTGGGGGTGGGGTGGGGTGTTACTTTGTGTTCCTCCTCCTTAGCCTGTTTTCTTGTGAGTATGGTCTGTGTGGGGCCCCTTTCACAGCCTACACCATGAAAGGTGGTAAGTCTTTAAATTATGTTCCGAGACCTACTAAAAACGGGAATCAAGTCTTGGCAAGAACAGTCTGAAGATGGCCTTTTAACAAACACTGGGAATTTCACTTGTCTTATCCAGACTGGAGGCCAACCACCCTGGCTTTTAGCGTAGAATCAGAAGCGCATCCCCTCAGTCTTTCCAGCCCTCCCTGATCAACTCCACAGACGAGGTCCCTACCCCAGAGCTTCCATGCAAAGGAATTCTTCAAGTTTAAATCTGGACACTAAAATAAGATAAATGTATGGCATCATTTAGGGATGCCTGAGATGGCGGTTCACGAAGCACAGAAGATCAAAGAGTAGTCTTTCATCTTTACTGCTGAGGTCCTTGGGAACACTGGTATCACGAGGGTTCTGCCGGGACCCTCATCCCTGGGCTACTTGGTGATTCACATTTAGCACCAACTTCTTTCCTCTCCCTGACGCTGTCCGCAAGCTGTTCAGTTCGAACATCGTCTCAGTTAATCTGGGAAATGGCATCTGGACCATCTTAGTTCTTCTCCGTTTAATGTGCGATTAAGAGCAAAGAAGAGCCTAGAGAGACTGGATATCACAATTAATTTTTTAAATTTTATAAACTGAAGTAGTTCCTTGAATGTCTGCTGATGAAATAGTAACTGTTTAAGGAATTTCTGCAGATTGCAGAAAAACAGGATTAGAAATACACTTTAAAAACACAGACACATTTAGAGTCTCTCTTCCTTCCTCAAGGAACCACTAGGCCCCCTTTAAAAACATCTTTAGAACCTAATCACTCCAATAAAAGTAACTAGAGGTTTGGAGTATGGTTAAATAAATTGTGATTAAAATTCTTAAGCCAAATGGAAATTCTTAATCATGAGGACTTCTATTGTGTCTTACTGTTGTATTAGATCCTATAAAGTGAACGGATTTTTCCATAAAGAAAATGCTTCTTTTGAGATCAATTCCAATAAGGTATTTGCTATTCCGGTGCAGAGCCCACTGCAACTACTAGCACTGAAAGTAGAGGCTGAGTGCCAGAGCATGTGATTCTCACCATCATTTCCACAGACCCTCTGCCCTGGCCTCTGGATTGGCTGTAGGAAGCTGGGAAAGACTGACGTTGTATTTGGAAACATGCACTGAAAATGAAGGCCCCATAATGCCCAGGAACAATAAAGCCAGGGTGCTGACCCGTGTGTGTGTGTGTGTGTGCACGCACCTTACACGTGTGGTACCTCACTGCTGCTGTTTAGGGAACTTGAGGGGTACATTTCAAGGGGTTGGGTATCACTGACTGGCTTTGGCTCAAAATATAGCAGGACCAGGTCTTTCGTTGCTAAACACTGTTTGTTTGTTAGTGTGTCATGAATGGTATTTCTTTTTTACACTCTACAAGTGAGTTAGGGAGTCCTTTGTTGATCCCTCTGTTGTAGGAATGTGTGTCAGGCTAGGTCATCCATGAGCTCCTTCATGCCTAATGCAGTTAGAAGGACCCTTCTCCTTGAGCTCTTTGACTCCCAGAAGGCCCCCCAGGCCCCAGTGTACTTAGAAAGGGTCTCGAACATTGCTGGGCGTCCTCATAGTACTCACCAAGGGCTAGCCTCGAATGTCACTTGCCCAATCTTCAGTCTCCCGACTTAAGAGAGAGATACAATCACATCACAGGTCTCTTGGCCTCAATCTGAAAACTGCTGCCGCCTCGCCGAGGAGACTCGCATGCCGCCACCACCTCACTGGGAGGGTGCCGAGCCCACCTTCGCCCCCCAGACCCTGACAGCTGCAGCTGCCTTGCCTTGCCGCCGCCTCCCTGCAGGGCCCCTGTTCCAATGAAAAACAGAACACAGAAGAGCAGAGCACCTAAGCCTGTCTCCGCCTCCCTGTCTACCTGACTGGCCAGGGCCCTGGGACCCCTGCTGCTCCACTGTGGGCCGGGCAGTCTGACTTCTTGCTTCCTTCAAGCTGCTGCCTCCCCTGCAGCCAGGGTCTGGGCAGGGTGCGGCCGGTCCTCGGGGCACGCAGCTTCCTTCAAGTGCACTGTGTGTGCTTCCCGGACCTGCGGCGGATGCCACGGGCCTGCCTTTTCTATGCGCCTCACTAGCTTCCCACCCTGTGCAGGTAATGCGACTGACTTCATTGTCTCATCAGTCTTTTTCTTTCCCTGCCACCCTTTATTTATCAAGCATAATGTTACACTTTAAAGATCAGCAAATAAGAACTTTGTAGAATCCCACCAGGACTTTGCTAACAATGATGTTTGGAAATTTAAAAAATGCTCTGAAAAATATCAGCCACCAAAATCATTTTGTCGGCACTGTGTTCACACGCATGGTCCCCCACACCCCCAGATTGGGAGGGTTTTTTTGTTTTTTGGGGTTTTTTTTGGGCTTTTTCATGTTACATCCATATCTGTATTTATATCTTATTTGTTTCACTTTCAAGTGTATCATGGCAATGTACAGATTTTTTTGTTAATAATGTGCTAGGATTTGCTAAAAAAGAAAACAAAAAAAAAAACCCTTTTGAGTTTGCCCTAGAATAAATGAGACTTAATTCAGGTTGTGCTTGATGATGTCTGTATCACCACCGTGCCCTGCAGACAGCTGATCTGCTCTCCCTGCCGTCAGAACACAGCTGTTTCGATAAAGGATCCAGGAGGAGTACATCAGGAGAGCTCTCCCACCCCACCCCCATGACATCAAGAGGTCAACCTTTGTAATCCCTGCATTCTGGGAGGCCAAGGTGGGCGGATCACTTGAGCTCAGGAGTTTAAGACCAGCCTGGGCAACATGGCAAAACCCCGTCTCTACTAAAAATACAAAAATTAGCCCAGTGTGGTGGTGGTGGGCCTGTACTTCCAGCTACCCAGGAGGCTGAGGTGGGAGAGTCACTTGAGCCCGGCAGGCAGAGGTTACAATGAGCTGAGAATTCACCACTGCACTCCAGCCTGGGTGACAGAGTGATACCCCATCTCAAGAAATATGTATTAATATAAATTTTTAAAAAGAGGTCAACCTGGGGAAATGTACCTGATGGAGTCCCCTGGGAGTGGGTTGCTGTGCCATGTGTGCAGTGACAAGGTGGGGATGAGACGCCTGGGCTGGAATCCCAGCCATACTTCTGGGGCTGTGGGAGGAGGGGCTTCCCTCATCTGGGCTCCATTTCCTCAACTGAGCAGCGAGGACGGTAGCTCCCAGAAAAGGTAGAAGCAGGAGAAAGCTCGGCCTCCAATCCTGAGATGAGCCGGAGAGCTGCTGAGAGCAGGCGGGCTCCACAGCCACTGCTTTGAAGCCCTTTTTTCCTTCAGTTTTTAAAATTGAGGTAAAGTACACGTAACACAAGATTTACCATCTTAACCATCTCTAAGTATGCTGTTCCATGGTGGTAAATATACTCAGGTCATTGTGTGACCATCACCATCGAGGTGCTCTCTAGGGCTCTTCACTAGTGAAACAAACTCTGTCCCCATCAGGCGTAACTCCCTTCCTCCCGCCGCCGGGCCACTGGCAGCCACCATTCTACTTCCTGTCTCTCTGAATTTGACTGTTTAGGCACCTCGAATATGTGGATCATAACAGTATGTGGCTTTCTGTAACTGGCTTCTTTTGCTTAAATGTCCTTGAGGTTCATCCATGTCATGGTATATATCACAATTTCTTTCGAAAAAAAATTTTTTTAAACACATGTTCACCTGCATTTTTAAAATTTTTAATTTCCTTCCTAAGGCTAAATAATATTCTGTTGTATGGATAGGCCACATTTTGAAGCTTTACTTTTTACTAAAAAGTTGTTTACCATCGTGTTCCACGATACCTCCCGAGTGCCACTATCCAGTGATTCTGTGGCTCACCCCCTTGGACCTCTGCCTGAGATGCCACAGGGTGCTCTGGATCTCAGATACTTGAATTGGAATCCCAGCTCTGCCCCCGGCCCCCTTGGGCAGGTCACTTCCTGCCTCAGTCTTTTCGTCTATGAATTAAGAACTGCCGGGCTGTATTCAAAACTGTAGAAAAAAATAAAAAATAACTGCCTGGCAGAGGTGCCATGAGAGTTAATGGAGATGATGTAAGCGAAGCAGCTGGGCTGAAATACCTGCTCCGATGGTCACCTGCCCTGCCTCCTACTGTGGACGGGAACTGCACAGGAGGGTGACGTCATCCCCCTTTCCTCCCCACATGCACACCTGCGCCTTCAGTCAGAGCCCATTATTCATTAGCGAAAGCGGAAAACCCCTGGGGCATGGGACCAGGTTCAGGCGCAGCAGCCTGTTCCACTTTCTATATGTGGTTCTCCAACCACTGGTGCCATTACCCTACCTTATCTTGAGCTGCCAAGACCTTGCCGTTTTTTAGAAGGTCACAGGCCACTGGTGAAGGGTAGAGGCTCTCAGCATTCCTGGCTGATGAACTTAACACTTTGCAAGAATTCTGGTCTGAGGCGTCTTGCTGATTGTCACACCAGTCCTGAGAATAATGACTGACAGATGCCCTGTGTTCAGTTTCCAAATGGAACAGGCACAGGAGGAGTCCCAGCTAAACAGTGACCGACAGAGCTGGGCCCAGGCCCCGCTCTGCTCAGCCCAGCTGCGCTCCCGTCCCCGCATCAGGCCTCGCACCTTTCCATCTCCCCTGGAGTTAGTAGGACTCTCCTCAGAGTGCACATCAGAACCCCTGGGGGCTTGTGAAGCAGATCTCAGCTGGCCTACGTTGCTGACCCAGTAGAGTCAGGGCAGCCTGATAATGTGGCATCTCTATGGAGTGCCCAGGCAATGCTCCCGATGCAAGGCTGGGGACCCCAGTTGGGGAGCCACTGGAGAGCATTTTGCTTAAAATGTTAACAGGTGGTTTGATCCCAAGGTTGGGGATGATCCCACAGGGTGTGGCTGAAAACAGGGCGTGGCATCAGGAATGTCAGGCCATCCCTGTCATTACAGGTAACTATGGTGACCGGCTAGCAGCACCGGGAGGATGACTTTTTTTTTTTTTTTTTTTTTTTTTTTTTTTTTTTTTTTTTGAGACGGAGTTTCGCTCTCCTTACCCAGGCTGGAGTGCAATGGCGCGATCTCGGCTCACCGCAACCTCCGCCTCTTGGGCTCAGGCAATTCTCCTGCCTCAGCCTCCTAAGTAGCTGGGATTACAGGCACGCGCCACCACGCCCAGCTAGTTTTTTGTATTTTTTTTTTTTAGTAGAGACGGGGTTTCACTATGTTGACCAGGATGGTCTCGATCTCTCGACCTTGTGATCCACCCGCCTCGGCCTCCCAAAGTGCTGGGATTACAGGCTGAGCCACCGCGCCCGGCCGAGGATGACTTGAAAGTGAAATGGGATGCTGTTAGCGGAGGAGACTGGGGGCCTAGGCCGCCTGGGCCGGACCTCCCTTCTCAGGGCACAGCTCTTCCCCACAGGCTCAGCCCACCTCCTCCCGTACTTATTAACTCACACTTCATCGGTTCCAGGCAGGAACGGACAAAGGTCATGTATTCTCCTCCCAGCTCTGTGTTTAAAAGACATTAAAATGCTTCTTGCCATGCCCTCCTCAGCTTCAGGGGCTGGCCTCCAGGCGGACTTGCCCGGCCCGGAGCTCCTGGAGACACAGTGTTCCTGGGTCACTTCCCAGCGGCTCTGGGATGCCCTTCCTCCCGTGTGCCCTGCCAAGTGCCTGGGAGCAGTCTGGGTGGGCCGGGCAATGCGGGGCTGCTACAGGGGTGCTTCAGGCTCTGCACCCACGTGGCCTCTGCTCCCCCACTGTGAGGACCTGGAAGTCTCCAGAGGTATGTCCAGGGCCAGCACCCGGGCCATCTTCTCCTCTGGTCTCCTACTTTCCTGTCTGCATTCTGCCATTCCCCTGGACACTTGCTCATTGTTCAGTGGGGTCAAGAGTGCTTACTACTACAAGCTGGCCAGGTGCAGTGGCTCATGCCTATAATCGCAGCACTTTGGGAGGCTGAGGCAGGAAGATCTATGGAACTCAGGAATTCAAGTCCAGTGTGGGTAACAGAGGGAGATCCCATCTCAACAAAAAGTTTTTAAAATTAGCTGAGTGGAGTGGCAAATAAGTCCCAGCTGCTCAGGAGGTGGAGGCGGGAGGATCGCTGGAGCCCAGGAGATCGAGGCTGCAGTGAACCTTGAATGCACCACCACACTCCAGCCTGGGTGGCAGCCGGAGACCCTGTTTCAAAATAACAAAACAGAAACCACCCGCCAAACTCTGTTCGGATACGTCGCTGAGCTTTCTGCTTTAATCCTTACAACAATCCTGTGAGGCAGTTCCTATGATAATTCCCATTTTGCGCATGTGAAACAGCGGCCCAGAGACTCTGAGTAACTTGCCTGGGGTCACAGGTCTCTCATAAGAGAGCTGGGATTCAAACCCAGGAAGTCTAGCTCTAGACTGAACCAGAGTCTCGCTTTGTAACTTCGTCCCTTCCCTTCCATTTCCCATCCACCTGACTTGTTAGCAAGGTCAGGTGGGCTGTGGTCACAGGCAGGCCCAGCTGCTGGACACCAAGCCCGTGGTAAACATTTCCACGGCACTCCCAGGAGCTGCTGACCGGGCCTCGTTGGGGAAAAGCCCACCTGGGTGCCGGAATCTAGGGCTTGAATTCAACCTTGTTTTGAAGCCTGTGACTAGCCAAATGACTCCAGTTTAGGACGATTTTGGTTTCTTCCTCTGTGAAACCCTAGGAGATGAGAATTGGAGATGTAGGGCTGGGGTGTGTGTGTGTGGGTGTGTGTGTGAGGGTGTGAGGATTAGCACACTGTGTTAAAGTCCCTGACACCCCTCCGGGAGCCTCAGCAGATGTCAGCCCTCTTCATGCCTACAGTGTTACTATCACGGAGGCCCCTGCCCTGGTTTCTGACACACAGTGCTCCACAAAGTTCTGGACAAATAAACAACGGATGTAATGTCTCTGCCCCATCACCCCCCAGTCCACGGAAAAGATTCATATGACAACCGTGGGCTTCTAGGCACCTCTGTCCACTGGGGGAGATGACAGGGCTGGGAACAGGATGGGGCCAGCATCCCCTCTCGTTCACCCCCCATCCCCCATGCCTGCCAGGGTCCTCCTCAAACCAAGTGCTGCCAGGCCCGGCTTTCCTGCCGGTTTCCCACTGCTTACTGCCCTCAAGTCTGCGGATACTGATGCCAGGCTCTCCCCACCTTCCACTCCCCCTTCAGCATCCTCGCGGCCCCGGCAACCCGCCTCCCATTGAGCAGATGCTGCTGGAACCCTCTCCTACCTGCCCCTCCGTTCCCGACCCCCTACATCCTCCGCCGCTTCTATCCTCTTCCCCAAAGCTGCGTGGCTGCTGGGTTTTCGTTTGTATTATTTTGTTTTTTATGTTTTAGAGTCAGGGTCTCACTCTGTTGTCCAGGCTGGAGTGCAGTGGGGCCATCACGGCTCACTGAAACCTCGACCTCTTGGGCTCAGGCAATGCTCTTGCCTCAGCCTCTTGAACTCCTGGCCTCAAGCGATGCTCCTGCTTCTGTCTCCCAGAGTGCTGGGATTACAGACCATGCCACCAGCCCACCCTGCTGTTTTTTAAAAAAACGCTCCCCTGATGTGTCATCCTTTCATGTCAAACCGTGCAATGCCTCCCACCCAACCCTCACTACCATACATACTGTCGGGGATAAAATTCGAAAATCTTGAGCATGACCTACAAGGCTCACCACCTGGCTCCTGCCTTCTCTGCCACCTCAGCTCGTGCCACTCTGCCCCAGGCACTGCCTCCCGGTTCTGGGCCTTTGCATTGCAGGCTGTGCCTGGACCCTGGCTACACACACACACCCACACATGTGCACACACGCACTCACCTGCACAAGCACCCCTCTGCCTAACGTCACAGATCCCTCAGGTCCAGCTTAAATGCCAGGCCACTTCCTTCTTTGGAGAATGTTCTAAATTAGATCCTTTTACTTCCTGACACTTGCCAGGCATTTTGTATCTATTTGTGCAATTATTTGTCATCGTAGTCATCTCTTTTTTTTTTGAGTTGGAGTTTTTGGTCTTGTTGCCCAGGCTGGAATGCAATGACACAATCTTGGCTCACTGCAACCTCTGACTCCCGGGTTCAAGCAATTCTCCTGCCTCACCTTCCCAAGTAGCTGGGATTACAGGTGCCCGCCACCACACCTGGCTAACTTTTTGTATTTAGTAGAGACGGAGTTTCACCATGTTGCTTAGGCTGGTCTTGAAATGCTGACCTCCGGTGATCCTCCAACCTTGGCCTTCCAAAGTGTTGGGATTACAGGCACGGGCCACTGCGCCCAGATTCATCTTGCCTTTGTTTAAAGGTCAAAATAACCAAAACAAAACCACGTATTTTTTTAGAGACACATATGTGTGGTAAAACTCTACAAAACGAGTGGTAAAGAAACAAATTTGGGAGAGTAACACCGCCTGTTCGGGGGGATGGGACTGGGATCGGGGCAGGGAGCATGTCGTCAGTTTCAACGACCAGATGATGTTCTGCTTCATGATTTGGGGGGTGGGTTCACAGGTGTTTGTTTTATTGCTACAGCCCGTAACTATCATTTATGTTCTGTGCTTTCTTTTTCATTTTCAAATGTTTCCTAATTTAAAGACTAAAAAATGTGTGAGAATCCCAAGTTAGAAGGCGGTCATTTAGGTGACTCGCCTATTGATTCTTTAGACAATTACAGACATGAAAACCCGCAAATGTAAAATTCCTGTAGAGAATTTACAGAGCCTTGAGAGTACATCTGTGGACTCCCATCCAAGGAAAGCCACCCCCTGTGAGACTGCCTGGTGTGTCCTAACAGGCCTGTGTCTGAGGGGACAACTCCACGTGCAGGACACTGCCAGCCTTTATGGGACACTTTCTGCACGTGGAGGTGGGGAAGGGCTGGGCATTACCCCTCTGTCTCCTTTGCCACCAACTCCTCCTTGGCTCCTGTCGGCCTGGTTTTGCCTCCTAACAAAAGCCAAAGGGATTTGAAATGATGCTGTCCAAATTAGCACTAATCACACAGGGTCCTGCTTTCCCAGCCAAGTCTGAGGGCCCTTATTCTCTGCGTGACATTTTCCAGAAGTATAGGAAAGAGGACCCAAGAGAGACACACTCAGAGAGGCAGGTGCATGGGGCGGTGGCTACTCTCCAAGTGTCAGGTTGCAGGGGCAAAGAGGTCGAGTCGGGGGGTAACCCCCCAGCATGCGTTCCTGTATGGGGGGGGTCCCAGCTCCCTCAATGCTAGGGCTTCGTGTATAGCTAGGTTCTGCCAAGGAGAAAGACGCACCCCACAAGATGAGAAGCAGCTTTGTTGAGGCTGGACACAGTGGTGGTGACATTTGGTTCTTGTGGGGATCTCAGGTGCAGGCTCTAGCTTCTTTCAGTCTCATAGCTACCAAGCTGCAAGTGGCAGCCACCAAGATTTGGAAAGGAATTGTCCCTGTCTCTTGTTCCTGGTTGGGTGGCACCCAAGTCTGGCATGCTGGCCCTCTCAATGATGATGCCCACTACTAAGAAGTCCCTTTCTACTTAAACTAGCTGGAGGGGGCCTGGACGTGGTGGCTCACACCTGTAATCCCAGCACTTTGGGAGGCCGAGGCCTGCAGATCACTTGAGCCCAGGGGTTCAAGAGCAGCCAGGGCAACATGGAGAAACCTCATCTCTACCAAAAAAAATTTTAACCAGGCATAGTGGCACATGCCTGTAGGCCTGTAGTCCCAGATACTCCGGGAGGCTGAGGTGTAAGTATCACCTGAGCCCATCAGGCAGAGGTTGCAGTGAGCTGAGATTGCACCACTGCACTCCAGCCTGGGCGACGGCGTGAGACCCTGTCTCTAAATACATATATACTAGTGGGAGGGGACACCATCATCTGTAATAGAGAACTCTGAGCCATGGAGGGACAATACTACTTGTCTCCAACTGAGGAGAAAACATCTCAGTAAATGATGGCTTAGCCTTTTGGTGGAATAGCATCCAGCCAGTTAAAAGTGTATGTCCTAGGCATGGGCAAAGATTTCATGAAGAAAACATCAAAAGCAATTGCAGCAAAAGCAAACGTTGAAAAATGGGAGCTAATTAAACTAAGGAGCTTTTCTGCACAGCATAAGAAAGTTTCATCACAGTGAACAAACAACCTACCAGAATTAGGGAAAATTTTTACAATTTATCCATCTGACCAAGGCCTAATATCCAGAGTCTACAAAGAACTTTAACCAATTTGCAAGAAAAAAACACACCTTATTAAAAAGTGGGCAAAGGTGGCCAGGCGCAGTGGCTTATTCCTATAATCCCAGCACTTTGGGAGGCTGAGGCAGGTGGATCATGAGATTAAGAGATCGAGACCATCCTGGCCAACATGGTGAAACCCCGTCTCTACTAAAATACAAAAAGCTAGCCAGGCATGGTGGTGTGCGCCTGTAGTCCCAGCTACTCGGGAGGCTGAGGCCGGAGAATCACTTGAAACCTGGGAGGCAGAGGTTGCAGTGAGCTGAGATCATGCCACTGCATGCCAGCCTAGGCGACAGAGTGAGACTCTGTCTCAAAAAAAAAAAAAAAAAAAAAAAAAAATGTATGGCCAACAAACATGAAAAAAAGCTCAACATCCCTGCTTATTAGAGAAATGCAAATCAAAACCAGTGAGGTGCCATCTCACACCAGTCAGAACAATGAATATTATTAATAAAAAATTAAAAAACAACAGATGCTGGTGAGGTTGTGGAGAAAAAGGAACACTTTTATACTGTTGGTGGGAGTGTAAATTAGCTCAACCACTGTGGCAGACAGTGAAGCAAGTCCCAAGTAGCTGGGACTACAGGCATGACCAACCACACCAGGCTAATTTTTGTATATTTAGTAGAGACAGGATTTCACCTTGTTGGCCAGGCTGGTCTCGAACTCCAGGCTCAAGTGATCCACCTGCGGCCTCCAAAAGTGCTGGGATTACAGGTGTGAGCCACTGTGCCTAGCCAGTCTTATTACTATTAGAGGAATTTAATAGATAATTTCAAACTTCCACATGAAGAAAACTCCAACCCCAGATGCCTGCACCTGCCCATTGACCAAACATTCAAGGAGAAAATAATTCCAATCCCATGCAAACTCCTCCAGAGAATAGAATGAGAGGAAACACTACCTTATCAGGTCAGCATAACCTTGATACCAAACCTGATAAGACAGTATGAGAAAGGAAAATTACAGGCCAATCTACTCACTAACATAGATACAAAAATCCTGCACAAAACATTAGCGAATGGAATCTTTTAACATATAATGGTCAAACGGTGTTTACTCCAAGGTTGGTTTAAATTAGAAAATCAATAAGTGGAATTTATCACATGAACAGAGTATAAGAGAAAAATCATAACCGTCAGACATATAGAAGCAGCATTTTATAAACTTCAACAGCCATTTATGATTTTTAAAAATACTTTTAGCAAACTCAGAATAGTAGAAAATTATGTTAATCTGATAAAAGGAACTTATTTAAAAAAAACCCTAGAGCAAATATCATTCTTAATGACAAGATGATGAAAGCTTTCCCTCTGAGATGCATGTTATTGCTACTTTCATGGAATGCTGCCGTGTGGTGTGAAGGGCAAGAAGAAAGATTAAAGGAAAAAAGGATCAGAAAGGAAGAAGTAAAACCGTCGTCATAATTTGTGACTGAAATGACCATGCAAATAGGGAATCCAAAAATATCTAAAGATAATTATGAGAATTCATAATAAGTTCAGCAAAGTTGCTGAATAAAATTTAGTTAAAACTGTCTTTCTTTACTGGGTATATATCAAAAGGATTATAAATCGTTCTACTATAAGGACACGTGCACACGAATGTTCATTGCAGCACTGTTTACAATAGCAAAGACCTGGAACCAACCCAAATGCCCAACGATGATAGACTGGACAGGGAAAATGTGGTACATATACACCATGGAATATCACGCAGCCATCAAAAACGATGTGTTCACGTCCTTTGTAGGGACATGGATGAACCTGGAAACCATCATTCTCAGCAAACTGACATGAGCAGAAAATCAAACACCGCATGTTCTCACTCATTGGCGGGTGTTGAACAATGAGAACACATGGACACAGGGAGGGGAGCACTACATACTGGGATCCGATGGGGGGAAATGGGGGAGGGACAGGGGGGTGGGGAGGTGGGAAGAGATAGCACGGGGAGAAATGACAGATATAGGTGAGGGGGAGGAAGGCAGCAAACCACATTGCCACGTGTGTACCTATGCAACAATCTTGCATGTTCTTCACATGTACTCCAAAACCTAAAATGCAATAAATAAATAAATAAATAAATAAACCATCTTTCTATCTATAAACACCAGAAGAAAGTGAAATTTTTAAGCAAGTAACGTTTACAACAATAAAAATTTGGGATATCTAGAAAGAAATATTTTTAAAATGGGCAAGACTTTGAAGAAAACTATTACAAAAATTTTTGCAAGAAAATTAAGATTTAAGTAAATGGAGATAGATGTTCATGGATCAGAAGACACAGTATCGTAGTCACCAGTTCTCCCCAGGTGATCTGTATATTTAATTATATGTGCAATTCTAATAAAAATCCCAATAGGAATTATTATACATCTTGTAAGCTGATTTGAAACTTTATATGGAAGTGCAAAGGAATAACAATAGCCAGGACACCCTTAAGGAAGAGGAAAGCAAAGATGGGGGGATTTATTCCATCAAAATCAATAATTTTAGAGGCCAAGGTGGGCAGATCACCTGAGGTCACGAGTTCCAGACCAGCCTGTCCAACATGGTGAAACCCCGTCTCTACTAAAATTACAAAAGTTAGCTGTCGCGGTGGCAGGCTCCTGTAATCCCAGCTACTCAGGAGGCTGAGGTATAAGAATCCCCTGAACCCAAGAGGTGGAGGTTGCAATGAGCCGAGATTGTGCTGCTGCACTCCAGCCTGGGCGACAGAGCAAGACTCCATCTCAAAAGCAAATAAACAAAAGCAAAAGCAATAATTTTTATAAACGTCACAATAATTATGGTAGTGTGGCATTCGTCAGTAATAGACAAAGAGAAAATAGACCCACGCATGCTATGGTTTAAAACAAAGGTAGCACTGCAAACAAGTGGGAGGAGGAAAGTATTTTCAATAAATGATCTGGGCCAACTAGAAACACATGGAGAAAAAGAAGAAAAATGTGACCCCTATCTCACACCATGCACAAAATTAATTCCAGGAGGATTATAGGCCTCAACATGAAAGGCAAAACAAATTATTTAGAAGATAATTAAGGCAGATATCCTCATGCTCCCAGGGTAGAAAAGATTTCTTAAATAGAACACAAAGAGCAATATTCATTAAGGAAGGAATCAATCGATTCATTAAAATCAGGTGTCCCCAAACTTTTTACACAGGGGGCCAGTTCATTGTCCCTCAGACCATTGGAGGGCCGCCACATACTGTGCTCCTCTCACTGACCACCAATGAAAGAGGTACCCCTTCCTGAGGTGCAGCGGGGGGCCGGATAAATGGGCTCAGGGGGCCGCATGTGGCCCGCGGGCTGTAGTTTGGGGATGCCTGATTAAAATGAGTAACTTCAGGCCAGGCATGGTGGCTCACATCTGTAATCCCAGCACTTTGGAAGGTTGAGGTGGGAGGATCACTTGAGCGAGGGAGTTCAAGACCAGCCTGGGCAAAACTTCATCTCTATGAAAAATTCAAAAATTAGCCAGGCATGGTGGCATGAACCTATAGCCCCAGCAACTGGGGAGGCTCAGGCTGGAGGACTGCTTGAGCCCAGGAGGCCAAGGCTGCAGTGAGTCATGATCACACCACTGCCCTCCAGCCTGGGCAATAGGGTGAGACCATGTTTCAAAAATAAAATAGAGAAATTATATAGCTTCTAGTCATCAAAGGAGTTATTAAAAGAGTAAAAAAGTAACCTAGAGAATGGAAAAATACATTTGCAATATATTTAACCAACTCAATATCAAAATACATAAAAGAAAAATTCTTTTAAATCAATGAGAAAAAAACAATCTAGAAGAAAAGGGGGCTATCGAGTAGTGGTGTTCACAAAACTAGAATTCAAATGAGACTATGAGAAAAGGTGCCTGGCCTCGTTAGTAATCACAGAAATGCAGATTAGAACCACAGTGATCCCAGAACTTTGGGAGGCCGAGGTGGGTACATTACCCAAGGTCAGGAGTTCAAGACCAGCCTGGCCAACATGGTGAAACCCCATCTCTACTAAAAATACAAAAATTAGCCAGGCTTGGTGGTGGGTGCCTGTAATCCCAGCTACTTGGGAGGCTGAGGCAGGAAAATCTCTTGAACCCAGAAGGCAGAGGTTGAAGTGAGTGAGATCATTCTACTGTGCTCCAGCCTGGGTGACAGAATGAGACTCCATCTTAAAATAAAATAAACTAAAATAAAACAAAACCACAGTGAGAGACTTCAACACATACCCACTAGAAAGAATGGCTAAAATTAAAAAGACTAGCAATACCAAGAAAGAAGCAATGTGAATTCTCATAGAAACAGTGTGGAAACCCAGCTAACACTTCTGAAATGGAGCAAGGCATGTCCTATGAAAGTAATAATTTCACACCTGTGTATACACCCAACAGAAAGGTGCTGGGGCAGGAGGAGGCAAAAGAATGTAAAGAACAGCTTTATCTATAATTATCGATTTCTATCAACATCAAAAATCTTTACAAAGCTCACAATAATTATGGTCGTGTGGCATTCTGCAGTAATAGACAAATATATGAAGAGAAAAATAAAGAGCCCAGAAATAGACGCATGCCTGTTTGGGTTTAAAACAAAGGCGGCACTGCAGACAAACAAAACCTCCAAAACAACAACAAACAAACAGCCCAAATCCTGTAAACAATTCACATGTCTACCAGCAGCAGAACGGATAAATAAATTGTGGTGTAGGCTTGCGTGGTGGCTCGTGCCTGTAATCCCAGCACTTTGGGAGGCCAAGGCTGGCAGATCACGGGATCCAGAGATTGAGACCATTCTGGCTAACACCGTGGAAACCCGTCGCTACTAAAAATACGAAAAATTAGCCGGGCATGGTGGCACGCACCTGAAGTAGCTGACTCGAGAGGCTGAGGCGGGAGAGTTGCTTGAACCCAGGAGGTGCAGGTTGCAGTGAGCTGAGATCGCACCAATGCACTCGAGCCTGTGCAGCAAAGTGAGACTCCATCTCAAAAAAAAAAAAAAAAAAAAGGCTACCCAGATTCAGCCAAAAAGAACAGAAAAAGTTAAACAGAAAGGTAAGTAAGGCAACTATGGCAAACTGCTAACCATTTAAGCTCAGGAAGTGTTTGTAAGGGTATTCTATATTTGTGATTAAATATTTCTGTATCTTAAAAATGTATTATAATAAAAAGTTAAAAATTAAAAGCTGTGTAAAAGCCTGTGCGGGAGGATGGCTGCAGTGGGCGGGGGAGGCACTGTCGTCCCTCACATGGGCGGATCCCCCAGGGGACCTTCCATCTTCCTCAAATCCTAAGGGAAAGGTGCGGGTCCTAGAGGTCCCCAACAAGAAGATGTTATTTGGAAGCAGATTGTTTAGATCCCTTTTCTTTGTATATTTAGTTCTCAGTTGGAGTTTCATGTCAGATTTTGTGAAGCTCAAGTTCTCCTAGAGAAGGCAGCATTTCCCTGCAAAGCTCAGCCCCCTTCCCAGGTGACTGCAGGGCTGACCTCACCCTTCCAAATTATTTGCTAATGTCAGCGACAAGACCCTGAGTCCACCTTGACCTAGTGCTATGGCTGAACTGTCTCCCCTTCCAAATTAATATGTTAAAGTCCTAACCCCTAGTGCCTCAGAATGTGACTTTATTTGGAGATAAGGCCCTTAAAGAGTTCATTTGGCCGGACACAGTGGCTCACACCTGTAATCCCAGCAGTTTGAGAGGCCGAGGGCAGATCACCTGAGGTCAGGAGTTCAAGACTAGCCTGTTCAACATGGCGAAAACTCGTCTCTACTAAAAATACAAAAATTAGCTGGGGATGGTGGCAGGCGCCTGTAATCCCAGCTACTCGGGAGGCTGAGGTGGAAGAATTGCTTGAGCCTGGGAGGCAGAGGTTGCAGTGAGCTGAGATCGTGCCACTGCACTCCAGCCTAGGGGCAACAGAGCGATACTCTGTCTCAAAAAAGAAGAGTTACGTTAGAATGGGAAGAGATCCAAGAAGGCTGATCAGTAGCAGCTCAGGACTGTAGCTCCCAGTGAAAGCGCAGAGAATGAGAGGACGCCACACTTTCAGATGAATTCTTGTTGCTTACGTACCAGGAGATTCCCAGCGGAGGAGCCCCACAGGTCGCCAGCGCAACTCTTGTGGCCGGTGAGGCGGTTTTGCCGTTACTTCGGAGCAGCGGTTCTTGGTGCAGAGTCAGAAAAGCACCATTAATCTTAACGCCACTGTTTTAGCTGGTGCAGTGGGTTGCTCAGATTCCGATGCTGTGAATCAGTAAGTTGGACGTCCACTCAGAAATCCAATTACAAAGACGGTAATTATAAACACCACAGATGGAGAAATCTAAAACAAAGGGAAGAAACCAGCCTAAAAAGGCTGAGAAGACCCAAAATCAGAATGCCTCTCCCTCTGCAGGGGATCACAGTTCCTCATCAGCGACGGATCAAGGCCTGATGGAGAACGAGTGTGTTCCATTAACAGAAGCAGGCTTCAAAAGGTGGATGATAAGAAACTTCTGTGAATTAAAAGAACTTGATCTAACCCAATGCAAAGAAACTAAGAACTTTGAAAAAAGGTTTGATGAAATGTTAACAAGAATACACAATTTAGAGAGGAATATAAGTGAATTGATGGAGCTGAAAAACACAACATGAGAACTTTGCGAAGTATGCACAAGTTTTAACAGCCGAATTGATCAAGCAGAAGAAAGGATATCAGAGGTCGAAGACCAACTCAATGAAATAAAACAAGAAGACAAGATTAGAGAAAAAAGGATAAAAAGGAACGAGCAAAGTCTCCAAGAAATATGGGACTATGTGATAAGACCTAATCTATGTTTGATAGGTGTACCTGAATGTGATGAAGAGAATGAATCCAAGCTGGAAAATACGCTTCAGGATATTATTCAGGAAAATTTTCCCAACCTAGGAAGGCAGGACAATATTAAACTCCAGGTAATACAGAGAACACCACAAAGATATTCCTCAAGAAGACCAACCCCAAGGCACGTAATCGTCAGATTCACCAGGGTTGAAATGAAGGAGAAAATATTAAAGGCAGCCAGAGAGAAAGGTCAGGTTACCCACAAAGGGAAGCCTATCAGACTCACAGCAGATCTCTCAGCAGAAACCCTATAAGCCAGAAGAGAGTGGGGGCCAATATTCAATATCCTTAAAGAAAAGAACTTTCAACCCAGAATTTCACATCCAGCCAAACTAAGCTTCAAAAGTGAAGGAAAAATAAAATATTTTGCGAACAAGCAAGCACTCAGAGATTTCATCACCACCAGGCCTGCTTTACAAGAGCCTCTGAAAGAACCACTACACATATAAAGGAACAAACAGTATCAGCCTTTCTAAAAAATAACAAAAAGCAAAGAACATCAGCATAATGAAGAATTTACATTAACTAATGGGCGAAACAGCCAGCTAACATTAAATGGCAGCATTAAACTCACATATATTATTATTAATTCTAAATTTAAATCGACTAAATCTTCCAATCCAAAGACACAGACAGGCAAATTGGATAAAAAACCAAAACCCATCTGTATGCTGCATCCAGACCCATCTCACATGCAAAGATACACAAAGACTCAAAACAAAGGGATGGAGAAAGATTTACCAACCAAATGGAGAGCAAAAATAACTAAATAAACAAAAAGCAGGAGTTGCAATTTTTGCCTCTGATAAAATAGTCTTTAAAGCAACAAAGATCCAAAGAAGCAAAGAAGGACATTATATAATGATAAAAGGATCAATGCAACAAGAAGAGCTAAAGATCCTAAATATATACACCCAATACATGAATACCCAGATATATGTCTTATAAAGAGACTTAGACTCCCACACAATAATAGTGGGAAACTTCAACATTAATATTAGACAGAAAATTAACAATGATATCCAGGATTTGAACTCAGATCTGGAACAAGTAAACTTAATTAACATTTATAGAACTCTCCACTTTAAATACACAAAGTATACACTCTTATCAGTACCACATCATACCTACTTACAGGTTTAAATGAAATATTGGTTGGCTCCTTGTTTGTTATTTTCTTCCCTCATTTTTTTCATGTCTCCATTATTAAGCACAATTATAGGTATACCCATATTTAGACTGCATTCTAGCCCGGGCAATAAAGCAACACCCCCATTCTCTCTCCCTCTTTCTCTTTCTCTTTCTTTCTCTTCTTTATCCTTTTTTTTTTTTTGATTCTTTTTTTCTTTCTTTCAAAAAAAAAAAGAAAGAAAAAAAGAAAAAAAAATCCCTCAGTCATTCAAAACAAGATAAGCCAGTGCTACCAATAGTAAATAAATAAATAAATAAAAGAAAAGTTAGAATGGCATTTTTCAAGTGGGCCCTGATCCAATATGACTGGTGTCCTGATAAGAAAAAGAAATATGGATACACAGATGCCACGGATGCACGTTGCTATGGTTTGAATGCTTGCTTGTCCCTTCTAAAACTCATGTTGAAATTTAATTGTCACTAAAATGTATTAAAAGATAGGCCACC